>NC_091790.1:94375000-95000000 GCF_041296235.1 Equus asinus
GTCCCATTTTCATCACCATAATGCCACAGACAGTAATTAAAGTGGTTCATTCACTCTGGAAATTTGAACTGTTGAATTATTTTTCACAAAAAATACTGGTGAACTCACTAAAGAGTTCAAGAATAAGGTTGGAAACAGAGTCGATTCTTATCACATGTCAAGAATGTGTCTGGGAACACGTGAGTTACTATGGACACAGAAGGAACGAGAATAGGAGGTTCCTTGCCAAGACGAAGTCTCAATGAGGAAAGGCAGACAATGTGCAGGTAAACACAAAAATGAGTAAAGTTAGGTAGTGACACTGCCATGATGGGATAAACTAGGGTGGTGTGGTAGTGAGGGACTGGGGATGAGGTCACAGGGTCTTCATTAGCTAGAGAGTTCAAGAAGGTGTCTCTCAGGTGGAGATAACAAGAAGGACTCAGTGTGCTGTGGGAGGAGGGTTTGGACAGAAGGGATAGGAAAACAGAAGGGAGACCAGAGTAGTTGAGAGGAATCTGAAAGAGGGAGAATAGTAGGAGATGAGGATGAGGTCAGAGAGAGGCAGAGAGCAGATCTTGTGCCTTTTGGGCCATTCTCAGGGTAAAGGGGATTGTTTTACAGTTTAATTATATCACTTGGTTCCAGGGTGTGGAATGAATTGAAGGAGGGGAAATAGTATAGGGACAAACACAAACCACAGGTCTTATTGATGGAATTGGTGAAGCAGAGCGAGTTGTCACACCACTTTGAACCTCCGTTACCTGGAGGTCATTAATATTTGGTGGATGTTTCTCACACTACCCACTTCTAATTTAACTGCTCCACATATTTATAAACTATTGAAATTAAGTTTTTGACAGAAGTAACATATCACACAATTTTACTACTCTTTCTATATAAGTATATATAGTATATGTAAGTAGATATATATATATCTATATAAAAGTATAAAGTATATCTTGTACTTTATATACTCTATACCTCTTTTACCCAACTCAGCATGTATACAGAGCCTTATTGGATCTAATAAATTATAATCCTATAGAGTCACTAAATTTAAGTAAGTTTCTGAAATTTATACAGTCATAAGAAAATTCTCAGATTTCATGTCATAGCGAGTATGCAGAGTAATTTATTAATATTATTTGTAGCTTAACAATAGAAAACACTTATGTGTTCATCAAAGCAGCAACAGTAAACTATTATTTAACATAAATTTGCTTTTAAATCCAAATTAGCTACTCAAATAAATTATGAATGTGCAATTAATTTGGAGAAGTTTCAAAATTGGGCCAGGTGGTTCTAATGGGCTACTTCAATCATCTAGTCTGGGATTATCAAAACACTTCATTGTGACAAGAAGTGGAGAGAACATTTTGCCCTTTCCAAAGACTTCATCTAAAGATGTGAAATTTTGATCACTATCAGAAAAGCAGTGAGTCAAAGCTAGCCGCTGGGAGAAGCAACTGTGTGGTCATCTATCTGTAAGTGAGCACATTACAGTGTCAATTTTATGCTTACTGCATTATGTTTTTCACTATGCAATTAATTCAGATTTACCATAAAACACCATAGGCTCTAAACATAGAAAGAAAAGAAAGTTTATCCATATTCTTAACACTGAAAGAAAATACTTTTTAATATTTTGAGATAACTGTTTTCCAAAATTTTATTTGGCCTAGATTATCTTTCTTTCTTCCTCTTTTTCTTGGTGGTGGTGGATAGTGGGGGAAATTACACTATTTTATCCTTCTAAGCATGAAGTTGTATCTGGTTTGTTTTTATTTTGTTTTGTTTTGCCTAGCAATGAGAATACAAGAACTTTCATGGTGTTAAATTTCTTTGAAAGTATTATTGGTGTGTGTTTTGAAATATGCCTATGTAATTATAATAAATTACTTAATAATTTTTCCAATGTTGGAAATCTGGCCTATTTATACACACACATACTTTATATATATCAATATGTATGTGTGTGTGTGTATCTTTTCTCTCTGTTTTGGATTATTTCTTTAAATTCAATAAAAAGAAGACTAAACATTGGTTCCATGTCTTCAATAATTTTGACGACTCCTTTTCTATGGCACTTCACAATTGAGTTCAATACTAGAGGAAGAGAAAAACTCACTAGATAATCATTACATTTCAAAATGTAATAAGATATAGGTACAATTCAAAGTAATAAAGTTGGTAGTCTTCAGATTGCCTGGAGAGCTTTTAAAATACACATATATTCTTCTTAGAAAGTATACGATGGTAGGAGGAATATCTAAAATATCTATTTTAAAAAAAGAAATCATAAAAGTATACATCTCAGGACTGGCCAGGTGGTATAGTGATTAAGTTCACATGCTCTGCATCAGCAGCCTGGGCTTTGCAGGTTTGTATCCCAGGCGTGGACCTACACACGGCTCATCAAGCCATGCTGTGGCAGTGTCCCACATACACAATAAAGGAAGATTGGACCCGATGTTAGCTCTGCAACAGTCTTCTTCAAGCACAAAGAGAAAGATTGACAACAGATGTTAGCTCAGGGCCAATCTTCCTCAACAAAAAAAAAGGAAAGAAAGAAAAATTATACCTCTGTCCCAACCATCAAATGGAAATAGTACCCAATCAAGGAAAATCTGAAAGCATACAAAAAGTGATAGAACATATATGGATTACAGTTATCATTTCGGCCAAAAAATTACTCTAGAACGTCAGAGCCCTTCTTGCACATGAGTTTCCACTATATAAGAGGCTTCCTCCAAATGTCCAATTTCATCTCATCTCAGCCTTCTAAATTTGTTGGATTATCTAGTTCCTCGTATTAGATCCTTTCCTTCTGGATCAGTTCTGGGCTCTCCATGCAATTTGTCTTGTTAAGTCTCAATCTCACTGGCCTTGGGTTTAGCTTTCCTCTGTCCTGCAGCTCTCCTTTCAGGTTGGGTCTCTACACTCTGGCCCCAGCCCAGATCTTAGGTCTCACCAATCTTGGAGGAGAGGTTTGGGGAGGAAGCTAGATATAAGATACTCCAAAATTAAATATAGAAAACTTCTAAAGAGTTCCACTTCCAGCACAGCAATATGAGAAGCTCCCCAGCAAAACTGCTAAAAGTTACAGAGGAAAAATTCTCTGGAAATTATCCTAAGGGCATAGAGCAAGAAAAGAAATATATTTTTCAAGAAAATATACTAAAAATCATTAAAAACATTGTGTGGCATTAGTTGTATGACCTGCTCCTTCTCTCTATCCTCCCAGCTATGCATGATTGAAACTCCACTGCAGATGAGTACAACCCAGAGAACTCAATGACGGAAAGGTACAGTATCTTCTCAGGAGGGCCAGGATGTCAGAATTTCTCATACTGCTCCCAGCTACTTAGTGCAAAGGCTAAGTTCTGGATGAGAGGCTGAGGCTGAGTGAAAGGTGGGGCTTTCTTCTTCCTAGCCTCTACTCACATGATAAATACACTGCTTCAGTGCTCTGCATTGAGAACTAGCGGGGATGTGATCATTCACACCCCAGCTCACAAGCTGGGGGTTCCATGGTGGGAGAGGCAAGCCAAGAAGACCTGAGGCTATTACCCTCCCCATTCTACCAATTACAGAGTTTCCAAAGCAGAGGTGTCACACAGAAGCATTCCACTGTCCCCATCTCCAGCTCCAGACTTTGAGTTTATATTTTCACATTGGGAGAAATAAGCCATAAAATAGAGAGCCCCAAAGTTATTCCCAAAGTAATTAACTTCATTTGCAATAAAATGTGGAGAAGTTAAAGCCTAAGGACACACTCAAGATCAATGGTGGCTGTGATAAAAAGCAATTAAAAGGAGACTGGTACATTCCTTAGAGATATAAGCTAAACTGTAGGCCACAGTTGACCAAAAAAGATCTTGGAAAGAGAAAATAGCCCTGTTGGGGTCACAACAAATCCCAAACCCTGATGGAAAAAATCTATCCTTCTAAGGGAATCTGTTTTCAGTAGGATCAAAGGAGCAATTTATGCCAAAGGATATTGTTGAGAACAATAAAGTAATCAATCAATCAGCAATTAATGAAGCTTAAGAGCAGGGAGTGTTCGGGGAAAGAGACAGTCAAAGAGAGGCTGCCCAAACTGCTGTCATCCCAGGGTGCATGGACCCATGTCCAAGGCTGCACTCATTGAGGAAAAACGTCGGAAGATTCACACGGTGAGGGGCGGGAGGGGTCAGAGTTGACCGCTAAAATAATCCAGCCACTTATTAAACAAATAAAGAAGGAAATAACAATAGCAAGCCCTGAAGGGAGAGGGCCACCCATTAATTGCTCCAAGTAACTCAAAGGAGGTTTTGCAAGTGCTTAAATGTTTTTCCAAATTGGTTTTTTTAGTTTCATTAAGAGATGCAATCAGCAACCACCCTGAACCTGTCCAAACCCCACTGAAAGAGTGACACCTGGGCAGACAGTCTGAGAAGTGCCCAAGAGATTACGTTTGCTTCATTTTAATGTTAATATCTCAGCCCCAAGAGGAGCTTACGCCTTACTTCCATAACATGCCATGTACGTGGAAGCATGTTTTCCAATTGTGCCTGTGTGAGTGAATACCCACCTCTACATGTGATGAAACTTCTCCTTCGAATATTCATTCCCCATCCTGAATAAAAGGTGCCTGCTTTCCCTTGCTTAGGGAGCCACGGCTTTGGAAATAATTCCCTGTGGCCTCCTTGTTTGCTACAAATAAGTCTCATTTTGTGTGACAACTACTTCTAGTGAAGGCTGTGATTTCAACTCACCACGAAGTGGACCCACCTCGGATCAGTAACAGCAGTCTCCAGGGTTGCTAAATATATTTTCTAAAATGTCCAGGTTCCAACAAAAATTAATGGGACATACAAAGAAACAGGAAAGTCTGACTTAAGCATAGGTCAAAAAGCAGGCAACAGAAATTGCCTATGAGAGCAATCAAATGTCAGATTTATCAGAAAAATACTTCAAAGTAGCCATTACAAATATTTACGAAAAACTGAAGGAAATCATGCTTAACAAAGTAAAGGAAGTTATGATGATGACCATGTTACATCAAGTAGGGAGTATCAATAAAGAGACAGAAATCTTAAAAAGAAACAGTGAAAGTTCTGAACTCAAAATTATCATTAAATGAAAAATTCACTAGAAAGGCTCAATAGTATATTTGAACTGACAGAAGAAAGAGTTACTGAATTTAAAGATAAATTGATAGAGATTATGCAATCTGAAGAATGAAGAACAAAAAGAGTGAAAAAAAATGAATGGAATCTCAAAGCAAAGTAGGATGCCATTAAGGCCACTAGCATACGCATAAGGGAAGTGTCAGAAGAGAGGAGAGCAAAAAAGGAGCAGAAAAATGTTCAAAGAAATATTAGCTTAAAAACTTTCCAAATTTGATGAAAAGTTTGAATCTACACATTGCAAGAATTTCAAGACTCCCAGCGGAATAAATTCAAAGGAATTAATGACAAACACATCATATAAAAAAGCTAAAGGCCAATAACAAAGAGAAAATCTTGAAAAACATAAAAAGAAAAACGACATCACTTACAAAGGAGCCACAATAAGATTAAAAATATTATTCCTCATCAGAAATAACAAATATTGAAAAGCAGTGATGTAACATATTCAAAGAGCTTCAAGAACAAAAAAAAAAAACTCCAACCCAGAAGCCCAGATCCAGCAAAGCTGTCTTTTAAATATGAAGTCAAAGTAAAGATGCTCCCAGATAAGCAAAAACTGAGACAATTCTGTGAGTAAGCGTACCTTACAAGATATACTAAATGGAGTTCTTTCGGATCAAAGCAAGTGACTCCTGACAGTAATATGAACCCAGAGGAAAAACAAAGAGCAGTGGTAAAGTTAGTTTTGCAATTATAAAAGACAATATGAATGCATGTTCCTTTTCTTAACTGATTTTAAAAGCAATTACATAAAACAACATGCATATAATTTTATTTTTCAGCCTATAACATTTAGAATGTAACATATTTGCCAATAACAGTATAAAGGAGGTAGGTGGGAGCAAAGCTGTTTGGGCTAAAAGTAAATGACTCCAGATGGTAACTGGAATCCACAGACACAAATGAACGGAACCAGGGATGTTAAATAAGAATGTTAATATAACAAAAGCTATAAATATATACGTGTTCTTTCTTCTTTTCTCAGTTTCTTGAAAAGGCATACAATTATACGAAGTAATAAGTATAACAAGGTATGGTTGGGTTTGTAACATATATAGTTGCAACATGTGTAATAATAATGCCATAAAAGGAGAAAAGGTGAATAGAACTATATAGGAATAACATGTGAATATTCCACCAAAATTAAGTTAGTATAAATCTGAAGCAGATTCAAAGTTAATGTGTAAATCCTAAAGGAATCACCAAGAAAATAACTAAAAAGTCTGTATATAGTGAAAAAAATCATTAAGTTTAAATGTCACATTAGAAAATATTCATTTAATACAAAATCATGCAGTAAATGAAACTAGAGGGATAAAACCACATGAGACATAGAAAATGAAAAGTAAAATGATAACGTAAGTCCACTACGCAACTACGTCAGAAAAAAGTAAATATGAATGAATTAAACAATCCCATAAAAAGGCAGAGCCTGTCAGATTGGATACAAAAACCAATCAACAACACCAAATATATGCCACCTACAGGAAACTCATTCTTGATTCAAAGATACAAAGAGAGTGAAACTAAAAGGGTAGAAAAAATGTATCATGAAAATAGCAACCATAAAAAAGCTGGAGTGGTTATATGAATGCCAGTAGAAAATAGACATTAAAACAAAAATGAAGAGAGGAACAGACAATTTAACAATAATGGCTGGAGATTTCAATTCCTCACTTTCACCTTCAATAATTGATGGACAACTAGGTAGAATTTCAACAAAGTCACGCTGTAAACCAACCAGACCTAACTTACATCTGCAGTGTGCTCCACCCAGCAACTGCAGAATATATAATCTTCTCAAACGTACATGGGACTTTCTTCAGGATACCGCCTGTGCTAGGCCTTAAAACAAATCTAAATACAAAGTATGTTCTCTGACCACATGGGATAAAATTGGCAATCAATAACAGAAAGAAATTTAGGAAACTCACAAAAATGTGCAAATTAAAGAGCACGCTTCTAAATAACCAATGGATCAAAGAAGAAATCACAGGGGAAATTACAAACTTCAAGATGGATAGAAATGAAAATCCAGGACACCATAACTTACAGGGTGTAGCTAAAACAGTATTTAAAGGGAAATGTTGAGCTACAAAAGCCTACATTTAAAGAGAAGCAAGATTTTAAATCAGTAACCTAACCTTCTATATTAAGACCCTGGGGAAACAAGAGCAAGCTAAACCTACGGCAAGCTAAAGGAGAAAATAACAAAGATTAGAGGGGGAATTAATGAAATAGAAAACAGAAAAACGATAGAGAAATTCAATGAAACGAAAATTGGTTCTTTGAAAAGATCAAAAAACTGACAAATCTTTAATTTGCTTACAGATTCAAATTGCCAGAAAAACAGAGAGAAAGAAAAGAGAGAGGAGACTCAAATTACTAGCATTGAGAATGAAAATGAAGGCAAAACTAGTGATCTCACAGAAATAAAAATGACTATAAAGGAATACTATGAACTGCATGCTAATGTGTTAGTTAATTTAGATGAAATGAACAAACTCTCAGAAAGGCACAAACTACAAAAACTAACTCGAGAATAAATGGAAAATGTAAACAGACCTATATCAAATAGAGTAATTAATTTAGTAATAAGAAAAATTGCCCACAAAGAAAAGCCCAGGCCTAGATGGCTTCGTTAGTTAATTCGACCACACAGTTTAAATAAATACCAATTTATCACAAACACTTCCAAAAATGGAAGAGGAAGGAAAACTCCCAATTCATTCCATGAGGTCAGTATTACCTTGATACTAAAATCAGACAAAGACATCCCAAGAAAAGAGCACCATCTACCAATGCCTCTTGTGGATAGAGGCACAAGATCCTTAACAAATACTAACCAACTAAATCCCATGAGAAGTAAAAAGGATTATAGACCATGATCAAGTGGGATTTATCCTAAGAATGCACATTTGTCCTAAAACCCCAAATCAATTAATTTAATATACCATGTCAATAGAATAAAAACCCAAAACACACCATCCAAACCTTTCTAGCCTTAGTTTGGTTGCCGGTAAAACCTGGAGTGGGCCCAGTGCTCGCAGAAGTCAATAATCAAATGTTAAGAAGTTAGACGGACGTGATAACCAGATTCTCATCCCGATGCCAGAGTATGTAGCGCCAGATCTACCAATCTCCCTCCAAATGAGAGAGGCCAAAGGGCAGAGCGCTGGCCTAGAAAACAGTGCACCTCCAGTACTCAAGTGCCTTCTCTGTATTTCGCATTACCTTTATATTTTTAAAATTATTCTTTCTCCTTAAATATGAAATCCCCCTTCCCTAACAAACCAAGCCCATCACCACTTTGCTACATAGTGACAATTTAGTGCCTAAATTATGTTCTTTATATTTATCAATTGCAGTTTCCCTTCCAAAGCTCATGCCATAAATTCATAATTCACATTGCAGATCTTTTCCAGTGAATATATTCCTTATACATAATATGGATTTCTTTTTGCAAAATCACTTGCAATGTTACCTTTGCTTCTAAGCAAGGATTTAGCACATCTCAATAATGTTCATGATACCTAATATGTACAAGCAAATGTTTCACGCCAACTAGTAAGTAAAAACATAATTGCTTGTTTTAGGTATATCTTCTTCCTCTTTTTCTTATTCTCTGAACCGAAGTTTCAAGAAATATGGCATAGGTAATTGGGAATTTGTATGCATAGGTTAGTAGCAGGTTATAAGGTAACAAAGGTGCTTTGGTGGGCCCATTGTCATATCCATGTTTCCTGGATGGTGTCAGACCGACAAAATTGTCCATTTAAATTATGTTAAATGAGGTTATCATGCTCAGGTGTAGCACATTCTGAGAACTTCTGGGGCCTCCGAAATATTGTGAGGTGAGATGAAGATCACCTGAGAGTAGTGCTAGAGAAATTGACCTCACCAGAAACCTACTTGTATAGGGATATACAGCAACTCTATGACCACAGACCCGTGAGACTTAAAATGCAGTTAAATCCTGAGTCTATTACCATGGTAAGAGGTTTAAACATGAGTGATCACAGAGTAGGTGGCCAGAGTACAAGCCACATTCAAAGTTAAGATAATAGAAGTTTAACACACACACAAACCTAAAATGGAAGAAGCAGCGTGGCTGAACGTTTAAAGCGTGGGATTTGGAGCTACTCTTCCTCGGCTGGTACCTCGGTCTTGCCAACTGCCAGCTGCGTGCCTCCAATAAGTCATCTAGCCTCTCTCTGCCTCAGTCTCCTCGTATCTTAAGTTTGAATGATTGTACCTCTTTTATAGGGCCATGATGAGTTAATTCAGATAAAGCTCTAAGAAGACTACCTAGCAAATGATGAGAACTCAATTAAAAGTCCACATGTTTATTTGTATAGTATTTAGTTGTGACAACTCCACATCAAAAGAGAAGGAAATGCTTCAGAAACTGTTACAAACTTTCAGGTTAATGGTCAGATATACACAAATAAAAAATCTTTCCAATTCTCAATAAAAGATAAAAATTGGGTCCTGACCTGGAGGCGTAGTGGTTAAGTTCAGCTCACTCTGCTGCGGCAGCCTGGGTTCATGGGTTTGGATCCCAGGTGTGGGCCTACACCAGTCTTTAAGCCATGCTGTGGCAGCATCCCACATACAAAATAGAGGAATATTGGCACAAATGTTAGCTCAGGGCCATTCTTCCTAAAGCAAACAGAGGGAGATTGGCAACAGGTGTTAGCTCAGTGCCAATCTTCCTCACCAAAAAACAAACAAACAGGAAAGATAAAAATTGGCAGTAGTACTAGAAGTGAAAGAGAGGAGGACAATTTGTTACAACATAGAAATTTTCAAACGAATCCTTACATCAGTAAGAAGAGATTTAGAATAGCCTGCTAGGATTGTAAGCCTTTGGCTGCAAAATCTCAATACTCAGCATATATGAAGCCTTCAGGTAGATAAGAACAGATACCAATTTCTTCCTTCTATCTGCTTCCAACATGTTGATGGAAGGGACAGAATGTCAAGAAATACTCTGAGTCATTTATAAAGGAGGATCAGGGAACTATAAGCAGAGATGAGAGGGTACACTGCAAAATGAAAAATGGAATAAGTGCAAAGTTGAAAGAATGAAAAGACGGTAAAAATAAACAGCAGACGTAAAATAAAAGCAGATTCGGCATTTCTGAAATGTGAGTGTGTTCTGTGGAAGACAAACTCAAGACACCCTCCAGAAATGAAGAAGAAAGAAGGGGCCAAGCTACTAACACAAGAAAAAAAGAAGATGGCGGGCATTCAGGAAAGAGAGCAGTGCTCCAGCTTGAGATCTAAAGATCACAAAGAGAAAACAAGGAATGGATAAAAACAACACCTAAGAGGGACTTGAAGAATAGAATTTGAAGAATAGAATTCAGCAGAGGCACTTATTCCTGGAGAGTAAAAATGAACTCTCTAGCCTAAAATTCAGAAGTGCAATTAAGCTAGTTTATTGAAAACAATATAAACATCAATATAGTAATTTAGTATGGTTTTGAAAGGTAAAACAAGTAGACAAAAACAAACAATTAATCTTCCTCCAGAAGTATGCTATGAAAAACCAGTGAATAAAAAAATTTTTTTATCTACTAGACGTAGTCACAATCCTTTTCAAGCCTTTTTACAAGGCACCACATCAATATTTTCTTGTCTTTATGTCAAATTGTTCTCTGTTATTTATTCTTGACATTCTATCATACTATTGACATATATGAACTGTGCATGTACATAAAGCCTTTTCTTTTTAATTTCTGTGGCACATTTTTATACAGTTGATTTTTGGATCCAAATTTAGTATCTTTTGACATCTATTTTGCTTAATTTGACAGATTTTTATAGATAGCCCAAGTCAACTTCTCCAATCCATCTCAATCTCACAGAACTCAATAAAATTTACCAAAAACTACAGAAATACAAAAAGGACACCTGAAATTATGGTGACTTCATATGTGGCTGAAAAGAATTGCAAGAAACTGTGTATTAAATGCCTATGGTTGTAGAGTATAACGTAATAGATCAGTCTGAAGATGTTGTAGAAAAAACACAAAACAATGCTTCAGAAATCGAGAGGAAACTATGATTTTGCTATTCAGAATATAGTCTCTTTGATTTGACATTGAAGCTAAAGCATTAAATACATCAAGAAACACATTTAACACAACCACAGGCATGCAGTTATATCACACAAAGTAATGTAAAGAATAAAATTAATTGAACATTGTTTATCATCACTGACATGGCATCTTTAAAAGGGCTTCTTTTTCTACATTTCTTTAGCTCAGGGTCATGTGCTATAGCTGCCAAAACCATTATGATCGCAACTTCTTGAATGTAATAAGTAGTCCTAGAGTCCCCTTATATTAATGCAATACATTTTCTTTCCAAAATTATTAATCAGATTTGCCCACTATAGATAAAAGTTGTTCTGATTATCTGCCAGAGGTGTACCTGGTAGGATTTTCTGAAAAAGGACCAGACTCATCATCTGGTTTGAAATTGCTTAGGCAGAAAAAAAGCTATCTTGGATAACTTTAATCACCTAGTTTATGCTTCACAATTTAGTAGTTGCTATGGAGACTTCAAAATCAGTTTCATATGTTAAATATAGTGTTCTTTTACTTGTATCTAATTTGCATTTTTTTGAAGATTGGCACCTGAGCTAACATCTGTTGCCAATCTTCTTTTTTTGTTTCTTTTCTCCTTCTTCTCCCCAAAGCATGCCCCCACCCCCGTACCATACATAGTGGTATATCCTAGTTGTGAGTGCCTCTGGTTGTGGCATGTGGGAGGGACACCGCTTCAGCATGGCCTGATGAGCAGTGCCATGTCCGCGCCCGGGATCCAAACCGGGAAACCCTGGGCCACCGAAGCAGAGCGCACGAACTTAACCACTCCACTAAGGGCACCGATAAATTGCCTTTTAAAGATCGAATGTCGATCACTTCTGCACAAGTATCTTCACTGATGATAGCTTTTTGGTGCTTTATGTGACTTTATTTTTATGTAGTCCATAGTTTCCGTCTACCAAAACTGAATTCACATAAAATACATTTTCCTAATTGCCATTAAGAGGGTTTGTATTTTTATTTTGCTTTTTTAAGTACTAGATTATTTGCAACATTCACAAAAGTGAAACATTATTATGGACCAAATATTCAAAGATTTAATTTTAATTCCAATCTTTTTATAATAAATACCATAAATACACAGAGAAATTGATAAAGTAGAAAGATCACCATCTTTGGAGAAAGATGACATAGTTTCTATCTTCTTTCCACTAATTAAAAGTAGATTTTCTTTTAGCTGTCTCTGAGCATCAGTTTGTTCACAGATAAAATGTGCATAATGCTCAATGTATCAAATCCACGAACATTTTGAGCACTGCAAACTGACTGTACAAAAGCACTCATCTAACAGGAACGGGATGTATAAAAGCTATCTGTTACATACTTCCCCTACAGTCAGGGAGAAAGAAGCTGATATGAATATTCAGGGAAAAAAACAGAAACCAAATGAGACCACTGGAGACCTCCTGCACTGCACATCCTCTGGGGTCGGGTTTACACTAATGTGTGTTATTTGAGTCAAGCACTCAGAGATTCTGCTCCTGCATAAAACGGTCTTATTTTGTCCTAGCATGCTCGTGACTTTAAGCACTAACACACTGGGATCTCTTGCTGAGTTTTAAATGCTTTATATTTAGGCCATACAGAAATGAGCAATAAGAGGTTGTCAGGCAAAGCATAAACACTAAATTAAAAAACAATTGTAAGAAAAGGATGACACAGACATTTAAAAGTCACACAGATTTGATATTAATGCTTAAGAAAAGTTATAGCATACTTTACAAACTCTTTTTAAGTATGATTTTACTTTCTTCTTAGAACTGAACTGGTCACCATATTTGGGATTTAAAAGAAATGAGAGATGTCACTGTTGGATAAGATTTTTATGAAGAAATAATTATTTATCCTAATGATTCTTCTTGTCCCTTCCAGATACAGTGTTCCAACCTAAAAAGAGAGGAAATTTGTCTCGTGTAACTGAAACTTTGTTCTCTTTGACTGGTAAGTCCTAAAGATCTACCATACAGCATAGTGCCTGTAGTTCGCAACACTCTTTACACTTGTGTACTTAAAGAATTTGCAAAGAGTGTAGATCTTATGTTAAATATTTTCACCACAAAAAATAATCAAAACATTAAATAAAGTGGTCAGGAGAAAACGTTTGGAGGTGATAGATATGTTTATACTGATGGTTTCACAGGGTATACCTATCTCCAAAATCATCAAATTGTACCCATTAAATATGTACGGACTTTTGTATGTCGATCATATCTCAATAAAGTGGTTTAAAAAACAGTAAACTAAATTAAAAATTGACACAGGAAATTATATTGCTCTAAATATTGATGGATGGTGGCTTAAGAGCCAGAAAACAAAAGACAGAATATGTTTTGTTCTGTCTTTTTAATCAGAAGTAGCAATAAATACTTAAACTTTGGGGAGCATGTTTGTTTGGAGGAAAATTTAGGATAAGCGGGAAAGTTTGTCCAGAGGAAATAAGAATCTAGGTCACTGAGGAAAGTTAGGGCTAGAATAATACATTTAAGACACTGAATATGTAGGTGATAGCCAAAGGCCTGGGAGTATTAATAATTGCCCTAGAAATGGTGTTTATAATAAAAAAAAATAAGTCCAAGGAATAAAATTTGTAAAATACCAACATTCGAGATGGCAAGACAAGATGACACTTGTGGTTGTGCAGGTTGGCTCAGAGAAAGAGTTGGTGGGCGGGTGTGGATAGAAGGATGGGCTAATTCTGAATTCTAATTTATCTTCTGCTTTCTATGCTATGTCTTGGTAGTGTGCTGCATACATCAGAGAATGAGTGTCTGTTCCTAATTCACATAAAAGTGACATGAGGGCTAGTGGCAGCTCTGTTTGGGGAAGACGTGGAAGTATAAAGAAAACGATTCGTAACAATGGGAGAGAAGGAAAGAAAGACATAACTGGTTCAGAAAGACATAACTTTTTAAGAGGAATACTGAAAAACTATACTTTACAGACAAGATACCAGATTCCCAAAGAAGACTCTGAGAGATAAAGAAGGAACCTATAGATAGAAACCTACAAATGGTTCAATGTGGTCTCTGAAACATTGTCTTTCTTAAATCTTTTTAAAGATTGGCACTTGAGCTAACATCTGTTGCCAATCTTCTATTTTTCTTTTTCTTTTCTCTTCAAAGCCCCTCAGTACATTATTATATATTCTAGTTGTGAGTGCCTCTGGTGGTGCTATGTGGGATGCTGCCTTAGCATGGCTTGATGAGTGGTACTAGGTCTGTGCCAAGGATCCGAACTGGTGAAACCCTGGGCCGCAGAAGTGGAGTATGCGAACTTAATCACTGGGCCACAGGGCTGGCCCTGAACCATTGTTTAATTTTGCCTAGTCACATGTGGAAATTGAATATGATTGACAAAGTTAATCCAATAGAGTTTCTAATAAGTAAACTTCCCTATGCAAAGTTATTGCTCAGACATATTGCTCTTCTAGTCAAATTTAACTCGAATATTCAAGCATCTGTTTTTCCTCAATGAGGCCAAAAACAGAAAAAGACAAAATAAAAATATTTGAAGGAGAGTCATTAAATATGATTTAACTGATAATATAATGGCGAAAATTTGTAAATCTGAGAGAATATCTTTTTCTCCAGACGAAAACTTTATTCTTGGGAGTGTTTCCTCTGATACTCAGGCCAACAGCAAGAGCAGCGACAGAAATGCGTGATGTCAGTTTTCCCATGAGGTCTTGGACACTATACATGGAGACTTGACTTTGAACAAACATTATATGTCTACTTTTTACAACATAAAGATGCATGAGATATTCTAATAGTTTTAAAACAATGGCAACAACATGAAAAACATTCTTTAATATTTGTTAATATATTAAGATAAAATATTAGAGTTTCAGCTCAAGATATGATGGGACAAACACACTGTGTCTCTCAATGATTGTGGCTATAAAACCTGAACAGAATGCAAGGGCCAGATACTTCAGAATTCAAAACTAAACAGCAGCAAATTGTTTAAGGAAAACGACCAGAATTCAAACTGCCACCTAAATGAACATGAGCTTACTGTTTTTTTCTCTTCTGGAATTGCCAGACTGATCTCAACACAGCCCACCATGTGAGAAGTAGACACAGTGATAGAGGCAGAGAGAGCTTCCAGAGAGGCCCTGCAGCTCTGTTTCAGAGAAATACAGGGAAGTCCTCATGCTCAGAAATAGAGTGAAAATCCCCTGTTGTGTTTGTTTTGCTTCCTTTTACTCTTTTCTCTTGGGGCACTCTCCCAAGCATTCCTGTGGCAGCAGTAGCAATGGGCTGGAACCCACGGAGTTCAAATTCCTGATAGAGCAGAACCTTCCTCTGAAATCAGAAAATCTATGGTCCCAAGATGGTGGAAAAGCCTCATTACATTTTTCTCTCTCTCTGTCCTTTAGCTAGTTGTTTCTGATTGCAGACATAGTGACAGCAAGGTACAGCAGAAGGTAATTAAAGCACCAGCTTTCTGGGCAGAAAATGGAAAAGGGAAAGCATTGGGAACTGGAAAGTATTGGGGAGATGACCAAGAAGGAAAAGCTCAGGAAAACAACCATATAAAGTCACTTACAAACTCCTGGGCTGACCTGCAAGTACTCATGTGTAGCTGGTATATTATTCAGTATTCCAAAGAATTTGAGACCTGACATAAAAGAGAGCACCCAAGGCTCAGACTGGACAGAGTCACACGCAGATGGGACAAATAAAAATAGTACTTGCAAAGAATCTGAAAATCGAAATGACATTGGAATCACAGACGACAGAATGTAGGTTGCAACTTGCAACCTGAACCTAAGTTGATTACCTGCTGAAAAACAAAAATCAATATTCTTCATAGGATTTAAATTAGATTTATAACATAGCATTAAAATATCCAAGATTTAATCCAAAATTATTCAGTATTTGAAGAAAAAGGATTATCTCAACTTACAGTGGAAAAGATATCCAAGAGATGTCAATGGCAAGATAACACAGATGTTAGAATTATCTGACGAAGACTAAAAGCAGTGATTATAAAAATACTCATAGTTTCAAATAATTTTGAAACAAATGAAAAAATAAAAGGCTTGAGCAAAGAAATAAAAGATATAAGGAAGAAGCAAAAAGAAAATTTAGAAAGGAAAATTGTAACAATGAAGAAGGAGGAAGAGGAGGAGAAAACTACTGACTTACTGACTGAATGGGAATGATAGCAGACTAGAGATAACAAAGAAAAGAGCCAGGGAAAAGGAGGATGCATCAAGATAAATGATGCAATCTGAAGAACAGAGAGAAAACGATTTTTAAAAATGAATAGAGTCTCAAAGACTTGTGGGTCAATAACAAAACCTCTAGCATCCATGTCAGGAGAGGAGTCTGAACAGATTATTAGAACACTATTCTCATGCTGAGATTGCTACACTTGTCCATAGACCGTGAAAACGGGTCCAGAGAGTACCAACAGACACCAAGTGGATCAACCAGGTGCCAGATACATCCTCCGCTGTCCCCAAAGTCTAGCAATAGCAAATTCAGCAGATATTCGATTTTTAATTTTAGGGCTTAATTTTCAAATATGTCAGTTTTGCAAAACTATAGTTAGGGGATTATTTTAGAGCAGGTCTCATTATGTAAAATTTTCCCTGAATATAGTGAGGCTATAAAATTTTTTATTGCCTGAAATGAAACCATCAAATGCCTACTACCTTTCCATAATGACAGCCTATTTCTTTCCCTAAAACTGAATGAGTAAATACACAAGAGAACTAAATTATGCTGCAAAATCAAGAGTGAAACTGAAGAATAATAAAGACTGGAGCCAGGAGACTTTGACAGGCCAAGTGAGGGCAGAGTGGTGAGACAGAAAGCTTTTGTGAACATCACAGGGGAACAGTGAAAACATGGCAAAGTATCCAATGGGGATATTTTTTCTCTTCATTCTTTGTTCCCCACCCCCTTTAAAAAAAAAAAAAAAGTCTGTGTAGCGTGCCATGGAAAACCACAACCTGGACTCTCATGAAATTTTCTATAGGAAGATTTTTGTAGTTCATGTTATGGAGAACTTTGTCCTGCTTGATGTAGCACAAGATGTAGATGGAGGCTGCCTTGTAGCCCAGCGAGTTAGAGCTTTGGAACCAATTTGCTTTAGAAATTATTGGAGACCTCTGTGAATCCTTGGGGCCCTTTCATGCCCTTCTCAATGTCGAACCTATTTTCATAATAATACTAAGCCTTATTTTCTTTTTCACTCTCATTCTCTCATGAGAATACAGTAGAGATTTTCAGAGGCTCTATGACGTGCAACATCAGAGCAGACTGAATTCAGAAGCAGATATGAGACTACAGCTAACTGAATATAAGCAAGACACTAAAGAGATTCACAAAAATATCAAGCAATACTCATTTCTCATTTTGGTTACTATAGTTGTGTGTTCACAAATAGTTATGTGCCCATGAAATGTGTTATTAAAGTTATTCATATATATATGTATATTATTTTTGGTGAGGAAGATTGGCCCTGAGCTAACATCTGTTATGTCTTTCTCTTTTTGCTTGAGGAAGATTGTTGCTGAGCTAACATCTGTGCCCATCTTCCTCTATTTTGTATGTGGGATGCCACCACAGCATGGCTTGAAGAGCAGTGTGTAAGTCCACGCCTGCGATCCAAACCCACGAACACTGAGCCACTGAAGCAGAGCATGCGAACTTAACCCCTACACCACCAGGCTAGCCCCTTGAAATTATTTATAAAGGAATTAATAAACAGGACATTTAAAAATATTTCAATACTGATTTCTAACTTGGTAAATATGGGAAGATACAGCTCACATTAACAAAAATACTTTGGGATCCACAATAATTTTAGGCTTGGAAAAATGCCTTGAGACAAAGAAGTGTGAGAATCACTGAAGTTGAAGAAAAAAACCTCTCTGCCAGCTTTCCAATGAAGGCAGATGTGTGCATCATGGCATTCTCACCTAAAGCCACTAACCTCCGAGGGAAAGGAGATTTGAGAAAGGGAAGGGTTTTGTGGGATGTATTGTTTCAGGAAATCACCTGAGCTAGTAAAATGAGTTTGGAGCATACCAACCCAGTGACGGTGTGCAGAGTAATAACCGTAGGATACCAAAAACGAAGGCTTCCCAGCATCAACATGTTTTGGAGGGTGAGAGTTGAGTGTGACTTGTGAAGATGTGGCCAGAGTCCATAACATGGCATTTTTATTTATTAGAAATTGTCTTTTATTATCCAGTTCTACCTCACTCCATACAAAATACTATTTAGTCACTAATATTACCTATAGAGATTAATTTACGTCCATAGAGCAACAATACCTTCTACCATGATGATGTGTGTGTGTGGGTGTAGGTGAACAACTTATTTGGGGAAAAGGTTTTCTACTTTTTAGTGCTCTGTTTCTCTTTAATTTTCTTTTGCAATTTTCAGAACCACGATTTCAAGTTTGGCATATTGAATGGGTTAACATTTTGATTTTAAATAAATTATTCTCTGTATTGTTTGGTTTCAGAAGTTATGAAAACGGAAATGTCATTTTGGAAGTGTCAACAGACAGTTCTCAAAATTGCACTTGTTAACTTGAAATTGTGTATTTCAAGTCAACTAAAATAGCAACCATAACCTATACCAACACAGAAGAAAAAACAAAGATATTTGGGGACCAGAAAAAAATTGAAGGATAAAGGATTGGTTTTTAATTTTTTACATTGTTTTATGGCCCCAAATGATATAAAGAGCAGAGAGTAGAGAGGTGTGGTGAGTGAGACATATTTATAATCTCATTCAGTGGTTGATATTTATAATTCAATTCAAATTTGCTTTAAAAACAAATTGTCAGCCATTAATAAAAGATAAGCTTTCTGCATTATATTTCAAAGAGGTAAGAACTCTTGCACTTAATTCTCAGAGGTGCCTTCACCTCTTCCGCCCTACCCTACAATATCTAGGCTGATTTTGCAGACTGCCTTGCACTCCTCTGTGATTCCTCCTCTGTATGCTGATTGGTATGTTAATTTAACTGACAACTATAGATCAGTATTTACAGGCTGTATATAAGAATAGAGGGATAGAAATATTAACGTGAGACATTTGTTTGTCTTGCTTCTATTAAGAACTGTGAAAATTGTACACGGAAACAATAAACCGACAAAAACAGGGGAAGTTCCTGTTTAAAGATCTTTTTGTCCCTTAGTTTCATTTACTGTATGGTTTGCATTCATCATTCAAGATATTCTCCTCTGAGTGTGATTATTAAGTGACAAAGTTACCTTTTTTTATTTGCTTGAGAGGAGATTTCTTCTGTCACGACATGTCATTTTTTCCCTGTAGGTGTTTTATAAAAAGCTAGGAAATGGTGTTTCATGATGATAAATCTCTTCAATTGAAGGAAGTCTTCATCACAAAAGGAATGCACAAGAAATGTGATGCACTCTAGCACCTTTATGAGGCAAAATGCATGACAGTTAAAGCCTCAGTAGAGAGTTATCTAGACTTTGGAGTAACGGTGCTGTTTCCTTTCTGAGTTAATACGTGACCCTGGACAAAGTGAGCACATAAAAGTAAGGAGTGGATACAAAAATTCTGTGACTTGATCTGCTTCCAGAAACACTGACAAATGTATGACATTTTTTAAGATTAATAAATCAAGACATGGCTAGAGTGGCCAAAATGCTATGTATTCAGAATAAATTAATTCCGCTTATGCACTTTTAAGCTAGTTGTGACAAATTTAGCTACTCAATAATGGCCTCGATATTTTGTGTACACACTAAAAATAATGATTATAATACTTTTGTGTATCGTTAATCAGAAGAAAGTAAATAAGTGGTATTCTCACGTCTTGAGTGTGAAGAAACACAATAAGATTTGAGGGACCTCTCTGATTTTCCAGTGTGTTTAGTACTTCACTTCTTGATATGTCAACATTGAAGAGCTCTTCTTCACAAATAACTCCAATTCAAGAAAGAGAACAGAAAGGACAATGCTCAGTGGAAACTGAGAACAATCACCCCTTTCTGGGGAATACCTTCATAGGATTGGACAGCTAGCTATATGTGATTTTCACCCATTTGGAAGATTTAGACTAATAAAAATATGTCTCCTTCTAAAAAAGAAAAGTATTTCTCTATAATATTTGTCTTCATCTCTTATTATGTTCTGATCAAGAAGAACTTTCTAAATAAAAGGATAAAAATATATTTCAGAAGTTTTGATATATGTACAGGTTGCTTTCCAGAAGGATGTTCCAAATTAATCCTTTTACTTGTCTTAAGGCAGGGCATATGGTTGACTTCAGTGACCATTCCAGGTGCACTTGAAAACCATATTCTGAACTTTTGGATATTCTGTCTAGATCAATTAGGTGAATCATTTATTTTGTTCAGTTTTTCTAAATTAGATGGTTTTGTCAGGTCATTCTATTTATTACTGACAGACGTATTAAGATCTTCCACAATGATTGTGAATTTGTGTTTTCCCTCTTTATTCTATTAATTTCTGCTTTATTTAATTTAAGGCCATATGATTATATCTAAAGATTTAGAATTATAACATATTTCTTGTTATATTGACGCTATCATAGTTTTGAAATTCCTGTTTAAATCTAGAAATGCTTCTTGCTTTAAAATCTACTTTGGGTATTGGTATGGCTCTACCAGTTTATTTTGTTTAATGTTTGTATGTTTTCATTTTTCAATTTCAATCTTTCTGTTTTCCTATATTTAAGTTATGTCTCCTATAAGTATATAGTTTTATTTGATCCAGTGAAACCAACTGTCTTTTAATTAGAATATTTAGTCCATTTATAGTTAATAGAATTGCTGGTAAATTTAAATCTACAATCTTATTTATTTATTTTTTAATCTTTTCTCTCCTTTCTATTTTTTTTCTGGGGGAGGGAGTTAAGTAGCCTAGGTTTGCTATATTAATAAATACAATCCTCTTAATTTAATCATAGATGTAGAAAATTTGAAGCTGGCAGTCAGTCCCCGTAAAGGTCAACCTATTTCCCATTCACTTTTCTAATGTCAAATATAAGCCCAGATACTTGCCAAGGATTCTGTTCTGTGAGAGGAGCTGAATTTCAGGTTTGTGCTCCCTGTTAAGTGAATCTTCTAAAACTCTACTAAATTTCTGAGCATCAGAGACTATGTTCAGCATAGGCAGTTGCCTTGGGGAGAAAAGAAGATCCCAAATGGTGGCTCAACTCTGTCTTCCCACTTCTCCCAGGTTTGGGGAATTTTTCTTCATTGTCTTAGAAACTCCAAACACATTTCCTTAGAAATCATTTTATCCAACTTTGCCAGTTGTTTTCAGCAGGAAGGATTGTACAAAACAATCCATATTGCCGTTGGCCAGAAGCAGAACCCTGGTTTGAATCAACTTTCAACTTACAGATATCATTGAGTACTGTTGTTCATTTAGTGTCTAGTTTATTATTGGGCTGGGTTCCAAAATTTCACTTTTTACCATTAGTTTGTATTTATCCATGAAATAAAATAATAAATATTGGTTAGTTACACTTCAATACATAAAGCTCTTTTAATTTATAACACTCTTGAGTCATAATACCCATAATTCTCCTGTTAATCATTTTAATCCACCTATGTTTCTACATGGAACTATGGTACACTTTTTATGGTAATAACAGATGTTAGGTAATTTGAAGATATTTATAGATTCAGATTCCCTTCTTCTTCCCTAGCTGCTATCTAGGATGGTGTGTTTGTCTTTGAAGGTGGTTTCCATTACCTTGTGTCAGCTGAAAGGAAGGAGGCCTCAGATCTACATGTATTCTTGCACTCATCTTGGTATTGGATGCAGACTGAGTATCAACCCTGGCCAGTGATCACTGAGATATTAGTTAGTTTTTCCATTCAAGGTGATGTGCTGTTGCCCATCACAGGGTCTAAGATATCTGGTATCCACTCCAGTTCCAAAGCTTCTGGTTCCTGCTTCCAGATTTTACTCAGTCTATCTGTGCTTAAAGTACCTTTGTGGCCTTTCAGAGAGGTTCTCAAAGAAGAACCCAAGACTCCTGGATTTCCTGAAGAGAAATATAAAGACCCATTAAATCCATGATCCCAGCATCTAGCTCAGCTACTCACCTCCACTCTTCGCCAATGTTGTTCTTTCTCATCCAGCCCTGAGACACTAGTGCTGTACCAATGTAAATCTCTTTCAGGTTATGAGCTGTACAAAACCCCTCTGCTCTGATATTTCCCTTCAGCCTAATTAACACATTGTCCCCTTCCAAGATTTGAGCCCAAGGGAATTCAGGAAACTTTATTTGACCGCATGTTTTCCCTTGAGTCCTTGCTACTCAAAGTGTGGTCCATGGACTAGCAGGCCCCTCATCACAGGCACATTAGTAAGAAATGCAGAATCTAGTATCACAATCCAGAGCTACTTATTTAGAAGCTGAGTTTAAAAAAAAACTCTAGGTGAGCACAGATATCTGAAAATTGAAAAGCACTGCGTGAATACACTCCAACTTGGATATCATAATAATTGTGGTCAATTTATCGAGTCTGTCATTTATATCTTAAAAGAACTTTTCTGAGTTAATTATTTTGTCACAAATTTAAACATCCTTATCAGATATCAGAGCCTGAGGAGTGATGCCTCTCTTTGTTTTGCTACTGTGAGATTGCTATCCATCTGGGTTCCACCAGAGAAGCAGAAGCAGGAGGAAATATATATTAGGAGGTTCATCACAAGGAACTGGAATGGCATGTGAAAAATCTGTAGGGAAGCTATTAGGAAGCTATTAGGAAGAAGAGGATGGAATGCACAGGCTAATGCTGCTGTCCAGAGGCAGAATTTCTTCTCTAAGAAGTTATGGACTATAATCTTCAATCATATCTATAAAAGACCTTCACAGCAACACCTGGATTAATGACTTATTGAATTACTGGTGACTGTGTCCTAATCATGTTGACACACCAAAAGACCATCAAAGGATCTTACGTCTCTGAGGCAATGGATGCCTCTAGAAGAATGTGAGGGTGATAGAGACCAGGAATAAAAATGGGAAAAGGTGACAGTATATTTTTTTGGTTGTTAGTGCCTTCAAGTCAATTCCAACTCCTAGTGACCTAGTGTATAACAGAGTGTAACCCTGCCCACTCGTTTTGCTCCATCTTCTTACCTTCTGGTGCTGTATCAGACAATGCTCTCCCGCTATTCATATGGTTTTCATGGCCAATTTTTTCAGAAGTGGGTGGCCAAGTCATTCATCTTAGTCTTTCTTAGGGTGGAAGTCCCACTTAAACCTGTCCACCATGGGTGACTCTCCTGGTATTTAAAATACAAGTGACAGAACTTTCAGCATCACAGCAACACACAATTGCCACAGTCTGACAGCTGACAGGGAGGTGGTGTGGTTCCCTGACCTGACAACGCCGAATCTTAACTATTAGTCCACCAGGGCTGGCTCGACAATACACTAACATTGTAAATAAGTGTGCTGCCCCTGAAAAAAGCAATAAGTTACAAAAATAAGACACAATTCCATGTAATGGGAAAGAGAGAGGTTAAAATTGATCAACTATAGCATCTATTAACTTAAATATTCAGGGTTCCAATTTTCACTGCAGTTCTTTTATGGATAGCAATAGTTGTCAGGTTCAAACTATAAAAGGATGACCTAGGACCTATTCTGTTGCTTCATGGGGGCCATTTCTCTGTTGAGGAATATTTACTTTCCCTGATACTCCACATTACCAGGGCTCAGCTGATGATTGTGTCAGTGTGCTATCTCATCACACACTTGTCAGGTAATCTGACATTATTTCTTATGTATTTAGAGGGCTGTGGGTGTGTGTGTGAGTGTGTGAGAGAGACAGAGGGAGGGAGGAAGGAAGAGAGAAATAAGGAAGACTCATTTTCATGACCTTGAAGAGTTGAAGTTAGCACACACTGGTTTTTAGGCTTTCCAGTACCTAGTAAATATTTGTGACAGCTTTTATTTGGGTGTTATGGATTTTTAGTTTACTGCTTTAATCAGTTCCATCCCTCTTTCATAATCAAAATTTTCTTCTGAGCACACTCCTATATGTCCAAGTTCATCTGCATCAAATTCTCTAGAACATATTAATAGGTTAATATTAAATATTAATATTTAATGACATTGTTCTAATATTGTCTTGTAATCAGTAACAAAACCTATATAATAGAAGACAATAGTGCAAATCCCACTGAAAATAGATGGAAAATATACATTAAAAAGCCAAAACAACATGTAAGTAAAAATATAATACATATTTACACATACAATGTACAGATTTAAATACACATATTATATGCTATATATACATAAGATTAAAGCAATACACGTGTAAAAATGAAATATAAGAGAAAAAATTAAATCCACAACATGGGGAACATTTCTGATGGTTGGTGAATATTATGGTTTAGGGAGGTTTACATGAATATGCACAAGAGTGCTAACGTTTATTGGGTTGTTTCTATGTACATGATCTCATATGCTTTCTTTATAGCACACTTTAATTTAGCATTGATATCCTTCATTAATAGGAAGTAAGCTTCAAGGAGACTAGAGATTTAACCACAGGTGAGAGAAGAGCAGGATTCCAACCCAGGTCTGCCGCTGCCAGTTCTCAGCATCTCAGGTCTTGCCATTACCCACCACGTCTCCTTTCTCCCAAGGAGCCCTGCTGCCAGAGAGTAAATATAAAGAGTATGGATCAAAAGCAGCTGGCTAGAAACAGTGAATTTCCTTTTAAACCTCTTGAGCATTCTTTAAAATGTATGTGAATTTTCACTCATTCACTATACATTCATGTCGTTATAATAAAAATAAAATATTTTTAATTAGCATAAAAAGTGTGTTAAGCTCTGCATGACACCAGAGTACCACCTCCTAGCACAGTTATTGGTACTGCTGTTTGACCTACAGGGGTTCATCCTCTATTGCCTTCCCCAGAAAGACACAGGAAAAAATAGCTCAGTTAAGAAGAACAACAAAACTGAAGAACTAGACTTCGGGGATTGGAGAATATCTGTTTGCTAGGATTTCAGTTTGGTCACTCCTTCATTTCAGTCCAGGATTAATTTAATCACATCTCACGTAAGTATGAGAGTGAATTCAGCTCCGGATGCAAAAGCAGCAGCAGGAGGATGTTAGCTACAAAGGGTAAGATTGTTTTCAAGAGGATGGATCAGGATTTGGAATTTAATATGTAAACAAAAGTCATTGCGGATTCTTAAAATGATAAATAATGATAAAAAATACATTTTATGAATTTTTTTGTGCATCTGTTTCAGAGAGTAATAAAATTGAGAATTTAGACACAACAAATCTATTGGGAAATCTGTTGTAAACTGTGAAGAGGGAGAGCAAGTGTGGACTTTCTAGAAGGTGACTCTTACCTTCCATCTGAATCCAATCTCCCCTTTACACTTATCATAGAATTGTGCCAGGATGACATTTCCAAGTCTCTCTTGCTTACAGTGGACACATGCTTTTGCAATAAAAGAGAAATGCCCCCTTCATGCTGATGCCTCCTCTTCCTTGTTCTTTCTCTCTTCTTGTCCCCTGGCATGATGACTTCAAGAGTAGCTCTATAATCTATCTGATGAAGATGTTGGAATGCTTTGGCTGTGAGTTTTCGGATAGCTTTTGGAGAAGTATGACCAAAACACTCCAGCCCTTGCCCCAATCTACCTGGCTGGTTATGTGAGAGATAACTAAGCATATATATATATATATATATTCTATTTGAGCCTCTGTATTCTGTGGGCTGTTTTATTTCAGCCATTTAGCCCACCCAGCTAATACAAAGAAGAATCTATGATGTGTAGAGGAGAGGAAGGTTTTTAAAAAATAGAGACAGAAAAAAATACACACGATTAAAAATAGTAATAAAATCGCCATTTATTGAGGCACCTAATGAGACCTAGGAACATTTACGTTTATAATCTTACATTCCAGATTCAAGAACTGCCAGCACTAGCTTCTATTTTGTCCATTTTATCAATAAGATAACTGAGCCTCTGAGCGTTAACTTTCTGAGTTAAGGAAATTTGCTTAATGTAATTCAACTTCAAATATGATTTCAAATATGCTTGTTTTCCCATATGCCATACTCAGATCTTCCCTAAATACTTGTGAGATTAGGAATACAAGAAAGACTCAGCTCTCCTCTCAAGGAGAATCTATGCCTCGCTTGTTCTGAAAAATCTAGGTCACTCAGGGTCCGAAATTTAACAGAGGTTAAAGAGGACATATCATGCTTGAGAAAGTGACTCTCATCTCTTCGATGGTTTTAATCGTTTAATGTTTTTTCTGGTTTTACATTATGGAAATACTGAGGTTTCTTTCACTTGAGAGGAAAGCGTAGGTCTTAAGGCAAAGCCTCAGAGACACTTATTAACACGCTGCTAGCTTTTTAGTAGACACTCGATCTGCAACTTTAGTAGCTTAGGGCTTGCAACAGTCATTTGTGGACAGTAAATAGGTTTTCCCTTGAAGATCACAGCCCCGTATAACTTCAGAGGTGGAAGAAAGCTCAGAGTTCACCTGGGCTCCCCATCACTATCATGAATGATGGGAACACACAGAAATGGTAAGGTACTTGCCCAATGTCAAAAAACTGGCTTGAGACAAGCAAGAAACCTCCGTCTCAGTTTTCCTTAAGGGCCTTTTTCTCTGTGCTACTGACCTTTCAATGTGGACCAATCTTTCATGGTGCTTCAGAGAGAAGGAGATAGGTCAAATTAAGCTGCATGACATAGCCACAACACTGGCTTTTCTAAGAAAAATATATTTTCTAAGACAAATTTTTCTTTTAATTTTTTTGATTGACAAGCAAACATTCCTTACCTTTCTAGAAAGACTTTTTAATTCTCCCCCAAATGTGGTAGTTAGAATTTATCATTACTTCTTTCAGGATATAGAAATTGGAAGGTATCTTCTGATGTTAGTGACAGAGAGAGAGACAGTGAGACAGAGAGAGACAGAGACAGAGAGAATGTGCTACCCTGTTAAATTTAAAGACCATCTAGGGCTTAGCACTGGAGGGACCTGGAGGGCCATTTGGCTACATGATTACAAAAGGCCTCATTTATTTGCTTTGCCTTGATCTGGTTAGGATGTCCAGGGCAAAGCTGAATAGACTTGACAATACCGATAATTACAGTTTTATTACCTATCTCAGAGAGAAAACTTTTACTATTTCATCATTTAGTTTATTTGCACTGCATTTTTTGGAAGATATCAAGTATTAAGAAAGTTCCTTCCTGTTTCTGTTTTCTTATTTTTTGAATTATCAGTGAGTATGATATTTTATCAAATAATTTTTCTACATCCATTTAGATTATCACAGATATTTTCTTTTTAATTTGGTTAATGTATAAAATTAAATCAATTGGTTTTTGAATATTTTCTCAATCTTACATTTCTGGGAAAAAAGGAAACTAACATGGCAGTGATACATTCTTTAACGTTTTCTACATTACTATGTTAAATTTGCTCATATCCTCTTAAGGAATTTTGCCTTGCTGTTCATGAGAGAGATTGATGCATAATATTTCCTTTACTGTGATGTATTTTTTGAGACTTCGTATCAACATTATGCTGACCTCAAAAAATTTGTCAGGAAACACTCTCAAATTTACGTTTGGCAGAGGATTTCTTTGTTTTTCTTCTTTTCTTCTTTATATACATTTCCGTAAATAATTAGAATTTACTAGTGAAGGCATCTGAGTCTATAGATTTCTTTATGAAAAGTTTTAATTAAGAATAAGATGTGATATAAAACTATCACGATGTTTTTCTTTGTTTGCCCATTAGTTTCTGCAAAATTTTGCCCTGGAATCTGGGCTTTCCATGGAAATAAATAAATTTGAAATTTATTGACATAAAATTGTTCACATTACCTTCCTACTATTTTTTATCAGTAATATTATAAATAATTCCTGCTTTATTGGTAATTAGAGACTGCTCTATTTTCTTTATTCTTTCGAAGAATTTACCCATTTTCATATAAAATGTCAAAGAAACAGTTTTTATTTTATTTATTTTATGCTTATATTTTATTAGTATTTTCCCACTCTTCCATCAGTTTTTTTACGTTTTCTGGATTTAAACTGTTACATGAATGTTTAACTCATTGATTTCTAGCTTTCTGTATGAATAAGCTCAAATTTGTTGATAATGTTGGTTAAAGTTTCTATACACAAGCAACTTGTTTTATAAGTTACTGAGAGAGTATTGAAATATTTTCCACTATGAATTTTGATTTTACTATTTATCATTTAAGTTCATGGGCCTGTTGTTTTTGTTGCTACATATATTTTGAAGCTAGATTACTAGGTATATGCAAAATAAAAATTGTTAGATTTTGCATTTATATAGAAACTCCTATTGGTACCAAGCATCTCAATTTATTTCCAGTAATACTTACATTTTCTTCTCTTAGAACTTGCTTTGCTTTATTAGTATAATTATTTCAGCTTATGTCTGTTTGTATTTGTGTGGTGTAACTTTTCCCCCTACTTTCATTTTCAAGTTTTCTGGGTCTTTATTTCTAAACATAATTTCTTGAAAGTAGAATAGAGTTACTTTTTCTAGAATGAAAGTGGAGTGTGTAGTCCATTTAAGTTCATTGTAGCCACTGATATATTAAAATTTAAACTTTCCATGCAAGTGTTCCATGCATCTTTAAGTATCCTTTCTTGTTCTCACATTTTGGGAATTATTTCTGTATTTTTATCATTTCATTTCCCCATCAATTACTCTGTTTCTCTATTTGTTAGTTCCTCTGTTCTTTCAGTGATTATCCTATATTCGTGAGGCATTAGATCCAACACTTAATGGGGACTTTTACTACTTCTGCAAGGTGTAAGAACCCACTCTCTCCTTTTGAGTATTTGCTGTCGTGTGTTTTATTACCATTTATATTTCATTTCCTTCAAGACCTTACCATTATTGTTTCACATGGTCAATATTCTTTTAAATTTACTCGCTTATTTACTCTTTCCTGCATTTACAGGCTTACATTAGCAATCATTTATCTATCTGATAACTCCCATTAATATTTCTTTGAACATGGAACTTCTGGGAACACATCCTTTCAGTTTTTGTCTAAAAATATCTTTATTTTCACTCTTCTATTGAAGGATATTTTTCACCTTGTATACAATTTTAGGTTAGCAGCTATTTGCTTTTGGCATATAAAGATGTGCTTCTATTACCTTCTGGTTACCATGGATTCTGTTGGGAAGCCAACTTCCAATGTTATTGTTGCATCTCCTTTTTCCCTGGCATTTGATTGAATTCTCTGTTTTCTTTATCTGGACACCAATTATATTTATGTTTGCATATCTTACTTTATATGACATGCATCATACACTACTTGATGTATCTTAGTCCTGTTTTTTCTTTCTCCACTTTAGTGTGAACATCTTCTGCTACACTACAGTTTAAATCATAAGATCTTTCTTTTGTGTGACATTTTCTCTTAAACTCATCACTTAGGTTCATTATTTCAGTTAGTATAGGTTTAGTTTTGTTGTTTTAAAATTTCCATTTTATTCTTTGTTTGTGAGTACCAGTTCTCTGGCAAATTTTTTTTATTGCATCACATATTTTCAATCAGATTAATCATAGTTATTCTAAAGTCTCCAATAGATTTAATATTTAGATATTTGTTCCTTGTCTATTTTTCTCTTATTGTATCTCTTGGTATGCCTGTGGTTTTTTCTTGAAGACCTGGGTGATGGTTATCTTCCTCTGATGTGGCTGTGTTTTTGCTTCTTGCAGGTAGTTACTACATAACAAGATCATGTGAATTCAGTCAGTAGAGCTAATATGAAGATGGGTTCCATTGTTATGAAGGTTGATATACATTTAGTTTTTATCTATTCCTTTGGTAAGTTTCTTCAGGGGTAAAATATATATAATTAGAGGTTTTACTAGGTCTGTCCTCCCTGTCCATTCTTGGATTTCAATCTTTTGTTTCCCAAGACACTAGTGAATTCCTTCTGAGAGTCCCTCCTTCTTAGATACTTCTTCCTTACAGCCCTCTCAGCCTTATTACCTCTGCTAAAGTGGCCACGGATACCTTGAGGGGAAGGTGGCGAGGCATGTGGGGCTCACTGCAGTGAGTTTTGTTTCTCTCCTGGATCTTGGGTCAATAGTGCTAGTTGCATTAGTAGAACTCAACTGCCTGCAAGCAGATTTCTTGTGTTTTTTTTTTTCCATTTTTGCAATAGTTTCCAGAGGGAAGTTAGGACTAATATATTGCTTTAGATCTGGAAGCAGATGTCATACAATTTTAAACAATATTCTTATTACCAGAGGACATTGGGTAGATGAAAATTGAACTATATTTTAAGATTATTTAATTATCTTGTGAGTAGCGTAATTATGCTGTACTAAATTTGTGAGTATGTTAAAAGGCTGACATTATTTGGCTTAATGTAAACAGTTTAAATGAAAATCAAAAGATTTCCACTTCTGCAAAGTGGAAAAATCACCAGAAAGCATTACTCACCTGCCCCTCAACAGTGAAAAAAGTGAGATAGTCTACAAAATTATCATGTTTTTAAACTAGCAAAGAGGTTTTTATGTTGCCTCAAGAACCAAAAGCCAAATGGTGACAAGTCCTTCGAAGGAAAGGTGGTACTCAAAACAATTTACCCTTGGCATAGACAGTATCAAGGAAAGGAGAAATCCGCATAGATGTGGATAAGAAGAATCAAGGTATAATTTTAGCATAACTTTAAAGACTGAATTCAGATTGGCACGAGATCCCAGCATCCCTGGATGTCTAATTCTAGAATCTCCATTTGATTCTTTCTTACAGTTTCTGTTTTTCTGCTGAAACAGCCTAGTTGATCTTGCATGCTGTCAATATTTTCCATAAGATACTTTAACATATTCGTCATATAAGTTATCTAACTTCTCTCTCTGACAGCTTCAATCTCCCCCTCTCAGTCTTTTTCTGATGATTATTTTATCTTCTGACTGTGCTATTTCTTGCCTGTTTGCATGCTTCATAATTGTTTTTGAAAGCCAGCTCCATTTTATAGTACTCAGTTATATAATTGTTATGCTTCAAGATGAGCACGCCTTTCCTTCTGCTGGGGCTTTGCTGTGTGGGTTTGTGTTAGTCTACTTAGGGGTTGGGCTGGCTTTAAAAAGCTTCGTGTTGCTATGGTTACTCTTGGTGCACAGAGGCTTCAAACGCCTCCAGAGGTGAGTGTTCTCAGTCTGGGCAATCTTGCCAGGGGGGTTCCCACAGTGTCTATTCTAGGCTTGGCTTTGGGTCCTCGCCTGAGAAGATCCAGGTCTTGATGCTCTCCCAGAGGTATTCTACTCAGTGCTTGTAAGTGTATTCATGGGAGTAACAAAGGGAACATTCTCTGATGTTCTGACTGAGCCTCAGTAGTAGGCGGGCACCGTCAACCTGAGTCTCTTCTGCATCTTTTCTGGATGTAGCGTTGGGTCTAGTTCTTAGTCTTGCCCCTAAGCAAGGGGTGGGGCTTTTATCTTTTCCTTCATCCCCTCTCCTAATTGCAGGGGGTCCTCAGGCAGGGTTCTCCGGAGTTTTTATTGCCCTTCCTTCTTCAGATTAGAGCTTTTGTTCCAGATGGTGAAATAGGGGGAAATGAGTCTGGGCCAAATTTTCCCAGTAGCTGCTATTATGTTCTTCTAGCACTACAGAGAAAGGCTCCCAAGATTATCCCCAGACTTCCCTGTGAGCACCTGGTGGGTACAAAACCAGGTGGAGAAAAAGCCTAAAAGAAAAACTCTTCCACGTCTGTGGTCTACAGAACTCCATGCGCTCACACTGGCCCATGCTAGACATGCATAACTGGTTAAAATGTCTCCCTGAATCTTCCTGTTGGCTGATATAGTGTTCCATGACGTTTGCCGGGATCAACAAATGCTCAGGTTCTGCTTCTCTCTCCAGACCTATATCCTCTAGATTTCAGTTTAGTTGTTTGCTCTGTGATGTCAGCTAAGTCCAAAAAAAGATTATAACTTTGTTTGTCCAAATTTTTGCTTGTTGTAAGGATGAAAGTGACAAAGATTCTCTCCTTGACCAAACTCTAGTCAGGCTCCTCTGATCCCTCTTCTCAACTCTGTCTCCACCTCAGCCTATAGAAACTTGGAGAAACACTAACATCCTTTCTAACAGCTTAAGGCTGCATCTCTAGGGTGACCCCAGTCCCCTATAAAGTGCCTACCTGAGAAAACTCAAGCCTGCCAAAAGAATTTGCTGTTTGTGCCAGCCAATATCTGAGTATAGGGTTCTGCCCCCAGCCTCTGTGTGACAGTAAGAGCCTAACTTCAATGAGCGCCAGGTAGCAAATCCAGAAGGGTTTCACATGGACCAACTCCTCTCTTCTTGCTTTTGGTGATTTTTGCCTTCCCTGACTCTACTTAGTTCCTGCCCACTCCCCTCCCTCATCCTTCATTCTCCCTTAAAAAGCCCAGTCACCTCTGTACAAATTGATTTTGAGTTCAGTTCACACTGGACTCTTTGCTCTATCACAATAGTTATTAAAGATTAAAATCTATCCTCACCACTGTAACTAGTGCCCAGCTCTGTTTATCTTTGACAGGGGAAGCATTCTTTCCAGCTTTGCAAGTCACCGAGCTGAAGCTGAAATTCTGTATTATAACATAGTTTTATGTGTGCTTGAATACAACGCCTTTCTTTTTTGTGAGTTTCTCCTATATTCCATCCTATGTTCCAACATAAATATCCTTTACTATTCACCCAATAACCTTAGCAGAGGACTTCCAATAAATTGAAATGTGTTAACAATGCAACCCCAAGACTTAAGAGGTCTGGTTTCTGAGAGTGTCTAACTGACCCACCAAATAATAAGCAAGTGTAAATGAGACCAACGCTTTGAATCTTAATCTGTCTACATCATCAGTCTTCCTAACAATTCCCCATAGTGGAAGCTGAAAAGCATTCCTATACTTATGTAAGAACTTTTTATTTTCTAACCAGTACAGAGAAGTGGAGCTTTAAACTTTTTGAACATAAAGGAAAGTGACTTTTATTTGATTTCCAAGATCTGTCAAATTTAGCTTTCCAGTCCAATGCAGAAGAGTTATATGGCTCTGCAGACTTACTGAAAGACTAAATCTTAGACTTGTGTTTCTCACATTTGAGTGGCTCTCAGAAGTGCAGTGGTTGATGAAGTAAAATGCCGCATTCAGTGACTTGCAAATGTAAAGCAAAATGCTTTCTGGTAAGTCAACTGAAATGCTTTCAGTACTGCCATGATTACTCTTCTGTTGGAAATATAAAGTTAATAAAAGCACAGTGGAGGGTGGTCTGCCATGCCTTTAGTTTCGTTTTATCTGAGTGGAGCCAGGCTTTTGCAGTTACAATAAAGAATGGTGCTGTTTCCATTATAAATTCCAATTTACATGAGTTTATAACATAGCTGTGAGAGGCAACATGGGCTCGAGTTTCCAAAGCAGCATCAGCCCAGGAGCAAGATTAAAATGGCTTGTCTCTGTTATGGAATTCAAAGAGGGGAAGCAATGAAATAGAAGTTTTCTTGACTGCACGCCTTTTTTTCTGATAAAATATGCCTATATCGGGAAATAAGTGCTGGCATACTGAATGCAGTATTGCAGGTCATTGCTGTGTATTTTGTGCTGCAGGGCCCTTGAATATGGTGCAGCTTGTATAATGATAAAACTCAGAGTAGCCTCAAAAACTGTAATGCTAAAATCTTACTGTTCTCTAAATTCAATAACATAATAGCTCATGAAAAATTAGAATATGGTGACATAATTATAATTAATATATTGTAATTTCTTAAGATCTATGTATAACTACTAAAGGCAAATAATATGAACAAATTCTTAGAGCAAAACACTAAGATCAAATAAAGAATGTGTCATTCCAAGAGCAAAACTATTCTTACATGAACTAAACCACACTTATCTAAATTTATGGTGCCCTTCCTACAACCAGGTTTAAACTGGGTTGAAGAGGCTCAGATAAGGATACTGTGATCATTTTGGTAATTAATGAACATAATGATCCAATCTGCAAAGAAAAATGAAATCAACCAAATCTGCTACTTTTGGGAAATCCAAATTATTTTAAAGGTAATGATAAAAATACTTAATGTGAGTTTCTAATTATTCTTTCCTGAATGGGTTTGGTACATAAAATTGCTTAAAATATTGTAAATTTCTCTACTGTTTATTAGTCTCACTTATAAGAGATCAACACTTATAGGTCTATTTGTCAACTCTATGTCTGCCTTTCAAAAATTATGTAGAATAGATGGTCAAACAAACCAACATCCTTCAGCTATTTTGACTATTAGATCGTTCGTATTACAAAGAAAACCTTTAATACCTGTTATACTCTAATTTTTATGGGGCATATCCTTGCTTTCCTTCGTCTTCTCTTAGTTATTTGCTCAGAAACTCAGAGTACATTTTAGAATAATTATGCTGATAATTCTTAGCCTTGATTGAAATATGCAATTTTTAATCCCAGCAAAAATCAATTGCTTCATTTTGGAATTTAGAAGTACTTACTGTCCATAGATTAATAGTGTTTAATCCTAACAGAAAAAAATAGAACTCAGAAAAATAGAATTCAAATCAAGGTGGCATTTTCCTGGAAAAAAATATGAAATTCGGTTATCAGAAAATAGCTCTCTGCTCTGAGACATGGCCAAGTGCTCCAAGGTCAGTAAATACGGGACCCGTTAGGGTGCCTCCCTCAGGAAAATGGTGAAAAAATTGAGATCTGCCAGCATGCTAAGTATGCTTGCACTTTCTGTGGCAAAACCAAGATGAAGAGATGAAGTGTGGGGATCCAGCACTATGGATCCTGCCTGAAAACAGTAGCCGGTGGTGCCTGGACCCAAGACACCACTTCTGCTGTCACACTAAAGTCAGCCATCATAGAACTGAAGGAACTGAAAGACCAGTAGAAGCTCCACTATTTGAAACGTTGGTAGCCTTTAATAAACGGGTTAATTAAAAAATAAAATAAAATAAAAAATTTAAAAAAAGAAGATAAAGAAAAGAGACTAAATAATGAGCATCTCCTCAAGGGCATGGTGCGCAAATGTAGTAGTACTGTACTTGAACTAGTCATTGCTTATGCAAATAAATACACAAATAACCTCTGATTCTGCATATTTAGGTAGCTGGATCATCAATGCTAATATGGACAAGTAAAATTTAATTTTGAATCACGTCTGTTAGTGTAATAATAGACTATGTTTCTTTCAAATTTAGAGAAGACATTTTCACCACTTGGCATTATTCCCTATTTCTAAATCATATATTGTTTTTAAAACATCAAGTAATCATAATACTGTCAGGAGAGTAGTCATCCACATTATTTTTAAACTTTTTGTAAAATGGAAGCAAGAACGCTGTTTTTCCCACAGTACGACATTGAAAGGGACAAATCCTGTGTTTATAATGCACTTTGGCTATCATAATGAGTGTGACAAATTGTGCCTCAGTGCCATAGTCGATGAGACCAGGGTAAGTGAGTCACAGCGGGACATTGGGAACCCCGGGGTGAGATTTCTTGCTCTGGAAAACATTATTTCTCACATTTCTAGAAGAGTGGGTTTCGATCCACCTTAGGGGCTCAGCTCCCTGAGGGTAGTTTATGCCCCATCCCTCACTGACTGCCTAGGGCATGAGGCCCTTCCATGTGAGATGTGCTTCCTCCATTTGAGTGAACATTCCTCTTAGCTCTCCTTATATGAGCTGAGACGATAAATCTGGAGAGTCCCGGAAACTCATTTTCCCGAGGTTCTTGTAGCTTAACAGAGAGCTGGCCCAGCGGATCTGAGTTAACTCAAAAGGACAAGCAGGCGCCAGCCACCCAGCTTGAGAGGCCCCTCTTTTCCATCGAGGTTCCTTTCTAGACCAGCATAGTTCCCTAGTTACAGAGTCATTTAGAAGCTCCTGCATCCTCACCCTAAGATCATGTAGAGCATGGACGAGGTAGGGTCCTCTCAAGGGAATATGGGCCTAGGTGTAGGCAGACCACCTGGTAGGCCTGACCTCAAATGTGGGTGTTGAGAGGTCTGAGGATTGTGGGTACTCTATTACTTCTCTGCCTGTTAGTTTTAACTTATTTTTATCTACACACATGGCATGTGCTCTTGCCCCACTAACCTGACGTTGAATCCAACTCAGAAATCTAACTTCCATGTGCACATATGTAAAACACAGATATGTATTGAATGCATTGAATCTTCATTTTTATGTGTAATTAAACAGCTCTTTTTGTTATTTTATACTATGTTCCAAAGAATAGAAGCTGGGTAAGCAAGAAAGTGAGTAAATTTGTTTATGTTCACCTGGATCCAAGGTATTTAGGTAGATGATTAACTGAGAAAAACTTCTTGATCACCATCATCTTCATTCCCTAAGTCAGTGACCATCTTCTATCAAAAGTCATTGCATTATTAGAAACGATGAATTTACCCTTTAAATTTTGGGTTCTTTATTTGAAAAATGAGGTTAATGATTCTTATTTTGTGTTTTGCTTCCTTTGGAATAACAGTAAATAAAGAACGAACGAAGAAATAAATAAAAAAATCTGTCTTTTAAACCAGCCAATACAGCACCTGGCATGGAGTACTGCCTTAAAGAAGGTGAGTTCCAGTCTCCTATCGTTTAATATTTGTTAATAACTGTCAAAGAATTTCTGAGGATTCGAGCTTAAAGATGTTTTAAATGATTTCTATCTTTAAGGAGAGTACTTGTTTTTGATGTTTCTATATACCTATAGACATACTCCTTCCAATTGGCATCACAGTCACACAGAAATTCTGAGATGAGGCAAGATTTTTCACAATTTAAAGCTTTTATATATTGTTAAAGAAATGTGTGAGCTTCTAGTTGGGATTTAGTCTCATTTTTCACTGTGCCCAAACACATGCTGTTGGAACACAATGGTAATTCACTGTCATTAATCTTAGCAGAGTTGGAAGCTCCAACCCTTGCCATAGCTTATGTTTCCATTTAGCTGGAGACCACATTATAACAGTGTTTAAAGGCCTCACTTTTAATCAACTCTGCCAGACTGCTCAAGTGCTCTTAAGACTCTATTTTCTCAAAGTCAAAATGCACAGTCCTCAGAGGGCATGATAATGTCTACCCACTATAAAAGGAGCACTTTTCTGATGTAGATCCAACTTTCCAACTCACATGACCCAACTTTCAGTCTCTCAGAATTGTACAATGGATGTTTTTGTGCAGGAGATTTCTTAAAAGCATTGATTTCAAAAGTTGAAGATGAACACAAAGGGAATTATTATCATATTTGTGTAGTAGAGTTCAGTGTCAGAAAACACTGTAGAATGCTAGCTGTTCTGTAAACTGCTTGAGGAACTACAAAACTGTAATTTACAACTGTGAAGCCTCAATTTCCTGATTTATTCAAACGGATCAATAACACCTTCTCCTAAAGATGGATGTGCAACTAACGTGACCAAGTGGGTAAGAAACTTTGCATATTTCGTTGATAAACAGTCATTCTTGTCCACCCTCTCCTACTTGGTTTCCCTAGATTTCCTTTTTCTAACGGTCTAGTTAAAGACTTGCAGCCAGGAAGCCATACTTGCCCCTCAGAAATACTGGGGCTTCACAATATGTCATTATGACATTCTAACGCCCTTGCTTGGGGAATGACCATCCTCTCCAGTTCACTATGGGCTCCAACATCCTGCATGCTCTCACATTTGGTGATTACTCGTTTATGTTTTCTACCTGTCTTGGAAAGCCATGCACCTCTTTTACATGTACTACCAGACTAAATTATTACAAACACATGAAAATAGCTTGTTTTCTACTGGAGAAAGCTACTTTTTTGCTGCTTATTTTACATGGTGATTATAGTATTCAGCATTTTCATCATAGTATTTGAGAAAGGTATTCTTATGCTGACATTTCTGGCAAAGGAATGCTTTGCTCTTTGGAATGACTTTATATAATCTATCTATCTATCTGTCTATCTATCTATCTATCTCATCTATTTATCTATCATCATCTATTGACTTACCTATCTATCAATGTATCTTTCTATGTATGCATATATCTATCACATATCTGTCTATCATCTATTTATCTATCTATCATCTATATAAAGACATAGGAAGAAAGAGAGAGCTCAAATGTGCAAAATTGAGTAAATATATAAAACTAAGTAATAGGCATCCATATTATTAATGGGTTCCACATTCTCAAACATGTAAATATTATAAATTTCTAATCTTGCATGACTTTTAGTCATAATTTTGATGGTGGACTTCCAGAATTTCAACCATGTTTTGAATTTTTTATCTTATATTTTGTAATTTATTGAAAGCTAGAGTAATTCACTTTAAATGTTTTCTGCATGTACCTTGTTGACTATTTTACATCTTTTAAAATATACACTACTTGTATAAAACTACGCTTTGTACTCCAAAATCAGTGCTTTACTTTTTCTCTTTAAATTTATTTGTGTGAAATAATTAAAGAAAATGTGACTAAATCTTTAAATAATTGCTAAAAATGAAACTGTTCCTGAAGCTAGTGTGTTCTCTGTATATCAGCATGTCTAAGCAGTATTCATCAATGTCTATGTATTGATGTTTGAAAATTCTGAATTGTGTGTAAAAGGCAGTTTATGAATAGGGCAACTGTGTGTCCCAGTGTGCCCAGAACAACCCTGCTTTATGCCAGTTGTTCCAACATAACCATGAATCATGCTTCCTTTCTCTCTTCAAAGTCTGGACAATCAACTACATACTTATGTATGTATTGGTGTTGATATATCATGTCAGTCAGTACCTATTGCTAAAATACTGAACATAGACATGTTAAAATTTGTCTAGAAAGTGACTAAATTTAGGATGGGTTATATATTTTCATATATTTTTTATAATTTAGGTGACTACTATATTTTTAAAATTTATTTCCATATTTTGGTTATCAATTTCTAATATTCTCACTTTGATCTCACCAATGCATAATGGACTTCTTGAGATCATATAAAGGGGTGATATATGAGTGAATGTATATTTCCCAAAAGTCAGGTTATGTAAAAGCTTGGAGTAATTAAACATTCATGTATTGAACCACAGTCTGCAAGGCCCCATGTTCAATATTATAGGGTTACAAAAATGTATGAGATACAATTATTACAAGGTATTATCATCTTGTTTGGAACACCAATAGAATACAGACATTCATTCTTACCTCTACAGAATGCTCAAGGATTTCTTTGCTTTCCTATACTTTTATCCTCATGGAAAAATAATTCTCTCCCAGGTCAAACATATAACTAGGGAAGGGTGGTAGGAGATGACAAGTTTGATGGTGAATGAATAGAGTACTAGCTCTCCAATGGAGAATGTGTGGTACTTTTTACTTCTTCTCCCCTTTATAATATTTTTCTTTCAGATCACTTCTCATCTTCCACCCTGCCACTGCAGCAAGATCATCCATTAATTCTCATTTTTCCAGCACAGTTAATGGAAGTAATGAAGGCTTAGGATTTTGGGGCCACAGACTGTGTTCATAAAAGTGACCTTTTATGGGAGTCATATGTGTTATATATAATGATATCCTGCATCACTTGGGTAAATCCAAGTCACCCCTGCAGATGGAACAGGGATTAATGGACTATCATGGTCTAGGATTTGGGAACTCAGGATCCAGTGCAAATCTCATTCCATAAAACGACATTTCCAGAAGGAAACTGAATTTGCAAAAAAGCATGAAATTGGAAAAAGTTCAGGTATATTTGGGCAAACTCTAAGAAATGTCACCTGACAGACGTATAAATATCCTATTTGGAGGAGTAGAATAAAATATGGAAAGATAATTTGAGAATACATTTGGAAACTTCATTTTTGAGCGGTTGAATGATATAACAATATAATAGTTAAATATGAAGTAGAACTTGAGAAATAACTGTTTCAAATGCTTTATTCCATTTAATTTACAAATTAAAGTTATTCTTTTGTCAGTTATAATGGTAATGAAGAATAAGAAATAATTTAAAAATTGTACAAATTAGGATTAAACAGTTGAAAAGGAATATTTTGCTAAAGACTACCATACTGAAAAATTCAAAAAGGATAACAATTCATGTGGCAATCTACTTAGAGAAATTAAATTTTTATTACAAGAACAAGAGATGCATCATGGACTCTAAGGTTGAACGATGAAATTATGCAAAAGCAGGAATTTATTTGGGCCTCAGGAACAGCTAGAATCTGGACCTATGATTCTCACTCATGCTTTTATTCGTATGCTAATTTAATTCTTGTTTCTTACCAAAGAAGATTGCTTTACTAACATGGTCCAGAACATAGCACAAAGTCTTTCTGTATTTTACATCTTATTGCTTCAACTGCTGGATATAGAACAAATTTACTATTTTTCTTCACTTCCCAGACTCCCAAAGGTGTGTATGCTAGATCACATGATGCTAGTGTGACATGCTCTGATAACAATATATGCATACAGAAGGAGTGAGAGAGGGGAATATTTATCTTCAGAAAAGAGTTTATGCTGATATATACATAGATATCCACTATGAACAGTCATGAGTGTATAATGATGTGCATGTTTTATTTGACTAATTTAACAAAATTTTATCGAGTGCCCATTACATGTCATGTATCATGGTAGACAAGGGAATACTACACTAGATAAAACTGAGTCCCCGTCCTCAAGGAGGGCATAATATGTCTTGCATTTTAAAAGACACACTGTATAAAGTCTATACTTAACTCCTAAGATGTGAGAATTAAATGAGTTTACATCTATAAGGCACTTAAAATGCCTGGTACATGCTAAGTACACCTCGTGTATAAGTATTAATATCAAAATGCTCAAATATTCAGTAAACCTACTCTTTTCTGTGAGCCTAGAGAGATTCCTATAGATCTCACATGGCTTTGGGCATTGCTACCAATGCCATCACTTCTAGTCAAGATCCTTTTGGTTGCCAGGAAAATGAAATTGAATCAAATTATTTTAGTCAAAACGGTAAAATTATAAGCTCATTTAACCAACTGTGGGGATGTCAACTGAATTGACAAGAATCTTTGCTTACAATGGAGAAATGAACTTCAGAAAACTTAAGCAATCTGGGTGTTTTTGGAAAGACAGGGATTTTCTTTTAACTAAGAGAAAGCTGAAGAAATAGGCCTCAAAAAGACAGAACCAGAGAAGAACGAGGAGTCTGAGAAGCTGGAACTAATGGGCAGGGTCTTGAGGTCCAAGCAATCAGATTAAACAGCTATGACCCTCTTGGTTCTGGTGTCACTTAGCTCAAGGTATAAACCTCTGAAGAAGGGCTCTTGATTCACCCATAATGGGTGATGTGCCTGCCTGCTGACCAAGGACCTTAGATTGAAAATTTTACCAAGAATTATGTTGAGTGGCACAGGCAAAAGTAGGAAATTTTGCACTTTCTAGAAGAAGGGAAATGATTTCAGAGTAACAAAACAAGAAATATCTAGTACACTGTGTGAGGACTCAGTGATGTCTGAGACTTCAGCAAGTTCTGTAGATTGCATAAGAAAGAGCACATTATCACTGTATTTAATATTTCTTTAAAGCAAATTCTAAACAATACATTTTCTTTAAAATTCCTAAAGCATAATTATTGATAGTTAAAATTTTTACCTTTTTTTAAGTACCATCCATTTAGAAAAACAAAAATCACTAAAATATAACCTAAATTTTCTCCCTCTGCTATCCATGTCTCTAAGAACACTATCTGAATGGCTCTCTCACAGAATAATGATCTGAATGAATAATTTATATGCAGAATTAAAACCAAAACATTTTTCCCTCTGCATTTTATTATAAATTTGAATCATTATTGGTAAGAAATAGCGATTGTCACTACTCTGTATGCAAACAGGTTTTTGAATTCCTTTTTACCTTCTCTCTTAACACTGGGATGACATTTTTCAAAAACAAAAAAAGTTAGAAAAAAAGTTAATATTCACTTGCAAACTTCAAATGTAGTCCAGATCCTAAAGTTGGGTAAATGTGTTTTCTCTTCTATCACCTAAAATACATTCCTTCTTAATAACTATTAACAGATATTACTTAGTAATCACACTTAGCAATTCTTCTGAAAAATGTTTTCAGTGATTTTTGTTCCCTGGAATCTTGACTATATATTTGTCACAAAACGTAAACTCTCTATCAGAACAGATGACCCAGTCAAGCAATATTAAGGATCTATGCCTTCAGATAAGAAATAGGGTTTGTACTTGGGTTGAGATGCAATGAACTCCCCAGCCCAATAAGTGATGATCAAATCTCTGTAAATCTCTCTAATGCCAGGGATTTGGAAAGGAGATACTGACCCATAACTATTCCTATTCAAGTCACAAACAAAAGTGGTCCCAAGATGCAGTCTACTATACCCAATTTTGTTTTTCTTTTTTATTTATTAAGTTGAATAACATGCCCTATGTGTCTCTTATCACAATGGTAAAACAATACCCAAAAACTGTACAGAATCCCAGGCAGGAGTTGAATTGGTCTTTAAAATCCATAAAATATATTTAGATGCAGGCATTTAAAGTATCCCTGGGGTAAAAAGACTCAGGGCAGGATTAAACTCCATCACCTGAACCCTGAACATTTCTGAGCTGTCTGTCTGTCATTGATCCATCAGAGTTTCACATTCCATATGTCTCCTTCAGTTCCTGGATCCAGAGTTCACGTAAAAGAGCTAAAATACCAAAGGATGTCTTAAATGATACAGAATAGACATAATAATTGATCCATAAAATTTATTGAGACATACTCTGCCTGGCTGTGATAAAAGAAGGAGTTGGGACCTTCCTAGAATTAATGAGCTGACCAGACAGACAAGCTAAAAACTATGTAACAGCAAGCTGTGTAATGCAAACCATAAACTAGTGTTTACACTACATTTTTATAGGGTACACACAAGGACCAATCATCACTGTAACAGAAGGACCGCTTAGCTCAGTCAGAGGTGATGAGGGATTGGTCACAGAGGAACTGAAACTTAAGGATCATCAGGAAGTAATTAGGTGACATGGCTTGAGAAAAGGGTTCTGGACGATGGGAAGGGCATGCATGAGAGTAAGAAGAAGAAAAAGATCACATGAAGCCTTGGAAGAAGGAAGAAAAATAAAGATTGGCCTAAGTTTGAATCTCTGTTATAAGTCAAAGAAGCACATAAGCTAACGCTAATGAAATCCATGTGATCAGGCATTTGGAAGTTGGAAGAAGAGGCCAGACTCAGTGCTAGCAGAGACAAGGTAACACGTAGGTACTGTAACTGGTGATTCAGAAAAATAGGCTCTAGGTTCTGAATTTTAGCAACTGCACTCTTCACGTGAGATACTTCCATCAGGCAGATGCACAGCTAAAAGGTTACACCCTGAACTTTATGTCTCCCAATAACTGCCTTATTTCTCTTCTTCTCTCTGAATCCAAGCTCTGTGGGAAGAAAATATTTAGTAAATGCATCAATAATATCAACCACATGTATTCTTCATTTTGTTTTGAGAGACTGAAAATAAGGGAAAATATAAAGGCATTGGAAATAAGACGGTAAGAGGTAACTCGCCTACTAGTCAATAAGTAGCTGGATCGTTCCTCGTGGCTCCTTCAGATCCATTCTCCTTTTGCCACACAACTCTCTACCCTGAGGCTGAACTGTGTGCACAACAGGAAGAGAATCCTTCACCCTGGCTTTTGGTTCGGTTCAGCCACAGGGGATCACAAACAGAAGTAGAGCAGAAGAGTGAGGTCTAGGTTTCTATTCTTCTATCTCCATGCATGCTGGGTCAACTTGGGCTGGGTGACAAAAAGTCACGGTTTCTGTCAAGAGGGCCTTTGAACACTTGTGTGTGTGTGTGTGCCTCCTTCTCTTTGTCCCTCTCATTCTCTGTCTTTCTCTTATTGCTGGTAACCACTCTCTCCTGTGCTTCCAGGCTTGGGATGGCAATGGTGCCCCACTGTTACTAGTCCTGCATACTACAGTACCATATGATTTTCCTACATTTTGCTTATCACTTTATGGCTTCCTTATTCTTCCAAGATCATCCAAATTGAGCGCACCATCTGTCATTCCTTCAGGACTCGGACTGGTTTGGTAATTAGTACCAGGACTGTTCTGAGGACACAGACCCTTAGATCCCTATGGAATTGAGTTGCTCACACGTTTGAGAAGGGCTAGGTAACTGCCTGGTTGGGTGAGGACAGGACACAGGTGATCTATGGCCTACAGTAGAATCATGCTAGAGATGGAGAGCAGGCACAGCATATAGTGTTGGGAGATCAAGCACCTGAGGCAATTACTCACTCTGGTATCTAAAGTGATTCTAAAAATGAGGCTTCAGATGACTCTCCGATGGCTAAGAACAGAGAAATTTAAAACTGTTGGGTATCCAATTGATAACACACAGGAAACATCAGAATCCTTCCATGAGGGGTCTGAGGAAGTCTTCATCCCCTGCAGTCCTCGGGAAGATACAGCTGAGGACTAGTAGGAAGGGTCTTTCACACTAGGATAGTGGGCACTGGAGGTGTAAATCCAAAATCTGCAGTGTAGGCGAGCAGACTGGAGAAGAGTACTGTCAGCATCTACAGGCAGTCTGCTGGCAGAATTTCTTCATCTTCTGGTGCAGACGGGGAGAACAAGTCTTTGTTCTATTCTGATCTTCAACTGATTGGATGAGGCCCACTCATATGATAGAGGGTAATCTGCTTTATTCAAAGACCACTGATTTGAATAATTAATTTCATCTAAAAATCAGTTCCATAGAAACATCCCGTATGTTTGATCAAGCATCTGGGCATTGTGGCCCCAGCCAAGTTAACACATAAAATAAACCTTCACACCTGCTGTAGGATTTGGATTTGTAATAAACAATTTTATAGAAATTCAAGAAAGAAGGATTTTGCTGCAAATTAGAAGCAAATTCTGTGATTAGCAACTTGAAGCCTTTTATCTTGGAGGATGGAGCAGTGCTGAATCTCTCACTGGTAAACAAACTGCAACCTTGCAGCCATTCTTGTTATCTAGACAGGAGAATTTGGTAAATTTTGTGGCTTCATTGCTGTTTGTTTGTTTATCTGTGCTTAGACATAATTAAGCAATGGTCTTATTTTTGTCTCTTTCCATCACGACAACCTCATCTAACATGCCTGTTTTGTCAACTTTTTTGATGTTAAGTAGGGAATAAAAGGGCCTGGATAGCTCCTAGAGAACACCTGTCAGTATCTCGCTTTCCCTTTCTCACTATGCACACAAAATGGAAAACACCCAGACATTTGGAGGGATAGTATATACTGTCCTTGAATTGATACTCTAATCCCTGGGACCTGAATCCCTCAGTGGTTCAAAGCAGATGCTGTGGAGTCTAGATATAGAAGGAGTCGTCCTGAGACATCTCACAGCGGTGTGGTGAGTTATTTCTCGAGTTTCACAATATAGAGTGAGAAGAAATTTATGTGGTACCTGGCAGAATCCAGGCACTAATAAAAAGAGGCTATCAATACAGGAGGAGCCAAGTGGTGTGTCTTGAAACAGCTTCCTATCATCTCACCCCATTGCCTGACAAATTGCAAACCAAGAGCAATACTGGGTTCTTGGGATCACAGAGATTACTAGCACCATCAAATTCTAGTCAAAGGATGCAAGGGAAATGCACACCACCGATTAACTCCCCTCTTTGGCTGTTGCAAAAGCCAAAAGTGATAAAGCATGACAGATCTGTGCCGGAGACAAACCTGCTCAAGTTCAGCTCAGCCACTCTGGTGAAGTTCCTGGGGATCTAGTGCTCTGGGTCATGTTAAGGTGTCCCTTCTTAACTGAGAAACACAGTGTTGCACCGTCTACTTTCTTGCATGAAAAAAGAGGGAATGACAAATGTAAAATTAGTGACAATGTGTGTGCATCTCAGATGTCATCAGCCTCTTTCTAAAGCCAACTCTGAATGACCATGCATTCTGGCTTGCTTAGACAGTGGCAAGTTTATGCCTACTGTCTGACCAAATTGTTAGTATCTTTCACTCTCACAAGTGTCCCTGTTTGAATGACAAAATATATATTTTGAGGATTCATGTAAAAACACGTTTAAAGATATACGTAGAATCTGTCCCTGTCACCTTGTAAAAACAGACCTACTGGTGCCCAAATGAGAGATGCTTCTAAATGGGAATGTCGTCATGATTTTGGTGGAATGGACACTAGGTCTGTCCCCTGTTCATCAGGCTCCTCAAACCAGAAATGCAACTGGCAAGGAAGGGAGTCACTGTACCCTTGAGAGGGACTGATCTAGATTGCAAAGTGGATGCAGATCCACTGGAGCCCAAAAGATTTTCTGAGTTGTCTCTTAGCCCTGATCAATGGGAAATTGTGAGGCACCAAAGAAATCCAGGTAAAGAGCTCTATCCAGCCAGAGGCTGGCAGAGAGTGCAGGACACAAGATATGTTAATAAATTGCTTGTAGTAAATACTTTTATATAAAAATTGCTTTTCCAACTTACCCCCTGATAATAAAGTACAGACAGAGTGCCTAAGAATTTATATTTTCAGAGGACAATATAACTGAATTGACATCAACCCAAAACGATTCAGTTGTTAAAGGAACTTTGTATGTCATCTGTGTTGGGTACGAATGTTCACCAGGATCCTGGAAGAAAAGTGGGTGAGGCCTTCTGGAAATCTTCGATATGCTCATACAAATTCATATTTCCCCCTTCTCACCCCGCTCTTTGCTCTGGAAAGCTGACTTATATAGACAACATCACTGGGACTCTTTTATGTTCTGGTTCTCACTAGAGTTAGCCAATAGGAAGTCCAGCAGAGGATGAGAGGGAGGGGGAGATGCTGAGCCACTGAATCCCCTGGCCTTCTCCCCACAGTGTCATTCTGGGCTGGCTGCATAACTCAGTCAAAGGTCAAACTTTCTTGTCAGGCAACTCTGCACACATCTCTGTTGTTACAGCTTCTGGTATGGCTTCCTGTGGCTCCTTCCTACTAGCACTGGGGTACCTCCCTATTTTTTATTTTTTGGTTTCTCTATGCTTTGCATACCTCTTTAGGTCCTTTATTAAACTCTCTTCATATTTACCAGTTTGAATGTGATGTCGGGTTTTTTTTGTTCGGTTTTTCAGAATCTCTGAATGCTACAAAACACCAAACAAGCTATTTCCTAACTTCCCAATAGGGAAATCTGCTAAGCATCAATTTACAGTGTAGAGTCCTCAGACTCAGGAATTAGCCATAGCACTTAATGGTGGGATTAGCTTTGATAGGGTGGATATGTGAAAGTAAATTGGAGTGGGTAAAAGCGACTTGAAAAGATTTTACATGCCAATACCCGCCACTAGTGCCTTGTAACTAAGTAACTAATACCCGTTGCTAACATTGAAATTTTTATTCCTCAAGGGAACACAAGGTCTCTGGGATGGAGAAAAGCTGGCATGGTTGAGAGTATCGGTACTATGACAGAAAGAGAGGCATCATGGGAATTTTCCTGGAATGAATCCTGATTAAAGAGATTCTCTAGACCTCCTCCTCCATTCTACCAAGCATGCTAGTAGTCAGTCCATTACATTTGAGTCAGAATCTTGTAAAACTTTTTCTCTGAGTATTATAATCAATCAAAAAGCAAAGAAAAAACATAGAATTGAGAGTTCCCCAGCAAATAGCCCATCCTTCTCATTTTACAGTTAAGTTCAAATACAACAAACTCCACATACATGATCTGAGTCGATAACTGTTTTTTACTCTCTAAGTTAAGTTATGAGTGGCCAGTCAAAACTTTCTCAACATTGGAGAAAACTATCTAATGTGGAAGATACAGACAAAGAAATACTAAATTAGAGTATTCTTGGCAGGGAGAAAAACACCTAGACTCCACCATTAACATCTTCATAAATCTAAATGATATTGCATCCACAAAGCAGAAACAGAAACATTCAGAGACCATAAAAGATCCCTTGGAAATTAAGAACATGAGGGCAGAAATAAAAATCTCAATAAAAGAGTTCCTCTTTACCTCCAAGGAAGTAGAGAGGGAAAAAAAAGAGATAGAAAATACAATAAAATAATTGCCCAGGGGGTCCAACCTCTGAATAGTAGGAAATCTGGAACATGAGAGAGAGAAAATAAAACTGCAATAGATGAAGATATCACTAACAAAATAATTCAAGGAAATTTCTCTTATCAATTAAAAGTCCCTAAGTACTTATGCATTGAAAGAAATAGGAAATTACATCATTAGGAAATTTCTGGGCAATTGTAAACAAGAGAAAACTCTAGCAGCTTCCAGAAAGAGAGAGAATGTAAACAGCAACACTGGAAGCAAGAAGACAGTAGGATTATTCCTTGAAAATTCTGAAGGCACATAATATTCAACCCAGAACTATGTCCCCAGCCAAATAATTGAAGAGTATTATGGTAAAATACAAATATTTTCATGTATTTAAAGTCTTGAAATATTTGGTTCCCTTGCACCATTTCTGAACACGGTATGGAAGTATGTGCTGACAAAAGGAGAGAGTAAATCAAGGAAAGGAATACATGAGGCCCAGGAAAGAGGCACTCCAATGTAGAGGAAGGCAAAGGGATCTCCATGAGGGACGTGCTGGTGGGCTTCAGGTTGACAGCTGGGCTCCCAAAATAGTGGGACTCAAGAGAGAGAGGGTCAAGGAATGTCATCAAGCTGCCATTGTATTACCTTTTTTTAAACATTTATATTGAAGTGGATTATCACAGGTTGCAACCATACTAAGAAATTGAATACCGCCAGCATCCAGCAGGCTCCTCATGTCCCTTTATGATCAGTGCTGCTTCTCACTCCTCTGAATGTAGCCCACCACCTACCATTAACGCCATAAGTTAGTTTTGTCTCTCTTTGATAGTTATTTAAATAGAATCATAAAGTTCATATTATCTCTTTGGCATGTCTTGCTCAACATTATGTTGCATGTAGCTGATGTGCAGTCATTTCCATTGCTTTTTAAGTACTCAATTGCGTGAATGTATGCTAATTTGTTTACCCATTCTACTGTTGGTGAATATTTGTTTCTCGCTTTGTGTTATTACAAGTAATTCTGCTACAAATTATTTTGTGTGTGTATTGATGGAATGTTCACATATTTGTTTGGGGGACGTATCTGGGCTATAGGGTATACATACATTTGACTTTCACACATAATGCCATATTATTTTCCAAAGTGACTATAGCAATTTGTATTCCCACCGGTTGTATAGGAATTCCTGTTGCTACATATCTACATCAAAATAAGTATCTGTAGTCCTTTAATTTCAGCTCTTCCAGGGTGTTTGTAGAGGTATCCCATTGTAGTTTCACCCAGCTATGAACCAGTAGTCAAAGTTAAGGCCGTTGGATTCCAAAGTGTATCCTTTAGTCTGGAGCTTGATATACTAAAGTACACTAATCCAGTACAATTATTGATTTGAAATTTATAAATTTTTAAATACTATGTTTCCTCTGAAACAGCCACATGTAAACTGCAAATGTGCCGTAGTCATTTTTTTCCTTTAAATTCCTACTACCTAGGCATAGTTTATGCAAATACACAGTGAGCTATCTGAAAGAAATTATGTTTTTAGAAAAGAGATAATTTAATGCAGAAAGAGAGGAAGCAAGGGAACAAGGAAAGAAGAGAAAGAAAAGACATTCTTCTTTTCACTGTTGACATTGCTTCCCTGCCCTTTATTTTATTTATTTATTTATTTTTGCTGAGAAATATTAATCCCGAGCTAACATCTGTTGCCAATCTTCCTTGTATTCTGCTTGAGGAAGATTAGCCCCAAGCTAATATCTGCGCCAGTCCTCCACTTTATATGTTGGTCACCACCATGGCGGGGCTGACAAGTGGTGTAGGTCTGTGCCTGGGATCCAAACCTGTGAACCTGGGCCGCCAAAGAGGTGCACTCCCAACTCAACCACTATGCTACGGGGCTGGCCCCACCTTTTTTAACAATAAAATTTTCATGACAGCAATAATGATGCAATGCAAGAAAATTCTTTACATTGTGTTTGTCAATGTGATTAAAGCTTTAAAACGATGAGGTCTGGGAGAAATGAAGTGTGCACTTGAAATTTACATAATGTTATAAACCAATGTGACTTAAATAAAAAATAAATACATAAAATCAGAAGATGATAAAATTCAAAAAAAGAGAAAGAAATGAAGTGCGCCTGTGTCTACAGCTTTAGAGGTTAATGTGAATAATGTTCCAAGTGTGCCTTTACACAGGCATCTTCTTGATGTTGTCAAGTCACAATCCCACAGTTTTCCTGGGGTTGGCATGTCGTTCATCAGCTCCTATGGGGTGTATGGAGGTGTGCATGTGTGGTTTTTTCCAGTTTTATCATATAGTGAAGTGGCCAAAAATTTTTATGACAAATAATGTTTAAATATACTTTTAAAAATATCTTTTTTTCATATCAAGACAAGTAAAACACCAGGAGTCAAAACAAAATTCCAACTAAGCAGCAAATTATGTTAAAAACTCTTACTATAAGTATCACACAGTATAGTAAAGTAAAATTTAGATTTGATATACTCTTCGTTCTTCTAGAAAAAAATAACTTTATATATTTTATGTAAAGGGCATTATATAAAGGAAGAGATTCTAAAATTAATTATTTACCAAGAAAATTACTGATACTGTTTGACCAGGTAAGCTCAGTAAGATTGTACTCTTTTAGAAATAAAATACATTAATATCTTCTTGTAAATATTGAGCTATTTAGCAGCAGTTAACCAGAATAGGAGACCATATTGCCCTAAGAAGTGCTGGCAGTCAAACGTGTTCATAGTCTTATTTAACACTGCATTGATAAAGAGACAGTTGTTCACGCTCTCTTCCTTAATTGCTCCTAGAGTCGGCCTGAAATCTATGCTCCAGTAAAAATGCATTTGAACTAATTACACATTTTATTTATTTATGCACACTCCCATCACTATGGTTTATGAGGAGAGAAAGAGGAAAAACCTTGCTAACTTCTTCTTAAACTTCAAAAATCTCTGTAGTAGAAACTGCTTAGTTCTGTGTCCTTGAGATAAATCTTCCAAAAATCATACAAAAAATAAATTGATTTTTAGTAAATAACTGAAAAATACAAAGTATCATGTTGGAATGTAGCCATTCCAAAATTAATATAAAAATTAAAATAATTTTATCAAACAACAAGAATGAATCAATGCTTAAAGCATGGAGCCATTACAAAACTTAAAGTAAACAGACTAGGGCTGGCCCGGTGGCGCAGCTGTTAAGTGCACACGTTCTGCTTCTCGGCGGCCCGGGCTTCGCCGGTTCGGATCCCGGGTGCAGACATGGCACTGCTTAGCACACCATGCTGTGGTAGGCGTTCCATGAATAAAGTAGAGGAAAATGGGCACAGATGTTAGCTCAGGGCCAGGCTTCCTCAGCAAAAAAGGAGAACTGTCAGTAGTTAGCTCAGGGCTAATCTTCCTCAAAGAAAAAGTAAATAGACTATTCTTTATAGTAATCCTTACCTAAATTGAAAATATTTTTGTTAGCATTTTCAAAATTATGTGTATACAACATGTCATATATTTGTTTTACATCTTTAAATCCTTTGCCAGTGTGTACACACGCACACACAATCACTTGCATCTATGAACGGGTGAGTGAACTCTGGCAAGAAGGCTTAGCTGTGGAATGCAGTGAATGCGTTGGTCTCTCCACCTGTCGGGTTCAACGGAGCAGCACCTCTGTTTCCATATGCTGCATTTAATGGGTTTCTGTATAATGTATGATTGGGGAAAAACAAAATTGCTGATCTTATCCAACACCTCACTGGGCAGATCTGAAATAATAGGCCCATAGTGAATATTTGATTTGCATAGGTCAAGAGGTAGGTCATAAGATTTCAGTCAATGCCGGATCTCATCATCATTATCCTTATTAATTGTAAAGAAATATTACTTGCTTCCAAGGCAGCTGAAAAATACTTTCTACTGTACATTTATTATGCCAGTAATGGTCCTTACAGGACAGAGATACACAGCTTTCTTTTTTCTCTCTTTATTCTTTTCTCTATCATGTGGGAAAAATGTTTACAGCTCTTAGCTTGTAGTAGGAAGAATAATGTCAATGTTCAGTCTGTGGTGAGAAGGCCACATTTTGAGAAGAAATGTTAACTCTATGAATAGCTTATTTTCGCAATATTTCTCCAAATAAAACCACATAATAGTTTGAGGCTTCATTGGGTTTGCCCACCGTGAAGGATACCTGTGCAGGTAGGGGGAATGACCTGGCTTTAGTGCTGAAGTAGCTCGGCTTTCCTGTAAATCCAGGAAATCTTAGAATTTCTGTGGACCCTAGACTTCAAGCTATGTGTTGGGCTGTGTAATTATAAGATGCAGGCCATGGTCCTAAGCCGAATGGAAGGCAAGTGACTTATAGCCACCAGAATGTCATGTAATATTTTTTAGTGCAACATACAACGCACAAACAAAAAGAGGAGTAAAATATAACCATGCTGAGTCGGGAATAATTGTAAAATGACTACCCATTAAACGACCTCCAACATCCTAGAAACTCCCATTCTGTCACTTCCCAGTCAGAGCATCCTGAACTCCCTCACCTTCCTGAACATTCTGATATTTCCTTACTAGCTTTTCTTTGGAAAATAATTTATCAACTCCATGTGCTTCCCTTAACAGCATATTTGTTTTTTCTGTTTTTGCCTTCTACAGCAACTTGAATCATATTCCTTGATTTTTTCATACAAAATTATGACTGCAACAACCATCCATATTTGGGTATGTAGTTGTCACTTAGTGTCATTTCCATATAGTATTTTATTACATGAACTTGTTCTTCATTACATGAACCATGATTTGCTTATCAGTTCTGCTTTTGATGGACATTTGTTTTCATTTTTTTCCTTCTTTTTAGCTATCATGGAATTCTGAACACATATGTGCAGCGCACACGAATGGATTCTTTATCTATTCCAACAGTGAAATTTCTAGGTTGTGGGGCCTTTGTATTCAACTTTCATAGATGCTGCCAAACTACATTCCAAGTGTCAGGTGCCAATTAATGCTCTTTTTTGAATCATATGGAAGTTTCTTTTTGTCTATTCCCATTATTTTGTCTACTCTGACTTTTAAATTTTTGTCCATCAGATCATTTCTAATTGTACCTCATTGTGGTTTTAAATGGCAATTCTCTTGATATTAAAATGTTTCTTATTAAGGAAACTTTGCATACTCTGAAGTCTTAATGATCCTAAAATATGTCATTTTCTATAATCATTATAATTTGACCTAAATACTTAAGTCTATAATCCACCTGAAGCTCATTGTTGTATATGGGTAGGAGTCAAATTTCTTTTCTTTTAAACACCTGGGAAACCTACTGTTCAACCAACACTTAGTGAAATGACCCTTCCTTGCCTGATTCTCTGCAACAGCACCTCTGCCATACACCAAGTGCCAGTGCAGGGCTGTGTTTCTGGCATCTGCCTTATCTCATTAGTCTGTCTATTCTCTTTGCAGTAAAATCATGCTGTGTTAGTTACGCTAGCTCCATGCTCAGTCTTAATAGCTGGTTGAGCAAGACTTCCTGCTTTATTCTTTTTCATCAACTGTGTCTAAGCTGCCCTTGGTCTCCTCATTTCCATATACATTTTAGAATAAGCTTGTCAATTCTCATGAAATGCTCTGTTGGGGAATTTGGAAGTGGACGAAATCTACAATTCAATTTTTCAGAAAATTGATGCCTTCAATAAACTTAGCCTCACAATCCGTGGAACCTTATATATCTCTCAATACGTATGTCTTTAATTTTTCCAATATAATTTTCCCACAAAAGTCTTGCACACATTTTACAACATATACTCCTTGATACAGATACTTTAAAATGTCATTTAACTCATCTCTTCACTTTTTAGTCATAACCCTTTATTTTACTTTGTAGTAGTCACTCCTAGGGTTATAGTATACATTCTTAACTTTATAGTCTACTTAGAACTTATATTGTACCATCTCCCAAGAAATGTGAAAACTTTGTAATTGTATAGGTCCATTTATTGTGACCCCTGTTCTTAATGCAATGGTCACCATATACATTAGTTATATGTGTTCTAAAGAATTTAAGAAGGAAATAGTCTTTTACGTTTACCCACATATTTACCATTTCTTATGGTCTCCCTTCCTTTCTGAGGATATAAGTTATTATTTGATATCAATTCGTCTCAGACTAAAGAAGCTTCCTTAGAATCTCTCATGGCACAGGTCAACTGGTGACAAATGCGCTACCTGAAGATGTATTTATCAAACCTGCCTTCTTAAAGGATATGTTCACGGGCTGTAGAGTTCTGGGTTGGTGGTTCTGTTTGTTTCAGCATTTTAAAGATGTTGTCTTTCTGTTTTTGGTCTCCATTGTTTCTGGCAAGAAGTCATTGGTGATTTGTATCATCTAGTTATGTAAAAATTTTTTAAACAGGACACAACAAGCACTGGTCAATATAAAGAAAAGACAAACAAGATTTTAATAAAGTTAGAAACTTCTCCAATGGAATTTAAGGCTGTTTCAAGTTTGTGGCTAGAACACATAATCGTGCTTTAGTTGCTGTTGAATTATATTGTATGCATAAATGCATGCATTTCTCTTGGGTTTATACCTAGGGGAAACATTTTTGGCCCATAGGGCACGTGTATGATTGGATGTGCCTTTTAAGATTCCCAGAAATTCCTCGTATTTCTAAGTGTTTAAAGTACCTCACTAATGCCATGTTGCACTTTTGGTCTACAGGTAAAAGTACCGAATTAAGTTACTTCTATATCCATTGAAATATTTATAATATTTTCTCCTTTATTTTAATGTGCCAAATCCATTAATAAAATAACAAATATCAAACCAAACTTACTTTCCTTAAATAAGATGAATTTGTTCTTAATATGTCATTCTTTTTATATATTATTTGTCAATTTTAAAAGATTTTTTTGTCTAATTTTATAAATTAGATTAGTCTCTAGTATGTATTTCTCATAATGTCCTTGTCAGGTCTGTATATGAAAGTCATGCTGGACTCCTTAAATTAATTGGAAGCGCTCCATTTTTTTCTGTTCTGCGGAAAAATTGGTAAAATATTAGTGTCATTCTTCCTTAAATATTTAGTAGACTTTATTTATTATTAGAGTCATTTAGATTTGAAATTTTCTTTGGGAAAGGTTTTTAATTAAGATTCCACTTTTTAATAGATATAAGTTACACAGATTTTCTCATTCTTTTGTTTCAATTGTGGTGAGAAGCATTTTTTCCACAAAGCTATCTGTTTTATCTAAATTTCATTTGCATGAATTTGCCGGCAATATTCCCTTTTAAAATTCTACAGTATGTTCTAGTATTCCCTTTCCATTACTGGGATTGGTCATATTCATGTTCATAAATTCTCTTGTTTGTTTCTTCCAGAGGTTTATTCGTTAACCACAATTGCCCGAATGAATTACTAAACAGGACATGGAAAAATAATTATTTTTCTGATTCATTCAGTTATTCTACTTTTGTTGGCTGGCATTATTCTATGAAGAAAAAATATTCCCTTATTTTTGCTTTCTGAAACAACAAAATGTTCCAGGTTCACATTGTATATTTCCTGCCTGAAATCTGTAATCAGGCATTTCTCCAAGGAGACTCAATTTTAAATGGAAAGATTTTTACAATCTAATCTCTGGTTCCTCTTATCACTAACTGGTTATCATCACTACTAAGTACTTTTCGTAGACAAAGCTAAGAAATACATTTACAAGTCATGTGTTCATACTAACACTTTGAATTCAAATTTAACACTATGTGTTCATACTAACACTTTGAATTCAAATCTAACGCTATTGACTTCTTACTCTTATTCTCCCATTCTATATTTGGTTTTCCCTTCTCCCATAGTGAAAACACCAGTTACAAAAACTATCACTGAGTTTACTCCTTTGCTGTATCCTACAATACATACATAAATAGTTTTAGAACCTATAAAAATTACAACAAAACTACTATGTAAACTTCAAGATTTTTCTGCAGTTTTGCTTTGTTTTGTTTCTTTTCCTTTTGTTTCTTTCCTTTTCTTAATTTCCATATCATTTCTATAATACATCTATTTATCTCAGAGACAGTTTACAGCTTTTGTTGATTACATAAAATATATAGATTCACAAAAAGAGAACTGACATCTTGATAAAGTTGAATCAACTCATCCAAGAACCAGAGATGTTCTGCTATTTGCTCAAGCCTACTTCTGTGTCTCTCAGGGATATTTACAATTTTTCCTCATGGATGTTTTGCACATTTCTTATGATGCTACTTTCCCAGTTGTTTTTATTTTTTTACCATAAGAAAAAGACATTTTCTCTTCCTTTACATCACACAACTATTTATTATTTGTGAATATAAGTGCTCCTGATTTTTTCTTACGATTTTATTTTAAATCAAACCTATTGAGCCATCACTGCAAACATTTTAAGCACATGGTCTACTTTGAGACACGAATACAATCACCTGTGCACCAATTATGTAAACCAGTTGTAGAACCTTTCTGTGATACCAGAAGATTACCTCACACCGCTTTGCAGTCAGTCTCCCCACCCCCAGGGCCAGACACCAACTGCACTCGATCAACCACAGATTAGGGTTTTGCCTGTACTTGAATTTCATACAGATGAAATCAAACAAATGGTATCCCAAAGATATCCATGAGCCAATGCCCTCATCCTTTGAACTTTTGACTGTTGCACTACATTGAAAAAAGGAATTCTTCAATGCCTAGTAACACAGTCTGGAAATGCACTATCTATGTTGTGATGAGCTCCAACACAGAGGTGGGGTGGAAAGAAAACACAGGAATGCACAGCATTACTTTGGGTGAGCTCCAGCTCCACATTCTAGCACTTGAACCAAGGAGAGGCAGGCATTTTTCTGTGCCTGCCTGGTTTTACTCAGCCTGATGTCATTGAGATTCGCCCCTGTTGTTGCCTGTTTTGATGCTGAGAAGTATTCCATTGTACGGTTATAACACAACACATGTCCATTCATCTATTGATGGATACTCAGTTGTTTTACACATATGGCTATTAGCAATAAAGCTGCATTTTGGAATCATAAATTGTCATTTATCTGGACCAAATAACAACAATTAGAATGGCTTGGTCATTAAGTAATTTTATGTTTAAGTGTATAATACCTTGCCATGTTGTCTTCTAAAGTGGTTGTGTAATGTTATACTCTCATAAACAAAGCAGGGGAGTTCCAGTTGCTCTACACCCTTTCTAACACATGGATTCAAATCTTCTTAATTTTAGCCAGTTGTGTAGGCCTCTAATAGTGTCTCATTCTTGTCTTAATTTGGAATTCCCTTTTTCAAGTTCTATTGAATTTATATATCTCATTTAATACACTATCTACTTATTAAAATTTTCAATCCCCAAGTCAGCAATTAAATAAATAATTAAAACTCATATTTGGGTTTCTTTTCTTGTTATTCAATTGTGACAACTCTTTCTTTATTCTGAATAGAAGCTCTTTGACATGTATATGTGTTGCAAATACAAGCCGGTGGCTTAAATTTTATTTTCTAAATGGTATGCTTTTTAAGTTTATTTTTCAAACAGTTGGAAGCTAGTATAAGACACTCAGTTGCAATTTCTTTTCTTTTTCCTTCTTTCTTTTTTTTGTGGGGGGGTGGTAAATTCCTTATAATTTTCTACATAGATGCCATATTGTCTCTGAATGGAGACAGTTCTACTTCTTCTTTCCAGTAAGGACACTTTTATTTCTTTTTCTTGTCTAATTTCATTTTGTAAGTCATCTCATAAAATATTTAATACAATGATAGTAGACATCCTTGTATTGTTCCCAATCTTAGCAACTAAGCTATGGTTACGTTTAAGTATGATAGTAGCTATAGTTTTCATCATACATGTTTGTATTAGTTTTCCCTTAACAAATGACAAATTGCTACGAAATTAACAGCTTTAAAAAAATATCATCTTTAAACTATGTAGCTCAGAAGTCCAAAATAGGTGACACTGGGCTAAAATCAAGGCGTTAACACGGCTGTGCCCCTTCTCGTGGTTCTAGGGAAGGATCTGTGTCCTTGCTTATTCGTTGTCAGCAGAATCCAGTTCCCTGCAATTGCAGAACTAAAGCCCTCGTTTTCTAGTTGGCTGTCACCTGGGGCTGCTCCCAGTCTGTAGAGATCACCCACATTTGCTTTATGGTCCACTTTCTTCATCTTCAAAGATGGCAACAGTAGATGGAATTCTTCTTACCACACAACAAAACCCTCTGACCACAGCCAAGAAAGATTCTCTGCTTTCGAGAATTCATATGATTAGACTGAGCACACCAGATAATCCAGGAAAACCTCCCATAATAAGGTCCTTAACATGAATCCCATATCCAGGTTCCTTCTTCCCAGGCACGGGAACATTTATTGGTTCTAGAGATTAGGGCATGGAAATTTGGGGGGTACCATCACTATGCTTACCACAAATTAAGGAAATCCAATTACACCCACAGGTTGTGCAGGGTTGTCTAACTGGGAGTTTATCAATTTTTAAAAAACATATGTTTTGTTAATTTTTCTTATGACTTTCTTATTTCTTGTCTTAATTGAAATATTGTTTTTCTTCTAATTACCTTGAGCTTAATTTCTTCTTCCTTTCCTAGCTTCTTCTTCTTCTTTTTTTGTGTGTGTGAGGAAGATTGGCCATGAGCTAACACCTGTTGCCAATCTTCCTCTATTTTTTTATGTGGGATGCCACCACAGCCTGGCTTGATGAGTGGTGGTAGAGGATCCAAACCTGCAAACCCCAGGCTGCCAAAGCGAAGTGTGTGAACTTTACCACTATGCAACCAGCCCTGCCCCTTCCCAGCTTCATGAGATGGAAATTTAGATCATTGAATACTGACATTTTTTTCATTCTAAAATGTCACATGTTCATGAGATTGAGTCATCTAATCCAGGAAAAAGTATGTGTGGCCATTTATTTAAGTATTTTTTTTTCTTTTGGGAGTGTTCTGACATTCACGCATATAAGTTTCGCACATTTCTTGTTATGTATTTTGCTCCATAGTTATTTTACGTTTTTTGTTTCCATGATAAAAGTGATTTTTTTCTTACTGTATTTCAACTAATTAGGTTTTTATTTTGGACATATGAAGTCTATTGCCTTTTTATTAAATTTTTAAAATTGTCTCTGATTTTTATTATTGGTTTTCTAGTTTTTTCCACTTATATTATTATATCATTAGCCAATAGAAAATTTAAATCTATGCTTCTAATTTTTATAACACTAATTGGTTTTCTCATACCTGAATATAGTAGCTACATTCTCCAAAATAATATTAAATCACGCTAGACATCCTTGTTTTTCCCCTTTTAAAATCTAAATAGAAAAGCCTTTAGTGTTTTACCATTAAGTAAATTGCTGTTTTGTTTTGGTTTTTTTTTTTGAGGAAGATTAGCCCTGAGCTAACTGCTGCCAATCCTCCTCTTTTTGCTGAGGAAGACTGGCCCTAAGCTAACATCCATGCCCATCTTCCTCTACTTTATACGTGGGATGCCTACCACAGCATGGCTTGCTAAGCAGTGCCATGTCTGCACCTGGGATCTGAACTGGGGAAGCCCGGGCCGCAGAAAAACAGAACATGCACACTTAACAGCTGCACCACCGGGGCAGCCTCAAATTGCTGGCTTTTGAATTAGGAATATATACGCATTTATCACATTAAATATTTATCCATGAATTTCTATTTTATTGAGTGTTTTAACCATCAATGAGTGTTTAAAGTTTTGGCAGCCTTTATAGCTTCTTTGGAGGTAACCATACAATGTTTTTCTTACATGAATTAATATGATGAATTATGTTAATAGTTTCCTAATAGTAAGCCAGTTTTACATTCCTGAAACAGATCCTTTTTCATATTGTTGTATTATTTGTTTAGGATGCTGTGGAATTCTGTTTGCGGATATATTATTTAGGAATTTTACATTACAAAAGCATAATTGATATTAGTATTTTTTTTTTTTGGCTGTCATTTTCAGATTGATGGGTCAATGTTATACTCTCTTCATGGCAAGAAATTGAGTTTTTTCTTCATTTTTTCTTCTCTGAAACAATTTATGTATCATTAGAACCATCTGCCTTGGAAAGATGCATAAAATTTTTCTGTAAAAACTCTGGGCCTGCTGATTGTTTGTGGAAGCTCTTGAGTAATGTTCTCAATTTTATTTATTTATGTATTTATTTGGTAGAAGCTGTCTTGTCTAGGCAGAGTCAACTGCAGCATAAAATAATTTCTTAGGAAATTATTCTTTTCATCTAGGTTACCAGATGGATTACCAAAGAGTTATTCAAATTAATACCACACTTAAAAATATTTTGCTGTTTAAATCATTATTTTGCACATGTACTTGCATTGGCATATTTATGCTTTTCCATTTTCTTCATTATGTATGTAATAGTCATCTATGCTTTCTAAGATTAAAAAATAAGTCTTATGATTTGTTTTGTAGTTGTACAATTTTTCTCTTCCTTATTAGTTTCTGATTTTACCTTATTTCTTTTTTATACTACTTTTGTCTTTTTCTCCCAATATTTTAGAATTGGGCATTTATTTGTTTATTTTCATTATTTCATTTGTATTCCTATAAGTATCTAAGACTATGATTTCTTCTGAGGCTGCTTCATTTTTACTCATATATTCTGATGTATAGTGTATTATTGTTGTTTTAAGAAAATCTGAAGATTTGAATTATATCCGTTTAAAACCAAATGTTGATTAATAGAGTTATAAAATTTTCAAATATCTTAGATATTTTTCTTGAGTTTTATTGTTAGTCTATGGTTTTATTGCATGGGATATCAATTTTTTATCCCATAGAATTTAATAAGATTTTCTGCATGAAAATTAAAGATCAATAATTCTTGTGTTCTACCGAAATTCTGAATTGTACTCTTAAAAAAAAAGGTGCATTTGCTATTATTGGGATACAAAGACCATATATCATATGTATGTATATACGGACATAGACATAAGCTCTACTTTACATAATATTTTTGTTTACATCTCATATTTCAGTTAGGAGTTCTGCTTTATGAAATAGATGCTGTGTTGTCTGATGTATATTGTATATTTTATGATATTTATTGTGATTTTTCCTTTGTGGTCTGCTTTTTAAAATTTTATTTATTATTCCTTTTGGCATATGTGAAGCTTCATATTTCTGTTCGAATGGAAGCCTTTAAAACACCTTTGATAATGTAATAGGCTCTCTTTTAGCTTATTTTAGATTCTACTATTTGTTTAATTTTCTTTAAATAATATTATTTGACTCTCATCTATATTCTATCATAAATTAATAAGCTCATACAACCTTTATCTTTCTATTACTCCTTTCCCCCAATTTTAAGTTGCTTCTATTTCATTAAATAATATAACATTTTTCTACTATCCTTCCACTCTAGATCTTCTTGTTTTAGTCTTAGACTTACAATGAAATTTAGTCAATGGTTACTGCCAGCCATCTCTCCCCAGTCATCTTTTAGTGTATTAAGCATGTTTCTATTAGATTCTTTAGAAAGTGCTTTTGAAAGTACTTTCCTGGCATTAGGGAAATGCAAATTAAAACCACCGTGAGTTACCACTGCTCATATATTATAATGGATTTAAAAGAATAAAACATTGAAAATACTGAGCTTTGGCATAGATGTGGAACAATTTTAGACATTGCAAATGGGACTGAGAAATGGGGCAGCTGCTATGGAATAAAGTTTGGTAGTTTCTTAGAAAATGAAACACGCTTATTATGTAACACAACGATAACACTCCCAGCTATTTAGGTAAAAGAAGTGAAAACCAATGTTCAAAGACAATGACATGTCTTGACTACTCTTTTGGCATTTTATTTCCATATAAAGTTAGAATTAGTTTGTCAGTTTTAATCAATTTAAATCAGTCTGGGGAGAATTGCCTCCTTTATATTATTGAGGTTTCATCAAAATAACAGATATTTTTTAAATGTCATGCTGCTTTTTACTGGCATGTAGATACACAATTAACTTATATATTTTGACCTTTTGTCCAATAAACTTGGCAAGCTAGCAATGTCTTCTAATAAGTTATATAGGGATGTTTCTGTACATAAGCATGTTATCCGTAAAACCAGATTAATTAAATCAAGAATTGATTTGCCAAGAAGCCAGCTTCAGATCCTGTGAGAAGAAGTTCATTTGAAATAATCCTTACCCCATTGTATCCCCAACTTAATGTTGCATGACACTTCCAGGGCACCTCTCCTTCCTTTTTGAGAACGTATTTTGTCTCATTAGTCCCATGAGTCTCACTTTTGCTCAGCTTGTCAGCTTCTTAGCACCTTTACTGGAAGCAGAAGCCAACAGGCAACATTAGAACTATCAGAAATTTCTGTAGGAAGCATGGCCCCAAATGCTGCTCCCGTCTTTTTCACTTTCAATTTCTTTAGTATTTCACACATGTTTTTTAGCCTTCAATTAAATTAACATTACCAATTATGAGACAAAGCAAAATTATGTGTTGCCAGATAAAATGCAATGAAAAGAACATAGTATCCCATATACTATATTCTTACCAAACTCTAGTAGTGAGTAAAATCATGAGAAATGGGAAATATACACATTGTGTCAAACACTTTGTATAGTGACTTGCTTGTAATCTTCAAAAGTGTCACGATGAGTCAAGCAGTTATATATATTCAAATCAATCTCTGACATTTTTGTTCTAGAATGGCTGGATGTAAAAGGGAAGGTTGAGACTGTATCTTCTAAAATCACTTCATCCTGCACATCCTGCAGAAATCCTTTAAATTCATTAGGCAATGAACTCTCTGGAGATATCTGGGTCACAAAGGAAAATTCTTTCATTAAAAATAATTTGCTGAATGAATTTTCATATAAACACGTTCACAAGACAGAGAAGAAAAAAGAAAATAGGGCAATATTCTTTGTTTTTCCCAGATGTTGAGTCAGTACTTTATTAGAAATAGAGCTCCATGAGGATTATCAGCGGTTCCATGGGTTTCCTAGCTCAAGATGGCTCAGAGACTGTAGGTGTAATCACCCCTCAGCAACAGCCACCCCCATGTACACACAGGTCTCTGTAGTACCCAAAACTGCCTCCTTATTATCTGTTAAAGAGGGTTTCATTATCTGATTTCTTCTCCAAGTGTAACAAATCTTGGAACACACAGAAGAAAATTCCCTGCGGTTAACTATGTCAAAACAGTAACTCTTACTGCAGATGATATTTATTTCCACTTAAATATAAAAATCAACCAGAACTACTTTTTGTCTAGGCATAGAGAGGGTTGGAATTTATATGAAATCAGCATAAAAATAATAACTTATTTACTAAGAAAATCAATAAGATTCTGTTATCTAGAATATTTACACAAACCCAAATTTCCCCATACATAACATAAATAAACAAAAGTACATAACAAGTGACTAAGTTCAATCTTCCAGTAGAAAAGATAAATGAATAACTAAAAGTTCAGGGCAGTTGATAATGGTGATTCTGAAGTGTGAAACACCATTTTCATATCATTCTCTTATTATCAAACGTTATTAAATCATGAATTAATCTTGACCCCTAAGATTCTGAAAATATTTAATTTCAGCAATTCTTTTATGACAGAGTTTCTTAAAAGCTCAGGGTTAGTTGAGTCAATATTGAGTAAATCTTGATAAGTGATCAATCAATTAATAGCCATAACAAATATGAATTTCTCTTAAGTACTATGGGGCAAGTAATATAAAGCTGTAGATCTTTGATGTGAAAGCCTGCTAAGCCAAATCGTTGAGCAAGATGTTTTTAACAGCTCAATGTTAAAAATGATTTTTAACCTAGAGAGATTGTTCATTTGATAATGCTTCCTGAAAAACTTTATCTCAAATGAAAAAAAGCTCTTTAATTAATAGTTCTCTTACATTAAAATTGGAAAAGTCTAAAGAAATTTACAAGTAGAGAAATTTCAATTTGTACATTAACAAAACGAAAATATTTTATCTTAGCTCTTTTTTGACAAGTAATATTTTTTAAGTTATAAGATAATAATAAGCCAATTTTATTATAGTATAAAATTAGTGCTATTTAGAAAGTCCAGATAGCAGAGAGGCTAAAGTACAATAATCCTACCATCTGGAGATAACAGAAGCATTTTATTTTGTTAAGGACAAATATACCTATCTTGTGATATTATCTTGAGATAGACACACTTTAGATTTATTGCCTTCTCACATTCATGGCTTCTTTCTCTCATAATTGATTATGATACTATTTCTTAGAAATATTAGTCTTTACAAAATGAGCTGCTCTGAGAAATTGAAGATCCACCAACTCACTTCTTGCCCCTGACCTAAAAGAGAATAATGCTTTGGGGAGGAGGGTTATCAAAGCTAAGACTCAGAGAAGATTGAACTTGATAATCTATGTTTCTTTGGGAAACCCATGTTTGCTTATGTGTTCCAGATTAAAAACAAAACATGATGTCCAGGGTAAACAAACACATAACTTATTCTCTTTCATTCTCAAAGATGAGTGGCATATTCAAAGTCATAAAGGTAGTTAGAGGCACTCAGGAATATTTGCCTTGCTGGTAATAGCAGACTTGATAAACCAAAGCAACTCTTCCACTGAGTAACTAGAAAAAACTGGTCAAAATATTTAAAAAGTAAATATGCATTGGTAAATAAATGTGATTGTAGAGATTACCCAGGTGGGGAAGAGTTACTGAGTGAAGACGGAGTGACTTGAGAAGGTCAGTTCCATAATTAGAGCACCTTTACACTTGGCATGATGGCTGAGGCTGGAGGGGAGGGATGAGAACATGTGGGCAATTTTGATACCCTCGTGGGACTCACAGAATGAAACTGGAGTCCAAATCGACAGAGAGGGGATCCTTGTGAATATTCTTCACTTTGAGTTGTGATCTTAAAGAATTGTACTGTAGGAGAAATGCTTCCAAATATATATATATATATATGGTCATAGAGATTATAGCTCAGTTTTGAATTATTTTAATTCCCAAAATGAAATTTATTGTTAGCCTCAGATTGCTAATATTAAGGCACTAGGCAAAGGCAAAAGCTAATGTTCTCTGTTTCAAAAAATAACATCTTAGACCTCACATTATTTTTATAAACAATTTTGAAAAGACAACGCCCTGTACATAATCAAAAATAACCAGACACATCTGGGGATATGATCACATTAATAAAACCAGCAGGGGCCAGACCAGTGGTGTAGTGATTAAGTTTCAGTGCTCTACTTTGGCTGCCCAGGGTTTGCTGGTTCAGGTCCTGAGTGCAGACCTACACACTGCTCATCAAGCTATGCTGTGGTTACATCCTACATAGAATAACTAGAAGGACTTAAACTAGGATATACCACTATGTACTGGGGCTTTGGGGAGAGGGAAATAAGAGTAAGATTGGCAACAGATGTTAGCTCAGGGCCAATCTTCCTCAATAAAAAAGAATTATAAAAAAACAGCAGAAGCCATATAAAATAAAAGTAGACTCTAAGGAGCACCCAATATTGAAGTTCTCATGCTGTCACACGCAGGTAATGATCATTGTGCTAAATCTTAGAGGCAACATGATGATATTGGTATAAGACTTGATCTATCCACTCCTTCTCCTAAACTGATAAAGGAAGTACGATAGTAAAATTAAAAAAAATCCGGATAACATTTTCAACAAAACTAAGTGATGATATTTTTCTAAAGATATCAGATTATGAGGCAGAGGAGCCAAACCATTAAAAAAGTGATTACAAATTACTATTCACCCCCAAAAGGAAGGTCCCACTCTTTAATTGAAGTTCTCAACAGATAGATCTGTGATAGCAGTTGGAACTGAGAGGAGCTTTGAAGTTTTTAATATTAGAATGTCTACAGGAGACTAAAGCAAAGGCTGAGCAGGAGATGACAACTTGGCCTTCAGGCTCTCAAGAATATTCTGAGAAATATAAAGTTCTACACTGAGTGTATATTGTTCAGAATAGAATAGAAGTCCATCAAACCAATAACTCTGGGATTAAAGACGAGAGATTTGGTTATTGGTAGGAGAGGGAATATGAAGGGACATGTCTCTGAAAATATTTGAGAAATGATCACACTGAGAGATCATCATCTTGAATATGGTAAGGTAATGCAAGAAATTTCACTGCTGGGTCTATCTGAAGGAAATAAAACCAATATTCTGAGGAGATATCTGCACCCCCATGAACATTGCAGCATTATTCACAATAGTCAAGGTACGGAAACAACCTAAATGTCTTTCAATGGATGAGTGGACGAAGAAAATGTATATATATATAAACAATGAAATATTATTAAGCTATAAAAAATAAAGAATGAACCTGGAGGGCATTAAGTTAAGTGAAATAACCCAGACAGAGAAAGACAACTGCATGATATCGCTTAAATGTAGAATCTAAAAAAAAAAAAAAAAAAAAAAACCAAACAAACTAATTTCATGGAAACAGAGAATAGAATGGTGGCTGGGGGCTGGGGGGAAGAAAATGGGGAGATGTAGGTCAAATGGTAAAAACTTTCAGTTACAAGAATAAGCTCTCCTCAGAGAACATACTCTAATGTACAGCATGGTGACATAATACAGTATTGCATCCTTGAAAGTTGTGGAGAGTAGATATTAAGCATTCTCACAACACACATAAAAAGAGAGTTAACTATATGAGGTGATGGATGTGTTAATTATCTTGATCTTGGCAATCATTCCACAGCGTATATCTATATTAAATCATCACTTTTTACACTTTAAATATATGCTCTTATATTTGTCAATTATTCTTCAATAAAATTGGAAAAAAGCAAAGGGAGCCGTGCAGCAGTGAGGCTATACCTCACTCCCTAAAACAAATTTCGTTCTGATAACACAAAACAATCAAACCAGTGTGAGCCATAAAACACGACAAAAATAAAAGAATACATTCTGCTTTGGTAAAATCAATCCAAAACAGTTAAATCAAGACATTTCTAATAAAACCATTGAAAGTTAAATATAAAGAAAAACATCAGCTCTGCATCCAGGCAAAATGATAAATTTATTTATAATTGAAAGGAATCCCTATCCATCAAACTTTTCTATAATAGCACTTAACTCCTGAAGAAAATAGATTTAAGGCATTCAAAGAAAGAAGAATGTAAACCAAGGATTTAACATCCAAGCAAATTGACTTTCAAGTATAAAGGAAACAGAATTGTGAACATGTGAGAACTGAGAAATATTTACTTATGTGTCCTCTTAATTAATCAATTAGAATGGGTTTCAGAAAAGCAACGGACTGTTAGAGAATTTTCCACATACATTTCTTGGTGAGTATTGTATATAGTTGAGTATATACAGCATATGTATAGTTGAGTATAGTGAGTATTGTATATAGATGACAAGATGAGGTTAATAGTGACAAAATAGTATGTAACTGTTGAGTGACCTAACAATATAAATATAAATACAAGCAATAAAAGTGACAGCAGACCACCCAGAAAGCAGAAAAATCCTGTTGATAATAATCGGATATAAATGACTATTTGTTCAAACATATCCCAGGATAGGTGACTGAGAAGAAAATGACACTAGTTAGCTTTAATAATGCTCCTAGAAGAGAACAAATGAAATTATCTAGAAAAGAGTAAGATAGAGATAAACAGTGTTTGCTACAGTAAGGAAAATTAAAGACAATATTGAGAAATTTATAAGAAAATTAGAATCTAAGCGATGACTTAGAAAATATAGCACTTATAACTTACATAGCTGATATCAAAAACATTGTGGATGCTAAGCAATATATATGCTATAAGGAGAGGAAACATAATATATGTACTTAAAGTCCCAAAAGGAAAGAGGTGTGAAATTGGGGCAGACACCATATTTGAAAAGTCAATGGCTAAGAACTTTCTGAAACTAATGGAAGATATTGAGTCACACCTTCCAGAAGGCCAGCACAATAAGCCCAAGCGAGATAAACAAAAATAAATCCACAGCGAGTACTGGTGAAAAAGTGATGATGAGGAAGGAGAGAGAGAAAACAAAAACCAATGACCTCTAAGGGAATGGAAAGAAGACTGACATCCCAATTTAAAAGAAAAAAGAACACAGAAGGTAATAGTCGTAGAAAAAAACACCTTGCAATCTATAATTCAAGCCCATCACAAATATATTTCCAGAATGAGAATGGAAGAAGACATTTTCAGACAAATAAAATGTGAGAAAATTTGTGGCCCATAGACCTGGCCTATACGAAACACTAAAGGGTGTTATTCTCCCAGAAGGAAGATGATCCTAGATGGAAAGTTCAAGAAATAGAAAGGGACAAAAAGCAATGAAACATGTAATTATATGTGGCCCTATTGGCCTTAAATTTGGGTCCATGACTTCCCATTCCAGAGTTCATACCAGGCAGCTTGTCCCAAAATGCTAAAAAACATAACAGCATATCTTCATATTTCTTCTACATGCACAAATCCTCATTTTTTTGTTCCAAGTCATGAGAATTGTAACAACCCATATTTCTATAAGATGGGGTGATATTCTATTAATACTATCAGTGCGGTCAATACCAGTGATTTCTCCTGTACTAAGGTGATTCTTCTCCACAGCTGCTACTACAAGGTCAGGTAGGACTGATTTTCCTATTTTACAGCAGATTGCAGTAATGTGCCAAATGTTTGGAGGATTTCCCAAGCCTATCTGTAGTGTTTGATGCACAGTTAGTATTGGAAAATACAGGGACTGAATTTCTAAGCAGCTGTCAGCTGGATGAAATCTTTCATCAGAGTACCACTTAATAGAAATATCTAGCTCCAGTACTTCTATATCAACCCTGTTTCATGTCACCTCCCGATTTGTTGTGTTGGACACTCATCTTTGCTGAAATTATACAGAGAAACTCCATTTCAAAAGTGTAAGCAATATCAGAAATATGCTAATTTCTATTTCTTTCTTCCAAATGGACTTTTTCTCCATCAAAGACGTGATTGAATAGTGTTGAAGATCAGTTTTCCTCTAAGTAAAAGTAAAATAGTGTATAATATTTAAAGTGAACGTTGCAGCTTTAAAGAATAATGTTTTTGTAATTTGGTCCCCGCAAGATGTGTCATTGTCTTACAATTCACCTCAGAGGTAGAGAAGGAATAATAATAAGAAGAAAATGTTCCTGTTGAACACAATATGAATTTCATTCCTCTATGCTGCTTTTCCTCTCCTAAACAGGAAGAAACTCTCTCTGTCACTGACGTGATAAGCGTCTATGCCTTCAGCGTAAGGTCACCATCTCACCAGACATCACCCAAGTTCACCTTGTTGTAGTTTCTCCTCAAATAAAGACTGTTCAAAGCCAAAATTATCCACTAATGTGAATTGATAATTATATCCTTTTAGTTTTGCTAATAACAAATTCATTTATTACCAAAAAATGTAATATCTAAAATGTGTTAGATTTCCCTCTCATTTTATTTCCATTGAAGGGCTCATTCTTGTCAATATGCTGCGTAAAGCTCCATTTTCCTTCCTCATTTGGGACATTGTTTCTGTCAGTCATGCACTTAGAAACTTGAGAAATAACATACTTTGTCCCATCATAGAAGCTTCCAGTTCCATTAGAGGGATCACGGGAGAAAACAAAGATGGGAAATGAAGAGTTATGTTATTGAACTTACAAAGGAGAATCTAATAAAGAGTGTCATATTTGAAGACCAATTAAAATTATATAAATTTGAAGAGTTAGTGAAAATATTTAAATACACTATGGCCTGTGGTTTTCACAACACTCATGTGAAGCTTATGTACAAGCATACCTCATTTTATTGTGGTTTACGTTATTGCTTTTTGCATTTATTGCATTTTTCACAAATTGAAGGTTTGTAGTGCCCTGCATCAAGCAAGTCTATCCATGCCATTTTTCCAATAGCATTTGCTCAGTTTGTGTCTCTTGGTAATTCTTATTTATCATTTTGGTAATTCTCACAATATTTTGTGCATCACATTTGTTAATTCTCGCAATATTTCAAACTTTTTCATTATTATTATATTTTTATGGTGATCTGTGATCAGTGATATTTGATGTTACTATGTAATTATTTTGGGGCACTACGGACTGTACCCATATAAGAGAGCAAACTTAATCGACAAATGTATGTGTGTTCCGACAGCTCCACTGTCCAATGTTTCTCCCATCTCTCTCCCTCTCCTCAGGCTTCCCTATGCCCTGAGCCACAACAATGTTGAAATTAGGCTCATTAATAACCTATAATGGCCTCTAAGTGTTCAAGTGAAAAGAAGATTTGCACGGCTCTCACTTTAAATGAAAAGCTAAAAATGATTCAGCTTAGTGAGGAAGGCATGTCAAAAGCCAAGATAGGCTGAGAGCTAGGTCTCTTGCACCTAACAACCAAGTTTTGAACGCAAGAGAAAAGTTCTTGAAGGAAATTAAAAGTGCTACTCCACTGAACACATGAATTATAAGAAAGTGAAACAGATTTATTGTTGACATGGAGAAAGTTTCAGTGGTCTAGATAGCAGATCAAACAAGCCACCACATTCCTTTAAACCAAAGGCTAATCCAGAGCAAGTCTCTCTTTTCAATTCTCTGAAGGCTGAGAGAGGCAAATAAGCTACAGAAGAAAAGTTTGAAGCTAGCAGAGGTTGTTTCATTAGGTTTAAGGAGAGAAGCCATCTCCCTAACGTAAAAATGCGAGGTGAAGCAGCAAGTGCTGACGTAGAAGCTGGAACAAATTATTCAAAAGATCTACTAAGGTCATTAATGAAGGTGGCTACACCACACAATAGGTTTTCAATGTAGACAAAACAGCCATATATTAGAAGAAGCCATCAGGACTTTCATGGCTAGAGAGGAGAAGTCATTGCCTGGCTTCAAAGCTTCAAAGGACAGCGTGACTCTCCAGTTAGGGGCTAATGCAGCTGGTGACTTTAAGTTGAAGCCAGTGCTCATTTACCATTCTCAAAACCCTAGGGACTAAGAATTATGCTAAATCTACTCTGCCTGTGATCTGTAAATGGAATAACAAAGCCTGGATGACAGCACATGTGTTTACAAGATGGTTTAGTGAATATTTGAAGCCCACTGTTGAGACATACTGTTCATAAAAAAAGATTCTTTTCAAAATATTACTGCTCATTGACAATGCACCTGGTCACCCAAGAGCTCTAATGGAGATGTACAATGAGATTAACATAATTTTCATGCCCACTAACACAACATCCACTGGTCAAGGAGTAATTTTGACTTTCAAGTATTATTATTAAAGAAATACAATTCTTAAGGCTATCACTGACATAGAGAATGACTCCTCTGATGGATCTTGGCAGAGTAAATTGAAAATCTTCTGAAAGGATTCAATATTCTAGGTGCATTAAGAAAATTTGTTATTCATAAGAAGAGGTCAAATTATCAACATTAACAAGAGTTTTAGAGAAGTTGATTCCAGCCCTCAGGGATGACTCTGAGGGGTTCAAGACTTCAGTGGAGGAAGTGACTACAGATGTGTGGAAAAAGCAAGAGAACTAGAACTGCAAGTGGAGCCTGAAGGTGTGACTGAATTGCTGCAATCTTGTGATCAAACTAACAAATGAGGAGTTGCTTCTTATGGACAAGCAAAGAAAGTGGTTTCTTGAGATGAGATCTATTCCTGGTGAAGATGCTGTGAAAATTGTTGAAATGGCAACAGAGGATTTATAATATTATATCAACGTAGTTGATAAAGCAATGGCAGGGTCTGAGAGGATTGACTGCAATTTTGACAGAAATTCAACTGTAGATAATATGCTATCAAATAGCATTGCATGCTACAGAGAAATCGTTTGGGAGAAGAAAAGTCAGTTGATGCAGCAAACTTCGTTGTTGTCTTATTTTAAAAAATTGCCGCAGCCACCCCCACCTTCAGCAACCACCACCCTGATCAGTCAGCAGCCATCAACGTCGAGGCAAGACCCTCCACCAGCAGAATGATTACACCTTTCTGAAGGCTCAGATGATGGTTAGCAGTTTTTAGCCATAAAATATTTTTTAATTAAGGTATTTACATTTTTTAGACATAATGCTATTGCACACTTTAGTTAGACTACAGTATAGTATAGTTATAACTTTTATATGCACAGGAAGACCAAATAATTTGTGTGATTCATTTTATTGTGATGTTCCCTTCTTAGCAAATACATTTGCAGGTCTGGAACCAAACCTGCAATGTCTCTGAGGTCCGCCTGCATTAATTCCTTAGAGTCTCCAATCCTCCTTTCCACAGTATCAGGGGAATCTTGACTGCAAATATGTTTAATCAGCATTCTCTAATTACGCAACATTGAGATGACCATATATTCAGTATTAAGAACTCTTTAGAGGGCTTTATTTCACAAGAGTCTATGTAAATGTATATTGTTTCCAACTACTATGATGAAACACTGCATTCTAGTCTTGGTTCCTGATATACATGTTATATATGTATATGGAATATATATACCTCCTTAACATTAACTAATATCTCAGTTTGAAACTAATATTCATAGAGAGTTTCTTGAATGACAAATAGTGCATTCAACCTCCATTTCTTTCTATCTTCTATATCTTACTCAAAAATCAAGAAAGAGAAATACTCATGTGGAGTTTTTTGGAGGGGTTGTTTGTTTTGGTTCCTCAATGTACTATTTTTACTGAATTTGAGTTTGGCATTATGCCTCAACTTCTACGGAGGAACACCTAAGAATCACGCATGCACATAAAATGTATATTTATTTTGGGGATGCTGTTTTGACTGCTGTCTACCATATCACAATTTGCCTCTTTTAGGAGAACTCATACCATTAACTTCCTTTCAAATCTCCGTGTTCCTTTCCTGAGAAAATAGTCTGTTCTTCTTCTGAAGATGTATTTTATTTGCTCTTCTGTCTATGACAATGATCTAAGACCTTATGATATTTGTGACCTTATTATCCTTTACTATGGATTTCTTTTTATTTTTTAGCCTTATATCATACTTTGGACATTTCTGTAAGTTACACCGTATCTTTCTTTTCCAAAATTTTGACATCCACCTAAACAAATCCAATACATTATCACCCTGATTATACAATTGGAATAAATAAGTCACAGAGAGATCACTGAACACAATCTCTAATCATGGTGGAGCTCCCATAATTAAACCCAATTTGACTCTAAAAAAATAGCCTCTGATTCTACTTCTGCCCGAGAAGCTGGAAAAAGAGTCACTGCAATTCTACCAATGACAAAAAGCTGGAGAATCTACCAAATTGTAATGTATTTTGAAGTCATCAGAGAGCTGAGGTTACAGGACAACCTGGGAGCCTGAGATCCAAAAAAAGACATGTCCCCATATGGAAAGAAGGATATGCAGATTGGAAAACCTGAGGCAATGCACAAAACTACAGAGTGGCTACCACATATGTGGGTGAAAATAAATCAGCTAAAATTGTAATGAATTGCTAAAGACTGTCTATCTGCTAGCTGGCAGAAAAGAGACTCTGGGAAGCTAGGACACAAGGGAAGTTCATACTCACTTGCAGTCTCTTTTCCATGGACCTCCACTGGAAGCCCACAGGAAAAATAAGGGACAGACGTGAGGGCCAAACAGCATCTCCCTCTGTGGGTCCGACTTGCAAGGATCAGCCACTCTAGCAGGAAAAGCATAAAGCACACACCCCTCCCTCCTGCTCCCTTCTCTCACATAAAGCAATAAAATTCAGCATCTCTAGGAGAAGCAGCCAATTTTGTCACACCTAGGACCCAGGTAAAGATCATTGTTGATGAGGATGGTAAAGATGAATCACTCTATATCTAGGGAAAGAATAGGAAATACCCTGTGACCCAGCACTATGCTAGTACCATTCAAGGTCTCTTAACCAGTAAGAGAGAAGCAGAAAACTCTCTTCCATAAAAGACCAGCCAAAAATGCCAGGCTCTGGGCAGAGGAGAAGAAATGATGAAGAAGCCTCACCCTCAAGAAGCAGGCACACAAGGCCCAACAAAACCTGTGGATGGGCCAGGACAACTAGCGTCCCCGAGCCTTCCACTAATAGACTGTCAAGCAAGGATTAAAAAGCAGCAAGAGAGGATGCTTTCCAGTGGGGTAGGTAGAGACTTTAGAGGTCATCGCTCCCAACCTCATAACAACAACAACAACAGCTGAAGATCACCAAATCTCCTTAGATCCGTCAGAGAATTGCAGTCAGTGGGCAAACAGCTGCCTTGAATATCAGAGATAGGTGAATGCAGAGAGCCACCGCTTATCAGGAACAAAGGCTCATGAGCAGAAGCCAAGTGCCAGCACCTGTAGGAAGGCCTCAACTGTGATTCATGAATTGCTGGAGACTCAATGTGGAAGAGCTAAGATTTCAAAAAAGAAAAGTCTATGTGACCAACCAGAGGTGTCCTTCAGAGGTGAATGGATGAAAAAGCAGTGGTATATCCATACAAGGCAATATTATCAGCAAAAAAAGGACATGAGCTATTACTCCATGAGAACATGGGTGAACATTAAATCATATGACTAAGCAAAGAAGCCAATATGAAAATGCTGTATATTGTGTGTTTCCAAATATATGATGTTCTAGAAAAGGCAAAAATACAGAGACAATAAAAATAACAGCGGTTTCCAGGGCCTTGAGGGGAGGGAAAGAGAGATGAATAGGTAGAGTGCAGGGGGATTTTCAGACAGAGCAACTACTCTGCTACTCTGACGACGGAATATATCATGCTTCTGTCAAAACCCGCAGAGTACGACATAAAGGGTGAACTCTCGCGTAAACTAAGGACTTCAGTTAATTACAATGTGTCAATATTCATCCATCAATTGTAGTAAACATACTACACTAATTCAAGATGTAAATAATTGGGGAAACTGTGTGTGTTGGGGGAGGGAAATTGGGGTGTATGGAAACTCTCTGTGTTTCCTACTTAATTTTCCTGTAAATCTAAAACTGCTCTAAAAAAGTAAAGCCTATCAATTAAAAAATAAAAAGTAATAACAGCCTACTGCTGGGAGCAAGAGAATGGAGAGACTTATTCTTTGTTGTAGGGAAAGATAAAAGCAGAGGGGAGAGCACAAACATTGAGAAAAATGCTCTAGCCCCTCAGCCTCAACTAAGCACAAGGTATTGTTAGAAAAATATGCAGCCTACAGTGGAACAAAGATAACCATGGCAATTACAAATCCTAGAGCCATCTCAAAGCTTGAGGGGACTGACAAACACATGCACACATACATACACAAGTGCACCTGTACTACTGTCTTGACAGAAGAAAGTTCTGCCCATTTCCAAGCGAAAATATTGTATCCAGCATTCTCCTATACACACGATGCCTATCATTCAATCAAATACTGCCAGAGACACAAAAAAACAAGCAAAAGCAACCCATTGTCTAGAGACAAAGCAGTCAGAAAAACCACATTCAGAGATGACCCAGAGAAAGAATTTTACAACCTCTGACTAATTTGTTAAAGGATCTCATAGAAATGTTGGACAACATGAATAAAAAGATGGGATATTTCAATGGATAAATAAAAACTAGAAAAATTACTTATGGAAATGCTAGAAATAAAAATGCATCATCATAGATGAAGAATTCCTTTTATGGGTGTACCAGTAGACTCAAAATAGCTGAGAAAAAATAAGTAAAATTGAAAATAGAGCAATAGAAATTATCAAAACTGAAACAAAAAAAGAAAAATGAGTGTTTTTTTCCTAAGGAAACATTCAAGAGGTGTGGACAATGCAAAACGGTCTGCCGTATTTGGAATACCAAAGGTGAAGAGAAGTCACAGAAGAAAAGAGACAATGGTTGAGAACTTTTTAAAAATAATGAAAAATATCAAAGCATAGATCCAAGAATTTCAGAGAATCCCAAGGAAAATAAATTAAGAAAATAAAAACTTGTACAGATAATATTCAAGGAACTCCAAAGAAACGGTAAAATGTTCAAAGACAGCCAGAAAAAGAAGATACATTATATACAGAGAAATAAAGATAAGGATTACAGTACACTTCTGGTCAGAAACCATGCAAACCAAAGACAATAGAACAGCATTTTTACAGTCTGAAATTAAAGTCTGAAAACCCAGAATTATACATCTAGTGAAAATATCTTTCAAAATTAAGGTAGAAATATAATGTTTAAAAAATTAGCTGAGAATATTCATTCTCGAGAAATCTGAAGTGAAAGAAATAATAAAGAAATTTCTTTAGCCAGAAGGAATACGACTAGACACAGACTGGATCTATAGACTTAGATCTATAAAAAGAATGAATAGCTTCAGAAATGGTAAGTATAAATATAATTTGAAAATGAATATTTCTTATTTTTGACTAATTTAAAAGATAATTTTTAGTAAAAAGTAATAACGATGTTTTGAGTAACTTACAAAATATATTTTTAAATGTATGACAACACTAGCACAGTTGAGGAAGGAGCAATTGGAAGCACATTGGTGTAAAGTTCTTACATTATACGTAAAACCACATAATAATTTAAAAGCGGATGGTGATAAGTTAAAGATTTATGTTGTAAATCCTAGGACAACACTAAAAACATTAGAAAAAAGGTGTAGCTAATAAACCATAATGGAAAAAACAGAATAATAAAAACAGATATTCACTTAATCTAATAGCAGGCAGAAAAAGAAAAAACAAAATAGATAAAAGCAAAACAAAATGGAAATAAAACCCTAGCAAGACAGTAGATTAAATACAACCGTATCAATAATTACCTTAAGTACAAATGATGTGAACACATTGCTTAAATGACAGATTTTTCTTTGTTGAGTTAAAAAGCAAGATCAAACTACATCCAATTACAATAAACATTCCTTAAATTTATTGATATAAAGGCTAAACGTTTTAAGTATATCATGAAAAAAGACACGTTATGCTAAAACTAACCAAGAGAAAGTTGGAGCGGATGGACTTCAGAGCAAGGGATATACCAGGGACAAAAAGGGAGAAATATATATCATGATAAAGGGACTAATTCGTCAGGAAGAATTAACAGTTCCAAATGTGTGTCCCATAACGGCTGAGCTTCAAAATGCATGAAGCAAAACTTTATAAAACCAAAAAGATAAACAAGTCCACAATTAGAGTTGGAGATTTCAGTATTCTCTCAGTAATCAGCAGAGCAAGCTGAAAGACAATCATTAAGAATAGAGAAAATATGAATAACAATGTGAACCAACATTCTGCTCAAAAACAGTAGAATTCATATTCTTTTCATGGGACATTCGCCAATATAGACCTCAACTTAAAAACTGAAAACTTTAAAAATGTTAAAGTTTTGCGTTCAAACATAGAATACTTTTCCAACCACAATGAAATTAAACTAGAAATCAGTAACAGAAAAGATATCTGTAAAATATGCAAATATTCGTAAATTAAACAGCACACTTCTAAATAACCCATTCATTCATAATTTCTAAACATTGAGAAAAATATCCACCAACAAATGATTGGATAAACAAACCAGTACGTCCGTTCAATGAAACATTATTCAACAATAAAAATAACCGACTGCTGATTTACGCACAACAAGGATGGATCTTAATGCATTATGACAAAAGAAAAAAAGCCAGCCTCAAAAAGCTCCATAGTGAATAATTCAATTTATATTCCAACTTAGAAAAGACAGTACTGTAGGATCGGGAAACAGACCTGGGGCTGGGGAGAGGTGACTATTTCCAAAGGCGAATAAAGGAATATTTTAGGGTAACATTTTGAAGTATATAGCTTGATTATTGTGGTACTTACATCACTATATGCACTTGCTGACATTCATAATACTGTGTGTTAAAAAGGTGGAATTCCGGGCTGGCCTGGTGCATAGTGATTAAATTCGTGGGCTCTGCTTTGGCAGCCTGGGGTTCGCCGGTTCAGATCCCAGGCACAGACCCACACACCGCTCATCAAGCCATGCTGTGGCAGGCGTCCCACATATGAAATAGAGAGGAAGATGGGCACGGATGTTAGCTCAGGGCCAGTCTTCCTCAGGGAAAAGAGGAGGATTGGCAGTGGATGTTAGCTCAGGGCTAATCTTCCTCAAAAAAAAAAAAGGATTGAATTCATGTAAAGGGGGAAATTATGTAAAAGATAAATGCATGCAAATTACACCTTAATAAACCTAACTTTAAAAAATAAAATAAAATGAAACCTCTTTCAGCCTGCCCTACTGTGGAACACGGTAAGCCTTTTGTACCCTGCAAACAAAACATAACTTTTGTAGGGGATGGCAGGTGAGAAGTTTAGTTCTGCCAATCATTGAGTGTATATAACACAGAAACGTTAGCAGCCTCCTCTCTTCTGGATTTAAACTTAAAGGATTTACTGTTCTGGATGTAAACCCTTTTTTCAGTTTACCGTAAGGTCCAATGTTGCTTATCAATAAAATCAGTTCTATTCTAAGGAAACGGTGAGCGTTTCTTTGAGATGAATAGAATCAGCTGAGCAAGATAACTTTAAACTTGACGTTTTTTTTTCCTTGTTGGAAGGTTTAAATACTATGCAGCAAAATATTGCCAAAACACTAGAAGTAGGAGCTATTTTTTCAAAGATACTCAAGATTTTCAATTTTAAGAGTATATTCACAACGTGTTTCAGGCTCTTTCCCAAAAGTTGCAATCTAACTTCAGTGACTCTAGCATTTCATATGGCTTAATACTTATATTATATTACTGTAGTGTATATTTTATAAGAACATGCGTTGATAGTATATGTCTGAAAATTAAAAGGATCTTCTAATGCACATGTTTTGTTTGAAATCTCTTGTGATACAATGTCTAATGAGGGCAAAATTATACAAAGTTGATGAGTCAGTTACCAGAAAAACAACAAAGTATTTCATGTGGAAGTACGTTTGAAGATGTTGATACTCTAAACGTAATGTGATTTTAAGTTCATTGGTGGGTCTTTTTTCTGGTTAATTGTTTCATTAAAAATGTTATACAGTAGTTATAAATTTCATCTCATTTCTAGTAATATATCACTGTAAGTGTATCTAGATTAGGGCAAAACAGGGACCCTCATTCTAAAGATAAGTGTCTTAACGTTTACCATGTAGGAGCAAAAGCATAAATATTAGAGGTCCGTATGAAGTGGTGGATAGTAACAAAGGAAAATTATGTTTTAATTAAGTTAGTAAGTGTCTAATAATTCGTAGGACGTTGCTGTATGAATGTAGAGCTTGTCCATATGTCTTTAGAGGACGTGTCTACTAGGGCATAGTTATTCCTAATAGGAACAATGTCTACTTTCAATTATCTCATTAAACATTGAGGAAACAAGCCAAGTGTTTTAGGTTTCTAATTATGCAGTTTATGTCTTAGTATTCATTCAACATGAGTAAATATTGTGCATTTTAAGGAGAAATGTTTACAGGGTATTTGTTATATTTATAAACATTAAATTGCATCTGTGTCAAAGTATTGCATTTTCAGCTTAATGAAAATTCTTAATAGGACAATTGAGAAAATCATAGGAAAAATATGTTTATTTGTATCCCACAATCAGAAATAGCACCATTTTTATTTCCTTCCTCTGTCTGTGCGGTGGTGCACAATTGGGAGTTTTTATTGAGTCTTCACGTATTTTAAGTGATTTCTAAAACAACATTGTTTTCTGATATTATTGCATAATTAGAATGATGTTAAAATACATTTTCTGGGAATTTTAGGAGTGCGTTTAAGAAAAAATGAAATTACAGGTGGATTTTGGCAGAAATAAGTTGAATTTAGTATTATGGCAAAAAATGTCTTTATATATAAAATTCTTTTAGTAGTTTGAACTTTTAGGATAAATTCCTGAAAATGGGATTATCAGGTCAGTTATCTTTAAGGTTTTTGATCCATATTGTCAAATTTTAAAGAATAATGTATATTTGAGATTTTACCACCAATGAATGAATGCTCGTGTCATTCTACCTTGTCATAATTTACTATTTTTATTTAAAATTCAATTTATAACCCAAAGATATCCCTGACTACTTTTTGAATGTGCCTTTGATTATACGGTGAAATATTTTTCTATTTTCCCATCTATAACTTGTTGATTCTTATACCTTTACTTAATTTCAATCTATGGCTTTAATGCTTCTTGCCAATCTGAAAGAGTTTTACATATTATGGATATTAACACACTGTCATATTAATACATCAGTATATTATTCGTGTCAAATGCTGTGTTAGGTACTATGTTTATTATTTTGTTTATTTTTTCTGACTATAAAATTAGCTATAGTTATTGCGAAATGTTAAGACATAAAATACATAATACTGTAACACAAAAATAAACTGATAATATTTCATATACATACATAATTATAATATTCATACATAAATCTCTTGGTATATATTTAATATTAGAAATATATTAACATAATTTTAAATAATTCTTCTCATTAATATTCCCTCATTAACTTTTTTCCATACAATTATATTAATAGCTGTCAATTTTCCAAAATGTGGAAATATTTCATTATTTTCATCATTTTGGGAGTAGTTCCATGTAGGTACTATTTTAGATAAATGTTAAAACTTTTTTTTTCCAAATTTAAGAGAAAAAGGAATATTGATATTTTGAATGAGACTTTATAGAATTAAAACTATTTTGCAGGGAATTGGCATTTTTGCTATCTTGAAACTTCTTATTAAAGCAATTGTACATACTTCTCTATATAAATAGTTATACCTTTCCTAATGTTTCCATGTATTTCTTCATATGTTTATGAATTTTTCTTCTATAATGTAGACTGTGAGTCAGATATTTCCTTAATAATAATTTACAATGAGTTATAGCTAAAGTAGCTGGCTTTTTGATTCTGACATGGGGCATTTTATTAAACTCTTTCATTCAACCTGAAAATTTTTCCTTCTAATTGTAAAAACCATCATGTACAACAGTGATTCATCAAAATGTGAGCACTGCCCAGACAGCGAAATAGAACTTTTCCAGCAGCCCCAAGAAATATTCCTCCTGCTTCCTCTCAAACACCATCTTCTCCCTCAACTAAAATTAGCCACTATTCTACTATTTATAGTAAATACTCTTTTGCATTTCTTTATCATATTGCCACAGAGACACATATGTAAAAAGTATCTTTGCTTTCTAAACTTTGTGTAAGTGGGCTCAAAGTTGATGTTATTTTTTGTTTCTCTTTTTTGGTCAAAATCTCATTTGAGATCCATTTACGCTGTTCTTTGCACCTGTAGTTGTGATTATTTACTGTTGTTTAATATTTTATTATATTTATAAATTATTTTTCCTGCTTTTGTTGATGGATATTTTTATTATATCCATTTTGTGTGATGATGTAAATAATGCTGCTGTGAATGTCCCTTCACCTAGAGTGTGCCTAGCTCTTTGATATAAACCTGGGAGAAGAAATTCAGGGTGACCATTTTCATATTTAACAGGTGATATGAAACTTTTTCTCAAGTGGCACTACCCATGTCACCAATTTGTATTCACACCAGCAGTGTGTGAGAGTTCCTGGTGACCCACATTTTGACACATATTTGAAAGATCATAGTCATACAGGTGACTGCACAGTCATGTCACATTGCTGGTTTCATTTGCGTTTCCCTGATAAGCAATGTGGTTGAGCATATTTTCTTGTCATCGTTACCATTTGGATGTTCCAATTTGGGAAATTTTGGATGAAGAGTGTTGTTCAGTATTCATTTGGCCTTTTGACTTTGCTTAATTTTTAGAAATTCTGCACGGATTCTCTTCGTGTGATCTTTTTGTCAGTGCTATGTGTGGCTACTATACTGCACCAGCTGACAGCTACATTTTCATAATCTGTATGGTGTCTATAAGATCTGATGTCCCAGCTTCTCTTTAATTCCTTATCTTGTTTATTTGCATCATCTCTTTTTTCTCCTGATTACTGTATTTTATATCAATTTTATTGATCTTTCCAAGGAAGTAGTTTTCATTTTAACAATGTTTCTCTATTTTTTAAGTTGTCTATGTCATTGATTTTTTTTCTTTCTTTCTTTTTTTTCCTGAGGAAGATTCACACTGAGCTAACACCTGTGCCAATCCTCCTCTATTTTGTATGTGGGTTGCTGACTCACCATGGCCACCAACAAGTGGTGCAGATCCAAGCCTGGGAACTGAACCCAGGCTGCCGAAGTAGAGCCCACTAAACTTAACCTCTAGGCCATCGGGTTGGCCCCATGTCATTGATTTTTGCATATACTTTTTCTCTTTTGTTTTCTTTACATTTTCTAGTTTCTCCTGGTGTAAGTTTCATAATTGATTGGGTACTTTTCCTTTCTCCAATATCAAAATTTAGCGCTATCACTTTTGCTCTAAGCCATGTTTTAAGTGCATCTCACAAATATTAACATTTTTTAACTTTTCTTCATTTAGAAATGTTAAAATATCCTTTGCGATTTCTTATTTCATCCATTTAGAAGTGTGCTACTCAATATCTTAATATTTGGGGGGATTTTCCATAGACTTTGTTGTTCCTTCCTTACTTATTTTCCTTGTGGTTCAAGAACACACATTGTACAATTTCAATTCTCTTACATTTATGGAGACTTGTTTTTATGGCTAGAATATGTTCTGCCACCGTGAATGTTCCACGTGCACTTGAAAAGACTGCATATCCTGTTATTATTGTGCAGATTGTTATCCAAATGTCAATTAGGACAGTGTTGTTCAAATATTTGGTATCTTAAAGTTTTTTTAGTTCTTAGTTCCATAAATTAATGTAAGAAGAATGTTGAAATAAGCAGCTGTAATTGTAAATATGTCTGTATTTTCTATCAGTTATATTAGTTTTGCTTCTTGTAATATTAAAATTCTGTTTTTAGATATATACACCGTTATGATTGTTATTTTTTGGTGAATTAACTGTTTTATTATTGTGTTATATCTCTATCTCTGGAAATATCCTTTGTTTTGAAGTCCACCTCGTCTAATGTTAATATAGCCACTCCTGCTTTCTTTTCATCAGGTTTTGCATAATATATGTCTTTTCCATGCTTCACATTTTAAGCTATTTATGCCATTAAATTTAAAAATGGATTCTTGTACAGAGAATATAGTTGAGTCTTGATTTTTCCTCAATCTGATATTCTGTCACTTACTGTGAGTGTTTAGAGAATTGACATCTCATGGAACTATCAATACAACTGAGTTTAAATCTACCATCATGTTACTTCTTTTTATGTCTCACCAGATCTTCATTCTGATTTTGTTTTTTTCCACCTTCCTTTGAGTTGAGAGGTATTGAATAATTGCATTTTATCTCAACTTTGGCTTATAAACTGCACCTGTTTGTTTTGTGTGGGAGGCATATGTGTGGGTGGAGGTGTGATGTGTGGTGTGGGTGGGGACAGTGTGCTGGAGTGTGTATGTGATGTGTGTGTGTGTGAGATTACTCTGTGATTTGCAATATACATCTTTAACTTATAATAATCAAATCTGAAATACTGCGGTACCACCTCAGTGCTGCGTGAGAGTGACACCACAGGGCCCTTTCATCTCTTTTTCTCCAGTTGTCCTTGGGCTATTGTTTTCATGTAAATATATCTACACACATCTGCGCATATGTGATAAACCAATGAAAACATTGTTGTAACTTTTCCTTTAAACATTCAATCATCTTGAAATGAGATATGAAAATGAGAAGACAACATATTTTATACTTACACTTGTTTATCATTTCTGGTAAACTTCACTCGTTTCTGTCCATGCAAATACTCATTGAACATCATTCTTTTTCTTCTAAAAAGGCTCAATTTGACAATTTTTATAGCGCTGGCTTCTTTGCAATTCATTTTCTAAACTTTTGTTCATCTGAAATAAACTTTTTTTCCTTCATTTTGGTAGATGTTTTTGCTGGGAATAGAATTCTCAATTAGTTTTCCATGACTTTAAAGATGATTTTATACTATCTTCTTTTTACTTTGGTGAGGAAGATTGGTCCTGAGCTAACACCTGTGCCAATCTTCCTCTATGTTGTATGTGGGATGCCGCCACAGCATGAGTTGATGAATGGTGCTGTCTGTTATCTTTTTGATTTCAGAGTTATTGATGGGAAATCTATTGCAGTTCTTCATTTTGCTTCTATGTGTGTGGTGTGTTTATTTTTCCTCCAAATATTCTTAAGATTTTTCTCTTTATCGTTGATTTTCAGCGATGTGATTATCGTATGTCTTTGTGTGGTCCTCTTTATGTTAATTCTGTTCAGGATTCATTGATATTTGGGAAGGGGTCTGTGGTGAGGCACCATTTTCATCAATTTGTAAAATTATAGTTATTATTTTATCACATATTTGTACAGCTCCTCTGTCTCCCTTTCAGACTTCAATTTCACAGATTTTAGATTGTTGAATATTTTTCCACACACAGTTGATGCTCTGGCCATTTTTTCAATTGTATTTTTCTCTGTGCTTTATTTCATTATAGTTTCTGTTGATATGTTTGTAATTTCCTGACCTTTTCTTCTTCAGTCTCTAATAGGCTGCTGATAACCTCATCCAGTTTATATTTTATTTTAGACTATTTATTTTTCATCTCTAGAAGTTATTTTGAGTTTTTAAATGTCTTACATTTCTCAACTGATTACAAGGTCTGGATTCTAAAAAATAAATTGTCAGGTAAGCAAAGAACGAAGGTAGTATGATCCAATAAATAGAAAGAGTTTCTACAGAAAACAAGGACATTACATCATGCTATAAACATATTCTACATGCTAAACAAGGTAAAGAAAAATACAACCACGTAAGAATCCTTGTCTGGAAATTTACTGATAGTAACATAGTCACTACAACTTTCTTACAATTAGTATATGCATTAAACTGTATGTATTTTTCCTTCTTTAAATTTTAAACTATCTTTGTCTTTATAATAAAACTGTCTTTTGTTGTTTTCATCCAGTCTGACATTATCTCCATTTTTAAGTTGAATGTTTAGTTCATCTCACATAACATAATTATAGATATAATTGGATTTAATTGCACCATCTTCCTAGTTTTTAACTCGTCTAATCTATTTTTCTTTACTTTTCCTTCTTTCCTGGTTTCTTTGGATGAGTTGTGTATTTACAGTATTCTATTTTATAATCTGTTGGTATTTTTAGCTATAATTCTCTCTTTTTTAATATATTACTGCTCACACACTATTCATTCTTAATTCATGATAGTTTTTCATAAATTAGTATCATGACATTTCACATATAACCCTACAGCAGCAGATGCCCATGCACCCACTACTAGGTTTTCGTGCTATTTTCATTACACACATTACTTCTACATATATTATAAATTCCATAATACATGGCTATTAATTTGTGTTTAAACAATTAATTTTCCTGTGGAGAATTTAAGAAATATGAAAATTAAACTGCTTTGGAATCAACATGTTTGCCATATTCAGTGCTCTTCATTCCTTTATTTACATTCAAGTTTTCATCTGTTATCATTTTTGTTCAACCTAAACAACACCCTTTAAAATTTCCCATAATGAAACTGGTTAAACGTTGTCTTAAATCTTGTGAATCTAAAAATATCTTTATTTAATTCTCATTTTTGGAAGATATATTTTCTGCATATAGAGAAAATCTGGTTGGATAGGATTTTTTTCCCCCTTCCTTCCTTCCTCCCTCCCTCCCTCCCTTCCTTCCTTCCTTCCTTGTGTTATTGCTGAGGAAGATCGGCCCTGAGCTAACATCTGCACCAGTCTTCCTTTATTTTCTATGTGGAATGCTGCCACAGCATGGCCCAATGAGCGATGAGTGGTGTGCAGGTCTCTGCCTGGGGTATGAACTCGTGAACCTCCAACCACTGAAGCAGAGTGCAAGAACTTGACCACAGCGCCACCCGGTCAGCCCCCAGGTTTTTTTTTCTTACTTCACTTGCATGGTATTCCTCATTTTTTCTGACTTGCATTGTTTTCAATGAGAATTAGAAGATTTTTAAATTGCTGCTTCCTGCATGTAATTGTCTTTTTCAATGTGGTGAGCCTTCACATGGTTTTTGTGACCTTTATCCAGATAGAGATTTATTGGGCCTCTTGGATCTATGTGACATATTTTTTTCTCTAATTTCGAAAAAAAAATCAACTATTACTTATTCTAATATTTTTCCACCCCAGTCTCTCTCTTTTTTATCCTCTGGGTCTCAAATTGCACGTATGCTTGATAATGATATTGTCTGTAGATCATCAAGATTTTGTTCAATTTTTCACTCTTTTTCTCTATCTTCACAGATCTTTTCATCTGAAGTTTCCAATATGTTGTTATGCCCATTGAGTTAATTTTTTCCCACATATTCTGTTTTTTGGTTCTAGAATTTAAATTTGGTTTCTATACTTCCTGTTTTTCTGCTCTCATGCCCTCTTCACTCATTATGTCAATCTTTTGCTTTAATTCCATAGGTATGAATATAATATCTCTTTAAAAATAATTGCCAATTTCAATATCACCTTCATTTCTGGGCAGCTTATATGCCTGTTTTCCTGGTTATATAATGTATTAGCCCCAAGTTTGGGGTATGATGTTTTTAAGAATCTAGATTTTTGTTTTATGCCTTCAAAAGCTGTTGACTGTTTTTCTTGGAACACAGTTAATTTCTGCTGATTGTTTTCAGACTTGCTTTCAGGTTTTGGCAGGGAAGGTTTAAATGGGCTTGATGCAGGATTCCTCAGTTGAATTCCCCGGTGTTTCAAGTAGCCAATCCCCATACCTCTATTTCCCTGAAGTTTCCCACCTTCAGTATTTCTGTTCATCTTACAGATCCCCAGTGGCTGTTCTCTTCTCAGTTACAAAACATCCCTTCTTATGTGCAGCTAAGTAAAAGGTCAAAGACTTTAGGATCGCTCTATGCCAGTCCATGCAGCACTCTCTCCATTCCTGTGCTGCACAAACGCCGGCTGGCCCCGCCCCCGGAGTGCTCTTCTCCACTTCCTCATCTTTGTACCATTGTTTTACTCTGTTTAGGCACTTCTTTGCTGTGCTTCAGTCTGGAAATTACTTCCAGACAGAAAGCCACCTTGATATCTTGCTTGTTTCCAATTTCTCGGGGATCTCACTATCTGAAAAGAGTTGTTTCATAATATCTTTCCAGGTGCCCAGAATGGCTAGTCTGGTGATAGATACTTCATGATGAATCAGATCGAGTGCTTGTCCGCTTGTAATATCAGTGTTATTTATGCAGACTCTAAAAGAAAAGTGTGAAGGGCTGATAGCTTATCTGGAAGAGCTAATGCAATATCACTATTATTTGTGTTTAAAGATTTAATAGAATTCACTGTTGAAGTCAGATAAGTTTGGAGATTTCTTTTTAGGTACTCTTTTATTACAAATTCAATTTCTTTAATAGATGTAGGACTATTAAGTAATTAAGAAATATATTACAAAAGCCCTGAAAATGAGTTTTCTACGAAAGAAAAATGTGTGCTTCAGACTTCCACAAATCCTAATATCCACTCTTTCAAAGGACTTTATATTGTGAGGCAAATATCTTCTCCTCAGACAAGACATCATTTATGTGTGGGAACAAAGGCACTTAGACAAGCAAGGACTAAGGAAGTATAACACCTACATACCCTTTCAGAAAAAAAACTTGAAATATTTCATCAGCTTGAGAGGTAAATAAACCTTTCAGATCAGTGTTTTTATAAAAAGGAGATAACATACATGAGAAAAAAATTAACAAAATTGGACATGAGGGAGGAAACTACATATAAGCTTAAGAGCATATTTATCCTCAATTATTGTTAAATAATTACTGCAGATGGATCAAAGATTAATCCCAGACTGGAACTAAATGTTAATGAGACATATCTAAAACAGTGTGATACTGAAAGACAAATAAAAGAGATGGGCAAAGACTTCCAGTTGCAAATGACACAAATTTAACTCAGATCAACTTAAGTGAAAGATAACACACTTACTTACCTCACTGGCATGTAGACTGGAAGTGGTTTTAGGCAAAGCTAATGCAGTCACTCAAAACAATTCTTGGGACTTGTCTTTCCCTTTGTCCATTTCTAGACTCTGAATAATCTCTGGTTGACTTCATTCTATAAGTAGGTTCATTCTCTATAGCAAGAATGAGGACTGCTGGGGTCCCAGATCCTAGTTAACAAACAAAAAGGCAGTCTCTTTGGAAGTTCTTAAAGGAGCTTTGATTCATCACACCCTCACACTAGAGCAATTTCACCCAGCCAGGATTCTTTAGGCTTGATTCATGATCCCACCTTGGTGACTAGAGATGAGTGCAAGCAGCGTAAATCACATAGAATGTGCTCCTCATAAGAAAGGAGTATATCTAGAAGAATGAGGGAAATGATTCTGAACTAATAAAATAACAAAACCAGGAAAAAAATAAGTAGAATTAAGAAAGCCTTGATCATAATTATTTATATTTTAATCCATTTCTATTTGTAGATTTTCTGTTACAAACGCATGTACAGAATTGCATATTTTAATATTCATTATGAATTATAGACTTTATATTACAGTGTAGAGAAGAACAGAGGCAATTTGATCTCTCTAAAATAAAGTATCTTGAAAATTGTAACCAGAGATGAACACATTTATTTAAATGAACTTATTTCAGAAAACTGCTTAAAAATATTGCTGCACTATCATCTTTAATGACTGCCTAGTACTTTATTTTACAGATAAAATTTACAATGCTAACTCTCTATTAATGGATATTAAGATATTTCTGTTTATGTGTGTGTGTGTGTGTGTTGAGAGAGAGAGAGACAGAGGTCCCTATGTGTTTAAATTTAGGTCTAAAACTATTGTCACACAGAGAGTGTATCAACGCATGTCATAAAGCTTCTGAAATGCTTGACATGCTTGACTCTCTGTCCGGTCCAAATAGCCTTAATGATATAACAAAAAGATTTGGAATATGGGGATTTTTTTTCCCCTCATGTTTGGTGCCATGGTTTTTTAAGAGTTTTACGTAACCGAGATGAATGCAGATCAGGAGGGACAAGTAAGAATTTAAGCGGTTAAATTGGGTTAAACTCTAGAGGGCATGGGTGGAGGCAAAGCATGAGCCAAAGAACTGGATTTGTAGACTGAAAGTTGAAGTCGGGAGCCATTTGTGATAGACTTGCAACACTTGATTAAAGACATTGAATTTCAATTTTAGTCAGTGAATGAAAAGGGAAAAATAACATTTCCAAATCTCTTCTTTAGGCATTGAATTGACTGAAATAGGTGAAGTCTACTTTAAAATACTATATATAGACAAAAGAGAAGAAGCTTTTGTTATTTAGCTTCAATGCTACTGCCTTCTGATTTTTCCTTGCAGGGAACTACTTCAATGACCTGTTTCCTTCAGTTCTGTTCAGCCAAATTCTAAAAGTAAAATAGTCTGTAAATGTAGCCTATGTTCTAGATCTCAACTTCAGGTTGCAAATAGCTTGTTTTCACAACTCTCTGGACTTGTATCTCCTCGCTCTATATATCCTCTTGATTTGGCAAATACACTGGAGGCTTTATATTTCTTGCGAGTAAATTTTAAATAAATAGTATACACTAACACTATACCTTGAAGCTGTGACTCTTTGTTAAATGACCCTTTATAACAACATTAACTTAAAGGTAATATAAATTTAAACTGTTGTTTTTTTGTTGGGTTTAGAGCAGGATTACTGTAAACAACTCCTATATAGACCTTGAGCTTTTTGGCTGATTTATACTATATGTTGTTTACGCATTGTGCCTCCCCTTTGTGTCACATTCTCACTCTCTCCTAGGTTGTGTTCACTATCACAACTATATATAATATCAGAAAGCTCTTTCAGACGTTGGCCAATGAAAATTTTTTTTTCATTTGCCTCTCAAGACATCAGTTAACTTTACAACTGAGATAATTTTAAAATATATTGTGTGAGAATTGAAGGAAAAGCTGCAGGCACTAGGCATGCCTAGAGCCATCATTCTTACTGCTTTTTGTTTGCTTCTAAAACTTATTACAAAAATCACTTTTTTCCTCTTTGTGTGTTAAAATTATGTTTTAAAACTAGTTTGAGCATTTTGTATCAAGTAAGAATATCACATGCATTAAACAAATTGACTGGGCAAGATGAGAAACAATGATAAACATGTTTAGATACTTATGGCAGTAAACCCTGTGTTTCCCTATGCTCCCTGCTTTCAAAGAAAAAAGAGGCAATCAGTAGAACATTTTGTCCCTCCAAGGCCAAGGGAACATCCTAAGCATGGGGTCTCTGCCCATCCCACAGGGGTAATGGGATTGGGTCATGAGTAAAGAGGATCTGCTACTGGAAGAGGCTGGTGTAAAAATAATCAAGAAATAATGATGAAGTCCAAGGGAGCAGATCCAGAAGCAACAGATAAACATAACAAAATGAATATTTTGCCCCAATATATGGAATGTTTAAAATAAGAACTGTTTAACCATGAAATGGTTTTTGTAAAAATGAAGTTAGTTTCCTGTCGTTTTTAAGGATTCAAGGAAGCTCTCACATATTATAGGATGGATTTCTGATATGGAAGGAAACAAACATCAGTCTTTTACATGATTAAATCCAGGCTGAAGAGTAGAGAATCAACCTTAAAGATGTGGTTTGTGTCACTATATGTCCCTAATTGAATGTAAATTGACTTTTGACTGTGTCCTTAATTGAATATCGTGACCTTCATGTTATTCTGCAATTCACTTACCCACTCCTGATAAGATGCATTCTGTCTTTTTACACTCTTTTCAAAACTTTATTACATTTCTCATATTCAACACATGCTTTTACTCATCAGCAGGTGACCTTGTCTACTAACTCATTAAAAACACTGAAATTGATAAGTGAGCACCACATGAATCTATCTCATATAATATGTTGTGATGATGACTCAATCTTTATTGTTAGCATTATTTAGTGCTGGTGTCATTTTCTGTTGCTGTTATTAATGATAGTAGTTTTCACAGTATTTTATATATTCATAGAAACCCATGAGTGAGGAATCCTGCTCCAAAAACAACGAACTCAATGTCTGCAAACGAAAGTGCATCCCTAGAACGTAACTTGTCCGTTCTCCCCTTGACGTAGGATGACTAGAAGGTAGAGTTGCTCCGTCAGTACACCAGATTTCTCTTCTTGGCTCAATAGCTTGTTCAGAAGAATTATGAATCTTCTTCAGGAAACTGCTTGAAAGGATAGACACTGGAGTACTAAAGCAAGAATATGTGAGGCCGGCTCCATGGCAGAGTGGTTAAGTTCGCGCGCTCCGCTGCGGCGGCCCAGGGTTCGGATCCTAGGCGAGGACATGGTACTGCTCACCAGGCCACGTTGAGGCGGCATCACAATCCCACAACTAGAAGGACGTGCAACTAAGATATACAACTGTGTACAGGGGGGATTTGGGGAGATAAAGCAGGAAAAAAAAAAAAAAAGATTAGCAGCAGGTGCCAAACTTTGGGGAAAAAAAAGGAAGATTGGCAACAGTTGTTAGCCCAGGTGCCAATCTTTAAAATAAAAAAAGAAAAAAAAGGGAAAGAATATGCCAGGGTGGCTCAGTATTCTGTTCCAAGGTACTAACTTAGTGGTGAGGTGGAAAGTTGACCAGGGAGCCAAGCATGCTTCTGACCGCTCTAACTAATTCTTGCTCTGAGGAAGAATATGGCACCACACCAGGAACAGAACAGCATGGGAGACTCATCTAGCCTTCCTAGATAGATGGGTATACACTTATCAGAAGCCCACATCAAACTTCCATCATGTTGGGTTTGTTGAAAGACATAAAGTTAACAGTTAAAATTAAAAACAGCATATAATCTTTCTAAAACATTAAAGAGAGTCAAAACAAAAACAACAATAAATACAGCAGAAAGTTAACTTAAAAAATTGATATTGAAACATAAATCATTACACAAATTGACAAACTTAGGATTCATATTTGATTCTTAATTATCAAGGTTAATAGTTTACCTTTCCCTATGAAAAGACAGAGGCAGATTCACGAAATTGAAAGCAGTAGAAAATGTTATAAAAATATATAATTGGATGACAAAGGAGCCTTACATTAATCTGTATTACATATGTTAAAATAAATTTAGATGGATTTCAGAGTTAAATGTTTACAAAATAATTAATGAATTACACTATATTGTTAATTCTAATATCTATATATTTCAATATTTTATCCTCATTGAAATAGTGATGCATCTTACAATGAATGGCAAGTCATAATTTTATTATTTCTTAGTGATACATAAAATAATTGTGTATCTTACAATCAAGATATCTTGATTTTGATGAAGAATGGTGTGTATAAAAGCAGGTAATTACTTATTTGATTTCAAGTGGGAGAAGAATTTTTAAGCAATTTGGAACTTACTCCAAAAGCATAATAGCTAAGCCAAACTCATAGAGAAAAACTCCATTAAATAAAAAATAGCAAAAGTTATTGAAAGTCAAACAACAAACTGGAAAACTTTCCAATATAAGTGACATATAATAGATTACTATGCAAGTTTTTTCATTTTATATAATTTCATACTTAGAGAAAAGTTAGAAAAGTAATATAAAGAATTTCAGTGTACTGTTTATACAGATTCTTCAGATGCTAACATGTTCCCATCTTTGCTTTAGCCTTATTTCTTTCAACAGAAAAATAGACATTTTATGCATATGCATACCCTTTGAGAATAAGTTTCAGACTGGTGTGCCTTAATCGAAAAATACTTCAATGTGTAAAAACAAGGACATTTTCTTACATAATCACAATGCAAATATAAAAATAACATTGATACAAAACTATTAAAGAGACATTATTTAAATTTTAATAAATATTTCAGTAATTTTCCTTATAGAAAGAAAATAGATTATGATTTGCATTCAGTTATCATACTTCTTTCATTTTCTTTAATCTGAAATACTTCTTTACTTTTACTTTATCTTTAATCACCTTGAGTTTTTAATCAGTACAAATTATTTTCTAAAATGTCTCTCAGTTTTAATTTGCCTCATGTTTCCTCATCATTGAGTAGGCTTTATTCATTTTTGTGAGAAATACCCCAGAAGTGGGGCTGTGATCTTCTCATTGCCTCATAGCAGAAGATGCAGAATATCAATTTGTCCCAATACTGATGATGTCAACTACTTGATTAAATTCATGTCTGCCATATTTCTCCACTGTAAAATTACTATTTTTTCTTTTTATAATACATAAGTTTCTATGTGTAGATATTTTGAGAATATGTAAATATATGATACTCATAAAAGTTTATCCTAATAGTTTTAGCATCTACTGATGTGCCTTGCATGAAACAATTATTACTATGATTGCTACTAGGTGGTAGTTTCCTAATTCTATCATTCTTTCTATAAATACTAGTTGGCATTGCACTGTAAGAAACAGCCCTGCACCGTTTAATTATGTAAGTATGAACTTATGGATTCTTATTTTATTTAATTGGTAATAATCAATTAATAGGATCAATTTTGATGTGCCAATTCTCCCAGCGTTGTCTGATGGGAGTCCCTGAAATCTGGCTCTAGTGTGTGTGCGTGTGATGTCATGTTTCTTTATTCCCTAAGAATCTTGTTACTTTCCTGCACAAAGAGATGTTGCAGGCTCATCTTGTACTTTCACTGCCTTAGCCCTGGCACCGACCATTTCTCCAAGGAACCTTGGTTCCTTTTACTGGATATGAACACTAGGTTTACTAATTGCTACTATGGTATCATTCTCCTTCCCGTTCTCAGAGAACAGAATTAATGTAGACAGATTGATAGGTAGACAGATAGATACATAGATACGTAGTTTAGGCAGGTAGATATACCAAATATATATCCATATATATCTATATGTATATATATAGTTGAAAATATAGTTATATACATATTCAACTACCAATCTATATAACTATATCTATATATAACTATATCTGTATCTGTCTATATATATTTAATTGTATATATAAAACATAATATCTATGTATTTATCCATATATAGAAAATGATGAGTTCATGTTGGTAACTTTGACTTCAATGCAATACTACAGGATTTATTCCATGTTTATAACTCCCATCTCTGACAGTGAGAAATTTGTTCCCATTATCCACAATGCAGTTACTTATTTGCTCAGTCCTGGAATGTACAAAAAGTCATTTCAGAATAGCTAACCTATATCACTGCAAGGAAAAAGAAGGAAATGAGCTAGTAGTTATTACCATTTTTCTGTTTGTGTTTGTTGTTTCCTGAGGGTGTAGAGTCAAAGCACTGTGTACAAATATTACTTGAGCTAGTTCTTGATCCTCCACTCAGTGTGGCAATGTTATTCCTTTTAAATAGAGTAAGTACATTTGTTTCTGTTAGAGTTTGCTTTTATCCCCCATCCTTGTTGATTATGGTGTATGTGTATAAAACACAAAACATTAATACAGTTCCAAATGTCAACTATTCAAGAACGTATACTCAGAAAAGTGACCCTCCCTCCCTCCTTTTTGCACCTTTCTAGCCCACCATTTTCCTTTCTATTCCTACGAATTATTGTAGGCATTTCCAACTACTACAAAAGAGCTATAAAAATTATATTTTATTTTAAAGGTGATATTATATATGATGTCTTAGCTTAGGTTCTCCAGAAGCACAGATTGAGTTAAGAGCATTTGTTTATGCTAGTTATTAATGATGCATTCCCAGAAGCCACAGAGGAAACAGGGGAGGGAAGAGGAAAATGCCAAGCAGGTGTGAGATTTCAGATGGAGGAAATCCTGAATGTTTGGGAATAAATAGCTTCAGTTGTCCAAGGCTAGGTCTCTGAAGAAGGTTGTAGGCTCAATCAGTTAGGAGTTAAGAATGCAGAAGGTGGAGCATGGGTACCCAGATCAGAAGGAGAACTGGATGGAGTACCAAAAGCCTCTACGCCAACATGGTCAATAAAATACAGTAGGTCAGCTTCTTTGAAGAGTTAGCCAAATGAAAATAGGAAAACAAGGATGGGGATACTGGATAGAGCCATGATAAAGACTAAACATGCCTAGCATCTTCACTTACACATTTGGTACCTGTGAACATCAAGTTTGCCTTTAATTCTTCTAGCAATCATTATGGAAAAAATAAATTAGTATATCAATTCATGGTTACGATAAATTAAAATATAAGCAAATAAAGACTACAACTTCTCTTAGTACTAATATTGAAACAAATTTCACCTGATTAACTACATAAAGATAACTCTGTAAATGAATTAATTCATTCACAATATCTATACTGTAAATGCAGCTGCTTTTTACTGTGATCTTTAGTTTGAGTTGTTTTTATGCTAAAGTGATAAAAAGTTGTAAAACACATATATTTCTTGAAGCCATTTTTTCTAATTGCCTTTATAATTTCTGAGTTATTTTCTGAAGTTTTCAGCAGAAGGCCCATTGAACTAACATTCTCCCTTTTATATCTGATAGTGAAGCTTAGCATCTGTCTTTCTCAGAAGTTTCATCTTTCATGGATATAAGGCTAAAGGAAAAATCAAGGTGGAAAATCGGTATGAAGTAATGTCTCAGCTTGGCTCAAAGGAATCTGTCTGTCTATCTATCACCTATCTGTCTATCATCTATGTAGCTAGCTATCACCTATCTATATCTATCCATCACTACATCTATATCTGTTCATATACACTTAGCTATACATAATTATGTCTCTATATATCTATCCATCTATATAAAACTGTGAGTTAATATTGATTCCTTTGATTTCAACACTACGCCATGGGATTGCAAAACTTCATAAAGTACTTGAGAGACTCCAATTCAAATGGGTTCCCAAATTGCAGAAAAAGATTTATGTAGGAGCTTTTCACTACCTCCCAGGACATGTCAGGAAGACTGCACACAGGGGTGTGTGCCACATGGCAGGAGGCACATTGACACACTGGATTGAATCCAGAGGAGAGCTTTCTAACGGCGAATAGTTTGAAACTGAATCATCTACGGCATAGTTCAAGGGACTTGAATATATAGGTTATAGAAGGAAAGACTTGAAAGAATATGAGAAGGTATTTTCCAAGTTTTTAAAATGACTGTATGTACTGATATTTAAAACTGATGCATGGGTAATTTGCAGAGTAGAAGTTAAATGAATTTATGAGTTGAAGGGAGATAATTTGAGAGGGCAAATTTTTAACAAATAAAGTGCCCCCAAAATCAAGAGAAATAGCACGAGAGGAAATTACTTCCCAACAAGGGTTTCAACTAGATGCTGAATATAGTTAGAATTTTAATCAGCCAGGTGTTAAAGCCTTGCCAAACTGCATGATATTACATTTTTAGAAAATTATCTGTGTAAGAGTATGTCTTTGGAAACAAAAAGAAGCTGTTTTACAAACTGTGTGAACTCGAAACAGTTGCTGAACTTCTCCAACTCCAATAAACTTGTCTGAAAAATTTGGATAACCAGTTTCATCTTCATATCAAAATCTGATATCGAAGTAAGATGCTCTGCACAATTGGAAAAAAATAGACCTGACACATAGTGGGTAAACAATAAATGTTAATTTACTGCCATCCCTTCCTCTCAGCCTAAGATACAGAATTTGTATCAAGATCTATTTAGATGATGAATTGAAAGCACATAGTAAGATACATGACAATAATACTCAAACTCTACTTTTATGCATAAGACATAGCGGTTTTATAAAAACACCACTAAACAAAAGTCTACATCTTGGATTCCAGTCCCATATTTGTCCCTTGATAATGTGATGTATTTATTATCTCTGTAACTCCATTTCCTTATTGCAAAATGAGATGACCCTTCCATTTACTTCATAGGGTTACTGTGAAAGTAAAATGATAAAATTTACCTGGAATACTTTGTTAAACCATAAAGTAATATTAAACACACTAAGTGATGATAATATCAATGTTCTATTCTTATATTCATAAAACTGTGTGTAAGATGTTCAGCTGAAAGATAAGCCTAGGAAAAAAATAGGATTCTTTTCTTGAGTAGTTTCCCTATTTCAATTTATGGGAAATTTTTATTTGGATAAGAGTATGGCAAAGATCAATTTTCCGAACTGAGCATTTTGAGTAATTATCACATCAACTTGCATTCATGCCCCTCACACTTAATTCTTAAGTCAGAGCCCTACAATGCCACTCCAGATGCTAGCATTAACAGTGTTCTTGAGTGAGCATGAATATTCTTACTCAGCAGCCTTCACAAGGGCATGAGAATAAATATCTAAGAACATGATTATTACTCACCATTGCCTACCCCTGAGAGCATCCACTTTTAAAAACTTCTAACTCTGCATCTATTATACACTGTATGATAATTGAAAGGACTCTCAATACTTCACAGGGTGGACTCATGGTAAGATTAAGGACGGATAAAGAATACAGAGAAAAATCGCTCAGGCAGACATTGTGTGCCTAAGTGAATTGCAAGCATCCCCCTAACTCCCCGGGGTCCTTCCTAAGATGCATGCAAGGCACCTTAGTGTAATGAGCTCATCTACTTTTCTGGGACTTTCCACTTTTAGCACTTAAAGTTCCACTTTCTAGGAGATTCTTGAGTCCAGATATCCTGGGGTGGTTTGTCACCCCAGACAAGCTTTGGTTTCCAGTTATGAACCATCAAGATATTCATGAGGAACTTTGGCTTCAGGTAATCCCAGGCAAAAGTTCACAGGGGGTCTCATGTATTGTACTGGTTTTGCTGCAAAGCCAGGCTGGATAACCTGGTGTGTGCTGGTGTAAAACCCCTCACTGATACATTTCTGAAAAAGGTAGAGACACTAACCTTGGGTGCCCTCAGGGAAGTTTCACACTTTAAGCAGTACATTATAACTCACTAGCTAGCCTATCTTATTCTTATCTTGGACAAAAGTCAGTACCAGACTTCCAGGCATCCCAGAAAAAAAGCATAGAGCTGTCCCAGTTCAGCTGTAAGATTATCAGATCTTTTGCGCTATGAAACTCTTCTTGGAAGGAAGCTAACAGCCATGTTGTGAGAGGAGGGAGCCATGTGGCAAGGATGTGTGGGCAGCCTCTAGGAGCAGACAGCAGTCCCTGGATGACGACCAGCAAGAAAACAGGAACCTCAGTCATGCTGCTGCAAAAAAATGATTCTTCCCAAACCACTGGAAGAGCCCAATGCTTTTTCCACTACACACTAACATTTCAAGGATGGCATGAACTTGCAGAGCTGAGTAAATACCTGGTATTGTTCTGATATCAAATATCAGAGTGAAGCTGAAGAAGAGCAGTAGAGGAAATGAAGTGCCAAAATATAACATAAACAACGTTCCCAACAAATTTAAAGTCCACATGAAAGCCAGATTTGCATCACTAAACTCAATTGAACAAGAACCACAATAACTATGGATTGAAACCAGAAATACTATTAAGGAAGAATGAAAAAACAGAATGCCTGAAGTAAAAATAAAAGAAAAATTGAGATGGATGACAGGAGAAACACTAAAAACTATTCAGGACAGGTGAGAAGAAAAGTAAAAAGTGAGAAAAGCAGGGTTAGAATCCTGAACACAGAGTTTCGGCAACCATCACATAGAGATAAAGAGAACCACTCTAATGGCCAATGCAAAGAGATAGAAGAGAAAAACAAAAAGGAAGAACAAGAGGTCTCTTCCAGAAGATTCAAGACATAAAAGGGAAATTTAAGTCTAGTTTAGGAATGCTGAATGGCCATCATGGAAGCACACTATCTGATCAGGAGAAAACAGAAGTAAGGTGGAAGCATTGCCGTGAAGATCTGTACAGAAGAGATAAAAGGATGACAGATTCCTTTGAAGAAGATCTCTATGAGGAAGAACCCATAATTCTAGAAAGTGAAATGAAAGCAGCCCTGAAAGTATTGGGAAGAAATAACTCCCCAAGGGTAGATGGGATAATTCAATCCATAGTTATGGATAGAATTAGTTTAAGCCACGGAGACTAAACCTGTCAAAATCCTAACAAGAACATACCAACAAATATGGGAAACAAAACAATATGGAAATGCTCCATACATATTCCAATCCCCAAGAAAGGAGATACCAACAAATGCAGTAACCATAGGACCATTGCTCTAATTTCCCAGGCAGGTAAAATGATGCTCAAGGTGCTACAACAAAGACTTTTACTTTATATGGACCTAGAAATGCCTGATGTCCTAGCTAGACTTTGAAAAGGCAGAGGCACACAAGATCTAATTGTGATTATTCATTGGCTACTGGAGAGCTCCAAAGAATTTCAGAAGAAGGTTAGTCTATGTTTTATAGACTACAGTAAAGCCTTTAACTGTGTGGCTCATGAAAAGCTATGGGCTGCTCTGAAAGAAATGGGCTTGCCTCAGAACTTGATTGTCCTGATGCGTAACCTGTACAGTAGACAAGAAGCCACTGTCAGGACAGAATATGAAGAGACAGAATGGTTTCCTATAAGCAAAGGTGTCAGACAAAGGTGGATTTTATCATTTTATCTCCCTATCTGTTTAATCTGTACGTAGAAAAACTGGGCTAGACTCAGACAAAGAAGGAGTGAAAACTGGTGGAAGAAACACCAATAATCTAAGACATGCAAATGATACCATCTTACTGGCAGAAAGCAGCAGTGACTTGAATGACTTCTCATGAAAGTGAAGAAACAGAACTGCATTTGAACATCAAGAAGACAAAGATCATGATTACAGAAGAACTACACAACTTCAACGTAGACGGTGAAGACATTGAAATTGTTAAAGATTCTGTTTACTTTGGCTCATTCATCAATTTAAATGAAGAGTGCTGCCAAGAAATCAAGAGAAGACTGAGACTTGGAAGGGCAGCAATGAAAGAATTAGGAAAGGTCATCAAGTGTAAGGAAGTGACATTAGAGACTAAGGTCAAGATTGTCCACATCCTCACATTTCTAATTACAATGTCAGGTGTGAAAGCTGGACAATTAAGGTTGATAGGAATAAAATTGATTCATTTGAAATATGGTGTTGAAGGAGAGCCCTATGGATACGCTGGGCTGCCAGAAGGATGCACAAGTGGATCTTAGAGCAAATTAAGTCTGAACTATTGCTGAGGGCAAAAATGATAACACTGAAGCTGTCCTACCTTGGGCACATCATGAGAAAGCAGGATTCTTTAGAAAAGACAATATTGCTAGGGAAAGTAGAAGGCAGCAGGAAAAGAGGAAGACCAAATACGAGATAAATTGACTTCATAAAGGAAGCCATAGGCGTGAGTCTACAGAAGCTGAGTAGGGCTGAGGAGGACAGGGCATTGTGGACATCACTCATTCATAGGGTAGCTAGGAGTTGAAGCCTACTTGACAGCGTGTAACAACGTTTCTTTACCCTTTAAAATCCAGATAGTCAGTCTTGGCACTCAAAAGACAGTTTATTCATGAATAAGATGACTGGCCAAAGGCTAGAAATGAATTTCAACAAATCATCACTCTCAGTGGACTATCAAATAGACTGAGGATTATGGAACAGCTTGAAAATGTCGGGATCTTTAAGCCACATCTGAAGACATCACTAGCACATGAAGTGCATTAAAATCACATTGAAAGCATTGTTTACCAATCACTAATGACTGAGTGGAATTTCGCTTCCTTTGTTCCCACAGCTGTCTTCTAAGTGAATGGACATGTAGTTTGATAAGTGGGTTTAACCTTTCATGGATAGAGAATTAAGAGGATTTTCCTTTAATCACTTGTCTTAAAACCTAATGTTAAAGTGAAATCTCTTGAGCTACTGAGATTTTGTATACAATGCATTCTGTAATTTTACAATACTTATAATTTTAATGATATATTTACAAAGGAGATTATTACCTTACCAAAGGTTCCTAAATTGATAGAGTCAAAAGTATTATTGTGTACAAGGTAATGACATATCCTGACAAAGATATGTTATTACTTAGCTTATTAATGTTGAAATTGTCAAATAATTTTCCATACTAAATTCACTTTTATCAAGAAAATAATTACTGCAAGCATATGTAACATTGGTATCCAAAATGGCATATAGTAACACTCCAGTCTAGTTAAAATTGCTGGAAAATACAAATGCCTAATACTACTTGAGGTCTTGGTTCAAAGAATCAAGGAATAGAGGAAAGATAAGAATCAAATATCTCCAGCTCCCTTATCGCACAAGCCCTGTGAAATTCCTTATTTTCTCATTATTACAATAATTCTGCAATTCCTTTCCTTATTCTTTACCCTCATTCTCATTCTTTACCTAACTGAAAAATCTCAATTTCTTGCCATGTTTCTAAGCCAGCTCAACCTCCAACTGTCTCAATATGAATTATCTGCCTTTTTCTTTGATTCTAATTCTTATCCTTCTTTCAGGATAGAATACAGTCAGTGACCCCTTATTTTTATTTATGCACAAGTTTCTCTCATTTAGTCAGTGTCTCCCCTCAGCAGTTGACATTTTGAGGTTAGAGATCATGTTTCCATTATTTTAGACATCTTCTCCTATGACCTTCAAGTTGAATACTTATGGTTCAAGTTTGTCCTTGGAAAGCATCTTAACTCTCTGCTCCTTCTCAGATGTGTCCATCTCAGACTCCCAGGGCACGCTTCTAATATTTTCCTTGCTCCAATGTCTTGTATCATTGATAATTGTAATCTTACTCCCTATGCTAGCATTTTTTACCTACAGTAGAAATTTTGTTGGAGGTAGGGGCATTAATATTGGAGATTACTTTAATCTGAGTGCAACAGGGAAGCTTATGAGATCAAACTTGCTAATCATTTTGGCCCTGGTTAACCTATCTTTACAAAACTGAATGAGCATGCCAGACTGACAGCCTGGGTAGGTAGGGAGAATCTGCCCAAGCTTGAGAGGGAAAGAGACATTGCTCTTGATCACAGCAGCTATGATTCCATAGGAGATTCTAAAGTAAAGAGGAGTGTCATCCAAAAGCTTAATATTTTAAGATTTCTTGCTACATAATATGATGACAGCTAAAACTGGTGACAGTTGACACTCTTTATCAATCCCTTATCATCAAAGTCTCAAACGTTTCTTTCTGATTCTTGGCTATATCTGTAACTTCACTGATGTCATGTGTCAGTGATTTGTCTAACTCAGCATGATAAAGGCTTTCTCAACAGAGTCCAGGTGCCGCTGACCAGGCCAGCATTCTGACTTTTAAACAGAGCATTGGTAATGGAGATATAGAATTTGATCCCTTCTTTGGAGGAATCCACTTCAACACAGGACTGGTTTCCGGAAAGGAGAGAATATAAGTATGTTCATAGCACTACAGAGATGAATGTCCTCACAGATGTATGTCGTGTGTTTGCTCTTGAATTCAACACTAAATGGCTGCTCATTCAGTAGTCAAATTCTCTACCCATGAATGTCCAAGGATCTAAATATTACAATATAAATATCATTTTCATTACTGAGAATGGACTTGTTAAAGTGTCAACTCTTAGGTCAAATAGCAACACGTTTGTTTTTTCTCTTTTGCCATCTTCTTGAACAAGACTTGAGAAATAACAGTGGCAGTTGGCTCAACGACAGTTCTGAGAATATAATATCAGCAACGGTTTCAGCATTTTGGAAGGTCCAACAAGAGGAGTAGTTAAGCTAGTGCCATTGACACCATTGGTAGCAGTCGTCTTTGCCAGAACTATGGAAAAAATAATACTAAAAAAGAAACTCCTCTACCAATGCTATTTCGTGTAGACCTTTGGCCTGTCTGCCTCTTTTGCCACTAGAAAAGCCCAGTGCTTCATGTCTAATTGGACAACAGCACCATCATATCTGAATAGAATAAGATTTTCAACAATAACAATAAAACCACTTGCTTGAAGCTATTATAATTTAATTATTTGCAGCCTTGCTAATCAATCTTTCAATGCCAGTAGGAACACAGAGCTTAGACAGTCCTATGTCCCTGATTTCAGGCCTGCCATTGTTGTACTTTCCTATATAGAGTAAAGGGTGCCAAGATCAGCTAGATCTACAGTACTCTTCAGCAGGTTTCTGGTCCATTGGACGAAGATGTAGATGCCAAAACTGAAGAAATGGAGCTGTGTTCAATGAGATGAGGCTATTTTGAAAACGTTATTTTTATAACACATCTATTATAATGAACTCAACTTTTGTCTTTCCATTTAAATTTTTGTGTTTCTTTATTAAATCTTGTCTATTTTGCTTTGGTTGTAAGGCTTTTAATCTGTTCAATATTTTATTAAGTACAGGGAACTGAAAAGTAAAGAAAATGATTACAATTTATCCAGTTTATTCATTTAACTTTTGATAAAGATGCATAATATTACATTACAAATTTTTGCGTAATTATTCAAACATAGCACCTTCAAGCACCTTTATTTTTAAATATAAGAATTTTATGCTTTTTATTTCTCCCTTTCACTTTTGTTTTTTGTCATTTCTGTCAGTTCTCTTATTACAAATTGTGATTCTGAGCATTCTCATCTTACCTCCTTATCCTTTTTTGTAGCTCTTCCGAAGTATCATATGTTCTGGTACATCAGATCTAAAGTAGAGTCTTTTCAGCCAAACTTCTTCTTCCATGATTTGAATCACAGAACTTTCTGCTCTGCATTGCTGTGAGGTTGATTTTTATTATCTCATGTAATTTTGCTTGGGTGCAATCTCTGTTTTCTATGTTTTTTTCCTTGGTCAAATACATGTTACTCCCTATTTGATCTTGCCAACAAGAATAACATCAGAATATCATTTGTTTATGGAAATAATCTGAAGTGAAAAATGTACTTAACTTTCTTTACGTGGTCAGAGATAACTTCTACATTACTCTCTACAACTCATATAAAAATTGTATCGTAAATTAACCTCCTTCGCACTTTAAATGAGAATTAATATAATCGTAGAATACCATTATACTGATATGCACTGATGATGGAAATTCGGATAATAAGTGTTACACTGAGTTCCAAAGACTTGGGGGTTATGGAGAGCAAGGTGAGAGCATGCAGGGACTCTTTGTGAGTGAGAAATCACACAATGGTGAAGACAGGGATGCCAGCTTCCCAAAACCAAGTATCCCTGTTAATGTTTGTTTAGCCCCCGAGGCTATCTGATCAAACCCCAGCACTTCCCTTGGAGGCACAGTGAAAAGAACGTGGTAGGTGCTTATAGCATGGATTCCAGAAAAATAAATAAATGCATGACTTAATATATTAAAAGTAAGATTAAAATAAAGAGAGAAAACACAGAACAAAAGAATATAATCACATGAGCTCAGCAGCTTTTCCATCTATTTATATCTAGATACCTATAGGATTTCCCAATTCACAGAATAGTTAGAATGAATTTCTTTTAATTTGCCGAGGTTTCATATACTTGTGGGTAAAATTATGTGCTTAGATGCTCACTTTATAATCATAGCACTTTACATTATATAACATTTTAAAGTTTACATAGTGCTTTAAAAAATGCATTATCTCATTTAAATTCTTCTTCTATGAATGACTTCCATATTGCCCAGATGAATGTCAATACGTCTTAACAAAATTTTAGAATGAAAATGGTCACGTTGCATGATGAATACAACTCTGCTCATAACAACATTTTTTTAAAAAAAGGTTAGAAGAACATATTCATTTTGTATTTAAACTTGCAAGCATGGAATTGGTTTCTAGAAAATTCACTCACCAGATAGATGAGGTATTGCTCTATCTAAATTTATCATCAGTTGTCTCACGTATAGGACAGATTTCTTCCCTGCTTGAAAAAGAGAAAAGCTGGTTGAGGCTGGAAAATCAGACTACAGTTTAAAATAAGGGAGAAGTGCCTTATGATCACTCCCCTTTCCCCAAACCCTGGGGTCACTTTGGATTTGAGCACAGTCGTGGCATCTCCAGAGGGGTGGGGAGTGAGAGGTGTTCAGAACAGCCCATCTTGATGCAGGCAATAAGGGCTGCATTGACTGTAGAGAATCCAGCAGCAATAATAAAAATAACCAAAAGTCAGTCTGTGTTTACAGTGACCATGCACCATTCTAATTAATGTCATAAGTAAAATGCTTCTCCCCACCAGAACAGACCACAGCTCCTGACCCCTAACCTTCCCTACAGCAGACCTGGAGTTGAGAAAGGGAAAGTTTGAATTAAAAATTCTAAAATAGGACAGACTAGCCTGGAGAGTCTTTGTACTGTTACATTCACTCACAGCCTACTGACGTCCCAAGCCCCTGCAGCCTTAAGCTGCATAGATGTCTCAATGATGATTTCCAATATATCACAATGCATATCATGTAACAGAAGAATGAACGAGGCCTTAAACTCACCTAGATAATTGACTTGTTATCTAATAATAAACATACTAAGTTATTGCAGCTAATCTTTCTCAAAGAATAAAATGATATGATTTCAAATGTCACATTTTAGATATTTGAGTTTCAAACCCCCTATTAATCACCCACAGTAAACTGATTCATTACAGGTATTAATTTGATCCTGTCTTTTGCTGTCAGATTATTAATGTTACAAGCATAAAGTATGTCATTATAGAACTTATTTTCATGATAAAATTCCTGCACAGATTATGGAGATTTAGATGGATAAGAGGAAAATAAGTCAAGAGTGATGGGGAATAATTATCTACAGTGATTAAAATAAACAACATTTTTAGGTGGAAATAAAGCCATCTTGTCAGTCCTAGAGCAACTTTTGGAGAAGATGGATTCACCTGAGAGGGCTTCCTTAGCCAGGAAGCAGGTTTCATTCTGGAAAAGGAAAGTGGGAAACTTCAGGTTTGCAGAGTCTGAGGCTGGGGCCCACCTTCTCACCACCACCTCTCCCTGCAGCTTCCAGCATTTGCTGGCTTAAAGGAAGCAGCACATCCAGAGCTTTTGCAGATGCCTTTGAAATCAAGGGTAATGTTCCTGACTTATTTTCCTCTTTTTCTCATAAATAGCATTCAAGTGCTTCAGGAATTAAGTGCTGCATGATTTTGCCTGGTGAATTTTAGAATATGTGGAATTAATCTTCTTATAAAGCATGGTTTCAGTGAGAGTTACTGTTCTACTTTAACTCAAACTTTAAATACCCAAGAATGAAAATGAATTACTGATGACAAAGCAATTATTCCAACTCCTGTAGTTCACAGTTAAGCTGGAATAAAAGTAATTTCATTGCAATGAAATCAATAAATCAGTCCATAGTAGGCATAGAGAAGATCTGGGTAGAAACTTCTGATGTATTTGTATTTTTACATGCATGAGTTCAGCTTCCTTCTTATGATGCAAAGATGATAAAAACTAGGGGAAAAGGAAATGAGTGTTTATTGAATCTCACTACGTTTCAGGCTTGCTTGTCAAGTGGAGCTTATCATTGGCCCTTGAACAGAGTTGCAGGTCTTCTGTAAGGAGCACACAGGTTTTTCTGAGTGCTTGAAGCAATAGTACCACATGCCCCTCAACTATGAATCCTAAAGCTGATATTCGAGCATCAGGAGGTAGAGATGTTCCAGGTATCCAGAAAACCAGTCTAAACATTCCCTTCATTAAGATAAGGTTGGAGGGGCTGTCTTGCATTCCCTGAAGAAGAACTTACATGCCGGGTGTTCCCTCTAGAGCAGATTGAGCTAAATTGCAAACCCCAGCAAAGCCTGCACTACCCACTTTTCATACTGTTGCTTCATTTTGATGTTCAATTACATTCTTCCATCTAATTCTATAGAAGAGAGGTTAGGGTGGCAGTGTTCATTTTCTGAAATTCATAGACAACATTGGTTCATACAGATTGGAAGGAGGGGAGCAGTGGCTCAAACAACAGAGCTGGAATGTGGTTAGCAACCATGGGTTAGAGACAACAATAGATTTTGGGTATGTGTGCATGAAACATATGAAGACCTAATCTCCTCACTTAACAGCCCAAAGACCACCAGTGTGGATTGCCCCCTAGTCTCTTGAGGACTTTTAGTCCATAAACTGGTTGTATTTATTCTGGGACTTGGCCAAACCTCTACTTATAAGCCCTGGAGAACTCCAGAATTATGTCCAACCTTCAGGGAACACCTCAGTGTCTGAGAAGACATTGAGAAATTTCTAATTTAGTAGAGAAAGGAAACATTCTGCATTTATTAGGGACACTGAGTCTTCCATCCATGCAATAGAAGTCACATGGGGGCCAGATAGACTGACTCTATCAACTGTAAGTTGTCATGGTTACATCCATGCAGACCATGTTTTAATCAGACAAAAACATTTACAGAAGTGATCAATATATTCCAGGATTCATTTGCACGGGATTATAAATATGATCCATTTATATTAACTTTCCAAATGTCACCCTCCACCCATGACTATAGTTAGGTGCAAATATTTTCCAGAACCCCATTTCCGGATATTGCTAAAACTTTCCAGGATGATTGATGTGGGCTTTGGGGGATATTCCTCAGGATGGAAATTTTACTTGTAGGTGTTTTCAGGGAGAACGGTGATGCCTTTTTAGATACAAGACCAAAGACATGATCCATGAAAGAAACAGTTGATGAATTGGACTTCATTAAAACTGAAAACTTCTGCTCTGTGAAAGACAATATCAAGAGAATTAAAAGACAAGTCAGAGACTAGGAGAAAATATTTGCAAAAGACATATCTGATACAGAAATGTTAGTCGAAATAGATAAAAACACTTATAATGCAACAATTAAAAAAACCCTTAAGGGCCGGCCTAGTGGTGTAGCGGTTAAATGCGCACCTTCCGCTTCTGCGGCCCGGGGCTCGCTGGTTTGGATCCCAGGTACAGACATGGCACTGCTTGGCAAGCCATGCTGTGCTAGGTGTCCCACATATATAAAGTAGAGGAAGATGGGCACGGATGTCAGCTCAGGGCCAGTCTTCCTCAGCAAAAAGAGAATTGGCAGCAGATGCTAGCTCAGGGCTAATCTTTCTCAAAAAAAAAAAAAAACCTCAATTACAAAAATGGGCCAAAGAACTTAACATAATTCATTTCACCAAAAAAGATATACAGAGACAAATAAACATGAAAAGATCCTCCACGTTATATGTCACAAATTAAAAGAATAATGAGAAACTATGATATACCTATTAGAATGGCCAAAACCTGGAACACCAACACCACCAAACATTGGCAAGAATTTGGAACAACAGGACCTCTCATTCATTGCTGGTGGGAATGCAAAATGATACAGCCACTTTGGAAGACAATTTGATGATTTCTTACAAAACTAATCCTACTCCTGCCATGTGACCTAGCAATCATATTTCTTGGTATTTATACAAAGGAGTTGAAAACTTACGTTCACACAAAAAGCTACACAGGGATGCTTATAGCAGATTTATTCATTACTGTCAAAACTTAGAAGCATCTAAGATGTTTTTCAGTTGGTGAGTGGATAAACTGTGGTATGTCCAGACAATTGAATGCTATTTAGCACTAAGAAACAAGCTATCACGCCATGAAAAGACATAGAAGAATCTTAACTGCAGATTACTAAATGAAAGAAGCCAATCTGAAAAGGCTACATACTATATGATTCCAACTACATGACACTCTGGAAAAGGCAAAACTATGGAGACATCGAAAAGGATCAGTGATAGCAGGAGCGGGAGAGTGGGAGACGGGGATAAATAAGCAGAGCAGAAAGGATTTTTAGGGCAAAGAAATTACTGTGAATGATATTATAATAATGGATACATGTCATTATACTTTTGTTCAAACCCATAAAATGGCCAACACCTAAAGCGAACTCTAAGGTAAACTGTGGACTTTGGGTGATTATGATGCATCGATATAGACTCATCATTGGTAAAAAGTACACTGTTCTGGTGATTGATGTTGATAATGGGAGAGGCTACTCATGTGTGGGGACAAACTATATATAGCAAATCTGCACCTTCCTCTCAATTTTGTTGTAAACCTAAAACTGTTCTAAAAAATAAAGTCTTAAATTCAAAAAAAAAGAAAAGGAGAGACGGACAAAGCTTTGTATCACATAAAATAGTGCAATGCCCACATTCCTCTGCTCCTTTAGCCTGATTTCTCTTCACAGCTCACCCATGTCTCTCCATGCCATTGTCAGCTTCCCCAGAGAAGCAAACCTGTGCTGCCCGCGGAGATCGTCCATGCAGTTTCCTCTGCATGGCTCCCTGCCTTACAAGGAACAGTTCCTGGCCCCAGACCACTCTTATGTGACTGTGCAAAGGGTAACAGCTGAGCATTACTGGGTGTTGCCTGTATACCACAGTCTGCTCCTCCCCAGATTGCTCTGGGGTGAATATGCTGTTGGTGGTGGAAGTTGGTGGAAGGGGCAAGAATTACCTGAAGTGGAATGCAGAACCTTCGCTCCATTCCTCTGACATCCAGGCTGCCCCTGAATTATTCCCGTGAAATCCTAATTTTGTCTCTCTCAGGTCTAATGTCCCTCAGAACATTCATTCAGGTGACGCCGTGTGAGCCAGACACAGTTATAGATGGTGGGGACAGGATGGTTGACAAGCCTCTGAAAGTCACTGCTCAGCTATAAAAGGGGGAACCAGAGACAAACATATAAACATAAAAATAGCATAATTTTTAAAAAGTTTTCTAAAACATGAATACCGTAAGAAGAGGGATTGAGGAAGGCTTGGGAGGAGAGTAGAAATTTTATGTGAGGAGGTTACCTAAAAGATTGGAATCAAATGCTGTATAAACAAGCAGATGGGGTGAGAGCAGAGGAACCACAGGTGCGAAGTCCAGAGAGAGGAGCGAGATTTCTGCCTTGGTGGACAAGAGGAGGGCAGGGAGGCTGGGTCAGAGGGATGAGGCCAAAGTCAGAAGGATTGAGGTGAGACAGATGGGCAGGCTGTGCAGACGTGGTAAGGATTTCCTTCTCACTGCAGAGAAATCACTGAAGGATTCCAAGGTAGGGGATGATTTGATTTGGTGTTGTTTTTTTGAGGAAGATTAGCCCTGAGCTATCACCTGTGCCCATCTTCCTCTACTTTGTATGTGGGACACCGGCCACAGCTTGGCTTGATAACCTGCAAACCTGGGGCTGCCCAAGCGGAGCGTACAGACTTAACTCCTATGTCACTGGGTGGCCCCTGATGTGATTTTTCTTACAAACAATTATTCTGGCTTTTATAGACAGAATGGACTGAAGGGAAACCAGAAAAATCAGTTTTAGTTAGGAAAATGGAGCATTTGGGGATGATGATGCCTGGACCATGACACCCTCTCCCCTAGCATCTGTGAGTTCCCAAGTGAGCTGTACCCACTTGTACCCACAAGTGAAGGAACCCAGCCCACACACTGTTTTTCACTTTGGCCCTTTCCTGTTCCATGCAGGGTGTTGCATTCCCCTGTTTGGACACACTAGACTTCCAGGCCAAGCTCCATCCACACTCACACCTCCTGGGAGAAGAATGCTCACACTCATCACAGTTTGCCCACTGCACAAGCCCTAGAAGAGAGCTCAGGCCTCTTGTGGGGGAAACTCCAGTGTATCAGGTCCTAGAGTATGATCTAGAAGGGAGATGGAAAGGCACAGCCAGGAAAAGGCAGATCTGGGCCATCAAGAACACAGGGCCCTTGGTTGTCCTTGGGCCAGACTAGAGCAGAAGGTGTTCCTTGTCATCTCCAGGATGTATTTTGCAGTAGATTCACTCATCTGAGCTGGATACCTGAACACCCATCAGGTAAGTACATCTCTGAACATCAGTGGAAGAAAGGACTCAATGCTTCCCAAAGAGATCGTGCATTTCCTATAAACTGAAGGATTCACCCGATATCCATGTTAAGAACACTTGAATATTTCATAACATTAAAAATCTTGTCTGAACATTCTTTCTGAGTTGAGAAATTTGCCTTTCCAGAGCCCACAGACCTAACAGAATGTCTCATATCATCAGCCAAATATTAAGTAAATATTTTCTCCTTGAATTCTCATTTAGGAGTTTCACAAAAGCATTGCTTTCTCTTATAGTTGAAGTAAACAATAATAAGAAAGATAAAATCACAGAATTTAAGATTTAGGTCTAGATCTTTGTGATCCATGGTCCTTCCTGTACAGCCTTCTGAGGCCTGAAAGGAGCTTAGAAATCTTCTCCTCTCATCCTTCCCCACAGCCTAAGTCAGAACCCCAGAGCATGAAGGAAGTAATGCCAAATCTGGCTCCTCACTCCCAGTTCTTGCCATGCAGCTAATGACTGTTCAGTTCTTTCTTGCTCTCCCCCATCGCTGCTCTAGAGGATGTCTTCCTTGTAATTTTTTTTTTTCTTGTGGGAACTGGTTGCTATTATGTTTTGCCATTTTGAAGAGGCTATGTAAAGACACGCTCTGCATCCCATAGTGACCAGTTTTGAGGGCAAGGTTAGAAATAGAGTCAAAGTATGTGTGTTCCTGGAGGAAAAGCGTATTTTTATGTTCCCTTTTTCTACTTGGAAAGCAGATGGCTGAAGCCTTAGATGAGTGCCAGGAAGAAACAGCTGGCAAATCAAAACATACTGAGACTGGTTAGAAGCGCTTATGCGCATTTGGAAGAAACAACATTTTTGAAAGAGGGTGGAAGTTCAAGCCATGCTTAACATTCAGAGATGAGTTTGAAGCAGGAAACTGGAATGCTAAAGATTCTGTGCCTGTGGAGAGGCCTGATCCTGAGCTGATTCCAGCCTTCCACAAAATGCGTCTGCCAGGGCAGGATGTGATGTCTATAATGAAGGTAAATGCAAAGGCAATTCAGAGACAATGAGAATGAGAATGGAGAGTAAGAGGAATGCCTAGAAGAGTCAGGGACCGAGTGTAGACCAGTAGAAAAAGAGAAGTGCCAGAGAGAGGAAGAGGGAGGGTGGAGGGGGGAGAACATGGGAGAGGGAATTTAAGATGAGTGTCCTAACACGAGAGTTTCTAAGACACTTGGAATGTCCCAGGTGATTGTGTCTTGTGTGTTAATAAGATGACTGGTTGCTGGGGGAAAATAGATGGGGTCAGGATTAGGGCTGGCTGACCAAGGCATGGTGAGAGGGGTGGAACTTTCAGCCCCATCATCCCCAACCTCCAGGGAGGGGGAAGCTCTGGAGATTGAGTCCAGACCCTCATCATTGCCCCAAATCATTGACCACTGAATCACTAATGGCCAATGATTCGATCAGTCATGCCTGTGTAATGGAATCTCCATAAAAACCCTGAAGGACGGACTACAGAGAGCTTCTGTGTTGGGGAATACATGGAGGTGCTAGAAGGGTGGTGAGCCTTAGAAGGGCAGGGAAACTCCATGGAGATCCCCACCCACCCCTTGCCCTCTGCATCTCTTCATCTGGCTGTTCCTGAGTTGTATACTTTATAGTAAGCCAAGAATAGTAAGTAAAATAAAGGAAAAAAGATGAGTGTCAAATTACCCCCACTACAGGCATCACCTGATCTCAGAATACCAGAGTTCTCACTCTTTTTCATGCCTCCCCCTTTGAGTATTTAAAGTAAAACACTTGACCTGCAGCACCTCTCTTCTTTCTTCACAAGAAAAGAACCAGATGATTTGAAGCAAGGCTGAATGCAAAGATCCCAAACTGCCTTTCCAAATGGGTCTGGCCTTTCCTGGTCTGCGGTTAGTAGCAAACACGTGGAAAACTTCTGTGGCTGCACCACTCAGACCCATGGGAGGCTCATGGGCAGGCAACCAGGGATGGAGGATCCTATCATGATTCACAAATGAAGAGTACAAATCACCACAGAAATGTCACAATAGAGAACAGTGAATAGCATCAGATAAAGTTCTAATCCTTGCACCTGTCTGTGTGTGACACTGGGCATCTCATTTGGAATATGAGGGTAACACCTACCTTATAGACTTGACATGAGAATCAAGTGATATAAAACACCCAAATCACCAAGCAAAGTGTTATGCATACTTGGAGATGTTCAATCAATGCCAAGGCAAGGCTATTTCACAGATGGCTTCAGAAAATAGCCTGGATTTTGACAACGGTAAGCCTACAATTGGTACCAGTTGTTCCACATTACTCCAGGGTTAAGAGTTGCCATTAACCTTTAAAATTTTCCTACTTTTATATAAAGAAGTGTTTCTTTTTCTTCAATATATACAGAGTCTGGGAGTTATAGGAATCATGAATTTCAAAAGGGGTAGATTAGGCATCCAAAATACTTATCTCTTAGAATCTAAATAGTAATATCACTACTTTACCTTTTAGAATGGCTATTATTGAAAAGACAAGATATAATAAGTGTTGGCAAGGATGAGGAGAAAAGGGAACTTTTGTACACTGTTGGTGGGAATGTAAATTGGTACAGCTACTATGGAAAACAGTGTAGAGGTTCCTCAATAAATTAAAAATATAACTACATATTATACAGTATTTACACTTCTGGGCATATAGCCAACAAAAATGAAATCACTAACTCAAAAAGACACCTGCACTCTCATGTTCATTGTAGCATTATTTACAATAGCCCAGACATGGAAACAACTTAAATGCCCAATGATGGAAGAATAAATAAAATATGTGATATATGTACACAATGGAATATTACTCAGCCATTGAAAAGAAGGAAATCCTGCTATTTGCAATGACGTGGATGGACTTTAAGGACATTATACTAAGTGAAATAAGTCAGACAGAGAAAGACAAATACTGTATGATCTCACTTACGTGTGCAACCCAAAATAACAAACTTACAGAAACAGAGAACAAATTGGCGGTTGCCAAAGGTGGAGAGTTGGGGGTGGGTGAAATGGGTGAAGGTGATCGAAAGGTACAAACTTCAAGTTATAAGATAAATAAGTTCTGGGGATGTAATGTACATCAGAGTGACTATAGTTAACAAGACTGTATTGTACATTTGAAAGTTGCTAAGAGAGCAGATCTCAAAAGTTCTCATTGCAACGAAAAAATTTGTAACTGTGTGAGGTGATGGATGTTAACTAAACTTATTGTCATAATCATTTTGCCATATACACATATATCAAATCATTATGTTGTACTCCTAAAACTAATACAATATGTCCATTATATCTCAATAAAACTAGAAAAAATATTGCTACTCAATATTTTAATGAAATTTATCCTAGGCAACTCAAATGTTGATAGCATGTAACTGGAAACTGACTGCCTTGTATACAAAAACAGTGTAAAATATTGAACAAACGTATCAAATGACCTGGGTTTTATATAATTGTCAGGTAAACTTTAGAGATGTATTTAAGTTTTTGATGCCTGAATACGCTCGTTTATAATTTCAGAGTACAAATTGAGTGAACTGACGATCTCTTTCAACTTGTGAAATGCCTTGCTGTAGGAAGGACACAATGATTTTCTGCTGAGTAAGACCCAGGAAAATTCATACATGACAATTTTCTCTCTTCTCCATCTTTGGTAGATTTCTTCCTTGATCACTTCCAGCTTCCAAACTCTTTCAAAGCTGCTTCTGAAAACTTGAGCTTTCTCACTATGGCTCCCTCCTGAAATTCATTCTTGTCAAGTTGGGGATGGGTCCCGTACTTCACCTTCCTCTGATATCAAAAAAGTTGCTTGGGGGGGCTGGCCCCGTGGCCGAGTGGTTAAGTTCGCGCGCTCCGCTGCAGGCGGCCCAGTGTTTCGTTAGTTCGAATCCTGGGCGCAGACATGGCACTGCTCATCAGACCATGCTGAGGCAGCGTCCCACATGCCACAACTAGAAGAACCCACAACGAAGAATACACAACTATGTACCAGGGGGTCTTTGGGGAGAAAAAGGAAAAAATAAAATCTTAAAAAAAAAAAGTTGCTTGGGTTCTGCCTTACTTCTTATGTTTTTGTCAAATAAGTCCATTAAGATGATAGATAAGACAGAAGTTTGATTCAAAATGTGAGTGTCTGGGGAAGGAAGGCGGATCTGTACTACCCTGACATCGACTCCACCAAGCACACGCACAGCCTCGAATGCTGGCAGCTCATGGGCCAGCTGACTCCTCACAGCATTTTAGCACCTTTGCAGCTTGAGGGACAACTTTCTGGAAGTAAAAATGGCTGGGGGTAAAGTCTCTGTATCCTAAAGACCTGGTACCTAGTTATTATGAAAATTAATGCATTTGATGATTCTCAGCCATCTAGACCAATTCCTTTTTCTCTGTATCAAAAAAGATTTTTCATGGTTAGAATGCTCTTCTTTATATCAAAGTAAAACTTGTCTCCATACATTCCCAGCTTTTAGTCCTAGTTCTGTCCATGGGAGCAGCTCCTCTAATTTATTTTCTGCTTCAACATATATCACATGTGCAGCGCACTTGTCATGGTTGTTCTCTTGTGCTATTTCATTAAAATCATCAGTGGTGTATGCACAATTCCTGGCACAATAGCTTGTTTTTCTCTTTCAGAAACCATGCTCATCCATTAATTGATCCATCCCTTTCTTAGCAGGTATTCATTTAATGCCTTCTATGGGCCAGGTAGTATTCTAGGTGATAAGGATGCTTCAGTGATCAAAACAAATGATCAAATAAGCAGATAAACAAATTTATCTTCATGAAAGTGATAATATATAACATTGTTTCTGCTTTACTTTATGACAGTTTGTGCACACAAATTTCTCAACTATGATTAAGGACCACTCTGGAGGGGGCTTTTATGGAACCATATTAACCTCTTTACTGCATAATACTGCTTCAGATGGGAAAGACATTTACTGTGGTCCCTTGTGCCTTTTCATAGATCCTAAACTTGTTCCTCTTGACTTGATTTACAGATCAGTCACTCTCTTGGTTGTTCATCTTTAAATCTACGTGCCAGAGCCAGAAATGAAGTTCAAGTGGAATTGACAGGTTGGGAGAAATAAGAAAATCAAATGTCTTGAGGTCTCAGAAAGCTGAAGAAAAGAGCTAGGAATGAGAGAGAGAAGAGGGAGCTCAGTGGGTTGTGAAGAGCAAGTTAAATTAGGCAGTTAAAGATTTCTGCAATGAGGCCATTAGCACCACAAATCCGGCTATGTGACATAATCTAGCTCTGGACAACAGTGAGAAAGAGTCAGAGGGGTTGAAATGGGCAATTCAAGAGGCTGTAAAGCTGAGGTGGATAGACGGTTATCACCTTGGGCATGGAAGTAACAAATGATGACTCTGGACTTGGCATGGCTAAAAATGTGACTTTAGGTAGCAATGTCTTCAATAAATGCAGGCTGCCATTGTTAGTGGAGTAGTATATATGGATGATGGCAACCACAAAACACACGTGTTTCACCTCTTGGCTATGAAATAATAACAGCTTGGGAGAAGCGCTCAGGAAAGTAGAAGAAAGCTCACCTCTCAAACAGCGTTTTTTGATTTCTGGGGCTTTGGATAACAAGCAGCCTACCATCAGGGGCCTTTGGGAATTAAGTGTCTCTGAGGGGGAGAGAAGGGATTATGTTTTCATTAAGACAAAGTAAAGTGAGTCTTCTGTGAAGAGTTTGAAGAGTTAGAGTAGTGGCTCTCAACCATTTATCTACCTCGAGGACAGTCACAAGAGCAACAGCTCATGTGATGCTAATTTCGGGTGCAGGAAGGCTGGGAGGATGAGGGGAGACACCATGTGGGGTGGGTTCTGGAGCCAGAGCATAAATTATTGTAACTCTAGCCCCTCCGTATTCCCCAGGCTGAATGGCTCTCTGAGAGGGATGCTCTGATGAATCAGTGATGTAGAACAATTTGTTTACAGTAATATAAAGATTCCAGATGGCCCCATGCAAAAGAGGGAGAAGGAGATGGGCCCTCAAAGACAATGTGGGCAGAGACGAATGAGGGCAGAGAAATAGAGAGTGGGGAAACTAACAAGTCTTCACGGGTCTAAGATCAACTTCTGTGGCAATTTCAAACAAAATCCTGGTAGACTCAGCATCTCAGAGCAGTTTCCCTTTGATGCCTAAACAAAAATGATGCAGTGGAAATTTTCCTGTGAAGAGTTAGAAATTTACAGAGCATAACAAACGACATTATTTATATTTTAAGTCTTAAAACCTCCCCAAATCAAATAGAATTTGTTTTCCCTCGTCCGATTACCCCTGCCCCACCTCTGCCAAGAACCATGAGCTTGATGCAGAGCTTTTTTGTTGTTGTTTCCTGAAAGTAAAGCAGAAGGATCAGACCTCAAATACAAATAGGCAATTTTCCCTAGCTGTGGGGACCAGGAATCTGGAAACCTGGAGCAATTCTTTGAAATCATTTAAGATTTTGTTCTGAGTTGTTCCTTTCTATTACTTGCTTGGACTGGATTCTCATAGCTTCCCTGACCTGTAGCAGACTAGTGATAATTTGCTAGTAATCCTATGGTGCCAGTTGCTAATGGGTTTTTCCTAGCTGGTCTCTAAGAAATTTAGCTAGAGGAACCATTAGGGATGCAATGAACAAATACTTCACACTGAAATATTCCCACCCATAGCTGTAAAAGCCAGCAACTCTTCTGGTTCAAACAGTCACCCTGCTCACTCTTTTCCGTTTTTCTACACTCGTGATTAATTCCAAAGACAGAATAACCTCAAGGCCTGGATAATCTCTGTTTAACCTCCCCGTGTGCTATTGGATTTTAAGACTATAACTCTACGTAAACCACATTATTCCGGAGCCCGTTAAACATATCAGGAAGAGGTAGGCAGCAGCTGTGTTTCCAGCCCTCTGCTCCATCCCAGTTGATTTCTCCCTTAACCATGAAGCTGGGCAACTCACAAGATTAGTTACACTTTAAAGATTTTTTATTCCATACACGTTTTCCCATTATATCTTATTTCTCTCTTCCTAAATTCCAGTTTCTTAATTCTTTTCTCTGAAATATTCCAGATTCAACAGACGTTTACATAACTGATTAGGAGTGTGGGAAAAGCATGAAGATATGATTCTTGCAAACAAATGCTTATATTACAATGTGATTATATACTATGATGGCCTAGCTTTTTCCTGGGCAGGTGTGTGAGATAATACACTTAAATCATCCAGCATGATCCAAATAGATGCTCATCAGTAATTATGTCATCTTAATAATTCTTTCAATTGGGTACACACCTTCCATTGGCAATTTGCTGAACTTTCTATCTTGGGATTATACAGTATAAATCTCTACACTTTATTTTCTGCTCATTCCAAATTGCCTATTGTAATTTTCTGTGGGGGAATATCTTCTGCTTTTCCCTTACCACCTAAATCCGGGCAGTCAATCAAGTTTACCTATAAGCTCCATATTCCAAAACAAAATTAAGATATCTTAGTCCTCAGCTCACTCACCCCACCACTGGACCCCAAGGTAGAACAAACAGACATGGTTTGCTTTACCAAACATTAGAAAACAGTTCTGATATCATGATGCCATTCCCTCTAAATTGTTTGTTGCAAACTTTTTCAAACTTTCTTCATCTTTCATCCACTTCTCATCAACGTAAATTCACCAATTCAGAATGATTTTAATTGTCTCCTCCATAAAAGGATGTCTGCACTTGGGACAGGTATAATGCTTATGATCCCATGGACCCTTGATACATCAATGTGCACTTATAGCAACTGTATTGATTAAATTTCACCATATTTTAGTTTTCCCACATGTAATCTCTGTTGCAACCTGGGATAAGATCTGAAAATATAAATGCCAAGAAGTCTACATCTGAAAACTGAGTTTTATTACAAATACAAATGGTACCTAATATGAAAGCAAGTAAACATTATGATGTCAGTGACAGAATTTTGTATGGAAATAAGGGGAAGGAGAATACAGCCCAAGGCAGCAGAGGCAGATTCTGCCAATTACGATTATCCTCCAGTGACAACTTGCATTTCTTTTTCCATAACTGACTTAATATCTTTGCTCTTGTTTATGTCTTAATTTTTGTTCTTATCTTGATATTTAAGTTTTCTATCTCTATTGGGTGCAAATTAAATGAATCATGTTTTTTTAGCAGTGGTGAAATGTAAGTTTTCACATTTTCCTACCATTAGGCCATTTAGGAAAATCTTTTATGTCATCTAAGTTTTCTAATTTCTTTTCACAGAATTTTGTAAAATAAATACATGAATGTTTTAAATGTCTTTGTTTTGATATTTCTCATTTGTTTCTTATTTTTGTAATTTTTTGGTCAATAATCACTTATACTCATTACAATTATTTTAGCTAGTGCTTTGATTGTTTTATTTTTTCCCAAGAATAAGATAGATTTTATACCTTTTAAAATTATAACATAACACACAGAGTATGCACATCATACATAAATGACTTGACTCTTTTTTTGGTTGAAGTGAAATTCACATAACATAAATTAGCTATTTCAAATGAAAATTCGATGGGCTAACTGCATTCACAATTTTGTGCAACCACCACTTTTATCTAACTCCAAAACATTTTCATCATCCCAAAATAAAACCCTGCATCCATTAAGCAGTTACTCCTTATTCTTCCCTCTTCGAGTCCCTGGAAACCACCAATCTGCTTCTGTTTCTACAGATTTATCTATTCTGTATACTTAGTATAAACAAAATAATACAATATGTGACCTTTTGTGTCAGGCTTTTCTAACTTAGCAGTGTTTTTAAGGTTCATGCATGCTGTAGCATGCATCAGGACTTTTTCTATCTGAATAATATTCCATTTTGTGGATATACCATGATTTGTTTATCCATTAATCTTTTGATGGACATTTGGGTTGTTTCTACCTTTTGGTTATGGTGAATGGTGCTTCTGTGAACGTTCACTTACAAGTATTTGTTTGAGCATCTGTTTTCAATTCTTTTGGTTATATGCTTAAACTTTGGTTTAACTTTTGAGGAAGCACCAAACTGTTTTCCACGGTGGTTGAACTATTTTACAGCAGTATACATGGGTTCCAATTTATCCATATTCTCACCAACACATGTTTTCTGGTTTTAGTTGTTGTTGTTTGGGTTTTGTTTTTGTTTTTTGAGCATGGACAACCTGGTGGTGGTGAAGTGCTATTTCACTCTGGTTTGTTTGCATTTCCCTGTGACTCATGAGGCTGAGTAGCTGTTTTGTGCTTGTTGACCATTGATATATTTTCTTTGGAGAAATCTCAATTCAAGTCCTTTCCCTATCTTTCTGAGTTTCATCTTTCTGTTGTTGAATTTCAGTTCCTGGCCTGGCACCTCTATTCGGCCCAATCTTCCCTTCCCTTCTCACAGAATGGATCCTCATTCTTGCTGGCTCCTGTCAGGAGTTCTCTGTCTCAGTCTCTGTCTCTCAGATTAATAGTATTTACCTCATAGTCATCTAAAAATAGACTTGAAAGGAAATAACATACCCCTACTCTAGTCTTTGACACAAGTTTGAGTTCAGTTTTTTCAATCAAGTTCTTTTCTTTTTTGTCCCTCAAAATCTTCTTGGTCTTTCTTCCTAATAGGATTCCAGAAGCAGTCAAACTGCCTACCTTAGAGTTCCTTGATCTTTGGACTCTCTATTTCCTTTGATCTCAGCTTGGCAAGCCACCTACTTTAATCTAAACTTCTTTCTTTCTTATAACTCCTTGCTGAGGGCACCCAATAATAGTCAAAACACACTAACAATGTGGATTTTTCCAATCATTTCACTTAAAGCTGCAGGCTTATCAGGCATATATTCTATATGTTGTTTTATTTTAGGCAATAGATGAACCAAATATACCTCCACTGCATAACATTGACCTTTGGGGCCCCAACCTAGGATAACATTTGACCTCAATGTCCAGTGTCCATTTGTTAAGATAATGTTTCAAACACACTGCAAAGTATCACTTTCTAATCTAGTTAAGCTATTAAATGAACCCAAAAGTTCAATAGTATGTACAGGAATTGACAATAGGTGTAATGTCAGTGGTTTTGTCAAATTCCTATTGCTGCCCTGATAAATCATCAAAGACTTGGTGGTTTAAAATACCACAAATCTGTTAGTTCACAGTTCTGGAGATTAGAAGTCCCAAATGGATCTCAGTAGGCTAAAATCAAGGTGTCAGTAGGGTTGTGTTCCTTCTTAAGGATCCAGGGAAAAGTCTGTTTTCCTGTTTCTTCCAGCTTCTAGGCCTTACCTACCGCTTTTGGCTTGTAACCTCCTTCCATCTTCAAGGCCAGAAAGGACCACTTTGAATCTCTTTGACACACTCACTTCTGAGTGAGTCACTATAAGAATCGTTGTGATTACACTGAGTTCAACTGGATAATCCAGGATAATCTCTACATCTCAGGGTCAGCTATTGAGCAATCTTATTTCTATCTACAACCTTTATTCTCCTTTGTCACATAACCTAACATATTCACAGATTCCAAGGATTAGAATGCGGACCTCATTTGAAGAGGGAGGGGCATTATTATGTCTATCAGAAATGGTAAAACACAAAATAAGCTTCTAACTCACTTGACAGTCCAGTGAAGATTTTTCTGGTCAGTGGATGTTCTTCCACTTGGTGATTCAGGATACTAGGTCTCCATCAATTCTTTACTCCCACATTTTCCACAGGTAGTTTCCAATTTTGCTGTGTTTGACAAAGAAGAAAGAAGAGTACTGAGACTAAGAGGTTTCTGTAGGCCAGGTCTGGAAGTGGAGCAGGTCACTTCTGGGCAGATTCATTGCCTAGAACTCAGCCATATAAATGCAATTAACAAACTGCTATAGGGGCTTGAATAGTTAATTTTAATCTTTACACTAATAGAATAGCACACATTCTAGTGAACAGCCAGTCAGGCTATGCCACATCTGGCCAAGTATTCATCTAGTGAAGCTTGAAGCACCAAGAAAGCACAATATAGTACAAAATATGAACTCAATAAAATCAAGTCTTCTAAACATATTGCTATTTTTATAATACGTTGTAACATAATGGGAAATGGTCATGCAGGTATTTTTGCTTTAACCTGGCAAAAGTCCAAAGCTTTCTTCACGACAAATTACTTCAAAGAGTTATTGAACACAAAGATCAGTTAACAATTTTTTTCATAAAACCCTGTTTTTTCTGCTATTATACACCTCCAGTCACATGATATCTAGTGTATATTTTTAAAATAAAAAATCAGCCTTAATCTGTATCTTCAAATCATGTAAAATGTGAGAAACAAACTGCATTTTGAAAATAGTTACTTAGAAATGTTTTCATTTTATGTGATTTTGTTGCCAGAAGTGACACGTGAAAACTACACAAATCCCAATATTTTCAGATTAAGCTTGAAACAATTTTCTAACTTGTTTAGAATTCTCCTAAACAAGAAAAAAATTTGAGATTTAAGTTCTCTGTTAAAATATTTAAAAATAAAACATTTTAATCAGTTTGCAATGAAGGAGCATTGGAATAAGGATAATTTAGTAGCTAAATTTCATTAAACATTTGCATAATTGCTGAATGAGGTTCAAAATGTATTTGGAAGCACCACATATTATTGAATTAAGAAATAGTAAAGAGAAAGATATGTAACACTTTTAAAGATACCAAAGTGCAAAAATTTGTAATGTGCATCTTAAGGTATAAATTTGGTAGTTCACAGATTCAACCACACATGTATTCCATTTATAGCTGCATATCATTGTGAGGTTTCTCCTTCAGATGTGACAGCCACTAATTTTAATCAATGGAATAAAGCAAACTCAGAATCAAACCTTCAATTTGCTGCCTCACAAAGTGTTAAAGCAAGATAGTAAAATGTAATAAGGCAGATTCAATCATGCTGTGATAGGATATAATAATAATACTAATAAGAGATATAAAGTATTTTGTGACTTTTAGTTACAATCGGTAACTATAACAGATTTTAGAAAGTATATTGAAAGTATATTGAAATATTGGTCATTTCACTACTTTTTAAAAATGTCACTTTGTTTGATTTCTATAAATTCCTTAGTAAATTACCATTGTATGCATGCACAATTTTAAATAAACATAGTCACTGAATAAGAGATATACATTTTAATTTGAATGACTAAATAAACAAAATGCATTGGAGAAAGACTGTTACCAAAATGGATCCTCAAATAAAATGCTCTGCTTCCTGGGCCCACCCACATTGGCCTGGCGGTCAGGCCCCCACCATTCACTCCCTCCCTGCCTGAGTTTGGGTTTTAGGACACCCTTGCACTGAGCTGCTTATAGTCCTCAAGTTCACTATGACTGAGACCTTCTTCTGACCTGTCCCTGGGTCACCTTCCTTTCTTCTTCGTAGATTAAATATTCTTCTTTAAAAACAATATCAATGAGGGTAACACCACACATTCCCCTTATGCCTTCGATCTACCCTGGAGAGTTTCCACTGCCACACCTATACTCTTTGTGCCACGTATCTGTTGACACGTGTGCTTGTCACCATCAGACGGACTATGAGCTCTTGCAGAACAGAGGATAGCTGAATTGTCTTTAAATCCTAACCTATCCCAGCCTGCGTCTCTTAGAAAGTCATCCAATAATTTACTTGAATGAAGAGAAGAAAACTGAAAATAACGAAACAAGAAATCCCATTTATTGACTTCCTACTATAATCCAGGAACTGGATTATGCTACTTACAAATCCACTCATCAGTTCAATCCTCAGTCTGCCCTGGGGAGGAAACATACTCTGAGAAGTTGAGTAACTGCTCTATGATTGCAGGATTAGTAAATGACAGAGAGAGAAAACAGAAACAAACCAACATTCTTGCTCATGTTTTATACCACTTCACCAGTGAAGATACATAGATTGATGATATGTGCTTAATTTTGGTGTTTGGTGACATAACATTATATTGAAAGCTGAGATCAGGTATCTAATTTCTGCATTTTTACAAAAACCTTGGTCTACTATAAAATATAGAAGGCCCTTATGTTTTGAAAAAATAGATCATAATTTTGTCATTCAATTTGAAATACAGAAAAGATAAAAGTTTTCTAAAATATATATTCAGTATCTTTTGAGACGTTTCTTAGTGGTAGTCTTATTTAAACTAATAAATGGCCTTAGCACAGGAAGACAGAATCCAGACTGGAGTGGGACCATCTCTTTCAAAATGTTCTGACAGTATCATCTTTTCATCTGAGTCTCCTTTTTATAGGCTGCAAGTTTCCCTGGGCCAGGTATTCTGATCCTAGGTAGCCTGAGAACTGGCATCTAGTTCACAGCTAATAATCCCCCAGGGACTGTCTCTAAAAGCAACATGCCCACCATTCTATGGATTAACACATTTTTGGAAGCTTGCCATTAATCAGTTAATGAAAAACGACAGCAATGCTTCTCCTCGCCTTCTCTCCTTTCCTGAGTTTCAATTGCAAAGCCAGCCACTCAGCCTCTGCCTCCCGTGAGGACCTTGCCGGTTCCCACAGGCTGAGGAGGATGCCGAGGAGGCTGCTTTCCTGATCCCTCTCTGGCCCCCAGAGTGCATGTGAGGGAGGCGACTCTCACTGTGGTTACAGATTCCATTCTACTCTCAAAAACAAAGTCAGCAACATATAATCTTTACTCAAAGCTGCTTAAATGATAATAATTGATTCATCAATTTAATTGCCTGGTCATTTATTGAAGCTCCACTGCATCTTAAATTCTGTGCCAGGATCTAGGACTTAATAGATGAATAAGACATAGTTCCTCCTTTTAAAAAGCATACTGACGGAAAGACATAGAGAAGTAGGAAAAAAAAAATGCCAGACAAAAGTGTGGTTAGCATCATAGAAGGGGTATGAAGAGAGATTGCGTCAAGCTAGGAAAATTACGGAAGAGTTCACAGAAGCTAAAGGATGAGAAATGCACAATAAAGATAAAAGAAAGAGCATTTCATCAAAGCACAGAGGCTGGAAGAACAAAGCATGTTTATAAACACCTTATTTGCTCCAATACAGAAGTCCCAGAACATGCCTGTTAGGAGTTTAGCAGGAGGAAAGGTGGGAGAAAGAGTGAGAGGTATGGTCAGGAAGAAAACAGGATGTCTTTCTTAAAAGTGTTGACTGCATTCCTCTGAGTAAACAGAATCATTGTAGAATGCAAAGAATTGGAATAGTGCACTCACCTTCGCAATTAGAAACATGTTTTTTGAGGGTGGGAGGTGTAGGGGAACTGCAATAGTCCAGCGAGACAATATTGCAGATCTGAATTGAGGCCACAGAGATGGGAGGAGAGAGTGAGGAGAGAGACAGGAACAGCACTGACAGGACCCAATTGCTTATTGGTTATAGTAGAGAAGCCTGTAAAGAGGAAGACTAAAATAGGGATGGCCAGGATTCCCGGTTGGGTGTAGGGGTTAGATGGATTCACCAATGATGAATAAAAAGAAAGCTTTGGGATGGAGTGGGCTGCGTGGGAAGAAGGATGTTGAGCACAAATCTGGTCACGGTAAAGTTGAGGTGGAGCATGCAGGTGGAGATTTGTAATTACCGTTTGATATATGGGACTGTGGTTCAGAAGAGAGATTTGAGCTGGACATACACAGATTACTAATTTGGGATCTCAGTTACTGAATTGTTTTCAAGAATGATGATTGATTGTACTTAGCTGTTTACGAAAGTTCAGCACAACTTACTAGGCAGGTTCTGCAAGGCCCAGCAGTAACCTTCCATCCCATCACACACTTGCAGCAGTCAGGCCACACATCCTGAGGCTACGTGTCAGCTGCTTTCTCTGTCTTCCCCAAAGGCCCTTCTCTCACATGTGTCGGTCTGGTAAACAGTTCTGCCTGATTGTTTTTCAAAATACCTCTTTTCTCCTGCTTTCCTGGTCCAATGAGACATCCTCCATTGGTTAAGAATAAGTCAATAGGTTATCCTATTTCTTTGTCTTTTGAGAAGTCTCTTGGCATCTCTCAAAAATTATGAATAACAATGAAAAGTTGTTTTCTTTTAAAAAGACTCTGTCTTTTGAGTTTATCAAATATAATTGCACTTTCCATTCCTTACCACGCATGGAGCATGCAGAGGGTAAAAGAGTCAAGGAGACACATATCGGACTTGACAGTGCCTGCAATAGCTGGGGCCTATTACCACAGAGAGCCAGACTTTAATTTTACTTAACCTGGACCCAATTACTCGTATGGAGGAGAGCAGCTGACTTGAGAAATTATCCCGGGAGCAGATAGATTTGATTCAGACTGTCACAGTGGAGCTTCCTACTGAAATGCAAGCAGTCCTGATCCTTAATATCTTTCAGACAAGCAGCTTACCCCATGTGACTCATGAAAGGACATGGATAAATCACCTCTGCCTTACACTTGGCCCTTGAACCACTCCAATTTGAAATAATCATTTAGTCTACTCTTTAGCTCATCAATAATTAGCAATTCTTTTCAAGTTATGTATAGAAAAGACAATGACTACATGTCAATCAAAGCCGAACTGTGCCCTTCAATGCCATTCTGCTTACAGATTCCTCCTTGGGAGAGCAAGGGAGAGGGAGAGCACACAAGTTGACAGTTATGCTTGAAACGAATACAGACAGTTCAATGTCCAATCCAAGGAAGCTGAAATCACAGAATGGATTTATAAAGTAGGTAACTATCTCAATTGAAATAATGTTTTTCACTCTGTGAAATGCTGAGCCATAAATTTCCTTAGTAAATGAATTTTCCAAAATACATTTATTTGTATTTGAGATTTAAAAATCTCACAGAAAGAGGGACTTAAAAATTATCAATTGGCCCAACTACCCATCCCCTAACTAGCCCTCTACCCCTCCTTTCCACACACACACTAGAAGATTATCCTTGCCCATCATATGTTTGAGTATATCTATGTTGTGAAATTTATTAATTAAAAGGTCAGCACATCATTGATGATTTTGACTCTTAGAAATGTCTTCTATTTAGCTTCAACCTGTACATGTACTCTCCACATATTAGTCTTATTTCTGTTTCTTTACTAACACAAAACAATTTTGTCAAATTTAAATATGGTATTACGGATATAAAATTGTTTACTCAACTTAGAAATGCAGAGATATTTCTTTTCCATGAGTTCTATCACATTTATCATGTTCTTTTAAGGCACAGAGGATTTTGATCTCTAAGGGTAACATCCACAAGATATTCAATCATTATTGGAAAGCCTAGAGAAACACAGAAGTATATTAGATATAAATAAAAATGCATAGAAAAATAAGCAAATACAAATTAGACTCTGAATTAGAAAAAGTAAATATATGAGAGAGAAAAAAGAGTAACGGGCAATGTATAGATTTCAACGGAAAGCCTGCAACAAGTTATTACTTTTTCAGGATGATGTGAAGAAAAAGGAAAGGCAAAGTCTGTCTCAGTAAGATGAAGCTGGGTAAGAGGATTTAATTTAGGGTGATATCATTTAAATATTCTGCATCAATCATATTTAAGTGATTAACATATGTTAACTCATTTAATCTCCACTGTGAGCTCAAAAGGCAAGCACTGTTATTACTCCCTTTTAGAGATCAAGGAAATGATATATAGATATCCATAGTTGTCCAAGGTTATGCAGCAGAGTAATGACAAAGTAGTCTTAAGCCCTGACATTCCCCCTCAAAAGGCCATGCTTTTAATCACTGTGAGTCAACAAGATTGCCTCATTGAGTCCTAAGCTGTTGCCATCTCAGGATAACTAGGAAGGATGCTGTCAGCAGAGATGGGATAGATGGTTAGTGCTCTTGAAGTCTAGAGACAGCCATGTTAAAGGATCTTGGTTAAAGTCCCTACAAGATTAATCCAGGATGAGTTCATAATTATGGTAATGGTATAATTTACTGTCCAAAATAGGGCATTTTTGAGAGTGAATAGGGCATTTTGAAAATTAAATTAGAACAAAAGTAATAAGGAATTTTCACAGCAAATCAGGATAAATGAATATAAAACCTTTTCCTATAATTCATTATGAGGCAAGACCCCATCAAATAAATTAAAATCTTAGATGTCAAGAAGAATTAGGACTAAGGAGCAGATGTCTTTCTTGTGGATGTGGATTTTTTCTCTGCCATTTATCTTCTATAAAACAGTAACATTTACCTTACGTCAGCTCCTGCATTAGAAAAAGGGCATATCAGCATTGAAATACAGTAGGTTGGCATAAACCCTGAAATGTCCTTGCCATCACAATGACTGCTGATTTTTCTCTGAAGCAGATTTTTAGATGGTCTTAAATATCACCATGGCTGTATCCTTGGCTCATTTATCCTCTCACACACTACCTTGTCATTTTGAACATTCATCCACCTGTTCATTCACGTCCAATTTGAGTTTTTTTCTCCTGCTAGAGTCACAGGAACTCTGCTGTGTCAAGCATAGTTTTCATCATTATAAGCAAAGCCATTCTTGCTATTTTTCCCCAACAATAGTCATCCGGTAATAGGAATAGGAACGTTGTTAAAGTCATCCGGTGGGCCCTTTTAAGTCATTCATTATATTTAGCACAATAGGAAAAAAAAAAAAACTCATGACAAGTGTCTATAGATTTGAGGATGTTTCAAAAAATGAACAACTAAGGGAAATTTAGAATGATTAGTCTACATGTAAAATGTTCAGAAGAAAAAACATTGTTCCCTCATATTTCTCTTTTTATGATTGTCAAGAATTGATTCTGGATTAAACATCAGGTGATTCTTTTGGTTTCATGTCCTTACTAGTTTCTACTCTTTTTATTCCAAATAACACATTTTTACAATTACATGTAAAAGCTGAATATACCTAACTGGAGCCCTACATGCTTTTGAGGAAGGATGAAGTCCACATGGTCGCCTAGAATCCGAAAGAAGAAAAGGCACACAAAGACTCTCCCCATCTGGAGGACAATGCTACCTTTTCTGCTTAGGTTATCCAGATGACCAATATTCAGAGGAGAATCACTGTAGGGGCGACAAGGGTTACTAATTATGTTTTCTAGATACAAGTCGTTCATCAGATATGTTATTTGCAAATATTTTCTCCCAGTCTATAGCTTGTCTTTTCATTTTCTTAATGATGCCTTGTAGAGAAAACGTTTTTAATTTGATGAAGTCCAATTTATCAATATATTCTTTCATAGACCTGGCTTTTCACGCAACACTGAAGAACTCACGTCCTGTGTTTTATTCTAAAAGCTTTATTATTTTAGACATGGAGAGTTCAAAACCATGTGTTGAAAAGACTACCCTTTATCCACTGAATTGCTTTTGCAACCTCATTAAATACCAACTGGCCATATTTGTGGAGGTCAATTCTGGACTCTCCACTTTCACTGACGCCAGTGACTGTTCCTTTGCCAATACCATGCTATCTTGAATACTGTCATTTTCTAGACAATGCTTAAAATCAAGTAGTTTGTGATTGCACAAAATTTCTTCTTCTCCTTCAAAACCATTTTAGCCTTTTTGGTTTTCTTAACTTTTATATTCATTTTAGAATCAGCTTGTATATATCGGAAAAAATTCTGCTGGGATTTTGATTGGTATTGCGTTAAATCTATAGGTCAATCTGGAGAGAATTGATATCTGAAATGATATTGAGGCTTTCATCCAAAGTTCATGGTGAGTCTCTCTACTTATTTAGTTCTTTGATTTCCTTCATTAATGTTTAGTAGTTTTCACTCTATAAATCCTGTACCGTCTTTTTATGTTTATACTTGGTAATTTTATTTTTTGCAACTATTTAAAAACAATACTCTTTCTTTTGTTTTGTTTCCATTTGTGCATGGCTTGTATATAAACATACATTTGGGATTTTTTTCATTGGTCTTCTATCCTGTGATCTCATTGGATTTTCTGTGTGATAATAATGTCATTTACAAAGAGGGATAATTTTTGTTTCCTTTTTTTAAATCTATACCATCGTTTGTTCGTTTTGCTATTGCTCTGGCTGAGAATTCCGCCACAATGTTGAATAGGAATGATGGGAGTGAACACTCTCGAGTTGCTCCCCATATTGGGGGAAACATATATGGTCCTTCCTTGTATATGATGGTAGCTGTAGGCTTTATGTAGATACCTTTTATCAAGTTGCATCTGTTTCCTTCTACTTCTAGTTTGCAGAACATTTTTATCATGAACGGACACTGTATTTTGTCAAAAGCTTTTCCATCAGTTGACATGATTGTGTAGATTTTTTTCTCTTAGACTATTAGTATGGTGGATTTTATTGACTGTTTTCTGCATAATGACTCAGCTGATATTCCCAGGATAGATATGACTTGGTGATGATATATTATTCTTTTTTTATATAACGCTGGATGGAGTTAGGTAATATTTTGTTGAGGATTATTGCTTGATTGTTCATAAGGGACATAGGTCTGTATTTTCTTTTTCTGTAATTTCTTTGTCTGCATTTGTTATCAGGGAAAAACCGATCTCATAAAATAAAATAAGCAATGTATGTTCTTTTACTTTCTGGAAGAGATTTGTAGAATTGTTGTTATCCTTTAATTGTTTGATAGAATCTACCAAGGAAACTATCTGGTACTACTGATTTCTTTTTCAGAAATTTTTAAACTACAAATTCAATTTCTTTAGTAATTATGGGATTATTCAGGTTGACTCCTTGATCTTGGAAGTCTTGAATGAATTTCGGTAGTTTGCGGTTTTTAAGGAATTGAGTCATTTCATCAAATTTATCAAGTTTATGTGTAGATGTGCTTATAGCATTCCCTTATCAGCCTTTTAAGGCCAATTAGGTCTATATCGATATCCCCTCTTTCATTCCTGATGTTAGCAGTTCGTGTCTTCTTTTTTATTTGCATTTGTCCACCTTGCTAGAAGATCAATTTTGTTGATTGTTTCAAAGAACCAGCTTTGATTGCATTGATTTCCAGCTCTTCCTTTGAGTGTTAACTGTTCCTGTTCCCAGCTCTGAGCTAGAGCTGGAGTTCTTCTTCTCTGCACCACAGAGCTCTCTTCTGAGTTTCTAGCTATGTTGAGTTCAGGTGAGGGATACAGAGAGAGAAAAAAATGATGAGCTCATCTCAAATTTGGTGACGTCAAGGTCTGATGTTCTTCCTCCATCTGCTTGCTAGTATATATTTTTGAGGTTTCAAATAGCTTCTCATGCATTCTTTCCAGATTTTGTAGCTCTGTTCAGTGGAAGAGAAAGTGTGAAGCATGCTTACCATATCTTAGCTGGAACTGGAATATGTCAGTAGGCTTTCCATTTTCTTCTGCAAATTCTAGGCTCCGTACCTATTATTGTAGAAGGAGGAGGAATCTCACAAGAACCTCTCTATCATTGGACTTCTACTGGCATAATGCCAGAATAATCATCGGAAATAAACCCTTCAGGAGGGGATCTAAAGCCCTGGACTTTAATTCTTTAGTTACTGTTGAAATGACTGCACTGTTTGTGCATACTTTTTCTGCACTCTGTTTATATCTTGGCTTGTGAGGTACTCCTGTAATATTTTTGTTTTGATATAATTTAAAACATAAGGAAACGTTTCAAGAATTATACGAATAACTCCCAAATACCACTTACAGTTCACCACGTTAGCATTTTGTCCCATTTACTTTGTCATTCTCTCTCTCATTTTACTCAATAGGTTATAATACATTACTCTAGTTATTTTTATGTTCAGCTTTTCCTGCTATGGACTGAAGCCTATTGTTCTGAATTTTTGTTTTTCATTTTGGCGTGATCTCATCATTTTCTGTGCACATCTTTATTTTCTGATGATAAAATACCTCAGCCTGTGGTACTGAAATCATTTCTCCAAGGGGCCAAAGTTTCTATTATTGGAAAATGTTTTCTAGAGATTAAGATATGGCTGTGCTTATTGATGCTTGGCTGTCTAATTTTATTTCATTTCTACTTACATTAAACTGGCTTAAGGTTCCTCTGACTAAATTGAAGAAAATGAAGACCAATCAACCTTGGTGCCTTCTTGCTTTTCAATGAGTAATACCCTGGAGCTCAGGCAATATGGGGAAAAAAAGGGGATCTTGGTTTTCATGCCATGATAGCCACTGTTATTGCTCCTTGTCCTAGTCTAATTTGCCTGACAAATTAGGCAGCTCTGCTGACATCTCTGCTCTTTTCCTGCAGAGCTCAGCCCTAGAGATCACTACTGAGTCTCAACGTTGGGGGTCCTTAATCCTCAGACCTTACAGACAGCCAAGCTGGCATTCTGCTACACTGAGGCAAGCTCAAACTTGTAGGCCTGTTCCTAAGGCTTTTTAGCAGAGAGAGCTGGCAAAGAAAATACACACACTCACACAGATATACATCTAAATACTCATATATCTATCTATGAAAAACCATAAGTTCATTCTTAATTCCACATGGCACACTCAACTCCAATCTAACATCATACAATTCATTGTAGTCTTTTCACTTTCCATACATATCTGAAAGTGAAAAATCTCAATAATTTAATCTTTTATCCAATCCCACATTACATAAACATACTTTCAAAATTGCTAATCCATGTCACTTTGAAAAGCAAACACAATGTGGAAAACAAACTGCACATAATATTTCAAAATGAGTTCACAGATCTTTTCTCTTGAGCCTGAGGGTATCTACCATGTTCAACAGTTATTGGGTTAATTCTTCTTTCATCACTTGGGTGTGATTATTACTCAGTTGAAATACACTGAGGTCCATTTGTGTCTGTTTGTATTCTGTTTTGCTTCTATTATTTTCCATTCTTGTTTTGTTTCGGTTGTTATTCTTGTGGTTTTGTCACTGTTTTCCTTTTATATCTAAAATATTAATGAGCTTCCAAATATCAAAACTTCTACGAAAAGTTGTTTCCAGAGAAATATATTCTATCTCTTCTATCTGTTCCTTCTCACTCCTATAGATAAACAATCTTAATAGTTTCTGGTTTATTTTTCTTGTGTTTCTATTTGTAAAGACGAGCGTATATATCCTTTTAAAATGTATTTGTATTTATTTCCTCCTGTTTATTATAGAACAGCTAGCATATAGTGAGTGCATACTCTCCTCTCTCTCTTTCTATCTCTGTCTCTCTTGCCACTTAACAGCCTATCGTGAATTCATTCCACTTGAGTTCATAGAGATATTCCTCAATCTTTATTGCACCCATGTAGTATTTCATTGAAAGATACACCACAATTTATTTAAATTAGAAGTGTTTTCCCCACAACCACATTATTGATAAGTACAACTTCGTGTTTTCTTATTGTACTTTTATTATATAATTTTTTAAATGGATCTCTGATCCATTTAAAGTAGAAGTTCTCAACTTTGACACTATTAAAACTTTGGACAGAAGAATTCTTTGCTGTCAGCTCTCTCCTGTGAATTGTAGCATTTTATCAGTATCCCTGGCCCTTGCCTAGTAGATGACAGTAGCATCTCCCAGTTATCATAACTAAAACTGTCTCTAGACATCGACAAATGGGAGTAAATTGCCCCAGTTGCAAAATACTGATTTAGGTATATTCTTATTCCCTCTACGTATCTTTTGGATCTAATTTTAACTTTTTGCAAAGGACCTCCAACGTCCCAGCACCATTTATTAAACAGTCCATATTTGCTCTAATGATTTGAGATGCTCTTTTTATCAGATACTAAATTTCCATACGTACTCGTCTATTTCTGCATTTTCTATGCTATGTGTCTACCTACCTACTTATATACCAGTACTATAGCTAAAGAATGTTATACTAAGTTTAAATATCTAATAAGATTAATGCAGCCTTGTAGCTTCTCTTTTGTCATAGGCTTTTAGCGTTTTATTTTTTGGTTGTTTTAATATAGTTTCATATAAAACTTACTAGTATTTGTATTGGAAGTGTTAAATTTATAAACTAACTTAGGGAGAAACAACGCAAAAATTAAAACTTCTTGCCAAAAGATGTAAGTGAAAATAAATGCAATGAAAACCATACAATGGTACGAAGTTTAAATATAATAAATAAAATTAAATATGTTATACACCAACAAAATGTGTTATAATTATTTAATTGAATAACAAACATGCACATCTGAAAATAAGTACCCCAATTAGAAAATAAAATGGCTTTTATTGATCAAGAAGAAAAGGTATCTTAGACGTGAAAAAAATTCGACCTTGATAAGATATTTTGATATCAAGCAGTAGTGGAAATTCCATGTTTTGAGTACTTGTTCCTGTAAAGTAGAAAGTATATAACCATATTTTCTTGTAGAAAAGAAAAAAAATCCAATCAAAGTTGTGTAAGTGATTCTCAATAGAGTTTGATGTCAATAAGTCAGCAAAAGAACACTAGAATCAATGCTGTGGGCTCAAATTATTTGACATCAACAAAAGATGGGAGGAAAAAAGTTCTTATATTATTTTCCTTCTTGCTCAGGAACTTGCTTGTTATTGCTTATTATGATATTTATGTCAAATATTTCAATGGTCTTTTCATAAAGTTTAAAATGTATTAGTTCAGAAAGGTTTTAACCACTTTGTTCTGAGAATGAAGAGAATCAAATTCATTTCAACAATTTGTTTACCCTCCTAACTTTGATTTTGTAATTAACAGAATTATTTTATTCCTGGAATGTTGCCTTATAAAGATAAACTTAAGTTGTCCCAATGAGCAAGCATCCTAGCAAGATATACTAGAAATTGCTAATTCCCAAAGGCCAATCCCACGGTAAACTTGAAGTTTATCTGCAGCTTGTATTGAGTGGGAACATTTCCGTGAAGAAAGCAGGAATCTCTAGCAGAAGCTAGTTGCTTGTAGACACTGTTTCTTGTTGGAAAGCTGACAGTCAGTCAAGAAGGGTCCCACCTTAACATGATTGACAGTTTTAGAAATGCTATTAAGTAAAGCTTATTAATAGATGGTCATCGATTAGTGAGGGCTTGTATGTATCTACACAATTCCCCAAGTTTTCCTCTAGGTGCTACACCTTAAGTATGTGAAAAAAATGAACTCATTTGGGCAATTGCATCTTTGGTACCATCTCTTTGCAACCTCTTACCTCACTCCCAGTTTGTTACTTTTGTCGTGAAGTCAAAAAGTTTAGAATTTTCTTCTTCAGTTGTATGATTTGTTTGTTATTAAATATCTTCATAGACTTTTTTGTTTTGTTGATAGCTGATTTGTTTATTTATTTATTTATTGGTGAGGAAGATTGACCCTGAGCTAACATTTGTTGCCAATCTTCCTCTCTTTGCTAGAGGAAGATTGTCACTAAGCTAACAGCTGTTCCAACCTTCCTCTATTTTGTATGTGGGACACTGCCACAGCATGGCTTCATGAGTGATGCCTAGGTCCGTGGCTTGGATCTGAACCCGCGAACCCCAGGCTGCTGAAGAAGACAGCACAAACTTAACCACTCAGCCACTGGCCAGCCCCTCTTGATAGCTAATTTAAAAGAAAAACAGATTAGGGCCAGCCCTTGTGGGCTAGTGGTTAAGTTTGACATGCTCCTCTTCAGTGGCCTGGGTTTGATCCCCGGACATGAACCTACATGTCTCTGTTAGCAGCCATGCTGTGCTGGCAGCCCACATACTAAAAAATAGAGGAAGACTGTCACAGGTGTTAGGTCAGGGTGAATCTTCTTTGGCACACACACACAAAAAATTAAATGCATTCACAGTATTGTTGTATTTATCATTTTGTACTGAGGCATATTGACTTTATTACATTTACAATAAAAATTTCTGTTCTTCATTTTCGGTGATATCTCTAACTCTATAATCAGCTGTGTTATTTGAAAAAGACATAAAATCAATCATTTGCAAACTTTGACCTTTATTACTTCAACCATTAGCAGTAGGTAAAATAAATGTCTCATCAATTATTTCACTAACTCCTTTATTATTCGATAAATGAGGTTTCTAGGGTTTTTGTATTTTCAACCTCTGTCAATCTTCAGGTCACCTTATAAGGTCTACTCACGCCTTCAAACATTCATAAGTTTTGAATGTTGTTTCTGAGTTTCCAAATTGCATTTGGAAATGGTTTTTTTATTCCAGAATTTGTATTTCTAAATATTTGCACATAACTGATAGATTTTGTACCATTACTTATTTACTAAATATAGATTTCAAATACATTATGTCATATTTTGTGAGTTTTTATTGTCTTTGTGCTGGAACTTTTACAATAATAACAGATATTTAGGTAATCTTCAATCTGTCTCTACCATTTTTTTTTTTAAATAGTTTTTCTCAGTCATTGGCTTGTCTTTTTATTAGTGGTCTTTTGAAGAGTAGACGTTTTTAAAGATTTTATTTTTTTCCTTTTTCTCCCCAAAGCCCCCCGCACATAGTTGTATGTTCTTAGTTGTGGGTCCTTCTAGTTGTGGCATGTGGGATGCCGCCTCAGCGTGGCTTGATGAGCAGTGCCATGTCCGCGCCCAGGATTCTAACCGACGAAACACTGGGCCACCTGCAGCGGAGCGCGTGAAATTAACCACTCGGCCACAGGGCTGGCCCCCTGTCTCTACCATTTTTATATGAAGATATAGGACTTATTTCATTATGTTTTCTTCAGGAAGTGATATTGACAACAAAAGATTTTATTTTGGTATTTAAAACATCCAGTATTCAAACATGAATTCATATAGCGTTCAACAGAAGAGGGAAGGTAGAAAGGAAGGAAGGAAAAAGCAGGCTGCCTTTCCATTTCCTTCCTATGAAATAGCTGGAATTACAAAGCTCCCTTTCCTATCAGTAGAGTATGTTAAGGAAAGATTAAATAAAGGACCGTTATGTGGAGGGAGAAGAATGTCAGCTGAGAGCTGCTAAGTCTGGGCTTCAGAGTTATGAAATGGGTCGTTCCGTGAGCTTTCTCCAGTCATGAAGGCCTTACATGCTACCCCATTGCATGATCACATTGTCAGGACTGGTCGCTAGGCTGGTAATAACTTGAGTTTTCCCCAATCTCCTATTTTACTTTTTCCTCCATTTCTTCAGCCTCTGACTCCTATGGCATTACAGAGGTCTGCTCTGGATACTTGTTTATTTCTTCCAAGTTTTATTTCTCTGTGAAAAATGCAGTTGAATCATGGAAACACAGGTAGAGACCATTAAATTTTTAATGCAAGTATATGACCTGGTCAATACAATATAGTAACTGCAAAACAAGGATCTAGGAAATTCAGTCAATTTAGTCTAGTATCATGGGCAAATTATTGATTTCATTTTGGAGGAACCCAGAAGCATTGCATGTTATTTGATGAAAACAGTTGTGACGATCTTTACCCATCAAAATCATTCTGGCCCTTCAAGCTTTGCTTCAAGACATAGCTCTTACAGAAGAAGCGTTCTTACTGTAATTCATGTTGACTTCCCCCTTGTATAAATTACGATGATGTTTAATATATGGGTATGCACACAACATACGCACACAACATTCACACACACATACACAAATACTCACAGACATTTTACCAATTATATTATAGAAAGAATAAATGAAAAATAACAGAAAACATATGAAATAATGAGAAAATATTTTTTCTTTTGTCTATAGAACTTTTTTGTCTTGTCCCTAGTTATTTGCAGTTTGTCAGAGCGAACACCAGAGCAGAGTCACTTCAGTGTAGCTCAATGTTTCATTAACCTCATAGCCCACTGTTTTCGATGTTGCTATATAAACTTTACAACCATCATTTGTATTTGCCTCACAAGCATCTCTGTTTATGATCATCACTTTATGCCCGGCATCAGTTTAGTGACTGGGTACTTAAGAGCGGAGTCCAGTAAATACCTACTGACTGAATAAATGCATGAACTTCTAATGACTTCACAATACTCTATGAAGTCTCTGCACCTAACTCATCTAACAATTCAATTCTATTAAGCTTGTTTTCTCTATTGTGGGAACGTCATCACATGTGTACATTTATTGTAGGATGTGGTTTTTCCTGCGGTCTCTATGGGGAGCCTCCTTTCTCCACTTGGACACATCTCCCCTAGTATAACTTCCCACCTCCACTCCTTGGATCAGATTCAACTTGGAGATCAGGGGAGGAAAGAGACCATCATTGGCTTTTTCCTTCTCCCCCAAACTTTGACTCTGACTTTCCTTTCCCACCCACCTGAACGTTCTGGATTCTTCATGATAAAGACAGGGAGGGATACGGACGAGTGCATGTCTTGCTTCACAGGTAAAGTCGTCATTTGCTATGGGATTCCTCTTGCCATGGAGGATGTTTAAGGCCCTTTAGCACACAGGCCCTTCCCAGGCATCCTTAGAGACTCTCTAAGGCAGCCTTCTGGCTGCGGCTCTTTAGTCTCAGACATTCCTCTTCTCCAACAGGCTGCCCATGACCCTATCCTCAAGGCCTGCAACTGACCTTTGGCCTCCAGGCTCTGGACCACTAACATCTCCTGGCCCCTTGGAGGGGAGGAGCACACCCTCTTGAAATAACCACAGCAAAAATTCTTTACCATCGGTTCCTATCATTTTCAATATTTAGCAAATAAAAACAGAGGGCCTCCAGTTAAATTTGAACTTCAAGTAAACAAATCATTTGTAGCAGGACTATGTCCTATGTATTGCATGGAAATTCACACTTAACTGGATGCCCTATGCTTTGGTAACTCTAGTCGCCCTGAGGACCTGAAAACACTCTTAGTAGGAATAGAGTTACTTCTCACATTCAGCTCATGTCAGCCACCACAGGCTGCTTCTGTTTCTCTCTCTCTCTCGCTGAAGACTTTGTTTTCAGATACCTGTCTGTGTCTGTGAAGCCACAGAACTCGCCCAGGCTCCCCCAGCTCCTGGAAGCCCCAGACACTGAATTTCAGGTGAGAGCAGACATCCTATATCTCGCCACATTGTGGGGGAGACTGGACCCCGTAGCCCTTCTCCCGAGAAATCCTCTCTAATTCTCAACAACTCTCAAGGCAATGTGGAGCTGAAGGTCACCCTTCTTCCACCACTTCTTTTCCAAGTCTGCATAGGCATTTAGCACCTCACTTTGAAACATCAGAAGTTTTCCACCTGTTGTCCATTCATAGCTCTTCTGTCCTCAGTCATGTCACGGCTAACGACAAAATTCTATGATGAACATTCTGTTGCATGCTTCTATTTGCTTCCCTCCTTTGTATCATTTCTTTGAGAAAGAATTTCAGTGGCATGATTGTATGAATATGCATGAGCATTTTTGTGACTCAGAGCTCCACTGTATCTCATTTTACTATGTCTGTTTTCCCCCACTGCACAGCTGGCCTCCTGGATGCCTCCCACCACCACACCAAAGCTGTCTGAGGCAGTTTGGACCTGTGAAAATCACAAGTTCAAATATTTGAAAGGGCTCACCAGCCTCCTCAGAGCATGTTCGCATAAGCCTTTTATTCCAAGACAAAGGATACTGGATGGCAGAAGGGAATGCAGGAAAGTGCCAGGGTGCCAACAGACACCCCTGGGCCCTTACTCAACACACAGGCTCTGTCTCTGGATTGAGCCACAGGGCTCTGTTTGAGGAATCTTGGCTTCCACAGAGCTCGAAGCAGAAAGCTCAGTGGGGTTTCGTGCCTTTCTGTTCAAGTAGTCAAGCTAGGCTTGCTCACTGATCATGCAGGTGGAAACTCTAAGAAAATGGTGTTGGACTTTGCACAGCATGTCACGAATCCCACTGTCCTTATCATGGCCAAGTGTGAAAACAAGACATCCAGGTGTCCCCAGAGATAAAGTTATAGATTTTCCTGGCAAGCTGTAAATCTACTTTGTCCAACACAGCATTTCTCAAGAGTCACTTAGCATTGAGTTTCCATCTTTGGGCCTAAATTCCCTGTCTATTAAAAATAAAGAGCACTGTATGCTTTCCCGAGCATTCTCCAGGCTGACTGTGCATTACCCTTGGAAGCTCTACAATGACAGCTTCCTCTCCTTGCATTCATATTCTTCTGCCTTCCCTCAGAGGTTTATTACAAAGCCTGTGCCTCGTGAGCTACTTTGCCTGCTATATCATTCATCTTCCTCAAATCCCTAGGCAGGAGTCAGTTCCTAAAGCTGAGACCTCTCCTGCTTCCTTCTGCATTTCTAAGTGTCTGTCTCCATTCTCACAAGAGAGCACATTTAGCCATGCTATGCTTCTGGTTGAAATACTTTGCCAGTAATACCTCTACCATTAAGAAATGGTTAAGGAGGTTGAATAAAGCATCTTTGTTGAGGAATTCACAACACTAAAGTATAACATTTCCGGTAGTGAAACATTTGACTTTGCCACAAAAAAAAATTATATATAAATATTTAAAAAAACTATTTTGAAAAGTTGAACAATATGTCTTAAATGTAAGATACATGCAGATTCGTGATAGAGCGGAAAAAGAAGAAAATACTGCATTTCAAAGAGCTGATAGCATTGTCATAATTTACTATACATTCACTTGCACTTTTCTTTCAACCAAAGTAAAAAGGAAAGCCTAACAATTGACATAGTTCTCATTTCAGCAACAAAATAACATATCAGTTCATCAGAAGCACACAAATGTCTTTGCCACTAAATGCTAGAATTGTCCTACATGGAAATTTACACAGAAGGTATCAAGATAATGTCCTGAATGATATTTTTTAGAAACCATACCAAAGCCAATTCTGCTGTTGCACTGCTTTTTGAGCAATTCTAGATGAAACCTAGAGGTATATCACTAAAGTGTAACTCAGTAAAAGTTCTTCTGTGGGAGGTCAAGCTATGTGGTCCAAAATTATGGCTTCCCAATAGTCCCACTCAGTCATAGGATAAAATTTGGAATATAGAGTAGAAGGAAGATTGAAAATTTATTAGAGTATTGAAGCCAGGTACCTGAGGGTTACTGTAGATATTCAGTAAGAACGTGATTGCCTTTGACCCTGTTATGAATCCTGTCAATTTGCTGTTTTCTGGTTTAACTGGAGGGGCGACTTGGGTCTCAAGGATTTGTGAGTTTGTTTTGCAGAAGAAAGAGAAGGCCCCTTGAGGAGGTTGCCATCCCTGGTTGGCCAGCCCCCAGCTGCTGTTGCAGATTTCCCAGAGGCTTATCAGGAGTGACCCCTTTGTTTCTCCAAAGCTCCTCTTGCCAAGCCCCTTAGCTCTATAAACCGCCCTGCTTTTTGCTGTGGGAAAGGCAGATTTGAGAGAACCCATGCTCCTGCCTTCTCATCTTGGCCAACTCAAATGGAGCCTTTCTCCATGTCTAAGCACCAATGTCTCAGTGTTTGCATTGCTGCACATTAGGCACACGAACTTGAGATTAAGAGGTGCAGTATCACTATCTTTCCTAAATAGCACTAATGAATTTTAGGTACACAGATATTCTGTGTACATTTTTTACAGAGTAAACAGAACACAACACAGATTGGCCTTTTCTGTGCAATCCAGTGACAACAGTCAAGAGATTTGTAGTTATAAATAGGTGTATGCATGCATATACACACATACACATATACATATACATACACACATACTTGGATTCTATTGTGTACAAAACAACTTTTAAATTACATATCTCTTCCCATTTTTCAAAATATTATATCTCAGAATATAATAAACCAATTAAAGGGATGTCACAAGGCATTTATTACAGTCTAGTACATGAATGATTATAGTGTGGTACATGCTAAAGAAGTAGAATATAAAAGGTACCCCAGGAACACACAAGAAATAATAAAATAAACTGGGATAGGCATTAAACATTTCATGGGGAAGTGACACTTGAATGAGATCTTGAAGAGTACCTAAATGTTGATTATTATGGAAGGGGAAGTACAGTATTCCCTCAAAGAGAAGAGCCTATGAGGCTGCATGGAGGTAGGAGACAGAAGAACAGTGATTGGCTAATGGCTTCCATCCTGTTAACTGGAAAGCACATGGCAGAGCATAGAGGGTTAGGGCAGAGTGGAGAGACGTGCAACATGGCCTGAATTGTTGATAGTATATCCACTGGACTAATGGGAATATGTTAAAGATATTTATTATTGAAGAGGAAGAAAAATAGGAAAGCCATGATTCATCATATGACCATGGATTTCAGAAAAATAAATGGCAGCAGTGTAGAGCTGGGTTGAAGTCAAGAGACCGTGTAAGAAGACCTATTAGGTATCTATGCAGCAATCCAGAAAGTGGTATATATACCACTCCAATGGCTGTACTACCACGTTTGCTGTCTTGCTGAATACTGTACTTCTCTTTTCTTCCCTGCCATTTTTTTTCAGCTAGCTCTGTTATTGCCTCCAGTCTCTGCCAAAATTTTAGTTATCTTCTACTTTAGAATACCTCATTCTTTTCCCCATTTGTGCATTTCTTTACCCAAATTCACCTTTTTTTCCCCTTTTTCAGAGCTCCTAAATGATAAGCCCAGCAGATCTCTTTAACGAGAGTCTACAACCAATAATAGGACTCAGCTTGTAAACCAAAGTAGTCTTATCACATTCATAGGATCTTGAGTTGTTCATCCCAGTGAAAATCAAAGTCATGTTACTTTTATTTTGATTTAATTCCTTTGGGAGATAGAAAATTTAAACACTAAGCAGCAACTTAGAATTCTGTGTGTCAAATAGCCTCATTTTGCAAATTTAGAAAATGAGTTCCAGAAAGATTAGGCATTATTTCTCAAAGTAATAGGACTATTACTAAAAGCCTACTGAAACTGAAGTCTTTGGATCCTTTACACAAAGCTTGTTTCTATTATAATCGTTTATTGAGTTTTCCAGAGGCTGAAGGATTTGAGGCATCTGGAAGTTGAATAACTGGCTGTGTTCATGTAATTTGGCTATCCAGATAGAGGTGAAGATTTCCTCTTACTTAAACACTCTGGAAAACACCAACAATGGGTGAGTCTGCATGTAAATGTTATTGAAAAGCCCCAAATGTAACTTACTCTCTTCTTAGAGCTATCTCCAAAAACGATGCTTAAGTTAATGGTCTCCTTGTACTCAGCCTGATTCATTAATTTGCTAACCTTTACTTAGCAACTGGTAGATGGAATGCGGCCAAAATAAGAAACAGTAAACTTTTCTTTATCTCTTCCAACACTCACAGCATTTGGCATTAGAGTTAACTGGAGAAGAGAACGCTATTTTATGCATTTATTTTTTTGGTAGAAACAATAAAAGGCCACTGAATGGTTTTACACAAAGGATCTCTAACGGCTGTAGAACATGTTGTGACAGCGATATTTAGCCCACGCTGCAGATGGTTTGAAATGATAGGCTTTTAGTTTATCTTTTGGAGTCAAGATCACGGGAAGACTACTAAAGTTATTTCTATATTAAAACACTTGCACGCATCAGTAACAGAAGAATCTGAACTTTACAGCATATTGATTTTAAAATGCACAAGGATCCATACATCAATGAATTGGACAATGAGACCAATCTGAGTTCATAACAAACATATTCATTTGGAAGAAAATTATGTGAATTGAGGGTGAGAATCACTTTAAAGTTAAAGGGAAATGAAAGTCGCATCTTCATAAATTTCGGTTCAAAGAGTCTCTGATTTGAAAGACATTTTAAAAGTTAAAGTCATCTGAGCTCTCTCTTGAAGTTGGCCTCATCTTGTCACACTCTCACTAGAGAACTCTTATCTTTCCCTTTCTGCCACTTGCTGCATTTGCTGTACTCTACTGGTGTCAACTGTGCCAAGAACAAAATCTTTCTGCAGCACAAAGTCCTGTAGGGTATGACCACAGACATCCCTCACAGCTGACAACAATTTGGTTTTGATGTTTATGTGACAATTATCAGATCTACTCTCTTAGCTAAGAGTGAGAATCCTTAAAGTAATCATTTTGCCTTACCCTTGGCTTCAAAACCAGAATAACCTGTGTTTAGGACACTGAAAATTGTCTTGCATGACTCCAAAAAAAAAAAGAAAAATAAATACAAACACACACACATTCATGGAAATTCAAATTGTGGGAAGAAGCCGGCATTTTCACATGTAGCAATGTGATTTTATTCAAGAATATACCCTAATAGGTTGACTATTTTCACTTAGAACTGTTTGAGTGAACTCTCAACTCTGTTCTCAAAGACCAATATAGGAAAAATCAAACATCGAAAAAAAATATACTTTGGCATTTAAGACAATATGACAATGAGAATACAATTATGCATAGAAATATAGAAGAAATAAGTTATACCTTTCTATTGGCTTTAATTATTTACTATTTATATGATCTTAGAGAACTAAATTAAAACAAATAGGTAATTCTCCAGAAAGCAATAGCTTTGAGGTGATCTGCATTATTGGTGATGATTTTTTTTTAAAGCCACAATCTTCAGAGTTGAATCCACATACATATGCTTGATGCCAGGAGACATATTCCTCATTCCAGGCAAAAGCCAAAACAAGTTCTTTTAAGCAGAAATCCCGTGAGGACTCAACAAAGGGAGGAAAAGGAAAGAAGCTGGTTCCAATAGATTCAGGGAAGAGGCACGCCTTCCTATTGTTAAGCTCACCCTGAGGTTTCGTGGAGAAGGCTGGAGGTCTGGCCCAGACTACCTAGCCCTGGAGAAACCACTGTTCAGATTTATCAGTGTAGCTGCATCAAGGCTCAGACCAGAGACAGATCTTGTACTTAGGACCTCCTATGACCCCTAGGACTCAGTGAAGCCCCTTCCACAAGACAGGTTTCTCATATATTAAGAGAAAGACATCCCAGGTTGGCACATCATCTGTAGGGAGGTTAAGAACTCTGACAATTACCATAGGTGAACCAAATGAAAAAAATTGATATGAATGTTCTCTTCCTGAAAGGATTTAAAATCCCAATCTCCTGGGTAATGTTATGAAGCATTGCTGCTTTTTGGCTAACATGATGCCTATCCCATGTCAACAGCTTGCATCTTCTTTCCAGCAAGAGTTCTTTCTGCGTCATGAAAATGAAAGAGTATTCATGGGATTCCCAATAAGAATATTAACCTGGATTTCATAGGATCCCTCTGTTTTCTGGGTTTCTCCCTCCAGTTCTTAAATCTTCCCTGTTCTTATTCTCTTCTCATAGGCCTTCTCCTCTTTCTCTCCCCTCATCTATTTTCTCTTCCTGGTTCAATTTCTATTGTGGAAACCAAATTCTGTTTTTCACCATTTTGGATACACAGCTAAACTGCGTTTCCCACCCTCCTTGCAAATAGGTGAGTTCCTATGGCAAAGTTCTTTCCAATGAAATATGCACCGGAGGACAAAATGGTTCTTCTGGATCTGGCGCATGCTATTTTCCTTTTCATCAGCTAGGTGCAGATGAGGAAGAAGCCCAGGAAACTGTGGAGCATAGAATGGAAGGAATCTGGTTTCTGAATGCACAAGTGGAAGAGAGCACCAACTGGAAGACAACATTCACCTGGATGATATGTAAGGAAAATAACAAAATTTCTTGTGATTTAAGATACTCATTTTTGGTGGTTAATCTGTTATTGCAGCTTTCCAGTCTATTCCAACTAATACAGATCCTTTTGTACAACCATACCTTTCTACTTTTTGACAACATTAATATATTCAATTTTTTTCTGTAAATTTTCTCATTCATTTTACTGAGAGGATTTAGGTCACATAACATCTTGATTTGTGCTTCAGCTAATACTTCATCATTCAAATCTATTTCATTGGTGTTTCCACATCTTCTACTTTTTAAATATATATATTTTGTCTGGGAAATATCCATTATTTGTCTTCCTGATATTTTCTTCTTCTCATTCATTTATATACATTTTTTTGCAAGAGAAATCAACAACAAAGGATTTTTCATTACTCAAAATAATTTTAAAAAAGAAAAACTATTTTTAAAATTTTTTCCAGAGGACGTTGCCATAAATTTCTCGCAGACCTACATCCTTTCATTTGTTGCTAACTAGAAGATCAATAAAAAGTTTAATGTGAAGTCACGAATGCAGTTTTTATCAAGTCTTGCCTCATTAACCCTCCATCAATGAGGAGTAATCTCACTCTGCTAGTTACACTTTTTACACAGTACAATGGCCCAGCCCAGTGCTGCAGTTGTCCTAGCATCTTTACTAGACAGTGATCAACTTGAAGGGGGTTGGAGGACCTCTTTGTTATGGAGTAGATCTCTGAGCATCATGTCATCATGGCACAGCACCTGGCACAGAGATGATCAGTAAACCAACATGAAGCCCTTGTATGCAAGTTCATGCCCATTATGACTAATGCCATAAGTAAATGTCTATCCATGGCAATCATTGAGAGCATGATAACTGGCAAGTCTATGTAGTATGCAGCAAAGCATCCAGTATGCTTCTTGTGTATGTCGGAGATCTATTATCAACATAGTCCTTCTAAACTACAGAACTGCCCCTCCTGGGTCTGCCCACTCTTTTGGATACTGGAATTGGAGGGGCCCAGTGAGACAATCTGTTACAGACAAGACAATCAGTCACCTGTCTTGAATCAGGGCTTGAAACTGTTACCACAAAGTACAAACAATAGGTCCAAAATTCCAAATCAAATTGTTGGCTCTGTTTACTTCCACATAAATTTTGGATTTAAGTTCTACAGAGATTAAGTTCTCAATCTCTTAAGACTGGCTGAATTTGGGGACACTTTCTTTCTCTGAAAATGTCTGCACTTGACCAAGGACTTTCCCTTGTAGCCTTGACACTTCATTTGCCTCTCTGTCTGCATCATTGACTTAGTTCCTTGGCCAAAAGGATGCCCTGCCTCAGAACAACAGAGAAGTGCTTAGCAGGGCTGAAAAACATGGTGGGCAGAATTCAGGGGACCCAGCAATAGAGGGAGTCTCTTGCTTACTCTAATTTCTTCCTGTAAGACAGGAGTCCAGCTTAAAGGAGGCAGAGGCTTATGGAGAATTCCACTTTCAGGACGGAAACTTTGTAGGGTTGATATGAGCAAAAGGATGCATGTCTTGATTCATCCCATCCCACTGGCCTCCAGTCCTTTCCAGAGAGATTATTAATGAGAACTCTACAGCCAACATCATACTTGCATTGACACACCAAGTCCAAATCCATCAATGTCAGGAAAAGACTGAGATTCCCACTACGGCATTAATTGTTTTTAATCTAAAAGTTCTAACTAATGAACCTATACAAATAATCCATATTTTGGCAATGAAAATACAACATTATCCCTATTTGATTATTATCATAGCAACAAAGAAATCATTGATAACTAACTGAAAATTATTAAAACATGAGTATGGAGGAAATAAGTTCAGAGTATAACTAGTGTTTAATTGAAAAATAAATAATCAAATTAATTTTATGTATATCAGAAATAATCAGTTAAAAGTATTGAAGTGAAAGAAATTACATAAAACTGGCAACAAGAAATACTTAATATGTAAGTATTTAACAAGAAATCTGCAGATATTTTTATTAGCAAAATTGCACAATTTTCCTTAGATGCAAAGAGGGAAAACTTGAGTGAACAAGAACAGAGCTCAATATTATAAAGATGACAGTTACTGGCAAAATAATTTTTTAATTTGTTGTAATCTTATCGGAATTCAAAATAGAATTTGAGGTAAGATCTCACTAAATGGTTTTGTGGGGAGGAAATTCTTCATGAGTTTCTCAGTTTCTGTGCATCTCTGGAGAAGAGGCAGTTATAGGCTTTGTTCCAGATTACCGTTTCAAGTATGTTTGCAGAGCAAACAGTCTTGGAAGCCAGAAAGCACCTTCCTCCAGGGGGCAGGTTGCTGTGCTGCCCAGTCTAGTAAAGGTAACTTCTCCCTTCAGGGCAAATGTCAAGTGGATTTGCTGGAAGTCCATTATACAAGATTTGGTCCATAGAATATTCACCAAGGTTTTTGGTGAAAATTTTAAATGAAAAAAGTTTAAATAATTAAAATCATACAGGATGTGTCCTTTGACTATAATGCAATCAAACTAGAAATCAATAACAGAAACACAATAGGAAAATCTCCAAATAATTCGAAATTAAACAAGATATTTCTCAATAGCCCATGAGTCAAAGAGGAGGTCTCAAAAGAAATAAAAATCACATAGACCTGAATGTAATCAAAATAAAATTTATCAAAATACGTGAAATATGTCTTAAGTAGTGCAGAGAAGGAAATGCATACTACTAAATGTTTACGAATCAATAATCTAAGTTCTTCAAGAAATTAGAAAAAAAGCAAAATAAATACAAAGCAAGCACAAGGAAGAAATCATAAAGATGAAAGCAGAAATAAATAAAATTGAAAACAGAAAAACAGTAGAGAAACTCAATGAAACAAAAAGCCCATTCATCAACAAAATAAATAAAATTGAGGAACAAGATCAATAAAGATGAAATGGGAGAAGACACAAATCAGAAATATCAGGAATGTAACAGGATATCACAGTCATTAAAAGGATAATAAGGGGGCATTTTAAACTACTGCATAGTCATAAATTTGACAACTTAAGAAATGGACCAATTTCTCAAAAACCAGAAACTACCAAAATTCAACCAAGGTGAAACAGACAATCTGAATAGTCCTATAACCATTAAAGTACTTGAATTCATAATTTAAAAACACTAAAAAAAAATTCTGCAGGCCCCTAGTCTTTCACGGGAGAGTTCTACCAAATCTTTGAATAAGAATTAATACCAATATTATATAAAACAGAAGAGTAAACACTTGCTAATGCATTTTATGAGACTAATATTACCCTGATACTAAAACCACACAAAGACAGTAAAGACAGAGATAGAGAGAGAGAGAAGAAAAATACAAACCAACATCTCTCATGAACTTAGATGCAAAAATCCTTGACAAAATATATTCAAATTGAATCCAGCAGTGTATAAAAAGAATTAGACATCATAATCAAGTCAGGTCTATCCCATGAATGCAAAATTAATTTACCATTTGAAAATCAATCATTGCAATCTAGTGTATCAACAAGCTAAAGAAAAAAAATCATATGATCATATCAATTGATGCATAAAAAAGCATCTTGCAAAATCCAACACACACTCATAGTACAAACTTCAGCAAACTCAGAATAGAGGGCACTTTCCTCTATTTGATAAATAACATCTACAAAAGCTTATAGCTAACATCATACTTAATATTGACATACTGAATATTTCCCCCTAAATTTGGAAACCAACTAAGCATGTCTTCTCTCCCCACTCTATCCAACATAGTCCTGGAAGTTTTTGCCAATGTCATAAGGCATGAAAGAGAAATAAAGAGCATAATAATTGCAAAAGAAAAAAAAAATAAACTGTTCTACTTGCAGATGACAAGACAACCTGTGTAGAAAATCCTAAGTAATCTGAAAAACAACTCCTAGAACTAACAAGTAAGCTTAGCAAAATTGTAGGATAAAAAGATCAACAAAAAAAATCATTCTGATTTCTAAATAATAATAATGAACAGGGAGAAAAAAATTAGAAACACAATAGCATTTAAAATTACCCCCCAAAATGAAAAGATTTGTTTTTTGTAAGATCAGAGTTCTTTAGCTATGAAACAAACCCACAGCATGAGGATTTGACCCTGGCTCTGACATTTATTTTCTTTGTGACCTTGAGCAAGCTGATCTTGCGTTAGTTTCCACATTTAACACGGAATTAATAGTATTGCTATCAAAGTTATTGAAATGATTATATCACTCAACAGATGTAACTCACTTAGATGGAGGTCTGACTCCACAGTGTTTGTTAATACTACTTCTTAAAACAGTTCAAAACTTCCAGCCAAGTATAAGTAAGTAACCATTGTTCTACTAACAATCCAGGCACTCACAATCACATGAATTAACATGCTTCTTGTCTTAGTAAGCCCTGGCTGCCATAACAAAGTACCACAGTGGTGGCTTAAACAACAGACATTTCTTTCTCATAGTTCTGGAAGCTGTGAAGTCCAAGATCAAGGTGCCAGCAGATTTGATTCTTGGTGAGAGCTCTCCTCCTGGCTTGTAGACAGTTGACTTCTCTCTATGTCCTCACATGGAGGAGAGAGAGAAAGCTCTAGTCTCTCCCTTTTTTTGGAAGCGCACTAAGTCTATCACAGGAGCTCTACCCTCATGACCTCATCTAAACCCAATTACCTCCCTAAAGCCTCACCTCCAAATACCACAATGTTGGGAGATAGAACTTCAACATATGAATTTGGGGGCACAAACATTTAGGCTGTAATATTTCCTAATCCAGGAGGCTTCCATTGTCTACCACTCCTTACGAAAAGTCTGCTCATTATTCAAGGCTTTGTTTAACAGCTGATACTCCAAGAACTGGAGTCAATCTGGTTTCCTGCATCTATCTCGCTTTCTGTTAATTAGTCCATTAATAAATATCTTTCAAACAAACCACATGTATAGGACTAAGTAGACAGATATCTATATAAGAGAGACATAGTACTTGTCATTCAGATCTATTTGGGAAATATATGAGAGGAAAGAATTATAAAACAATGATACACCATAAAATAAAAACAATTGACAATGTAATGGAATCACAAAGGAAGTGTAATGATGGAAGCTGGCCAGCGAGATTCCCAGAGAGGGTAATTTTTGTGACTTTGAACAATCCCATAAGGCACACATGCATATACTCAACGTTTAACATAATCAATTTAAAATATGATTATGTGAGAAATATATTTTTAAAAAGAAAAGTTTAAAGAAAATACCTTACTCATAAAGTGGATATTGTTGAAGGATCTATGTGCCAGAGTGTCATGTAGGGCCACAACGAAAAGGAGTTTGCCAGGGGTTTATAAAGCAAACTTTTCAACTATAGGTCATCTCACTGTTTATCACAATTAAAATCAATTAAATTAATTATCCTAAATATAGTGAAGTCAGTTGAGAAAAACATAATTGAATGCATTGACAATTAGAAAAGAGACTTCCCCACACTGATGTACACTCACCTTTAATAAAATGATGTGGAATCTGTTTTACTATAACTTAGAAATAGCCAATGTCTTAAAATATAAATACACACTATCTGAAGTAAAACATGCATCAGCCAAGAGTAGTCATCAGTCAACTTCCCCATTTACAGAATAACAGGGAAAATGATTGCCTTAAACTATAACTTCCAGTGAGGTTAACCTTAGTTTGGGGACGTCATTTCATGGTCATGAAACGTACACTTTTTTTTTTTAATCTGTGGAAAGACAAAAAAGGAGTAAACAAAAAGATAAAGAAAATTAAGTGGATTGATTCTGATGCATAGGATGGACAGGTATCTATATTCAGGTAGATTTTTTTTCCCAATATGGGGAAATATTAAAAAATCTAATATGAAATACCAATTCAGTAAAATGACCATGAAACATATGAAAAATATTGTTATTGATCCTTTGAACAAATAAAATATTAGTCCAAAACAGTCTCTGTTCCCAGTGAACTTCCTGATTGGCAGACGCCTACTCAGAGCCCCTCTATTTCTGATTAGACTTAAATAGGTGAGGGTGTTTTATGCACTAAGGACTCCAGAGCCAGAAGGGCTGAAAAGCCGGAGGGGCAGGGAGAGTTGTCCTGAAAGTGGAGTCTGAGTGGTCTTTAAGGATGAGGGTTTCTACATCTGTTTGAAGGTGGATAAGGCAGTGGGACCTGAGGAAACAGTGTAAGCAGAGGTTTGGAGACTCAGAAGTGATCGTTCTCCACAGCAAAGGAAAAGTCTGCAAGATGAAATGTTGTATGTAACTATGCAAATGTAATCAGTGGAGCTATTTCCGGAACTGTGCCCACAGAGGAACCATGTCCACATTTACACAGGTGTAGGGCAAAGAGGTGTAAGGAGAAGATTTTCATTTTACTTTTTGTTTCCTTTTGTTTCCTTCTTTACAAGATGTCTTAAAATATTCAAGATTGATTTCACAAGCAAAGAAAAAGGTCCAAACAGTGCCAAATCTATTTTTTCAGAGAGTGTCTTCATGGTGGACTACAAAATCTGTTACCAAGAAGTACAACATTCCAGGTATATATTAGAAAATAAAAAGGAAAAATGCGTAATATTGGGGAGTCAGCCAAATAGCATATGTTAATTTTTTCTAGAAAGATAAATCTGATTCTCAAAGCAAAAGACATTTGAAAGCAGTGCTAGCAGAAACCACCACAGAGTGTCTAGCACCTGCATAAGACATCTCTAAAGGTCACCAGTATGGGTTCCTCTGTCCTTCTGGGTGTATGAAAATCTACTCTTCCCACCTTCCTTTGGATAAGTAGGACGATGTGATGACTTCTGGCCCTTGCCCTGTGAGTAGAAATGATATATGACTCTTCTAGGCTGAGGCACTTATTGCTGTAAGACCCTCCTGCTCTGCCTCTGTCCTTGCCTCCATAGCCCAGGAGGCCGCATGTTCCAGAAGTTGTGGCTACAAGGTGGAGGTGCTTCCCACAACCTGGGTTCCTCAGCGATTTTCTGGAAGCCAGCCTCCCACCTCAATCTCTTGCTAACCCTCCATGACTATGTTTCCTGGAAAAAAAATTATTATGATTTGCAACTAAGATTTGGGGCTTGCTTTTCACTGAAACAGAACAAAAACTCTCTTGACTAGTATAACAAACTATGATTAAATAACATGCAACTTTTAAATAATTGTTAAAATCTATCCCTCATAATAAAATTATTTTCCCTAAAATAGAGGAACATCATTTGTACAGATAAGCAAACTTTCAAATGTTGAGAAGTAATTGTGGGGGAAAACTGAGATGCATAATCACACAATTTCCACCGTAACTATGTAGTTGGCTTTTCCTTATTTTATAGTAATATTTCCTTTATTTTACGGAAGAGAAAACTGACGTATGGCAATGTTAAGAAAGATTTGTCAAAGTTCATATGGTTAATAAGGAATGAAGTCATAGTTAAAACCCATACTCCATTTACTTTTTCTTATTATACACACTACACCACAGGCAGGGGGTCTAGAAAAGAAAAAAATCCTCTAATCGGAGTTAACATCTCTAAACATAGTCTCTTTAGACATAAAAGTATATCTCCCTGAATTTTTAAATATTTTTTATATTTTATATATTTTTTAATTTGTATATTTTTATAATTTTTAAATATTTTTAGAATATTAATATTAAATAGTTTATAGTTTAAAATCTTGAAGTAGCTTCAGTGCTTTCCATGTATATATAAAGGTAGATAAATGCATACACAGATACGTATACATACTGCACTTGAAAGATTAAAATAAACTATAATTTTCCTTGTTTTTTGAGGGATTGTTTTTACTATTTTTAATCTTTAAAAGTACCAGTATTAAAAATCCTGCATGTTCCACGTGTCATGTTGGCCCATATGAACACTGATGGTTGACTCATTTGAATAATTCATCTGTCAACCCAATAGAAAAAGCATGGTTTCTGGGGTGAGAGAACCCTGAATTTGAATGTTAGCTGCACCATAGTCATGTGATTTGGGGCAAATGACTTGGAATCCCTACGTCTCAGCTTCCTCATCTGTATAACAGGATAGCAATGCTTATTTGAAAAGATTGTTGTCAGGACTAAATATCACATTTTTTCTTTTCTTTTTAACAAAAGAATTTACATTGTGCCTGCCTCATGGTAGGAAAGTAGAAACTGTTTGAATTAGGCTGTTTTCAAATTTGCTTAAGAGAATGGACAGTGTTTTAAAGTCCATTATTTAGGAGCACTCTTGAAATGTTGATTTCGTGACTCATCATCGCAACTGTATCAGAGGAAATTGGATAAAAAGTATCCTCTGTCATCTCTAATTGGCACTCCATCCTTTTTGCATATTTATAATTCCCATGCAAGTGTTAGCGATTTTTCAATAGACAATACGCAACAATCTACTTGTGGTGAGGCATTCCTTCCTGCTCAAAGGAGTGTTTTTAATCAATTTCCTTTAAGTGAACATTGGTAATCCTATAGATGCAGAAGATGGATAAAACGGCTATATGAGATTGTGAGAACTATTTTTCCATTTAAATTAATAAAAAATGAAACAATTTTTATCATCCACCAAAACCCATGGCCATTAAAAAATTATTATATGCTGAGATTTTGAATTAATGTTCAAACAGAAGAGTTGACACTCTTTAAAAGCAAGCAAAACCCTTTTTGGAGTTTGGAGACTGAAGACAAACCTACCTTGCTCACTAGCTATGAAACCCTGGGTAAGTCATTTATCTTTTCTGAGTCTCTGGGACTTGAAAAGGAAAACAAGGTAATGCTATTTCTACTGCTCGTCTCACAGCCTTATGCATAAAGCACATCTAAGGGCTTTGCCAATTAAAAGTTATTATACAAATATGTATGTTTTTTTAATCTGTCTAGACTTTGGGCACTTTTATCATATTTTCCTGTACCAAAAAAAAAAATATTAAAAGCATGGGGTATTATAAGCAGATTTTAATTATTCTCATTTGATATCCAAATTGAAAATACAAGTTTTATTTTCAGAGGACACTGCTTTGGCTGCTTTGGTTTGATAATTTAACTTGACATAAAGTATAATGAACTTCAATGGATATTTGTTCTTGCCCCTACATTTTCTTAGTACTTGTAGTTTGGAAATTCTCCCTTATTTTTTTTTTTTGCTGATAATTGTCAAAAAACCTCAGTTATACTGTGGCATTTTTTAAGAAAGTAAGACGAAAGGGTGATTGATTTTCATTTTCTTTATTTTAGGGGATGATTATGACATGAAATTATTTCTGAGCCATGTGGATAAAAGAATTGAGAAAAATAAGGTGCTTATTTATTTTAAGGCTGATAGGCGAATCACCTTCCTGTTAAGTACTTGGTCATATCTCGGATTATTGTTCACATATTGAACTTTTATTTCTAAGATAAAATTTAATGAAAGTGGCTTTGAAAAATAATTTTCATTCTCCATCATTTTCTATTATTCTAATCCAAATCCTTTTTGCAAGCCATAAATACGGAATTCTCATGTTCAGATGGCTGCTTTTTGTGTTTAGGGGACTATATTTGAATACTAAATTTTATCTGAGCTCTGAGCTGACAATACATATAAAAATAGCACAGTGAACTAGTTCTGAATTTAGGAAGAGTATATAATTGTGCTTCCATTTTCTTCTTGTATTATTCAAATTGCCATATTATATAGACAAAGTAATAAATTTTTAGTTGAGCTTATATATTTCAGCAAACCTAAAGAATTACATTTAGAGAAGGAGGATGAGACACTGAAAATCAGACTTGAAAATCCAGTCCTCCAAAATGTCTTCAGAAAAATTCCTTGGCAAGCACTTGCATGGCTTTTTAAAACTTCAGAGCACAGGTTTACAAGTCTCATACGAAACCAAGTCCAAAGTTGCCATTGCAGAAAGGAGGCATGCATGAATATACAGGAATCTAGTCTTCTGACATTTTCTGCCATCAGTGGTCATTCAGGGGTGCGATGTGGTCAAAATACATTTGGTATAAATCAAGAAATGTAAATTTACTTTTCGCAAAATACTTGTTTATTTTGTTTATTGCAACTGCACTCAAAATCACTCTCTTTACTTCTCTTATAGTGTGAAAATTCTCTATTACAGCACACACTTCAAGAGAAAGCAATATAAACAAGCAAATAAACAGAAAGCAGAGCTTACTGGAAATCTGTTGTACTGGTGGAAACAAGAAGCCCTGAAATGCACATAAAGGATTCTAAATAAACCTGAAAGAAGGTTTGCTAAAGGCCGTTGATACATGACAGAAAAGTAGGTGTAGCAGATTTCCTCATGAACTTTAACTTGCTAATTCTGAGAGTGAAACATCCCACATTTTCTGTAAATATGTAATTGTTTTAATTTCCAAATGTTAATACTTTGCTTTAAAAGCAAAATTCTCTGGCCTGCCTGGTGGCGCAACATTTAAGTGTGCCCCTTCTGCTTCGCCGGCCTGGGGTTCACGGGTTCGGATCCTGGGTGGGGACCTGGCACCGCTTGGCAAGCCATGCTGTGGTAGGTGTCCCACGTATAAAGCAGAGGAAGATGGACATGGATGTTAGCTCAGGGCCAGTCTTCCTCAGCAAAAAGAGGAGGATTGGCAGCAGATGTTAGCTCAGGGCTAATCTTCCTCAAAATAAATAAATAAATAGATAAATAAATAAATAGAAACAAAATGCTTTCCAAGCATGCCCTACCCACAGCAGGCACTCTGAAAACATTGTTTGATTGTTGGGAAGATTTCACTTAGGGGAAATCAACTAGAGGTAAATAGATTTCCAATGAAATGATAACTTCTTGGCAGGAAAGAGAAGATTGAGAGCAGAGGTGTATGGATCCTCCTGACCCCTCACCTCCCTCTTCTTTGGAGCACTGTTATCTAATGCCAGTGACTACAAAGATTACATTTCACGGACACGTCTTTTGTACTCTAGACCCATGAATCCAAGCATGTAAATGATCTTAGATACACTATTTCTCAAACTAAATATCCAAAACCAAACTCTCAATTTTCCCAGGCTAGTCATCATTTCCTCTAGTTTTTCATCTATCACTAAGTTTCATACTATTTGCTTGGTTACCTACACATAGAAAATCTAGGAATCATTCTTGGCAACTTCATTCTCTTTATCTCTTCATAAATCCATTATCAGTTGGCTGATATGTCTCAGACATATCTTAAATTAGTCTACATCTTCTCACGTCCCATCACCTTGGGGTGGGCTGCTTCCACTTTCCTTCAGCTCTCAGATTAAATGTCAAGTGCTTTTCTTGATTACTTTAAATCAATGGGACCCCCTTGTTATTCTCTCTTGTAGTGCCCCGTTTGTTTAATTTCTTGTGATTATGAGTCTGTAATAATTTTCTTATTTGTTTACTTTTTCACATATATCCTTCCTGGCTTTTAAGCTCCATAGAGGTAAAGCCCTTGTCTATTTTCTTGTTTATCTAACCCAAAGCCTGATGCACAGTTTGCACATGGTAGCGTTTTCTGAAAAACAGGTATGATCTTTCTTCATCCATGTTTTGCTCCAAAAACTCCCCTACACTCTATAGACAGAGTAAATGTTGAAAGAACAAATTGGATCATGTCACTGTCCTTATTCTTATTTATGCCACCGTATGTTGGGTTTTCTATTTCTTGAAGGCCTTGCCACTAATAGAGTAAACGGCACTTCCTGCAGGAAGCCTCTTACCCTCTGGCTAGATTAGGCCCTTCTTCCTCTCTTCGCCCCATTGTATGGCACTTTGAATTTATCTTTCAAAGTAATGATTTGAGTTGTAAGTCTATAATGCCTTTGTTATTTGTATAGTGTTCTTGCTCACTGAGGGCAAGGACTGTGCTGGTTTTGACCATCAATATTTCCATTACTGCAAGCTCCATGCCAGATATGTAGGTATAAATGAACAATTGTTGAAATGAGCTCATGGGATTTTTAATAGAACTTCAGGTAAGATTCTTTTTTCCTTCTGAAGATAAATTTTTACTTTTTAATTTGAACATTTGTTACACCTGATTTTATGGGCACCAATTATTTACTGTATTCTGGAGCCACTTCAACCTACTATCATCAATTGTCGTTTCAGCTTAAAGAGGTTGCTTTTGCTATTTCTTTTGAATGATGTTTGTAGGTCTCCTCCTGATGAATTTCTATTTTCCATAATGAGAAATACTACTTGAAACCTCTTTTATTTTTATCACTTATAAATGCTTCCCAAGTGTGTTTTGTAAATGCATTTACTCCCTTTAGTCCTCATGTTAACTAACCTTTGGGGTAGACACTGCCTCTATTTTAGAGATGAGGAATTTGATTCTCAAGATGCGGCTAACTGGAATTTGGACCCATGTAGGTGTGACTGGACTCCTAAGTTGTATTCCTTCTCCCTATCATTTCTTGGGGTTAGACTAGGAAGCTGGAAAAAGTAAGCTCTTTGAAAGATTGAGGTGTAAGCCACGCTTCCCGCACCACACACAGGAATGGGAGGGTGTTCTAGTTAGCCACTTTATTTCTTTTCCTGTTTATGTCCATTCTTGGTAGTTTGCACAGCTGCTTAGTTCTTGTTATCCTCTGCAGGCAAATCTAAAGAAGGCTCTTTGGGACTGAAGATGGTATCCCTACTACGCAAATATGATACCCAACAAGAATCTCTACAAAAGTCTCCACATGGGCAGGTAACATGTCAGGAAACACTCTCCCCCTCCACAACCCTCACACAACACATATATGGAGATGATAGAACAAAAGATCCAAGAAGACAAAGAAGGCATGGCAGGTTGACCACAAATTTATCAATTTCTTATGTTGAAAGTCTAAGTCTACTGATGAGCAGGGTTAGGAGCCACATAGCAACTGTCTTCTCATCATTGTAATCTTGCTATCCTATTCATGGGGAGAATAAAGGGGATCTGTTTGGAGTGTTTGAGAAGGACAGCGGACTGCAGCTGAAATTGTTGCAACTCCTGTGATGGTTAATTCTTTTTGTCTATTTGACTGGACCATGGAGAGAGTTTCCAGATTAAACATTATTACTGGGCATGCCTGTGAGAGCGTTTCTAGATGAGATTAGTGTTTAAATTGATGGATTCAGCAAGTAGATTGCCCTCCCCAATGTGAATGGGCATCATCCATTCTGTTGAGAGCCTCAGTAGAACAAGAGTCAGAGGAAGGTAGGATTCATCACCTTGCTACCTGCCTGAGCTGGCACATTGGTCTTCTCTTGTCCTTGGACTAAAATTTATGCCATTGGCTCCCTTGGTTCATAGTCCTTTGGATTCAGATCATAACTATACCACTAGCCTTCCTGAGTCTCCAGCTTACAGATAGCAGATCCTGGGACTTCTTAGCCTCCATAATTACATGAGCCAATTCCCCATAATCTGTCTTTCTCTTATCTTCTCTATTTATATTTATAATATTGATTCTGCTTTTCTGGTAAACCCTGACTAATACAAGTCCCTTCTCCATAAAATTAGTTGAGAGGTTCAGGGTTAAACACCATGTACTTAGTTATGCAAAAATCACAAAACAGAATATGAAGCAGATAACTCTATAGAATATGTAGTAAATTCATGTTCAATTTGGCAGTGTTATAAAATTACTAGATAGTGAAAGAGGAGAGGCGTATTATATGATAATCTCATTTAACTCAGTAAAGATTCAATAGGGGCAACATCAGTTCTTTCGTGCAAACTGAAGAATATCTCTAGCTGTTTAGTGCAATGGACATTGGTCCAGCAGTGGACCTCTAGGTTCTTGGGACTCACTGGCTAGTTTTCATACTCCAAGTTTGTTTGCTATTCTAGAGCTTTTCGTCAGCATGTGAAAACCTCTCTCATAATGAGTAACATATTTTGTAGATATCTGGAAATAATATTGAAAATTACAAAATGCAAAATGTTTCCTTGAGTAGAGTAGTGATTTTTATTTTCAGATAAGTGAATTGATGCCTATGTCAGTAACCACAAGAAACTAGTTGTAAGAGTTCTGGTGAAGTCACCTAGATTTCTTGAGTATCAGTTTCTTCAACTCTTAAATGAGCAGACCAGTTAATACTAGTTCTCTTCCATCTAGTTCCTTTTATGTTTCAAAGATTAATGTCAAAATGAAAACTTCATACTAAATACAAATTTTATATTATACATACATTCTTGATATTTTCCTCGACAAATTTGATTATGGTGTGGTAGGCAGCCTCTAATATAGCCCCAGGCTTTCCCCCTCCTGGTCTTCAGGCCTGTGGATAGTCCCCTCCCACTTGAGGTTGAGCTGGACCTAGTCACTCACATCTAGCTAAAAGGATATGGTACACGCGATGTCACTTCTTAGAATAGGTTGCAAAGAGATGTAGCTTTCAGCCTGGGGTCTCTTTCTCTCCTGGTCTTTATGAGGGATGCCAGCTGCCATGTTGACAGCTGTCCTATAGGGAGGCCTACATGTCAAGGAACTGAGAGAGGCCTCTTGACAACAGCCAGTGAGAAACAGAGACCATCAGTCCAAAGAAGGACAAGGAACTGAATCCTGCCAAAGCTACATACTCCAATCCCTGCCCAGTCTTCAGATGTGGAAGCCCTGACCAACAGCTTGTCTATACTTCATGAGAGACCTCGAACCAGAGAAACCCAGCTCAGCTGCTCCAGGTTTCCTAACCCACATAAGACAATACATTTAAATGTTTTAAACTGTTAAATATGGGGGCAATTTGTTACATGTTGGTAGATAACTAATAAAATCAGGTTCGTGCATGAAAAGAGGACTTGGATCTGTCCCATTCAGTGATTTTATTCCAGGACTAAATTCTGAGGAGAGGAAATAAGACACACAGACAGAGGTGCGCAAGTTTCCTAGTTCCTTTGCCATTGGCTTTTCTATTATCTCAAGTAGAAGCTGATCGATTTCTCTTTCCAAGGGCTGTGAATAATTTATTACTGAACATTTAAAATATCTATACACATGAAATATAGATGTAGTTTCTTCATCCACTGTGTGCTATGCACTGTGTGGTTTCTGGAATACGGTGGTGAATTTAGCCCAGCCTGAGTCTTCCAGGAGCTCATAGTCCCAGGAAAGAGAGAGAGGGGGCCATTGTAGCACCAGGATAGAAGGGCAAGAACAGGGAGAGTATAGCGTAGTATAGGGTGCTAAAACGTAAGTAAGAGGAACCCCTCATACCTGCTTGAGGGAAGGAAATTCACAGAAGACTTCCTGGAGGAGGAGGTCAGTGAAATGAGGTTTTGAAGAACGAACATTTAGTCACATTAAGGAAGGTGAGAGCTCGGAGAGATTCATGTCTGAAGGGTTATGTGCACACAAGCATGGCCCATTCTGGAGAGTTCAAATAGTTCAGATGGATGATGGAGCAGTATGAATGACCAGATTGAGAAATAAAGAAGGTTCAGCTTATGAAGAACCTTGTATTCATTTATGTAGAATTCACCTGAAATTCAAAGGCAACAACTGCAAAGACCAGAACCAATAAGTGTGACAACTGGTCGCAGGTAATAGTATGTGAGTCAGCATTGGCTACTTGGAAAGACTCTTCTTGGGAGTGCTCAGCAGCCCTGTGACCAGTGAAGGCAGAAAGCCGTGCTCGTCCAGGCTCAGCCTTGTAGGAAACTATGAAGCAAGGACAAAGAGCTAGGAGAGTTCAGGTATTGATGAAAGAATGATTGAAATGACAGCCTATTGGAAGTCGTCAGAACAGGAAATAACTTCAGAGAGGAATGAATCAGTGAATAAAAAACGATGATGGAGGCTAGGGACTAGAAATCTTTATGAGACAAAAGAAGAGTTATGGTGGGAACAGATGAGTGAGAACGTCAAGGCTAGGAAGTCATGGTCAGAGTTTGAACTTCCATAACTATTTTAAAGTTGAGTTTCAGATACATATGTAAATAAAATCAGTATTATCTCACATTAAGACTCCTTCGTATCAGATTGCATTTAATTTCATACAAATTATTTCATGTACACTAAAATAATAAGAAATGTGTTCTGCTCCTGTAATGCACAACTTCCATTATTCTGATGGTTCATTTGATTCATCTTCAAATTCTGAAAGGTCATCCTGAAACCTAAAAGCAATTTGATAAACAACCAGCATTTGAGAATGAATATTAAACTAATGTCCTGTGCATTGTTCATATTCTTTGACAGTGTGTATAAATTTTACTTTTTGTCATGTCGTTTAAGGTCTGTGGGCAATGAATTATTTGTAGAACCTAACCATCCAAGATTATTTTCCTTTTTAGGATTTCTTCTGTCGTTAACCCATTCAAATGACTATTCACCAGCTGAAAGAGAAAATGAATATCTGATTAATATCTGTTGATTAATGTTGTTCGCATTTATTATGAGTTTTTTCCCCATTGACCTAGCAGGCATGCATTATTCCATACTTTTGTTTTATCACATTCCTCTAATTTTCTTTGCCAGTCAACTTCCAAGTTCAGAATCTACTAATATTCATTGGCAATATTGCAATAACTCTCTACTTTTGTGCAGAAAATTTTTCCTCACAAAAAGAAGTGGGTAGGTGCTCCATGCTCAAATAAAGTTGGAAAGCTCTAGGTTAAACTCAGTTAACTGAATAACTTTTAATGTTCATTTTGAACTTCCAGATATTAAAAACTATGCTTTCCAAACTTATTTTGTTGATTTCCTTTTTCAATAAGATTCAAGTGGGTCTGGAATTCCCTGGGGATAGCTCCTTGAAAAGCTGTCCTAAATGCTTTTTCTGACTACATCTTTTCCCCACATCAGTCCCCAGTTTCTCCCTTCTAAAAGGCATCTACAGTTCCTCGCTGCCTATAGAAAACTGCTGATACTATTTAGTAGACATCTACAATTTGACACAATCTTCCTCGTGTTCAATCACATGCCACCAGACACCCTAGTTTTCAGCCATAGTAGTCAACGTTCAAATACTTCATCAATATTCATACAACCCTACATGCCACTTCCTGTCACTGGAGTGACTTTTCCTAAATCCAGAGAGCAAACTCACACTCAGCCTTCCATTTATGGCGCAAATAATCTTTTCCTCTATGATCCCAATTTTCTTCCCACTTTAGAAAAACAATCCAAAGTTTTAATCTCAGACTACAAAACCCTTAAATGTCCCTGGCTACCTCTCCAGCCACATTTTCTAGAAATCCTCTTTCACCAGCACAACGTCCCTTCTCATTTCAGACCCTTTTACTTTTATTCCCCTTTCCTAAAATATTCTTCACCGCTTTGTTTTCATTGTACCCCCCTTCACTGCATTTAGTCTCCCCAGAAATACCTCCTCTTCTGAGAGGACTTTCTTTCTTCCTCCCTATTAAAATTGCGTCTTCTTTCTATCCCTCTCTCCTAAACATCTCCTTTACTACTATTATTGATTAATACCATGTTTTATTTGTTGGCTTATTGTCTCCCCTACAAGAACATAAGCTCTGTGATGGCAGGGACTTGGACTTGTGTTCAGTTTGGTTATCTGTGATCTTTCCACCATGGAAGAGCTTTTGGCCTAATGAATATTTTGGAAATGAAAAAACAAATAAGTGATTCAAGAAACTACAAATTAGGAAAAGTAGAAACCACTATACTAAACTTTCCCCTTACTGTGGTCCATTATAATATAGAGATATGAGAGACAGAGAGAGAGAGAAAGACAGAGATCAATAGATAGAACTTGTACTGGACATTTGAGGACTTTCTTGCTACTTGACATCTATTAAAATCTTTTTCTAGTAACAGCATCTCAACTCATTTTTAGTATTTCTTTTCCATTATATTCAGTGTTGGTATCAATCAAATTGGCCCGCCCCACTCAAGCCAAGATGTGGGCATCTGAGCCAAATCAAACCAATTGGACTTCCTCTCACAAGGGAAACAATCTTGAACAGAGTGACATCTGGAATGAGAAAAGAAATGGTTTGGCCTGATTCATCCCATTGAAGGAAACTCTTAAAGTTGCCCATGTTTCTGACCAATTTTTCAGCTGTAATTGAAACCTGTGGATTTATTGTACGATAATTGCTACTTTACTAATCTAACTTAGGATAGTTTTTGTTGCTTGTAAAGCAATGACCCTTCTAGTTGTGTATATCTATCATTATTGTGTATGTTCTTTCTGCTTGATACATTGAGAACTTTGGGTGTGGAAAATGCTGTCTTCATCTTCAAAGATATTCCATTTGTTTCTGTCCAGTGATGTATAATAGGCTCTTAATGACTTTGTGAATAAAAATAGTTAAATAAATCGTCACACATTCATCATTTATATATCATCATATATACATTTAGGGTAAAAATAAAGTTATTCCAGAGGGGACCTTTAAATAATTTTGATAAAAATGACAAAAATAAAGCTAAAAGATTCTGAAATAAATTAATCATCATTTATTGAGAAAGGGATAATGTGCCTATAATATTTCATAGCAGATAAGACCTGGGTTATATTTTGTGTCCTTAGTCTCAGTAAATATCATATTTTCTTTCCCTATCAGAATTTCTTAAATGGAGAATTTTAATTATGGAAAAAAACTTTCAAATTGATGAGGTGGGTCATATGGATAGGTGATAAATTAAACCATGATGTCCAAATATTATATTTGAAGCACATCTCTTGCACACAAAAGCTGTATAATTTTGGCAAAGTACTTAAATCTCTAAGCTTCAGTTTCCTGTACTATAACAGTTTTCAATAATGTTCTCTGTCTAAATAAAAGATATTGTGGATTAAATAATATAAAATGCAAATAAAGCACTGACCAGAGGCCTTGATATTAAAGAAAGCTTTGTTAATGGTGAATTTATGTATAGAAGGTATATGATATTACAGAAATGCTGTGCTCAATTTCTGACAATTCTATGGATTAACGCTTTTTTGATAAATGTGTACAGTCAGTTTTTAAAACATCAATAGTTTAGATGTCAAGTATACAGAAAGCTTTTAGTGTTCTTTAGAATATTAAATAAATTACTCAATTCTATGTTGCATTAACTTTGCTCCCACCTTGGTGGTTGCAGTTCCATGAATTTATGATGGAATTAATATTGGTCTTGGTTTGTATTTTATTATTATGTGATTCAAGAAGTTATGGGGCATCAAAAGTACACAAAATGAGATATGGGATTATTTAAAATACTGTGCAATTCAGAGAAAAATATGTTCCGTTATTCTGTAATCTCAAAACATAATCGTCATTTCATATAAATCCTGTCAATTCAAAATATTCCAAGTTATTGTCCTACAAGTGAACATGATATTAGAAAAGTAACTGTATAGTTCTGGAGGTTTGACAATCCGTAGGCAATTTTGTGTAATTTTGCCTTCAAACATTCTCAAAATTTTCAAATGTTTTGGGCAATTCCAAGTTGCATTTTCCTTAAAATATAAGTTGATCATAAAAAAGTGATACCTCAAAATTCTTATTTAACTGAACACTTCATTTTTAGATTGTCATGGCAATACATTTATTGCACTTTGATTATGTGTTTTCTCTGATGCATTTATTTACGTATTATTAACAATTGTGAAAATATGATAATAAATTGCTGCCCTTTTGGGTATCAGGTTTATATCTCTAACAAACATAGCCATGTTTCCTTTTGAAAATCCTACCATTAACTCACATTTAGCATTTATTAAAATCAATCATCTTACCTTCCATCTATGCCCCATATGTTCTCTTCAGTCAATGAAACAACTACTCCCCAAGATATTTGTCCATGAAAACCTTAAAATCTGGCACCCATATTTAAATCTTACCATTCTCTAATTGTCTATATTCAGGAAATCTTTTAACTCATTAGTTCTTGCCTTAAAATCTCTCTCATGCTATCTATTCCTTTTCTTTCTAGAATCCCAGCTTTTTAAATAGCATTTCAGCTGTTCTCCCAGATTTCAGTCTTTTCTACTTCCTATTCTTTATGTTTACCACTACCAGATTCTTGCCAGAGAGTTTTCATCAGCTTGCCTTGTTCTCAAAATGAAATAACCCAGAGCCAATTCCACCCAGGTTCACCTCCCTTCTCTGATTATGGGGATCCATAATCTACATGCAAGGGCTCCCAGGTCTGCTTCTCCCTCTTTCCCCTCCACGGAGCCTTGATCCCAGGAAGATAAGACCATGGAAGGTCCTGGTAGCATCTGAGCCATCAGGCCTGTCCCTCTGCATACTGTCCTTTCTGAGCCTACGTGTGCCAAATCTCACATTACCTCCCTCTCAGACCCAGCCCACATCCCACCAGCTCATATTCTCCTGCTTTACCTACCTCTGCAATTATTTAATTGAATCATGGAAAAGCATTTTTTTGCCAACTCTAAAATTCTTAAGATGGTTTGAATGTCTACACGACCTCAAATAAGCATATTAATAATTCAGTGGTATATTTGTGGTCTTTTTGCATATGTATACATCTCTATTTTCTTCATGACCAAAATTGTTATGATTGAATAGAAATTTCTTGTGTACTGATTTGTTCTTTTCTTTTTTAATAATACACTTACTATTTCCCCAGCAGTTTTAGGAATGGCGTGAGGGCTAATGCTTGTTTAATGGCTTCTATGTGAGAAACTGTATACTATCTGTTTTATAAAGCATGACATTTCAGATTCCTAAATGAACATTAGATATCAGTGACTATGACTATTAGAGAGTTTGGTGTGACTAATATAATTAGGCAAAAGAAAAAAAGAGAAGCAGAGATTTCTTTTTAACCTCCAAACTGAAGCATTTTACTCTTGTTTAAAGACTGCACAGTTTTAAATTTGAAATTTTCACAAATAATTTGCACAAATGTTAAAAATTAACCCAACCAATATATGATAATAAAACTGGTCTGAAATCATATCACAGATTTCTAGATTTAGATCAAAGTGGTTTACATAGTAAACCAAAATGAAGGAAAAATTGATACAACTTTGAAACTTTAAACTCTGATTCATTCTTATGCTTTCTGCTTTTCGATTATATATGTCTTCTATCACTATTTCTATACCTTATTTTCATGAATAAATTAATACATAATTTATATAGTTTTGACCCCTCCCCTCAAAAAAAACATAATCAGATTTTTCATCAATTACAGCCTTGTGTATGAGACTTTATGGGGTTTTAGTTGTCTTCATTCATTTGCTTACGCAACACAGAGGGGGACTTGTATGCCATGTTGTTCTACCCCATAAAATTTTAAATGATGCTCTTCATCCATCATATTAATAGTCCAATTAAGAGTGCATAGCATGCTGTGGTTCTACCTGATTTACCTCCCCTGGCAAACAAGTGTACAATATTTCTAGTTAGATTCACTATATTAAGATTATTGGGGAAACTAAGATTTAAACTCACAGCCTCCACTGTTAATAATGCTAAATATAATGTTTTCGTGCAGCAAGATATGTATACAGTAATCTTTATCAGCAGTGCATCTTATACATGAAGAAACCTGCAACAAGGTCTTCAGAGATGATATGAAACTAATTCGTTCTTCAGTGCTAATTACAAACTATTAAAGATGTGACATTTTCCAATGTGTCTAGACCTTTCATAAGGGTTTTGATAACACCACTAAGTCAATTGGTTAAAATACTATCATTTGTCTACATGACTCTCTTTCAAAGTAAAATGTTTCACATTATTAGGCAATGGGGTAGTCTTCACAAAGCTAAAGCTTAATCTAAGTAATGAGTAACATTAATCAAAGTCCAACAGGACTAATCAGACTTCAAACAATGCAACCATTTAAAAAGTTTGCTAATGAGTGTTTCAAGTGGAAGTGAGTGATTTTATTCTTAGGTAAAATATCACTATTCATGAGCATCCACTGGAAATATTAAACGCTAGTAGAAAGGCCACTGCTGCAGCCTTCCACAATTAGCTATAAAAACTTCAAGAATGGTCAGGAATTGAATATATTTGCATAATATGCAATTTTAGTGCCCAGTGGATTTCTGAATAGGCGTCACCTGTCAAACTTCATCTTAGGTTAGCATAATGTTTTTCTTTAGCCACTGAGGGAAGTTGAATCCATTTTGCATTACTTTTCTGTGTTTAGCATTGAACAAACAAAAAGAAATGACAAAGTTCCAAATAAATTGAGTGGGAATTTGGCTAAAGTCGGAAGGAGAATAAGATACAATGAGAGGTGGGGAGTAATTGTGTCCAAGTGTTTTCTGCCCATTATTTACTTACTCTTGCTTTCATCACTACGGTAGGAAAACAGTGCCTCCCCCACAAGGTGTCCCTGGACATTTATGAATATCCCTGTTCCTTGAGAATATGTGACCTTACATGGCAAAAGGGACTTTATAAATGTGATTAGATTAAGGATGTTAAGATGGAAAAATTACGCTGGATCATCCAAGTAGGTTCAATGTAATCAAAAGGGTCCTTATTAGAGGGAGGCAGGAGAGTCAGAGTCAGAAAGAGATCTGAAGGTGCTACACTGCTGACTTTGAGTGTGGAGAAAGTGGTCACCAAAGATTACAGGCAGTCTCCAAAACCTGGAAAAGGCAAGGAAAGAGACCCTCCCCTAGAGGCTGCAGAGGGAATGCAACTGAAGACATCTTGATTTTATCCCAGGGAGAACCATTTCAAACCTCTGACCTCTGGAATTGTAAGATAATGAATTTGTATTGTTTTAAGCCATTGAACGTATGGCAATTTGTTACAGCAGCAATAGGAAACTAATAATAGCACTTATATTGTATCGACCTTTGTGTACATTATCCAACTGAACGTCTTCCATTTGTATCTAAAAAATCCCTTTTATTATCACCATGATCTTCCTCAATTATCTTCCTTGAACAAATGTTTGGTGAGCACCTAAGGGTACTTAGCATTGCACTGTGTTGAGGAGAGCTTGGTGGTCCAAGTGTTCAGGCCTTAGGAGAAAGGATAAATCCATTCTTGTGGGGAAGTCATCAAAAGTTTTGTTGACAGTGATTATTGCTGTTGTTTTTACCATTCTCCCTTTCTTTCAATTTCATTAAAAATATTGCCAAAAAATCTTTTCTGCAAAATGAGTACTAAACACCTCAACTTAGTGTTCATGGTCCCCCACATCGTGCTTCCAGCTACATGGTTCACTGCATGTTATAAACACACTGAAAATACTTCAAAAACTAGAAAAGCACATGGTCTGAAACAGAAGTTTTAGGTACGCCTCTTTTCGTGAGATCAAGCCCATATGGATATACAGTGAATTCAGTTCAAGAAGTGTTCTGATCATTCATTTTTTACAGGAGTGCAGTTTATTTGAAACTGGAGACACTGAAAATCCAGGAACCTTGATTATAACATATAGTAGCCACTTTGGATGTGCTTCTACAGCCACAAGCTCCAGAGCAGCTCTCACCTCAGTCTGAATTGCCTTTTTCCCACCGTCCCCATTAACCACACACTGCAGAGTTTAATATCTTTAAAATGTCTTTGATTTATACTGGCTCAGTCAGAGACCTATCAAGGGTTGCTATTAGTTCAGTGACTGATGAGTTTTTCCTCTTAAAATCAATGGCTACTCTTCCACATCCAGGATGAATTGATTAGACATCACTGATGTTACTGCTCTAGTTCTAATTAGATCATTATATCTTAACTAATAAAGGAATCTGCCTATGAATGCCACTAGAGTACACGATCTGGGTCATCTAGCCATGTCAGGGCCTCACTAACTCTCCATGGATATGCTTCCTCATCCTAACAGTAATGACTATTTTACTTCAACGATCTCCATTATATAAAAGTTTTCCTAGGATTCTTGGAGGAAAGCAATGATTCAAAATGCTGAGTTAGTCATTAATGCATTAAGTCACCAAGAGTTCCTGGTTCTCTCCCTTCTTGCTTTATGGTAGGATTGCACCACAGAAACCCTTGGAGGTCTTGTAGGTTTATGTCGCAAGGTCTAGTCAATAAGTTTTGAGCAGGTTTCCGGCTTGAGGGTTCTGTCCCTCAAGTATGATGACTGATCATGTTCAAGATGATGCCTCATCCATCAGCCAGAGTATAGTTCCCAAGATATTTACGCAGAATGGCCCATTTCAACTGCAAAATATACTGAGATGCATAGGTGATAGAATATGTGCTTTTCATATTCATTTGTTGCGAAAATAAATGATGAAAAACTACCTACTAGGAATTTAGAAATGCACCACATATTTCTATTTCAAGGTAAGCTATATATGCACTGTAAACACATTTATGGACATGAGGAAAATGGAAATGCATATGTATGAAAGACATTATTCAACCTTGTAGACAATGCTTAGAATGTTCATGTTTAACAATCACTGGCAACATTCTATTGTCCACCAGAAAGATTTGGCCTTCATTGACACAATGAAAGGATCACACACCTTAGTTAATAGCTGTCCAGGAGCACTTTCCCATGGAGCATGGTGTAACTCTCTGAGACTAAGTTAGCTTGAGAGACTCCATGTCTTAATCCTTCTCCCATCTTATTCTCTCAGTGTGCTTTGGAGAAATGCTTAGAATTGCATGTAGGCAAGCTAATCAGTAACCAGTAGAAAGAATGACTTGAGAACAGAAAATTTAAGTATTCTGCCCAAACTGTTCCTTCTCTTCCTGCTAAAAAGATAACTAATATTTTCTTAGATTCCTTATGAATGTTGCACTCAGCAGACTTGAAACCTTTGTCTATAGACAGGTACCCAATGGTCTGTGGTCATCCAGCACCTGACACTCCTAAGCCCCCTCCCCAAGCCTGTTTGCCTTATATAAGTCATTTCCAAATCAATTCCACTTTAAGATTTTTTTTTAGGGCAATAGTCCACCACCTTCCAATTAGCTAGCTCATCACTTAATAAAGTTTTCTCTCTCCACTGCTTTGCCTCTTGAAGGATTGGCTTTTGTCTTGCAGTGAGCAGATCAAACCCTTGGCTAGTATCATTTCCAAAATTCTATTCTCAATATACCCTCCTGGACTAATCAATGTTAAATGTCTAACTATTCCCTTGAATCTTTAGCATTTTGGCTATTCCCTAACCACTTCCAGTAAGGTATGTCCTTGTCAGAAAACTTCTAAACAAATCTGCTGTCTTCTTTATTTCCAACACCAAGAGCAGAAACTCATGATCTCCTCTATGATCTTTCACCACTTTGCTTGTTTTGCAGTTAGCATGATAAAAATAAAGATGACACTTAAGGAAGTTAACTAGCAACTGAAGTCAAATCCCCCACTTTGACATTTTCTCAGCCCATTCACTCAAAATATATTCACGGAGCACCTATGGTACCAATATCAGAGAGGATTAGAATTGGGAGATGGACTTTAACTTCCACTGGCCAAAAATATCAAGTTTCCAAAATAAGACAGACTAACTAACCTCATAAGACACAGATTGCAGAAATGAGAATATTTTTTATTGACTTACCATTAGAAGTATAGCTATCTATGGGCTGAAGATGGTCAAATTCTTTATTCAGAATGAGCTTGCCCTATATGGTAGACAACTTATCATCAGGGTGGTTTTTGCTGAGCCAGATTTAAATGGTAAAAGTTGTACAATAATAAAGGCTCATACTAACAACTGCAATATATCCATCTGCCCAAAAGTGAGAAATATGCTGAGCTAAATCAGCAAAAAATAGATGAATAGGGCACCCACATCACTGAGCTCCTGAATAAAAGTGGCTGAGTTCTCTCCCTGACACCCTTTCTTTCCAAACACCAGGGTCCAAATTCATCTCTCTTCTTCTGCAAACACACTGCTTCTTCAAACATAGATGCAGGATGGCTGGGAAAGAGGATCAATCTACACACAAATCTTTACTTGATCTTGACTTTGCTTGTTCTGCATTTACCATAGAGGATTTCTGCTTTTGTATTAATAATAATATCAGCAGCAGCAGCAGAAGCATCATCAATGCATGTTAAAATTGTTGATAACATTTGTTTAAGTCCCAGAATCTTAGAAAACTTGCTCTATTTATATATGTTTTAGGGCATATTTTGCCACCCTTTTTCTCTCTGTGGAATACAAATGCCATTCTAACATAGCCCTCTATTTGTTCAGCTTTGGACTAGACTTCAAATTTTTCACAGCCAAAAATATATAACTTTTGCATACTACAAGTGCTAAATAGAGGTTTGTTATTTTAAATTGAAATGGAAGAGCAACACCATCAAAATGGTGAAATAGGAGCTTTCTGCCATTTTTGGCTCAAAGAACACCAATTTTGACACTCACTTACTGAAAAAAGTGCCTTTATGGAAGTCCAGCAGTCCAGTGAAAAAATTCTAGCACACTGATGGAGCAAAACAATCCAAATTTGAATACATTGTAAAGGGTAAGAGGAACAGTTTCACTTCCCCACATCACCCCTTTTCCAGGATGGCCCAGCTTAGTGCCAAGAAAGATTTTCTTGGGCCAGGATTTCTCTTATGTGGGAAAGCAAGAGTATGTGTGTGAGCACTTATCTTCCCCAGGTACGTGGGTGCTGCCAAAGAGACCCACTTCTTTCTGGCTCCATCCACAAAACTGAGGTGGGTTGCACAACTGTAGGGTGGAAAGAAGCTGGGAGAAAAACAGCCAGGGCTCTCAGAGGGCATCAAGGTGTCATGGATCCAACTAACTTCTTAGTGGACTCCGTCAGGAAGGCTGCCCAGGAGCCACCAGGGAGATCTTACCTGTAGAATCCTCCACTGTCTGACAGGTACCCACAATGTTCCACACACTTCACTGACACACACAACCCACCTTGTGACTAGCTCCCTGTGCATACTCCTGAGGAGAGCAAAAGTCAGTCCTTGTAGGTGGCTAGTGAGTATATGCAGAAAACCAGCATATGGTTGTAACCAAGGATACAAACTTGAGAATTCAGAATGACCCAAGGGAAAGTAAGTGGAAGGCTGTTAGTAGCTGTCCTGGCTTTGCAGAATCAAGAAAAGACATATAATCTTAAGAGCCCACCCCCCAAAAAGAGATAAGAAGAGGTGTGAAGTGGGTGTATGTATAGAAAATGTCTGAGAAAGCCTCACAATCCCTAACAGGACTTTAGAAGGTATTTCTCTCATGAAATCAGATAGCAAAGACTGGAGGAGGTGATTGTTTCTTCAAATGTGAAGATGGCAACATAAGACTTCGAGGAACATGAAAATCAAGGGAATATGACACAACCAAAGGAATACAATAATTTTCTAATAACCAACCCGAAAGAAATCAATTTTCAGCATTTTCTTAACAAAGATTTCAAAATAGTTATTTTAAGGAAACTCAGTGAGTTTAAAAAAAAACACATAAAGACAATTCAATGAACTCAGGAGGACAATAGACAGATAAAATGAGAAGTTAACAGATATATAGAAAGCATAAAAGGGAACCAAACAGAAATTCTGGAGCTGAAGAATACAAAAAATGAAATGAAAAATGCAACAGAGAGCATTAAGAACCAACCTGATCAAGTGGAAGAATCTGTGAAGTAGAAGACGGATCATTTGAAATTATCCTGTCAGAGGATAGTAAAGAAAAAAAGAATGAAAGTGAAGAATATCTATGTGAACTGTGGAATGCCATCAAGAGAAGCAACCTGCAAATTGTTAGTCTCAGAAAGAGAATAGAGGGAGAAGGGAGCAGAAAGCTTATTTAAAGAAATCATGGCTGAGAACTTCCAAAATATGGGCAGAGATTTGGACATAAGTTCATGAAGCTTATGGGTCTCCCCAAATTTTCAACCCAAAACAATCTTTTTCAAGACAATTGTAATAAAATTGTATAAAATCAAAGACAAGGAGAGAATTTTAAAAGCAGCAAGAGAAAAATCTCTTCACATACAAGGGAACTCTCATCAGCAGATTTATCCACAGAAACCTTGCAGACCAAGAGAGAATGAAATGATATATTCAAAATGCTGAAAGAAAAAACTTCCAAACAAGAATACTTTATCCAGCAAAGCTGTCCATCAGAAATGAAAGAGAGATAAAGACTTTCCCAAACAAACAAAATCTGAGGGAGTTTGTAACCACTAGATCTGCCTTATAAGAAATGTTAAAAATTCTTGAAGCTGAAGTGAATGGACACTATTTAATAATACAAGAAGACAGGAAAATATAAAACACACTGATAAAGGTGAGTATACAGTCAAATTCAGAACACTCTAATAATCTAATACAGTGGTATGTTAATTACTTAACTCTAATATCAAGGTTAAAAGCTGAAAGTGTTAAAAATAACTATAGTTACAATAGTAAATTAATGGATACACAATATAAAAAGAGGTAAATTGTAACATCAAAAACATAAAATGTTGGGGGGATGAGTAAAAGTTTAGAATTTCTGTGTGTGATCAAAGTTAAGCTGTTATCGGCTTAAAACAGACTGTTTTATCTATAAAATGTTTATGTAAACCTCACGGTAACCACAAGGCAAAAACCTACAGTAGGTAAACAAAAGAGAAAGAGAAGGGAATCGAAGCATACCCACCAAGAATACTCAATAGGGAAAGAATAATGTCTTCAAATAGTGTTGGAAGAACTGAATATTCACATGAAAAAGAATGAAATTGGACCTCTATCTCACATCATTCACAAAGATTATCTCCACTTAGATTAAAGAATTAAATGTAAGACCTGAAACCATAAAACTTCTAAAATAAAATATCAGGAAAATCTCCTTGATGTTGTTCCCAGAAACTACTTTTTGAACATGACAGCAAAAACTCAAATAAACAAGTAGAACTACATCAAACTAAGAAGATTCTGCAGAGCAAAAGAGATAATTAACAACATAAAAATTCAACCTACGAAATGGGAGAAAATATTTGCCAAGTATATATTGATAAGGGGTTAATATCCAAAATATATAAGGAACTCATACAACTCAAAAGCAAAAAAAAAAAAAAACAAATAACCTCATTAAAAAATGGGCAGAGAATTTGAATAGACATTTTTCCAAAGAAGACCTGCAGACGGGCAATAGCTCCGTGAAAAGAGACTCAACATCACTAATCATCAGGGAAATGCAGATCATAGCCACAATGAGATATCACCTCACACCTGTTAGAATGGCTATTATCAAAGAGATAAAAGAAGTGTTGGCAAGGACATGGAGAAAAAGCAACCCTTGTGCACTGTTGGTGGGTGTGTAAATTGGTACAAACACTATCGGAAACAGCAGGGAGGTTCCTGAAAATATTAAATATAGAACTATCATGTCACCCAGAAGTTACATTCCTAGGCATTTATCTGAAGAAAACAAAAACACAAACTTGAAAAGAGAGGTGCACCCCTACGTTCACTGTAGCATTGTCCACAATAGCCAAGACATGGAAAAAACCTGTGTCCAATGACTGATGAATGGATAAAGAAAACGTGGAGTATATATAAAACGGAAAATTATTCACCCATAAAAAGAAAAATATCCTGCTATTTGTAACAACCTGGATGGACCTGCAGGGCCTTATGCAAAGTCAGATAGAGAAGCACAAATGCTAAATGAACTCACTTATATGTGACATTTAAAGGAGCCAAACTCATAGAAACAGAGAGTAGAATGGTGGTTGCCAGGGGCTGGAGGGAGGAGGCAATGGGGGGACGTTGTTCAAAAGGAGCAAACTTCCAGTTATAACATGAATAAATTCTGGGAATCTAATGCACAACATGGTGATTACAGTTAAAAATACTGTATTATACACATGAAATTTGCTAAGAGAGTAAATATTAAATGTTCCCACCACAATAAAAGGTAATTGTGTGAGGGAGGTGACAGATGTAACTAACCTCATCGTGGTAATCATTTCACATGTACATGTATCAAATCACCATACAGTTCATCTTCAGCTTACACAATGTCATATGTCAAATATATCTCAGTAAAGCTGGAAAAAATTTAAAAAATAATAAAATGGATTGATCTAAAACATGCAAAATTCTAAAATTGCAATCATTTGCCCAGTTTTAAATGGAATAGTTATAGAAAGGAAATATTATTGGGAAAACTAAATCAAGAATACAAATGGCACCATACGTTTCTGGATTTCAGTAATAAATGAGTAAGTAAATATACAGTAATGAAATGAATATAAGAGAAGAAAGCAAAATTAAATGCCACCCGGGTTTTTCCATATTTTTCAAGTTTTGATAATTTTGGTGCTGATATTTCCCTGAGCTTTGGAAGTTTGTATAAACTATTTTAAGAAAGTAAGTATTACATCATCTTGAACCAATGTGCTTATCTTCTGACTTTGTTAATTGTGTGAATAGTATTCTAACAATAATAAACAAAATAATGTGAAAGAGATATAGCCACCAGAAATACCAGTTCTTTTACTTTTCCAGTGGGTGCATGCACTTTGAACATTAAAAGTTGTGACATAAACTTTTGTCGTATTTTTTCATTTGGTATTATATCAGAAATGTGCCCGTGTTAATGTGCAGTCATTATAGTGCTTAATAGTTTCACAATATTTTAAGTACTCCATAATGTTATATCATATTCATGTATCATAAATCACTCACTTAATCTCCTATCTTTCAACATGGATTTTACTTCATTTCCACTACATAAATAATTCTGCAAATTATATATGTGTACTATATATTTTCTAAAATTAAATATCTTTTGAGAAAACTCTCCAAGGAAAATAACTTTGGGGTGTAAATTGATATGTTTCTTATTTTCTACTTTACAAATACAATAATTTATTCATTCTTCCATAGCTTATCATGACAATATTTTTGTCACTGCAGTATTTGCAGCGCTAGTAAATTTGCCACACCTTTCATTCATGCATGCTTCCCACCTGTACCCACCTGGTCCTTGAGAACGGAGTCTTCAATCAGTTCCCTTAACAATTTCACAGGGAAGAGGTAATGATCCCAGCAGCAAGGTGGAAGAAGGAGATGTTTACCTTCAGTTCTTAGCTCCTGCTCCTAGTGAGCGTGTTTTAAAACTTACTTCTTGGAATGACTGCTCTGCGAAGAAGCATGTTACCTTGAGTCTCAGTTTCTAGGAGTGGGAAGATCTCTTCTGAACATAAAGGTATTCACTCTACAAGCCTTTCTGGGAAGACTAAGATCTTGTAAAAGGAAATGAAGAATGCAAAGACAAGACAAACCATAGACTGGACATGAGAAGGGACCTCCCTGTCCTCTCTCTTAGATACAACACTAAATGCACAGGAAGCAAAAGCAAAAATGGACAAGTGGAACTACATCAAACTAAAACCATACTGCTCAGCAAAAGAAAGATTTGACAGAGTGAACAGGCAACCCAAGGAATGAGAGAAAATATTTTCAAACCACATATTTGATAAGGAGTTGATATCCAAAGCAAATAGATAAACTCAATTAAAAATGAGCAAAGGATTTGAAAAAATGTATAATTTTTTCAAGTAGAAGAATTAACCTACTCTTTCTTTTATTTTATACGACTTTTAATATTCAGTGATTTCATTTTTTATTTTAATTCAGTTATTTGGAAATATGTAAATGATCTATTTTCAATTTTTATGGCATCTTTTGACATTTATTTGTAATTTTTTCCATTAATTTAAAACTTATAAGTGTCCATCCTTTCATTTATTAAAGAGAAATCCATCTTCCCCAGTAAAACAGAGTAAACATTTCCTTTAACTTTAGTTTATAACATGTGCTTTGTCATATAGCAAATCCAGAGAGAAGGAAAGAATGTTGTAATATTCCTTCTATTACAGTTTTGTCCCATTGATCTATGTGTCACATTGTTCATGTTCACTTATATCACATTGATTAAATTATTGTTTTATACTCTGTTTTAAAATCTGATAGGGCTGAGAACACTTCATGATTTGCATACTACATATACACATATAAACACATATAATGTACATGTATATGTGTGTATATATACATATATTTACTTTCTTCTGTTTTTCCCAAGACGTTTATAGTCATTTGGTTGATTACAAAATAGAGCCTCTTGGAGTTTGTACAAAGGTATACATATATATGTGCATGTATATGTATGTATAAACATGCATATGCATATATACGTATATATGTGTATGTACATAATTGTTTTGTTTTACTACTATATTTTTCTTTAATGCTTGCATTAACTTTTATGTATCTTTATTCACTAAGATCCTCTTATGTATAACCAATGTAACCAAATGAAGTTTGATTCTTTTCTTCTACAAGTAATGTATATCTCTCATTACATATATTTCTAAATAATATTGGCTTCTATTTATTTTTAACATTTCATCCTTGCCTTCTAATTAATTATCATCAGATGCATTAATGCACTTGTATTTCAGCCATCGTATTTTTTCCTGCTCTCTGGCTGCTTATTTTCCTTAATACCCAGTTATTGTTTTACGCAGGAAATAAAGCAGAGCCATATCTTACTGACAGCTATGTTCTAAAATCAACGAATGAAGCAAAAAGAAGAGACAGTCAAAATAAGTCTAAAATACCCTCTAAATAACACATAAAATAGATGGCACATGGTTTTGTGAATTATATCTCAACCCATCCAAGTAGCAGCAAGCTGACCATCACTAAACCGGGTCACCACTGCCAGGCAGAAGACGGAGTCACTCTGGGGCCGGCCCGGTGGCTCAGCGGTTAAGTTCACAGTTCCGCTTCTCTGCGGCCCGGGGTTCACTGGCCCGGATCCCGGGTGCAGACATGGCACCGCTTGGCACGCCATGCTGTGGTAGGCGTCCCACATATAAAGTAGAGGAAGATGGGCATGATGTTAGCTCAGGGCCAGGCTTCCTCAGCAAAAAAGAGGAGGACTGGCAGTAGTTAGCTCAGGGCTAATCTTCCTCAAAAGAAAAAAAAAATTAAAAAGATAAAAGAAGGAGTCACTCTGGCTTGACAGTGGCACAGATATTTCCAGAGATTTTACTCAGTTAATTTAGAGATGATCCCTCAGTTTTGCTCTTTCTCTCTATTTCACCCCCCATCCTGGGGGGGTGAGTAAAGAACTGGTGTTGGTGATGGGGAGGTGGGGAGGGAATTGATGGAGGAGGATCATGGGTAAGTGGTGGGGAGGGGATGCCTTCTGCAGGCTCATTCATCCCAGTGTTTTCAGTGCCACATCTCATTCCTGCGCATCAGCAACCTGCTGACTAACTCCTAGGTTAAAACCTCTCACTAAGTGATGGTTCCTACTTTATGTTCAGTGTGTGTTTGCCCCTTTTTATGTCCTTCTGTGATTTTTCTGAGCTTCAGGGAGAAAGCAGAAGCAAACAGGTATATGCAGTCTATCGTATAGAACTAGCAGCTTCTATCTCCATCTCATTCCTTCCTTGATTCTCCAGTACTTCTTTCTCTCATTTGCTTTTTGGTCTCCCTTTTTGCCTTATTTCTCTCTCTTATTTGCAACTTTCATACTATTTCTTTTCCTAGTAAAAACTTTCTTAAAATCATATTATAGAAGCAACATCTTATCGCCAGGTAGGGGGGTGGGTTATGTGATATGGAAATTAGTTAATTTATTGGTATCTTACCACAGTGTAAAATAACTTATGGTTCAATTTCTAAAACATCAATTGCCAAATAGGAAAATAGTCAGATTGTTGTGAAAAATAATGGAGAGAAGACAATATCCAGAGATGAGTTTACATCTGTTAATTACTACGTCAATGCTCATCAGCCAAAGACCACCAGGAATGCACGTGTCGTTGATTAAGTTGGGTTTGTTACTCTTTGCTGTGAGAAGGAACATACACTATGGGGACCTGTTAGAGAGATCCAGAAAACAGTTATTATATTTATTGTAGATTGGTTGTGTTACATGATTTTGCTCTAGACTGGCTGCTGTCAAGAAATAGGGGTTGTTGCATGAATGAGGATCTTCATAATTCTTACCTAGAAGGGAGGAAAACCAGACCAAAGGTAGACTCCTAATTGGTAAAGAAGCAAACTTCACTCATAGTAGCTAGGAGAGGATGTATGTAGTCACTTTTTTGGCCTGGGCAATGTTCGTGTTTTACCTATGTTGGGCACTGTTACAGACTGTCTCGTTTTTGTCCTGACCAATAATGGTCACAGAGCAGCCTTGTTCAAATGTTGATGTTCTGTGAAACAGGAATTCACTATAACCTAGCTGTGAGTGCCAGACAGGCCATTTCGTAGCACACCAAGACCTCGCTAAATGGATGCCTAGCTCCTGGATGCCAGGGGCTCCTATTCTCTCTCTCTCAACTATTTCAAAACTTCAAAAATACGTATTTAATATAACTCAATTTATTCCTCTTTCTTCATTCAAAGCCCTTCACTAAAATGATTGAGTTGATTATATTTGTCTGCTAGGGCTGCCATACAAAATACCACAGACTGGGGGGCTTAAGCAACAGAAATGTATTTTCTAACAGTTCTGGAGGCTGGAATTCCAAGATCAAGATGTCAGCAGGGTTGATTTCTGGTGAGGCCTCTCTCCTTGGCTTGCAAACAGCTACCTTCTGCTTGTATTCTCACACGGTCTTTTCTCTCATACAATCTTCCTCTTCTTACAGGGAGCCCGGTCCTATTGGATTAGGGCCCCAACCTCAAGACCTCATTTCACTTTAATTACTTCCTTAAAGACTCTGTCTCTAAATACTGTGACATTGGAGGTTAGTGCTTTAACGTATGAGTTTTGGAGAAACACAAATCAGACCATAACAAGGATTGTAATTTTTGTCTCGTTTTAATTCCTAAAATGAGAATGTTTTACTAATAATCAAAAGACAAGAGCAGTTATATTTAGGTGCTAATACAAGACAGTGGAAAATTATAGTCCAGTAAAAATGGGCGTAAAATCTAAACCAAAGAAATCTGATTTATAAACAAGTAGACAACATGAAAGTCCAACGAAATCAAAATTCTAAACATAGAATACATAAATGTAACTATTTCTTTTGTAAAGTGATTCAGAAGTTCACTTTGGAAATAGGCCTTAACATCTCAATCTGCTTCTGTGTCTACTAGTAGCAGGCTTCCTATGGACCAGGCATTTGTAGGTGTAATGCGTCTATCACTTAACCCTTTCTCAGTGACCCTCGTATTTTATAGCACTGACAGCTGATGAGACATTTCCAAGTGCAAACGTCTAGTACACGGCAGAGCCAAAATTTAAACTCAGTATTTCTGGCTGCAAAACCACATCCTGCCAATTGCACAGAGAAACGTGCAGACAGGAAATTAAAAACTGTAAATAATCTTTTGAAAAATTTTAATCCCATAGGAAATGGATACATACTTTTATAATTTTACCATCATAATTAGACATTATCACCATCTATAATATTTTTTGCCTTCTAAATAGTTGGTACACTTGAAAAATGTTATGGAATATTAATACCTTCATATCCTCAAACAATGTCAACTCCTCTAGTATTTGTTACCAATGGTACAGTGACATTAGAATTTTAAAATCAATATTTTGAAGAGTCTAACTTGATGTCATAAAGTTAGCAAAGAAATAGTTATAGCACTTTTCCCTCAAATTGCTTTTGTTCTCATTAGAGGAGAAATGTGTTTTTTTAGATGAAACTTACCCCAGAAAATCCTGCTAGCCTAACGCAGCATCATTTGCAATTATCTAGTAAGATGCAGGCCCCAAATTAGGCAAAAGGTAGCATGATTCAAGTTTTCTGGACTTATAGAGGTAGCTTTCTAGTACTTTGAATGATGTTCCACATAAAATACGGCCAATTTTCTGCAATTACCTTAAACACAATACTATAGTTCCTTATTTAACATGAGATTACAAATGCAATGAAGAGTGTGGTCTTTGGATCAGAAAGACCTCAATTTGATTCTACAAGAGTTTTGGGTTTTGTTTTCCATAGAAACGTACTTTTGGAGCAAATATTTTTGTTTTTGTTTTTGTTTTTGCAGAAGGTTAGCTCTGAGCTGACATCTGCTGCCAATCCTCCTCTTTTTGCTGAGGAAGACGGGCCCTGAGTTAATATCCATGCTCATATTGCTCTACTTTTTATGTGGGACACCTTCCACAGCATGGCTTGACAGGCAGTGCGTAGGTCCGCACCGGGGATCTGAATTGCCAAACCCTGGGCGACTGAAGTGAATCCTGCAAACTTAACTGCTGTGCCACCAGGCTGGCCCAAAAATAATTTTTATAAGCAATAGTTTCTACATGTGTAAAATGAGTTTAATAATATGCATCCTTCAAGTTTATTGCGAAGTTTAGATGAGGTTGACTCCTAATAGCACCAGCTCAGTAATTGGCACTTAGGAACGTCTATAGGGCAGATAATACCTTGTCTTCATTTTTGTTATCTGCTTTATGCTCTATTTCTTCTTATTATCATCACTAGTATTGATTCTCCACCTTTATTCCCATTTTTATCATCACCATCATCATTACTACCATCACCACCATCACCATCATCATCCATCCTCTATATTAAGCTCTCATTCTGTTCTAGGCACCATGCTTAGCACATCATAAACAGAATCACATTAATCCTCACAACACAAAAATGTCATGAAGTAGAACATCCTATATGAGAACATCAAGATCAGAGCAGTTCATTATTTCACCCGAGTTCCATAGCTTGTTTGCATAGATTTCTTCCCTTTGACCTCAATGCTGGAGTATCCCAGGGTTCTAGGATTGATCTTTTTCTGTTAGACTTCTCTATATCATTCCATCAGCTATCTTTAGTCTCATGATTTTATATATCTTTTGTACACCAACAGCATGTATGTGTATATATACATCTCGGCCCAAATAATTCACATCAACTTCAGACTCATATTATCCAACATCTCCTTTGGGATATCTAATATATGCATCAAATTTAATCATGTACAAATAAACTCTGAATATCCCCCTCAAAAGTCAACCTACCCTCAGTTTTTCTCATTTTGATTAATGGCAATGCCATCTTTTGATCGGGCCAAAAATTTTTGACTCTCCTTGATTCCACTCACACCCCATCCAGTCAGTCAGCAAATACTATTGCTTTAATATTCAAAAGATACACAAGGTGTGACATTGCATGGCTAGCTAACAAATCTCTCCTCTAAGCCACCTTGTATTTCTTCTACATAATAGCAACAGCTCCCTGCTAGTGTCCCTTTACCCTCTCCCCTCCCTCCACAGTCTGTTTCCAAAGCAGTAGCCCATGTCACCCTGTAATAAAGTACACTAGTTTATGTCACTGTCTGCTCATCACCTGCCCACAGCTTCCCATTTCAAACAGAGTATAAGTACATTTGCGTTTTTTAAGGTAAAGTTGTCTAGAAGCCCTAAGTCATCCAGCCCTCGCTTAACTCTGACCTTGTCGTTTACTTATCTTGCCATCACCAGATCTGTTCTTGCCATGCTGGCTTCTGCTGTTCCTAAAATGTGCTATTCCTCAAATACGTGGGCATATTCCCACTCAGACCTTTGCATTTGCTCTTTCATCTCCTCTTTTCCTGAATATCTGCATGGTCTTCTTCCTCACGCCCTTTTAGTCTTTCCTCACTTGTTCATTTCTCAATGATGATTTTCATGACCACTATATTTAAAGTCCACATCTGCCCATGCAAGCATTCCCTACCCTACTTCCAACTTAACTTTTCCACAGCATATATTACTTGTTAATATTTCTATAAGTTATTTATTTATGCATTTGTACACTTTCTCTTCCCTGCTATACTGTGAAGACCCGGGGTAAGAGTTTTCTGTCTATCTTGTTCACTAGTGGATCCAAAGAATCCAGAAGAGTGCCTGACAATCAACAAATATGCTTAAAATAAATGCATGGTTGTTTGTGCTGAATACTAGCTGAGGAGTTACTGCTGACATTGACACATGGGAAAACCACTGCAGGAGTTAGAGGATGCAGCAGAGTCATTGGATACATGCTCTGGAGAGAAAGCTGTGAGGACAGTGTAAAAGATAGATGACTATGATTATAAATTGGAAGTCTGGAGTCTGGATTATCATGCTATTGCAATAGTCCAAATGAAAACATATAAGGACATGGTTTAAGTCCAAAGGTGCAAAAACAAGAGTAGATTCAAGTGGTGCTATGGAGATATTATTAAACAATTTGGCAAGTGGTTGGAAATGAAATATCAAGAATATGGAAGAAGATGCAATCATGGTATAATTTCAAATCTTAGAGATATTGCGGTCAGTACTGCCATTAACAATAATAGTAAGCAACCAATCCATTAATCAATGAATCAAAGGAAATGTAGATGTGGAAAACAAAGACGAATTCAATATTAGGCAATTGTTCCCTACATAAAACAATTTCACCCTTCAGAGGACATAGAGAAACGTCTGGAGACACCTTTGATTCTCATCACTGAGGCAATGGAGGAATGCTACTAGAATCTACAATACACCTATGAATCTACATCCTAGAGCATGCCAGGTTTTGTATGGTCCAAGATGGCAATAGTTCTGAGGTTGAGAAACCCTAGTACTAGATATGTTCAATTTGAGATACCTACTATGTATTCACATAAAACCACTCAAAAGTCAAATCTAGAATTCAGAAGAGAGATTCTTTCCATTAATATAGTTAAATATTTGTTGGATATGTGTTTCTGATGGTAGTTGTGAGAATAGTTAAAATCATGAAGAAAATGCAGTTTGAATGTGAAGTCAAAGCAAAACTTTAGCAAACATACTTATATTTACGTGGATAATGAGGGGAAGTAAGTCAGATGGAAGGACAGAAAATGTGGATGAAATGCAGGAGAGAGATGGGATAACAGTTTGAGAAAAAAAAAAGTTGAAGAAGACTTTTTAAATGGCAGGTGAAATTATATGTTTGTTTCTTTGCTTGAGAAATAAGACTGTAATGAGGAATAGGCAAGATGCAAGGCACAGTTTGATCAAGTCTCCAAGTGTCAAGACCTGAGTTACTGATGTACTGGTGGTACCATTACTCTAAGTGAAGGAAACAAGAGCAGAAGTAGTCACCAGGGTAAAACTCAGGACAGGAAGAGAGACAACATAGGGTAGAACAAAAGAATCCTACCGATTTGGGTGAGATGTGCCCTTTTTTGTTTGTTGATTTTTATCTCCTTGACCCTGTGTTTCCCCATCTGTTAAATGGTGATAAGTAATACTGCAGGTCTGTGGTCAGAAACAGATGGGATGGTGTATATGGGGTACCCATTTCTTTCAGATCCCCTCCCTCATCTTCCTCTTGAGTCTCCTTTTCGTCATGCTGTCTGGGGAGATCTGGCTGATGGCAGCCACTGGTGGAAGATTAGAGGAGAGGAAGAAGGGAGAGGTTGGGATATTTCTCCTCCTTCCTCTTTGTTTCTGGGAGAATCTCCTCCAGGGTTCCAACTTTTGCTATACTCCTACCTCACCCTCTGTAGCTTCAGCTAATGCAGCGCAGCTATGTCCTCCACTGCTCTGGCACCTGGGCTATGGGAACACCCTGTCCTCTCACTCGCCCTCACCCATTCCTCGGCAACATCCGGGCACCCTGGAACACCTTATTGTGTGCTGTTTGGGTTCTCTGCTTCACTGTTCTGCAGACCATCACATGGATTGAGCTCCCTGCTTTGTGAGACTCTGACTAATACTCAGGCAACTAATAAAATGATGCCAAAGTCCTTTTTCGAGTGTATTGAGTTGGAAATATTAGCAGTAAGTCCATGAGAGGATGTGTAAATTATTGAGTGTTTGGCTCAGCTTACATTTAAGTGCCTGAAATCAGTACAGCACTTAATCATCAATAAATAATGAATTCATCCCTGAGTTACTCATGTTTTATATTTATTATTTTCTGCTAAAGAGAAGCCAACAAATTGTTTAAAGTAAGAGATGATCTTTTTGTATATAGATTCACAAAAATTATACCCCTTAAGTTCCCAGTGGATTTTGGAATCCACAGGCAATATTTTCAGCCACTACAAATTTCCAGTTCTTCAAATGATGTTTTTTACAAGAGCATTCAATAAAAGCTAAGGGCAGAATGCACAATTTCCTGGGGAGAGTTGTCTCTGTACATGTGTAAATTGATTAAGTCTACGAAAGTTGCTTTCTGATGCTGACACTGAGTATGGTGAGGCTCTTAAAAAACCATGAGAAATTGCAAACCTTTTCATGTTGTTCTTAAGAATCCTTTCTGGGGAACCAGAAAAGCAATGGAGTTGTTTGTCAGCACAAGAGCCGTATATGTAGTCTTAGCCAATTTTCCTTCAAAACTATAATTTTGTTTGGTCTAATTCTTTTATTTCAGGATTCTTAAAATAAAAATAGCCCCAATGAACTCTTTGAGAAACAGGACTTAATTCTTATGCTAAAGCCAAAATATGAGTGGAGAGGTTTTCCCCAGGGCCTAATGTGATACACTGCTCCTCAAATTCTGGTTTCCTCCGGTCCACAGCTCAGAGAAGTGCCCCATGATATTTAAATAGGAAGGATCCGCCCAACGCAGAGAGGTAGCAGGTGCAGCACCTCACAGTTGGGACCTACCCAAGCCTTCCTGGATTCTGGTACCTTACCAAAACCCTAGGGTTGGGGGACACAGGGGTAAAGTCAGAAGTTCTCAATGGAAATGAAGAGCAAAGGAATATTTTTTTTCTTTTTCTTTTTAGTCTCCCAATTTAATTGGAAGTGTGGGGCCTTAGGTGTTATCCCAACTCCCAGCATCCCCCTCACAACAAGTAGACATTGAATCTCTCTGAATCTCTTTGCTCATCTAGAAAATGACAATGAGAGAAGGGTCGTACCCACTTGATCACCTTCAGTGAGAAGCAAATATCATGTAAAAAATACTTTCTTTCCTAAACAGTTTTCGAAAGCACAGTCAATAGTTTTATGATACCAAAAGAGAGTCACATTTCGGAGGGATCAGATTTTACAACACCTTCTATTTGTGAGATTCCGCTTTCCTTACTGGCCCCACACCCAGGTAACCCTGATGTCCTGTGGTTTGCTGCCTTTCCCACACCAGTTATGGATCTGATTATGCAGGGCAGATGATTACCCAGTTATGGTTCACGGGTCTTGAAAAGCAGATTTAAAGATCACGGAACTACTTTGTTAGCTGTTTGTCATCAAGGAGATGAAGGCGCAGCATTAGGCAGCACAATTAACAGTACACTTGATAAGGTGAGATAAAGCGTTTTCACTCTGCCTGGGCCAACACTCGATTTTAGCATCTGTGATTTTCCATTATAGTTGATTAAACGAAAAAGAAAGAAAGAAAGAAAACTCTGCTGAGGTCATGGCAGTTATTTGTGATTGCAGGTATTAGTGACTGTATCACTAATTGAGAAGAGAAAAGAACCCTGAGACCACAATTAGGAAAGAGGAGGTGGTGATTTAAATTGCTTTCCGGCGGCACATTGTGGGAGTGGGGAGATTCATGCCTGCCATGGCATATTACTATGCTCCTGAATGGGTAGCTAACATTATCCCTGGAAAATGGAGATTAGCTTGTTGTGTTGCCTGCAGGAGCAAATTATGTCCCAGAGAGAACCACCCATGAAAAAGAAGGCCTTGGCACTGGAGGTGCTTGATTTCATTTTTCTTGAGGCATTTGCGTGGTTAAGCCAGCCTGGTGAAATCGGCACAGAGCAATTCTATATTTCTTCCATTATGCTGCAAAGCCATAAGCCATCGAGTCCAGCAACGCTTCTGCCCGGCTCCTTGTCTTGGTGACTGATCAGATGCCCTTTATAGCTCATCCTCCCCCATGCCCATGGTGACTCTAGCAGCCCTTGCAGCTCTGAGGAGAGGCCATTCCTCTGCCCCGGTGAGTCTCTTGGTTATTCCACTAGTGCTCTTAATCCCTTTAAGCCAGGTCTGTCCGAGAGACCAGGAGCTTACGTGACCAATGCAGCTTGTCAAGTCTGCTTCACTGCCCAGGGACGTGGACCAGGGCCTATCCCAAGCTTAGAATGTACCTATTTTAATCCCGATTGACTCTGTCTTACTTATTTATACCTCCACCTGTCCTCACTCTTCATTTCATCTTCTCAGGGGCTCGCTAGTTTTTCACAGCAAAAGAGGTCTTCCCTGGCCACCGGAGATGGCTTGGCCTCTGCTGCGCATTGGCTTCACAGATCCTTTTCCTGTTCATTCTCCACACCCTGCCCACCTTCCCCCAGGCTCTTAAGCCTGGGCCCTGTCTTTCCAGACACCCCTTCTATGCACAGGGCTCACCTCACATGCAGTACCAAAGTGGGCTTCCTTAGACACAAGCGGTTTGACCATGAGGACTAAACTGATGCAGTGGCAAACGTCCTGACCCAGGAGCTGGGGAGTCTGAATTCTAGTCCAAGTTCTGCACCGGATCACCTATGCACCGTGGGGCCGGGCACACGCTCTGGCAAAAAAGCATTTCCCTCAACTACAATAATGAATCTCTAATGTCTCTTCTAGCTCTAAGGATCCTAAATTCTCTATCCATAGACCTGGAGCTGAGAGCAGGCAAATGCCGTGGGGGGTCCATCAACTGTGGAAGAGGGATGGGACTTTCAGGGCAAACTTGTGGGGACAGTTTGTGTTGTACTAGCTCACATCTCTGTCACCAAGAGGATAAGACCCAGCCTCTCAGCCCAAAAAAATGGAAACTCGGAAACCACTTAAGAAGCTTTTAACTCTAGCCCACTGGGGTGGTTGGTAAAGAGAAGGGAAAAAGCATATCCCTGTCTGATGTGGTTGTAACTACCGCCCAGCAGGGCCCTACCAGCAGTCCAGGGCAAGAAAGGGAAGAGAAAGAAGAACAATCATCATTTAGACAGGAGAGAGGGACACAGAATGCACACACTGCAGGTTGGAGGGGAAATGCAGAGGCTGCAGGGTGTGTGGTGACCAGGCAAAATTAGAAATTGTGTTTGAGGGGAGAGTGGAACCTCAGTCCCACTGTCAGCAGAGTGAGGGGACCACAGAACCAGAACCAGAGATCTCTGTGAGGAAGCAGGGCACAAAGTGAATGGAAACTGTGGACTCAAGGCAGAGCTTGTGAAGCTAGTGGAGTCTCCTGCCAGAAGGCCCACAGCCCAGCTCTCCCACCTGCTGGGACAGGACCTCTGTCCGAATCAGCGTCTCCATCCCTAAAATGAGGACGCTAAGGAAACCCATGTCAGAAGGTCTTCTGAGGATGAAACAAATTAGTCGGTGTAAAGTCTTTAGGGAAACAGCTGACACAGATTTCGCAGTCATCATTAGTTCTGATCATTTCTGAGGACCCGGCATGCCTCTGCAGGCTGTCAGCCAGTAAGCTCCAGGTCCCTAGCCTGGTCCTTTGGAACCTGAATGATGCCCCTCTCTCTGTGCCCTCTGCTGTCTCTTGCTCCTTGCTCTCATCTCTTTTAATGTTCTACCTGCCCCCTCTAATTCTTTTCTCCATCCAACTCAGTGGTTGGTTTTTCTTTTTTTCTTTCTATTTTCTTTTTAGTGTCTTGGGGCACTTTGAGAGTCCGTTGAAAGCTCTGGACCTCCCGTGAGAAAGTTTGCATATGCAAATATTTACAAAATTGACGTATGCTAGCATTAAAATTTTTCCCACTGACCTATTTCCTATGATTGCTAGATGGATTTGCAACTTACTGTTTTGGCTTTCATCTTCCTCCCTGACTCAACTCCCCTCTTTCTCTATAACATTTGCACCGTCACCATCCACCCAGACAGGGGGATCCTGTAACACCAATGTGCCGTCCTGTAGGCATTTGACGTGTTGTTAAGAAAATGTACCTCATCAGGACACATACCTGCTGCCAAGTGCACAGAGATGACCCCTTCCCGCCCTCCCTAATGGTACCCTTCCTCTCCAGATGGGACCCTTCCCTCCTGTCTTGACTGAGATGAGCAGTGTTGTCCTGTCCCGAAAACCTGACCGTAGAGCAGAATGTCTTCATCGGCAGATGGTTTGATTAAGCGTCTGTCAGCAGGTGAGGTTCCAATGCTCATTACCGATAACAATTAAAACCCATTTGAAGAGAACACTGGTTTGCAAGAGAGAATTCTAAAACCTTGTGATAGTAGAACTGAGATAAACAGTAACAGCTGCTCTCAGAATAATATTCATACTCATAAACCAAACATTTTCTATTGTAAAAATCATTATCTTGAAAGGCCCTCCTGATAGGCCTTGTTTGCGTGAAATCCCCATAGCACATTTAGGGTGCTCCAATGTTCCTCTCACTCTCACTCCAGCTTTCTTTCTCAATCTCTTTTACTGTTGTTAATAATAGGGTATAACTTTTAAGGCCTTAAAGGGACCATTATTGCATTCATATCCTTGTTTATGCCAACAGGTGCTCAATTTTGTTAATAAACATATATCTTAGAATTTTACCTCTGAATTTCATCTTAAATTTGCTGTCATCTTTTCTCATCACATAGAATGATGATGGTCTAAAGATCTTTCGTTTCCTTTTGTGATTTTGCTTATTTTGAAAGACAGTATTCAGCTTTAGAGTTGCCCAGACAGCTGGATTTGTTGGTATTTTGACAAACAACTGCACACAATATTGTATCATTTCAGAAACATGGTTTCCCTCAATTCCAGAGTATAGCTTACACAACGGTCCATATGGTGAAATCGATCCATTTGAAGAGTAGCACAATAGTTTGTGGATAGCCAGATGCATTGAGCCAGTTCAGGCCAATTAACACCAACTGAAATGCCAGAGTCCTTTGAATTGTAGTCAAGCAAATGCCATGTTTCTAGTGGCTTTTGATAAGCTGAATTAATATAGCAATTATACTCAGGCTCTTGGGACTCTTCTGTTATTGCCTTTGAAACAGAGACAAATAGCTGAATTGCCCACTCAGATATGCATTTTAATATCTGCTCTTCAACATTAGACCTAACTAATAGTCTTAGCTAAGACTATAATGACTAGCGCATAGCCAGACCATAACTGATGGGACAATTATGCTTTTGTTTTGCTTGGGTTTTGGATTTTTAAAGATTTTTTTCCTCCAAAATTGCTGGTTAAAGATCCGCTATAGTATCTTCAGTTCCTATGGAATTTTACTCCACTTGTAACCTTGACAGCATCAACTCAAGAAAAGCATTCCTAATGGTGAAGAAGTAGCTTCTTAAGCCACTATCAGCCTAGATTGTATGTTTTCCCCTGGAAAGAACAGAGTCCAGGGGTGTCTCCTTGGTGTAAATTTCTACTTCCTTAAGACTTCTATTTCCTTAAGTTTCTACTACCTTCTGTTAGGAGGGCTGACTTTGGTGCAGCTCTTTCATACCCTTGGACTTCCCCACTCCAGTCTTAATTAGTAAAAGATAAGGATAAACACAAGAATTGGATTTCTCTTTTTTTGCTTCCCTGATCATAACTACTCAATCACTTCCCCACCCTCGGTGAGCATCCTTCCACTGCCCTCTTACAGTTGTGGGGTAAGGGATGGGGATCTGATGGCAGCTCATGGGCAGCCTCTGTCCCTCATCATCCTGATCTTTCAATTTCCCTGTAGTTTTATAATATCAATAAGAGTTGGGGAAAATATAATAAAATAGTTAGACAAAATTTTTAAAAAGTGAACAGAAATATAGTGGTAATTAATTATTCCCATATTTGATAATAAAATTGTTCATAAATAGATGCATGTATCTAACAGCTTCATTTTTTTCTAATTTTCTTCTGTTTCTTCACCTACCAGAACTGATTAGCTAACAGGAAAATGCACATATAATCCTAATTTTAGGGCGACTTTGAAAATAAATGTAAAGCATTATGCTCACTTCACATTTGTGTTAATGTTTAGTTCAGCCTTCGAATGACCTGATTTTGTTCCCCAAGCAGAGCTGTGGTTATGGGGCTTATGATCATATCAATGAAGTACACAAGGCTTATAGGCAGTAAAGGAATCCAATTTTAGGTAAGGATTTTTGTTTCAACAACAACTCAGATGTTTAGTGCCAGGTCAGAGAACATTTCCAGTCAGGTATCTCTAGCCTGGACCCAGGTGCACTGCTTATTGCATGTTCTTGGCAATTTGACCTTCTACAATGTTGAAGACCTTCATTGTCTATGAAATAATGCGAGTGAGACCATCTGCTAATGACCAATTACCCGTTTCAAGGAACAATGTGTGGCTCATTTTTGGAAATCTCTTAAGAGGTACAGAGCCCTTTTGAGAAATCAGCCTCAAATATGAACACCTTCAATGTAGGCTTTTTTGCTGCCAGGGGTATTCATTAGCACTAATCAAGTCTGAAGTGTCAAATGATTTCTTTTGTCAAATATAATGCACCATTAGGTTTTTCCATGAATTGATTGTAATCACCTTTATGGTGAACTTCAGTATGTAATTTAAACATAACTGTTGTCATCTGAAACCTTGCATTTTCAGGTTATACAAATCCGCAAACTTCTGTGTTCCCAAGTACAGAGACACCAGTGTTCCAGGTTCTGGGGACGTAAACCAAAATCCATCCATGGATGAGATGAGACAAAAGACATAAAGTACCTCATTTCCAGAGCTCATCTCAGGCTGTGAGAGGAAGGATCATCAAACAGAAATATCAAGTAAGAATTATCAGATAAGTAAGAAGAAACATAGATTCGTATAATTTTAGAACTTTGAGAAATCTTAGAGACCCTCAAGCCGCTGCTTCTCAAACTCACTCTTGTGACAGACTTGTTTTGCTTTCTATTTTATTTAATTGTTTATGTTTAATTTTCAACCTCAGTCCTTCAATTGCAGGGAACTGAATTCTGTCAACAACTTGAGTGAGCTTGGAAGAAGGCCTGGAGCCCCAGATGAAAACTCAGCCTGGCTGACACCTTGATTTCAGCCCAAAGAGCCCCTGAGCACAGTACCCAGCTAATAACTGAACTCCTAATAACTTGTGAGCTGATCTTTCTGTAAGCAGAATAACCATCTACTTGGATGTAGGATACTAGAAAGTTGTTAAGTTTCTAAACATGCTCAATATCTGTATTTGCAGTTTTTTACACACAAATAACAAGTATTTTGAGGACCGATGTTTTCTGTAGACCTCACAGAGAAGTAGTTTCAATTTATTCTTTTAGAGAACTGAGGCACAGAGAGATAAACAAAGCTGACCAAAGCTGCTCAACAGCCTTTCACTGCCAGGGCCGAGTCTCAGTGGAGAGAGCATACTATACCCCTGAGTGTCTGCATGTATGATTTCATTTCATCTTTAATCCTATGAGGTGGCTACAGAGATGAGAATTTTATTCTGAAAGTATACATCTAAAAATGTTAAGCAATTTGTCCAAGCCTCACTATGGAAAGTGGGACCCAAATCAGGTCTTGGAACAAAACCCTATGCTTAAAAATGCTTAAAGGAAGTCAAATAAAATAAAGAAAGAGAAGATGCTCTTGGATTTGTTACGATGAGATTATTTATGATTTTACTGAGTTCTTTTTCATGTAAGTGGATGTATTAGTTTTTCTTTGAAGAATAACAAATTACCACAAATTTAACAGCTGAAAACTGCACACATGTATCATTTCACAGTCTCTGTGGGTCAGGAGTCCAGGCTCACTTTAGCTGGGTCCTGTGATCAAGGTCCTACTGGGCTGAAATCAAAATGTTGATCAGGGCTGAGTTCTCATCTAGAATTCAGGGCCCTCTTCCAGGCTCATTCTGGTATTTACAGAATTCAGCTCCTGTGGCTATAGGACTGAAGGCCCCATTTTCTTGCTGGCTGATGGCCAGGTCCTAGAGGTACAAGCCCTAGCTGAATACCTTCCATCCTTACCTATGTGGCCCCTTTCTAGACCCTTCACACTCCCAGTCTCTCCTTTTCAGAAGTCATCTGGTTATGTCACCTCACCCATAACATCTCCCTTTTTATTAACTCAGAGTCTTCAGGAGTGATATTTCATCCTATTCCCCAGTTATTTAGAGAATTTGGTCACCAGGGGCAGGAATCTTGGGGCCATCTTGAAATTCTGCCCAATACAATGGATCTGTTAGATACAAGATCACACATCACTGAAATCTTTGTCCACCTCCTTCCAAACGTTGCTAAAGCAGAAAATGTGGGGTCCCTACTTTTGTCTTTGTCTTATTAGTATTCTTGTGCTTGCACTTCATGTGCAACTAATGTAAGCGTCTGCTGAGTGAAAGCATTTAAATACATGGAGCTACTGTACAAGGTCCTTTGTGACCCCAAATCCCATACTAATTGCTATCAAATAACAGAAATAAGTGACCAATTATACTATAGTATACTGGAGCATATGCATTACAATATTGATAGCATATGAACTTTGTGGACATATATGATGCTTAAAAAGTCATAAAATTGCCTGCACAGTTCATCCTTTATCCAAATTTGTTCATTTTGATCTAAGTGAATATTATTCTCAAATAAAATAGCGCCTAGAAATTAAGGAGCATCTGTGATGTTCCAGACACTGTGCTAGCCAAGAACTATTTTAGCACCACCCTTCATATCAACCCTACAAGGCAAAGCTATATCTACACATGACAGCTGAGGAATGTAAGGTCCACGGATCTGAACTAAGTACTCAAGTGTGCGTTTGAATCCAAGCCTCTCTGGTCTCAAAGCCCAATCCCCATATCCCCTCACTGAAAAGACGGCTTTGAGTTTCTGTAGCTCTGTGTTGCTCACTGTCCACTTGACCCATAGATGCATAGCTACATGGGCAAATGGGAAGTATGTGAATGATTATTACACACACCAGAAGTCCTGTAGTCAATGAATAGCTTTTGTTTTTGATAATTAAAATACACACACACACACACACACACACACACACAGCCTTCTCTTTTCCACCCGCTACTACATCAGAAAACCATCATTTACTAAGGACCTTCAAATCAAACAGTTCTCTGTTTCTCTATGATGAAAAAATATCAGGTTTCCTACATTTATAAGCTATATTCCTTCCCTAAAATATATATGTGTCTGTAAATAATAGATAGCACTGGACTTTAAGAAAGAAGAGAGAATGACTCATATTTTCTTTTTCACAATAAAGTAATGAGCTACAGTTCCTGGTGAAATACATTTCACAGAAATGCTTTGTAGAGGATAATTAAGGGGCTTGGGGAAAAAGCAATATGAGATAAAGTACAGAGAAGTAGCAGAAAATGCATTTAGATCAAGCCCAAAATGACCAACCTGCGAAGAGGCCCAGGGCCCAGGTGCCTAGCTGTGCTTCTAGAAATGCAGATCTCTCTTGCGCGCGCTGGAGCTGGTGACTCTTAGAGGGGAGTCTTGCTCCCCTGTTTTGTCTCACTCTTATTTTGGGCTCATCCCCAACTTCTGGATTAGGGCAAGGCCTTCAGAGCTGACTCAGAGAAAGTCTGAAGAGAAGGGAGGGTGACAGTTGGATCAAAGTCTACAGAAAGGTGAAGTTATTTTTCAGGTATATTATGAATTGAACTGTTTTCCCTAAAAAAGATATATTGAAATCCTAACTTCTAGTACCTCAGAATGTAGTTTATTTGGAAATAGGGTCGTTGCAGATCTAATGAGTTACCATGAGGTCATACTGGAGTTAATTGTTTAGGATGAACCCCTAACCCAATATGTCCCTATAAAACCTATATATAAAACCCTGTAACCCAATGGTGTCCCTATAAAAAGAGAGCCACGTGAAGACACAGAGAGACAATGATAGAACACTATGTGATGAAGACGCAGGAACGGAAGTGCTGCCGCTGCAAATGAAGAAATGCCAACAGTTGCCTTCAGCCCCTGGAGCTGGAAGAGGAGAGGACAGATTCTCCTCTACAGGTTTCAGAAAACAGGGCCCCACTGACACTCTGATCTTGGACTTCCAACCTCCAGAACTGTGAGACAGTACAATTCTATTGTTCCAAGTCACATGGTGTAGGCGACTTTGTTGTGGCAGCCCTGGGAAACTGACACAATTGAGTGCAGTGTTCGGGCCCCAGCCCCACCCCAACTCCATTCAACAACTTTGCTCTCGACCACAGAGAACAGTGTGTGATTCCATTAAGAGGGAAAAAAACAATCTTCCTGTCAGCATTTCCTACAATATTTAAAGGACAAGAGAGCACTTAAGGGGTAGATAAACAAGAGGGAGAGTTGGGATTCTCACCTTCATCCCCAGATGACGATCTCCTGGGCTCATTGAGGGAGGACAGATGGAGAAGGACATTGATTAGAACAAAGAGGACAGGGGGCCCAAAAGAGAGGCATGAACCCTGCACAGAGAAAGGACATGTTTGCAAAGGGCATTGAGAAAGGCAAGGACTGGGATTGAGATCCACTGAGACTACATGATCTGCTGCAGCCTGGCTGCCTGAGCTGCTCTTCCCAGCTGGGTTTGGGAAGTTGGCACCTTGCTCTTTTGCCAGTGCTTCATCTGGTGACCACATGGCAGGGCTGAAGCCTGCCTGTGCTCTGAAGTTGTGTGAGACCCCTCTTGAACCCAGGCAGACAACCCTCCCGCTCCCTGAGAGTTCCCCAGGACACCCATAAGTCCACAAGGAATAAGGTAGGACCCGACAACTGTTGAGTGGTGGTGATAGGAAAGCAAGAAGCCCCACTTGACTGAGGGAGAGCAGACCAGTTTGTGGTCCCAGCACAGGCTGGCTCAGTGCACCGCCTATTTTTCCAAGCTTTAATGACTCAGTAACACAAGAAAACTCATCTGGAAACCTGGGGCCATCTACGAAAACAGGCAGTGACTACGGGAGAGAGATAATAGCCCGGAGAACTGTTTAAATTCAGCAATTTTGGTGTTTTTCCCACTGATGCACATGACTATTTCTGCTTAGTAATTAACAAGAAAACTCCCCAAACAAATAACGTTCTCTCTTCAGAGGTAGCAGAAAATGGTTTGTCACTGTTGGTTGCCCACCCTGCAGGGTTCCAGGGGCCAGGTACCCCTCCACAGCTCGCAAGTCAGCAGGGTGGCTTCTAGGAGAGTTTTCTTCGTTCTTATGAGATTTGAAGGGAGAAATTTCTGGGTTTTTTTTTTTTTTTGAGTTTGTGAGAAATTTCATTTTTATTTCCCATTACAGATTTTAGATTTATAGAAAACTTACAAAGTTAGTACAGAGTTCCCATATACCTGTTTCCCCAATGTTACCCTCTGACAATACCACAGGACGTTTGTCAAAAGGTAGGAACTAACACTGTGAATGACTATTAACTAAACTCTAGGGTTAATTCTGATTTCACCAGTTTTTCCACTAATGTCATTTTTCTGTTCTAAAATCCTGTCAAGGATCCCACACTACATGCAGTTGTCACATCTTCTTTGGTCACCTTTGATCTGTGACAGTTTCTCCATCTTTATTATTTTCATGACCAGGACAGTTTTGAGGAGTATTGGTTCAGTATTTTGTAGACTGCCCCTAAAACTGGCTTTATCTTATGTCTTCCTCATATTAGACAGGGCATATGGGGTTTTGGAAAGAATACCACAAATGCGAAGTGCCCTTCTCATCATATTATATCAGGAGGTAAATGATATTCCCGTGATGTCACTCATGATATTGACCCTGATCAACTGGTGAAGGTGTTTGCAGGTTTCTCCACGTAAAGTAGGTATTTTTCCTTTCCTTGCTCTGTTCTTTAGAACTGAGTCACTAAGACCAGCCTAGAAGAGAAGAGAGATGTACCTTCATATATTGTTTGGAATTCTTTTGTGAGGAGAACTTTCCGTTGTTGTTGTGAGAGGAGGCGATGCCTGGAGTTGCCCCTGCCATGTTGCCATCACTAGGGGACAAAGAACAGAAGATAAAACGCAAGCAGAAACTTGAAAAAGGTCCAGGTTCCTCATGACATCATCTAGCCACTGAATTCATCCACCTACCTCATGTTAGGTGTGAGCTTTTAAATATTTTTAATGTTCCAAGCCATTTGAATTGGCTTACCATGCAGCTGAAAATACACCAGACTGTGGGCACTTGTAGGGACCTCCTTGGTCAGTCCTGGAGGGAAGACTGGCAGTACAGTGCACAGGAAGTGCTTACAGAAGAGGAGTAACAGGAAAGAGTAGCCCAAAGGAGGAAGAAGGACTCTAGGAACCTAAAAACGTGGCGTCTGGGTGTGGTCTACACTCCCATGTTCCAGGGCCAACTGAGTCCTCAAAGCAGAGCACACAGAAGGGACTTATTGCCACATCAGTGGCAGTCACACGTGAGGTGCCATTGCTAAGCACTGGCTTTTCACTAGAGTGTGGAGAAATCGTGGAGAGAAGAGGGCCCTGGGAAGGTATAGAATAATGAGTAATTTCTGAGCAATGCAGATCAAGGCAGAATGAACAGGAGAAACTCTGAGATGTTCTGAAAAACCGTAGAACTGTCTTTCAGCCAACACCCATCTTGACAGTAATGATTCCAGAATTAGAACGTGGCACCTCTCAGTGAGCGCCCTCGGACGACACTTTCTGGCTTCCTGACAACCACAGACTCTACAGCAGAGCATCAGGAGTAGATTCATTAGTGACAGTCCTACCTGAGAGGCTGAAACTTTTTCTAAAGTTTTTTCTTTTTTCAATCTTGTTTTCATTAAGAGTTTATTTGTTAATCTGAAGCAATTATTCTTCAAGAATTGTGCAGAGTATATCTTAAGAGAAACACTTGACATTGCAAGGTGTTTCTAATTCTTCACTAAGTACTGTAACTTCTTCAAGAATTCACAAGAACTGAAAGGGGCTAAGTTAGATCAAATAAATCTCTGTATAGAAATACCTAAGAAGCAAATAAGAGAACACCTCCAAATGTCAAGACTTCTTCTCAGGAAAAAGAAAAATAGGAGCGCTCAGAATACCAAGAGAGGGGACAAAGCAATTATTGGTGATGAGAGGAGGCCAAAGAAAGACGAAAACGTGCAAGTTGTGCCTGGAGAATACATGGATTTCTCTGAGATAAGAGGGATTTCTCTTCTGCTTTATCCTTTTACATCTCCTTAAAATAAGAATAAAAACACAGAGGGGAAAGCTGACAGAAGTTTTTATTATTTAATTAGAAATGTTTAGATCCTTTAATTTTCAATTTTCCCAAATGGCACTTTTTGCAAATTACAAAAAATATTATGTAAAAATTATGGTCTTTCTTACAAATGCTTTGTTCTCTGCTGACACTCTATTAATAATTTTTGAGAGTGAACCATTTTGTTCTTTAGAAATACCATCCTACAAGTTGGAAAGGATTTGTAATTCTTTGGACTTTAAAACTCTTTTTCTTATAAAAATTCTGTTTTTTTCCTTTAATACCAGCCACTCTAAGCTGAATTCTAAAGAACAGAAGCCTAATTTAATTATGTTCATTGAATTCCAGTAAGTAGATTTTCACTGACTTTTACTCCCATTTTTCAAAAGTTAACTCTACAAGATGGAGAAACCCCTGAGACTGGCTAACCAGGGAAATAATTAGGGCCGTCTTGTGCCTCCACTTTGAGTTTGCAGTATAGATCTGAATTTTCCCACTAAAGCTGTGCTCATCTTTCCCTTGCTCAGAACCTCTATAAACACCTGTAGACACCCCTCATCTGTCTGCCAGTTCCAACAGATTTCAGCTTAGCTCCCAGGTAGTGCTAGAGATCCAATTCTAGAACCTAACTCACAAATTCTTTTCCATCCTAAGTTTCAAAGCCTCGGGTCTCTGAAATGCCCAAAGTGCTTTCTAATGCAAGAACTGAGACAAACCAATGGAGAGGGATTGATTCTGGGGAGTCCCGACTATGAAAGGGGCTTCCAGGACCTCCCGTGAAAGACCCAGGGAGAGTCTGAGGGACAGTAAAGTCGCCATGCTTTGCTCTTACAGTCATACAGTCATACATTTCTCATTTAATGAGCATTTCCTGAGTGCCTTCCATATGCACACACTGTGACTAAAGAGCAAATCCCAGACCCCTACTAAACCTACCCAGCTTCCAAGCCTCATCTAATATTGTCTTCTTTCCTCTATCTCTTACAGTGTATTCCAGAATTATCAGAACAACTAGAGCTTCTTGAGCATGCATCTCTCTCGTATGTCTGTCTTGGCAGCTGGATTCCCTGTGTGGAATTCCTTTTTTACACCTTCCACTCCGTCCCCCTGTCAATATTTACTCTTCCACCAACCCCAGGGCTCAGACATCTCCTCCTCTCGAAATTTTCTCCAATTACGTTCTGCCTTCAGAGAATAAATCACTGCCCTCTTGGGAGCACTAACACATGGTGCTTCCACTCCTGAAACAACCACATTGATTGGTGACTCTGATTGCTCTCTCTTGTGGAAATGTTGGTTTTCATCTATCTTTGTGTGTCTTGAACTTCAACCAGTGAATGGTGCAGAGGAGTTGTGTGAGAATTGTTCAGTGAATTGAATCAAACTTTGAAACTCAGGGAATGGATTCCTTCAGTTCTAATGCTTCCTGCCTTCACTGCTCCAGTGTACGTCCAGGCCAGCCACCTCGTGCCCTCCTGCAGGGTGAATGGGTCTGACTCTAATGCCATCGTCCTGGCCACACACTGGAATTCTCTGAATGCTCAAACTGTTAACTACTTTTCCCCTCCACACTAATAGATGCAGAGGTTGTTCTAAGTTGAATTACTTAGATTCCTTGTGCCTCAAGCTTCTAACCAATAAAATGGGGACAAAATATCAGTATCTGCCCCATACAGTTGATGTTAGACTGAAGGAGATAATACGTCTAAAGCACTTAGACTGGTGCTGGCCCACAGTAGGTCTCATGTTTCAATAAAATTTAGCTTGTATGTGGCTCAATCATTACAATTATTAGAGATTAGAATTAACGAGCTCGTGCTTCTTATGCAATTCCATGAAACTTGCTAATCCAGAGAGCAGCTCTGTCAAACACAGATCACAATATCTCTGACAGTTTACAGCTGCATGTCCTGGTCTGCCACAGAAGGCTGGTTTAGACATGTGCATAGGATATGTTTTGAAATAATTATCTAAAAGTAAACATCCCACGAGTTGCGAGGAGACTGTAGCCTCTCTTCTCTCTGAGACTAGAAGTGACAATTCTTCAGAGACAGAGTATAAAAAATTTTCTCTCCAAACTTCTAGAAAAATGAAATATCAAGGGATAAGAAATGTTAGTTTGTGTGATTTTAGCTTAACCTTCCAAAAAGGTTGAGTAAATTCCTTAATCAAGCACAAGAATATTGCAAGGTGCATCCTTTTTTTTTTTTTGGTGAGGAAGATTAGCCCTGAGCTAACATCTCTGCCAACCTTCCTCTCTTTTGTATTTTAACCGCTTGGCCATGGGGCCAGCCCCACAAGGTATACCTTTTTAATTCTGTTTTTCAGATGAGAAAATAAGGGCTTTGAGAGGTTCTTACTTATCAGGATCCTGTAGTTTACAAGCCAAGGAAGCCAGGTAATTCAGAAGCCAGACTCTCCGCATGGCTGACAGGAACACAGGCTATCTCAGGTCTTTCGGAGGTGAGCATATCACCTGCATGCCTGGTGATTCAGGCATTTAATTTGCAGTCTGAGGTGCTTGTGAATATGAGATTCAGGGTAGTCTGCTCTGCCATAACTTGGCCTCCTTCCTTCAAAGCCCCATGCTTGTTCCAGGTAATCAGATTTCTGTATTGCCAAAGACACTTCAATTTAACACATAGCACAAGAACAAACTTCAGGGATGTTTTCCTCCCTGTTTTAGCTGAGTAAGCCTAAGTGTGTTAGTTTCAATGAACGCAATCGAAAAAGCAATTGCTTGTTTTCAGAATGGTTGCCCTCAAAGGCACTGCATAAAAATTGACTTAACTTGGGAATCTTTCATCAAATTTCATTTTAAAATGCTTTTTTTAAAAATATTAACAAGAGACAGCACAGTACCATGGGCAAAATCCATGGAATCTCTGGAATCTCTTGAGTTTTCTTTCTCCCTCCTTGAACCCTCAGGCTTCTCAAAGGACAATTCAATGTAATGTAGCCATCAGAACTTAGTTTGTATTAAACACATTGCAAAATAAACAGGACTTGCAAGACTTTTCAGAGAGAAAAATAAATTCCAAAAACCGAATGCTGTAGTTTTTCTTATAGAATGCTAGAAATCATCAGGCGCAGGAGAGTTAAGCCGCAGTCCCTGATGCAGTTGTCCTTTGTCCTAAGGGGCAGAAGCTAACTTCACCTGCTTCAGGAAGGGCAGCATCTGTATACAAGGATTCATCTGTAGACAAGTGTTCTCCTATGGAATGGGGACAATTTGTCACGTACATCACAACCTTGAGAATGTCATTACCCAAAAGAGAAGTGGAAATAATTGCTCCCACCTCAGTAGCTCGGAGAAAAGGAACTGTAAGAGAAGGCATTTGTGGTAACAAATTGTTAATAGAGCATACACAATGATAAAGAATCGTACTTACAGCATGCATTGCAGAGATCTATCAAATACCTATTAAGAAGAGAAGCAGCTACAAAGATTAAAATATGCTTGAAAAAGCTGGGTTGAGTCAGGAAATGTAAACATCCAAACAGCATTTCTCAAAATATAATCAATGGACATGCAGCTTCAGAATCATCTGGAGTGGTGGTTAAAATCTTAAATTTCTGGGTTCTAAGAAGGACCAAATGAATCTAAGTAACTAAAGATGAACTCAGAAATGTGAGCAAACTCTAAAGTGCCTCATGTGCTCAATAGAGTTTGGGGTCCACAAAATCACATACTCAGTACTAGCAATTTCTGAAAGAGAAGGTAGGAGTATCAGAAAGAGTGCAGCATAGTCCTAGGATTTCCAACTGCCAACAGGGCAGCATTGCACCACAGATCCCACCTATACACACCTTCCTTGTTTAGAGAAGAGTCTATACAAATGTTGACTGGCAGCAGTTGGTAAAGAGTGGAAGAATAAGCACACAGTAGACAGAAGGCCCAACAGACAGAACAGTTCTCAGAGGAAAAGGGAGAGAAAGCAAGTGGTGCCATGAGCCTGGAGCAGGAGGAGCCCTATCTTGTGACTGGGGAAAGGCAGGAAGGAAGGGCAGACACAAGCCAGTGGGAAGTCGGGTGGCGGCAGCAGTTAGGGAGGGCTGGATGACTTCTCTTTTCTGTCAAATTGAAGGCTAAACCATCTATTGAGAGAGGAGAAGTTCTGAAATGGACACTTTTCAGAAAGAAAGCTGACTACAGAAAATACCACAAGATGCCTACACAAACACTGAGCCCTGGGGCCCGATGGGAGATTTGGAGATTGAGCACATTGATGGTCCAGTTCTCTGTTGTGGAAATAGGAAATGAACTAGAGAAAAATATAAGGTAAAAACTGATACTTGACAATATATACTTGATAACAGTTGAATGGGACAGCCTATAAATATTGAAGCAAAGGGAGAAGATTACTGTTATAGCCTTTCGGATGTCCCCACAGTTTCAGGGGGTCTTACTGCATATTTTAATTGGGCTCTGACCCAACAGATGATGTATTTGAAGGATCTTAACTGATTGAAGCCGTTATTCACTGACAATTCTTCTCATTGGTGTTAAAGGAGTATTTTTCTAAATTAAATGAAATAAATAGAAAATATGGTAACAATGCTTTCAGAGTATTGTAATGTTTCATATAGAATACAAGAATCATTATCAATCTTTTGATGGCTTTTACATCAAAACGTTATGACTTAAATTACACAAGAGGAAAATTTTCCTATCTGCCTAGTGTGCCTGATAGTAATTTTGGATGAAAAGTGACGTATAAACAAATAATAAGCCAAATGCAGTAAGCCCTGGTGGACAATTAAGGGCAAAAACCAACCACACATTTAAGAAAGTCCAGGATGAAAAATGACCCTATTACTTTTACATCCATGCTGTGCACCTGATGAACCAATTTTAATTAAAAACAGACACAATAATATTTTTAAAGAATGTAATGAATTCTCAGCAACTACAAAGTTTATAAAGACTGTGGGAATGAATTCAGAAAAAGGACAACCAATTTTCGAGTAAAATCTTGTTTGTGTTCATGCTCTACTGAGCATTCCTAAGAGTGATGAAGGAAAAAAGTATTGAAACAACATATATAAGAGTTTGACAATTTATGCTTTTAGTACAGAATATGTCACATGATTCATTTAAAATGAAATAATCACTTGTAATATGCAGCTACTTGAGCATATCCTCAATTCTACTAAAACATCAAACAATAACATGTTCCTGCAAATATTGTGTGTCCAAGTTCCTACTGGAACCAGTCTGTTCCAGGAATTTTGGAAACATTGATATTCTGTCTCCATGCCTTTCCTATAAGTGGAAACTCGACTCTCTTCCTCCCACTACCCTTTCCACCCCTGGCTGTTCTTTGCATGTTCCTGAGGCATTTGGCATTTGATAGCGACGTTTGCTTTCTTGTTTTCTTACCTAAACCATTTATGCATGGGCACTGCTCTCCTCCTATAACCAAACTTTGGTGCTCCTGTGTTATAGGTAAGTGTTTTTTTACTGGGGACGGTGGACGTGAAAGGGATAATCCTTTTCCAGTCTGCTTAATTGCTGAAGTGCTCCTCTGGATTTGTTTTTGCCACTGTCAACAACGTCTCCTAATCATTGAATCCAAAGGAAACACTTTAATTTTGACCTTGCTTCTTGGCCCCACTCAGGTTGGCAGAGATGATGGAATCCTTTGTCTCTCTACTCCCCTAGATTTCACTCTAACAGGTTTTTCTGGTTTTCCTTTTGCTATGGTTCTTCTAAGTCTCTTGCCATATCACTTGAGTTTTCCAAGGGTTCTGACCTCAACCCTTTTCTGCATGCTGATGTCTCCTTAACCTACCCAACACAGACCTCTCTCCTAAATTGAAGAATTGTAGGTGACCACTGCTTCAATGCCCTTCTACTCATATAGTCTGCAATGACCTCAAACCTAACCTGTCTAAAACCGACCCCATACTCCCCCATCTCCACTTGCCCTCCAATCCTGCATCTCCTGCTCTTTCCATTATTTTACCATCAGTAAACATGCATGTAGAGCTTACTCTGTGCCAGATATCAGGCATTAAGCCTACAAGATCTTCTGGGAGAAATCAGTCCCTTATCTCTTTTGACTCTTCTTTCTTAACCAGTCTCTTCACGGCTTTAATCCCGGCTCTTATCAACTCTTACTTGGATTCAGACAATAGTTTTCTAACTTGTTTAATCACTTCCAGTCCCCCTCTTTCTGGCCACAAAGATAACTAAGTAAAGGCAAAACTGATCTTGTCATTTTCTTAATTAAAACACTTCACTGTGCACTGGAAAAGCTGGTGCAGCGTGTAAACTGAATATGAAATGAGTTTCTCTTGGGCGTGCATGACTGTTTTCTAAATATATGTAGATGCCTTTGTGATTAGCATGTGATGTGTATTTACACATAAGCTTAAACTTTTATTAATTCATAGCAGTTCATTTTTCTATATGTTCTAATGAATGTGTATGAGAAGTACAATTACCGTCTGTAAGTCATTTTTAAAAATGGATGGAACCCTTTGAGTAATGGGAATTTCCCACCTCTTTAGCGTGGCCTGTCTAACCTCTCCTTACCTGTGCAGCCTCACCCCTTGGTGCATCCATTTTCACATCCTTCCCTCCAAACATGCCAAATCTCTAGAACATCCCTAATATGCTGACTCCTTGTGGGAGGTGGACATAAGTGCTTGGCCTTCTCTAGAGCATCTTGCCTCCTTCTTTCTTCCCAATTAAGAGAGCCTGTTTTGTTCAAGTAGAGGGCAGAGATCTGTTCATCCCAGGGAGAAGAAGCCCTGCCCGCAATGAGACCAGTCATTGCAATCCCATTCCCACTAGCCCAGGATGAGCCCATGGTGGGCATGTGCCCCTGTCTGGCTATCCTGAGCTAAGGGAAGTTGCTGGGTCTCCAACAGGGTTGGAGGGGTTGTTTGGGGATCTCTTTTAGAATAAAATGACAATGCCTCATTAGGAGAAATATTCTCACTATTTGCCCTCACCTTCTCCTTTCTTCTCTGAATGTGGTTGTGATGACACGTTTGCAGCAGCTGAAAAGGAAAGGCCAAAAGCAAGACAAAAACATCAGCTCCAGTATCACGGATTCTCTCATCTAATGTTTGGAAACTACCTGTTGTGAACCTGAATTACAGAAAACCACTATTATTTGGGGTTTGTGTAATGTACATCTAGGTAAACCCTAACTAATATGCTTCTCTTGCCTGTTGACCTTTGCACGTGCTAGAAATACTTATCCCACCTTTCCTCTCCTAGCTAGATCAGTCTCACCATTCAAGAACCCGCCAAGTCAGCACATTCCTTCCAGAGCCCCTCCAATGCACTATAGTGCTTACCACAGTGTGTTGTAAGAGTCTGTTTCATTGTCTGTCTCCCACAGTGGCCTATAGTGTCCAGTAACTCTAGCGTTTAAGCCTACTTTTCATATACTCGTTGAATTCCTTTAAGCCAACAATATTAGATCCAGGCAATAGGGGCCTTTACCATGGACCCCTTGATTTAGGATTCCCAGTTCTGGCTCTCCCTTAAACCACTCCCCACTCCACAGAGAGGAGTCCTTTGGACCAACGAGACATGACCACTCAGACATATGCTCATCTTCTAGACCACAAGTGCAAACTGGCGACCCCAGAATTCCTTGACAAACCAGTTCTGAGCCCAGTTCCAGGGCCTTTACAGGCTTCTTCCAAGGTTTCACACTCCTAAGAGCTGAGAGCACAATAGGTGTGTGCACGCCTAGCTGGGGGGATCAGGCAGAGGAAGCTATCTACGGCAGGTCAGCATAAATCTCACACATGTTGCCTAGGGTGTCCAAACAGATGGATGTGAGGTGTGCCCCCTGCAGAGAGACAGAGCATCGGGGACAAAGAGAAGGAGTGCATTGCTGCATTCCCTGAACCAGACCTAACTTCCAAGTCGTCATGTATTTTTCAGGGTAGTAGGATGGAACATATTTTGTGCAACAGTCATTAGCTTAATCAATGATACAGTATGTGGGCCTCAATGTGCATTCTCATCATTGTCCATAAATATTAGGGGAAGGCATACTTGAAGTTGTTAACAACTTAATGTATACAACCTGACTATTAAATAAATGAATGAATGAATGCATTGATAAAAAAAGAAATAAACATTAAATATATGTATGCACTAATTCAGCAAATACTTATTGAGTGCCTGTCTGTGTGTGTGTATGTGTAAGCATGCGTGCATATGCATGTGTGGTGATGAGAAAGTATTGCAAGCCTTTCAGCCATGGTGCCTACCATCTAACAGTGAGGACAGAGGTTGAAAATAATCATAGGAATAATATAATTAATTACAAGTTGTGCTAACAGCTACATAAGAAAAGTAAAAGGAGGTAATAGCAGGAAAAACTGTTGGAGGATTGACTGTTGAGAGATCAGCACGTGAAGAAGTCTGAGCAGAGAAGAGGGAAATTGCCTCTGAGGAGTGCAGAGCTCTGGGTTCAAGAAGCTGCACCGAGGTCTGGGTAGGGAAAGTGCATTCATCAGGGCAGAGGGGGAGAAGCCAGGCAGGAGAGGGATTGGAGGCCAGACCATGGAGTGTGACACCACTACCACCCACATGGAGGACTTTCATGTCATCTTAACTACAATGGGGCTCTGGAAGATTTTAAGTGTGTGATAATTGTTTCTCTTAAAAATATCCTCCAGGCTCCCACTAAAGGGAGCATAAAATGATACAATCATAATTGTTCTGGAGGAAAAAAGAAAGAACCAACAGCAGACCAAAATTATTCAAGAGTATCTGAAAAATAAAAAACAAAAGATTAGATTGTAAACAGAAATAAATCAGAAAAAACTGCAATTTGAGGCATCAAAGTTAAACGCAAGGTAGCTCCTAAGAGTCTCTAAGATGTGGGACAGGGCACTTCTCTTTGAGGCATTCCAAGGAGTGGGCCACTTGAATTCCACCTCCACCTCATGTGCACAAGTGGAGGCTTGTCCCCCAGGGCAGGCTGCGCCTCAAAGAACGACCTCTGAGGAAAATGAGCGACTGGCCAGGGCCATGATTTCAAGGTGAGTGTTGGGGCCAAGGGAGCAGCAGCAACAGGGACCTCAACTTCAATAACAGAGTCAGAGGGCAAAGGAAAGGAAAGGAATACCAACCCAGCACTGCCCAGGCACACATCCTGACACAGATGCCCACTTACCCATATGGCCACCTCATGACCTTGGAAACTGAGGCGGATCCCGCTGGCATTCCTGCCTCACCCATGTCCCACGGAGGAGAACCTCCCCGACACCCACCATCTTGCAGAGGGAGGCCTGTGGGGAAACAGACTGGCACACCACAGGGAGGACCCACCCATCAATACCTCCATGAATCAGCAGAGGTCCCCCCACTAACATGAGAAGACCCTCAGGGGTCCCCGATGTTAGGAAGACCAGCATGAAAGAGATGTACCAAGAGAATAACTCTGCAGAGAAAACCAATACAATCCAGTGTCCTCTGAGTGATGTGCTTACACATTGCACCCACATCAACAGCGAAGACTGTCAGCTGAAAGGAGAAATCTGAGATTAAGACGTGTTCCTGGGAATGAAAAGCTATGATTCCTAAATATAAACAAACTCTAGTGGCTGCAATGACTAGTAGAGTATGTAGAATTGAAGATCCAGTGGTATAATGTTGAGGAAATCTACCAGATGCAAGAGTGAGCAAGAGAGAGAGAGAAAGAGCAAAAGGGAGAGAAGGAGAGGAGAGAGAATATGAGAAGATTGAGGCAAAATACATAACTGGGAGATCCAAGATCATTTTAAAAGGATTTCAAGAGAGTAAGTGAACAGCTAAAGAGAAGGAAGAAAATTCTAAGAGAAATGCTTGGACAATATTTTCCTTGGGTGAAAAATGTTGACCACCACACACAAAAAATAGCAGAGCAGGATAAATAATGGGAAAAACCCAAGCCATCACCTAAACACATGGGATTGTTAGGAATGCATTCAGCTGCCAGGGATCCACAACTCAAAGGACAAGGATTTAAACAATAGAGAAGGTGCTCTGGGAGAGGCAGTTCTTTTGTTTCATCATGCAACAAGAAGGCTGGGCTTAGCCATCTGGGGCTGGCCCAGTCTCTCCGTGGTGGCACCAGGGACCCAGGCTCAGCTTGCTTCTCTCCTTCTGCTCTGTCATCCTTAGCTTGTAGCTTTTCTCCCTCCTAGTCCCAGGTAACTTCTCACACCCAGGTACAGGGGCTGTCTTCCAGATATCAGGAAGGAGAAAGATAAAGAGACACTGACACAGAGCAGACTCCCTACCTCCAATATTTGGAACCTCTCCCTTCCATAAGGTCAGCCCAAGTGGCTCTGGGTACAGGAGACGGTGGAGGACAGCGGCAAACAGCCTCTGTTCTTGAGTCCTACCGTCTTGAGTAGGTTACTACCTGAGCAACAGATTCTCAGGGGTAGAAAGTAACTACCTGAGTTGCTCCCTTCTATCACTTACAACTGAAGGATCTTGAATAAGCTACTTAATCTCATAGAAGTGACCCCTGATGGATACACCTACCACAGAGGATGGTTTTCCCAATGAATTTGCTGTCTTATTTACATTCACGATTCTAAGTCTAATTACATTACTCGAGAAACATTTGGTTCTGCAGAAAATAGTATTTGTGTAATTATAATATTATATTTCTTAGATTTTATGATTGACATATAGACAAAGCAGAGAAGATATAATTATAGAATAAAATGTAAATGTTTTAAATCTTAGCAATACAAAAATAAATAATGAATAAATTAGCAGAGAGAAGGACGGTATTAATGTCTTTGTATTCCATATCAGGAAGTCAAATATATTATTGAAAATCAGCAAATAGAAAAAAGTATGATGTTTATTATTTAAAATTACTCTTTCTGGAGTGTGAGACCTGTATGGGGCGAGGGAAAAGATTTTTACTTCTATATTGCCTCTAAACTGTTTAATTGTATTTTATTAGGCAGCATATGATAGTTTTATGACTTAATAATAAAAAAGTTTTGATACAGGGCTTACCCGGTGGCTCAGTGGTTAAGTGTGCACATTCTGCATCGGCTGCCCTGGGTTTGCCGGTTTGGATCCCTGGTGCAGACATGGCACCGCTTGCCAAGCCATGCTGTGGTAAGCATCCCACATATAAAGTGGACGAAGATGGGCACGGATGTTAGCTCAGGACCAGTCTTCCTCAGCAAAAAGAGGAGGATTGGCAGCAGATATTAGCTCAGAGCTAATCTTCCTCAAGAAAAATCAAAAAAAGTTTTGACATAGAATATACGAAAGAGAAGATAATTCTGCAATCTTGTGGATCATGATTTAGGGACCCTGAGGGGAAGCAGGGAGACGAGTTTCACAGTCATTGGGCTGGACCAGGTCAGAAATCCTGGCGAGAAGCCAGCAGAGCTGAGGAAAAGTGGCTCTTTGGAATCCATGTTGCCTTCAGAGGAGGAACATAGTGATGCAGGGGATGCAGAGGCTACAGAGGTGACCCACTTCCTTGTCGCATAGCTGTGTAGGAGGAGTCCTGCTTGCTTAGACTGGGATCACAGGAGATGAATAAATATAAGAATGAAGGAGGAAAGCTCCATTTCAGAGATGTTCTAGGTATACAGTAAACGGCTTTGCAGTGTATCCATGTTGTTGCAGGTGTCTCTCCTTGTCTGTTTGTGGTTGTCACCTGGCTTCCTGGAGTTACCAAAGTATTTTAGGTATTCGATGGATTTAAAACCTTGCTCTGGTATTTAAACTGAAAAACAAGATAGAACCAACAAAAACTCAGATTCCCTGACTGTGGTCATCTCATGAGTTTTTCTTAAAAGTGCTCTGTACAATCAAAGCTTGAACTCTAAACCTAATAGTCACCTTGCTTTCTTTGCACACACTTAAGATGATTAAAAAAAGAAAAACTGGATGATGCAATAGAGATGATAATTACTGAAAAGTGATAAATAAGTTCTCAGAAACAGAAAAAGTCAGCAAAGCAAAATCGCAACAGCAACAGCTGGATCTTAAATAAAAGGGATAGTCTACATATAGAACTTTCAAAGACCCCTTAAATCTTCAGAGCCACACTGCCCTAATGTATATATTTAAATAAATTAGCATAAGCATAAGCCTATAAGAGACTCTTCCTAACAGTATGCTTTATTTATTCCCAACTTAGTGCTGAATAAGTCTCCCCTGGAAGCCCAGGCACTGAGGGAAACGTAATACTGCTTATTCAAAAGACATTTGAATCTCCTAGCGTGAGAATGTTATTATGCAAGATATATTGTGCCATACACAGTATTGCACCATGAAGTTAATCCATGAAAGCAGTTTTTGAGAAAGAAGAAAGTAATTTGTAGTTACTTAGAATGTGTGTTATAGTCCTTTGAATCACCTTTCCTTCTGTATTGGAAATGCAATCTTTGGAGGACTCCTGAAGACACTGAATTCCTATTAGGGATGTAAACAAACTTCAGGCGAGCCTTATAACCTCAAACCATACATAAGTGCTATTGTGTCTCAGAAACATTGAGGCATCCAAGATAAATTGACATAAACTACAAAATGCTGGTGTATTTGTCTACCAAGTGAGTCACTAGAAAAGAAAATGGGAAGGCAGGACATCAAAAAAAGAAACTCAAGCTAAAAGTGGATGCATTTCATCTGTATTAGAACATGGTTCTGCTCAATAGTTTCAAAACGCTTTGTAGGATTCAAAGTAGCAGATACAGTGGTTAGTTGTCTTATGGACAATATGAGCAAGCTAATTTCTGATGCAAATACATCCAAAGCTTTATTTCTCTCTCCTCTTAAGGCAGACTGACAAGCCTGACCTTGGTTCCCTTCTCCTGCTACCAGATTGATTCAAAAAAGCTGATTGACAGGGGCTGCCCGCAGACACTGTGGGCAGGCTTGTGAGCAGGGCTTTGTAGAGTTCTGTACATCCTATCTACTGCCTGCTACTTATAGAGAACTGTGGGAGGCCACATCCAGGCATCAACAATTTTGAGCAAATATAGTTCTAAAATTTTTCCATTCTCCATGGCCCTTTTTTTCCATTGTGTGCACATATATATCCCAAATATATTTTTCAAAATATGCCAGTTAAATGGCTAATTCAGTGACCAATACGTGTAAGATACAATCTAATTACTGTCGTGGAGAGCCCTAAGGCCTTTCTATAGAATTCATCAGTCTACACAAAAAATAAGAAAAATAAAATCCAAAAGACATAGTTTTGGGCAAGAATAAGCTTAGTCAATGACCTTTCCTGAAATGAGACGTGTTCCTAGGGCCTTCCACCCTAACTCATTGTTCCTGGGTAACAGATCGCTGTTCGTGGAGGTCGCTCATCTCACTTCACTGCTGAGATCTTGTGGATCCGGGAGCCAAGACCGTTTCCAAAATGTGAGGTTATTTCGTTTTGCCTCCACCTCTTTGTTCTCCACTTGTGATCATTCAAGGTCAAGTCAGCTACCACATCCCTAAGCCCAACTCATCATCACTGTAATGAGTGTAAACAATGCATTTACCTACAGAAGATCAGAAAGCATTGCAGAAAAAAGCTATTGGTATAGTCAAATTAAGTGGTATTGCTGAAAAAAAAAAAACTTAGGTAAATCAGAAAATATATGTTAAAAATGTACTCAAAACCCCAACATCTAGTTAAAGGTTGAAGTTCGGACATTGAGTTAATTAAAGCCTAAAATAATTGCAATGCAATTATATTTGACTAGATGTTTACAGATCAGAGAAGGATGGTAGTTAGAGCCATAAATTTCTACTTCTTGACCGGTTCCAGCCTGCTTCTCTAATCTTGAAGTCTTTACTATCCTATTTAAGTAAATTTGATGTTTTAACATATCATTAAAGACTTGTTAGCCAACAAAGGGAAACTGGAGGCCACAAACACATTTTGTTAATAGATATTAAACGTGCATCAGATCCATCAAGTTTAAAAAAATCACATACAAACTGTGTATTTTAGGGAAATTTTCTTTTCAAAAAACGTTTATCCCACTGCTCTGCAAACCATGGAATCAACTGGGGGTAAATGTATACAGTGGCCTCACAAGGAAGCCATTTCCTCTACTTCTGGACAGTAAAGAGTGAAAGAGGAACTGGAGAAAGAGGAGGAGGAGCTTCATACAATGGTATAAATGTTCAAAATAAAAGCAATCCCTGACATGTACCTGTATTTATAGAACAGCCAAAGGGCCCCAGTCATCTCCTGTCACAACATTTCCAAGTTATAGCTGCTTCTCTCCCCTCAGCTGCTGAAAATGCCCTCCTCTCCCCTTCCCTCTCCTCACTGTTGAAGATAGTCTAGCTTCCTGGGCTCCTCTGTCTCCTACTTCAAATTCTTCAATGCCCAATTAAACTCTACCCCAGTCCCGCACGCTGCTATGATGGGGGAGAACACTGTCTCAGATCATCTATGGCAAGTCCGTGGAGACAGGAAGGAAGAGACGAGAGAGCTCAGCCTGCTGGGATTGCTTCAATGCATCAGGGGGAGTGCTTTCTCTTGGCCATGCAAGGCTGTGGGAAATTAAAGATAAGAGCAGGGGCCAGGCCTCGTCCATAGGGTCAAAAGATTAGAGTTGCGATCTGTAGGGCACAAATAATGTGCTATTTTTAGTTAATAAAATGCCTGCACAAACCTGGGAGATTTGATGTTAGTTTCTATGGCTCTCCAAAGGCAATATTCAGTTAAAATTTTCTATGCCATTTCTTAGTATTTTCATTTCATGAACAAAATGCAGTGACCCCCTGACCACTGCACATTTCTGGTGTTAAAGTAGATGTATTATGATAATTAAATTCTAGTTGTTAATCTTTAGACATAAATGCATGTATATTTCAGCCACCCTAAAGTATATTAAAAACAGCAAAGGCTGAAAAAGAAGCAATAGCTTACTCTTTCTAATTTAACTTGGGTAATTATATTTTGGTTACATCATGATAACATTATCAGTGTTTTACAAATGCCCTTTAGAAATGACATTCTAGCCATCTTCGTACTCATTTCATTGTGAGATAAGTCAGGAATGAATTGAATTACAAGTATGTTCTCCAGCCCCTTGCCATGGTGATGTGTACAGCAAAAGTCCATGGCCATGATTAGCCTTGCTTGGTCTTGAACTTTGTTCGATGATGAGAGATCACCTTCTCTTGTGGTCTTCTACACTTCTGATTCTGTCAAAGCAGGGGTGAATGGTACATCTTTAAAACTCAAATAGAGTCTGCAGCCTCCTCACATGTCCTAGGTTATCAAGGCATCGTATGTGTGTGCATGTGTGAAAATAGCATCGTTACCTACGCAACTGCAAGGAAGTGATAGTAGACATCAAACTTAGGTCTAAAGAAGAAAGCAAGATGACAGAAGCAGATTTTCTTTATTAGAGCAAGACTCTCCTTGAATATGCCTTGCTGGTTTTGTAAGCACAAGAGCAAGTGGAACGTTGTCCCTGGGTGCCTTTTCTCAGTGCCAACTAGCAAAGCTGGACTCTGAAGAGCAGATAGGTGAGTTTGCAGAGGGACCAAGGAGCTCCAGGGAGGAAAGAGCTCTTCCTTTGGAACGCAAGTCCTCTGGGATGGGTTGGATTGGACCTGATAAGGGCCACTGGAAGGCAAGGGTTCCAAAGGAGAATTTATGATAGAGGAAGGTAGACTGGATTTTTGACTGAGGCCAACAAGAGGGCCCCCAAAATTTGGCCCACAGACCTGGTGTCCCCATGGTCTATTGGATGACTCCCAGGCTGGTTAGTATTTTCCCTTGAAAGAGTAAAGAATACTGGTGCTGACCCCATGGCATAGTAGCTAAGTTTGCATGCTCCACTTTGGCAGCCCAGGGATTATGGGTTCAGATCCCAGGTGCAGACCTCCACATTGCCCATCAAGCCATGCTGTGGTGGTGTCCCACAAATGAAATAGAGGAAGATTGGCACAGACGTTAGCTCAGTGACAATCTTTCTCAAGCAAAAAGAGGAAGATTGGCAACAGATGTTAGCTCCAGGCCTATTTTCCTTATTAAAAAAGAAACAGAATACAATATCTCCCATCACACACACAAACTCATCTCAAATGTTGGAAAGGCAAGAGTAGTAATGATTTTCAGTAAAAACTGAGTAGTAATTATTTCCTGTAATAATTGTGAGGGACTAAAAGGCTGTGCATATGCTATGGATACTAAATCTGTCAAGTTGATCTATCTAATCACAAGTACTTTAATTGCACTACATTTTGGCTGATATAATTTCATATTATTTCCAGTTATTTGTAGTTGTTGAATTTATGTTACTGTTATTTCTATTGTGTTGATATTTAATTCACAAAAATTGATTTGTTGCAAGAAAAAGTGGGTCACTAATGTGAAAAATTAATGACAAAAACAGCGACTAAATTTTTACAGTTCCAAATAATTTTATAAAAACAAATAGCAAACAAGACTTCAATGTAAATGGAGATTGTGAAGTTGTGACAAGAGAAACATTCAATGTGAAACCTACCACACAAACAGAATTAAAAAGAATGTTGTAAAGCCAGCCCTGATGACCTAGTGGGTAAAGTTTGGCACTGGGTTCTCTTCTTCATCACAGAAACACACCACCCATCTGTCAGTTGCCATGTTGTGGTGGCAGCTCACATAGAAGAACTAGACTGACTTACAACTAGGATATGCAACTGTGTACTGGAGCTTTGGGAGGAAAAGAAAAGAAAAGAAGAGAAAAAAAGAGGAAGATTGGCAACAGATGTTAACTCAGGGAGATTCTTTCCCTGCCAAAAAAAAAAAAAGAATGTTTGGATTAGGAAGAATAAATACAAATAACTGAAAATTGGAATTTATAGGACCAGCAGTATATTTTCCTATAAACTTCAGTGCATAACCTTTTAAGAAACTGCATTGCTATTAAAAAGTAATAACAAAAAATTAAAAAGTGTCAATCAAACCATATATCTGATAAGGAATTAATATCCAAAATATATAAAGAACTCATACATCTCAACAACATAAGTACTGACAACCAAATTAAAAAATGGGCAAAAATCTGAACAAACATTTCACCAAAGAAGATAAATATATGGTCAATAGACACATGAAAAGATTTTCAACATAATTAATTATTAGGGAAATGCAAATCAAAACTACAATGAGATATCACCTCACTCCGATCAGAATGGCTATAATTAACAAGACAGGTAATGACAAGTGTTGGAGAGGATGTGCAGAAAAGGGAACTCTCATACACTGCTGGTGGGATGCAAACTGGTGCAGTCACTATGGAAAACAGTATGGAGATTCCTCAACAAATTAAAAATAGAACTACCATATGATCCAGCAATTCCACTGCTGGATATTTATCCAAAGAACCTGAAAACACGAATGCATAAAATACATGCACCCCTATGTTCATTGCAGTATTATTCACAGTAGCCAAGATGTGGAAGCAATCTAGGTTCCCACCAAGGGATGAATGGATAAAGAAGACTTGGTATATATACACCATGGAGTACTACTCAGCCATAAAAAAGGATGAAATCTTGTCATTTGTGACAACATGGATGGACTGTGATGGTATTATGCTAAGCAAAATAAGTCAGAGGGAGAAAGTAAAATACCATATGATCTCACTAATAAATAGACGATAAAAACAACAACAAACAAACACATAGAAACAGATATTGGATTGGTGGTTACCAGAAGAGAAGAAGGGCTTGGAGAGGGCAAAAGGGGTGACTAGGCACATGTGTATGGTGATCGAATGTAATTAGTCTTTGGGTGGTGAACATGATGTGGTCTACACAGAAATCGAAATATAATGATGTACATCCAAAACTTATATAATGTTATAAACCAATGTTACTGCAATTAAAAAAATTTAAAATAATAGTAATAAAAAAATTAAAAAGTTTTAACTCAATCATACTTTTTTCAATTATTTTATTGGGATCATAATGGTTTATAACATTGTGTCATTCTGGGTGTCTATTATTGTTTATCAATTTCTGTATAGATGTATGGACTTCATCATGCTCACCACCAGTAGTCTAGTTTTTGTCCATCACCATACAAAGTGCCTCTTTACCCTTTCTTCCACCCTCAGCCCCCTTCCCCTCTGGTAACCGCTAATCTTTATCTATGTATTTGTTTCTCTTCCACATATGAGTGAAATCGTGCCATATTTGTCTTTCTCTGTCTGGCTTACTTTACATCATACCCTCAAGGACCATCCATGTTGTTACATATGGCATGATTCTGTCTTTTTTATGGATGAGTAATATTCCTTTATATATATATATACACCACATCTTCTTTATCTATTCATCCATAGAAGGGCACTTCTGTTGCTTCTACATCTTGGCTATCGTGAATAATGCTGCAATGAACATAGGGGTGCATAAATCTCTTTTGATTGTTGATTTCAAGTTCTCTGGATAAATATCTAGTAGTGGGATAGCTGGATCATATGGTATTTCTATTTTTAATTTTTTGAGAAATCTCCATACTGTTTTCCATAGTAGCTGCACCAGTGTGCATTCCCACAAATAGTGCATGAGGGTCCTCTTTTACCCACATCCTCTCCAACATTTGTTATTTTTTGTCTTGGTAATTATATCAATAAATGAAATAGAGTTCAATCATAATTTTTATTTTGAATAAATATGAAAGAATTTTTCCAATATAAATCAATAAATTGTGTTATTTATGCAAGGAAGAGAACAAAATTACAGAGCAATTATTCAGTGTTCTACTTCCTATAGCAAAATTATACTGTTGAGAAGTCGAATGTGGAATATTCACAGCATTAAAAGCGAACGCAGCCCAAGTTCTCTTAGAGAGGCTTCACCTCAGTGGCTCCCAGATTCTCTGTGCAGTCCCTGTAGGAAATATACTGGCTGATGTCAACATCAGGATGATTTCTTCTGGCTCCCCAGGATGACTACACTTTTCTGCTTCCCCCAGTAGACTTTTCTTTCTACAAATAGTTCAGTTAACTTTCTCCCCAAATATGTTTATGGCAGGATTATTATCACAATTATTTAATTTTATTAAATATTATGGAAACGTGAAATATGGGTGTAAAAAGGAGTTGTTCCAATGAAAACCAAATTGAATGCTTGGAAAAAAATGAGTAAATAATAATCGCTAAAAATATTGCTGCCAAATTAGATAGACAAGTGTGAAGATGTAGGGGGCAGAGGGTCATATAAATTTAGAGATGCTGTGCATGCTCATTGCTTATCAACTACATTGAGATCCTCAATGCACTTTAAAGGGTTCAGAACTGAAAGTCATCATTCATGGGTGTCGTGTGTAATAAAGTTTATGCTGAGAGCTGGAACGGACCCCATAATAAAAAAATACACATCTTGTCCCTTAACCGAACATTCACAAGGGATGTCCACTCATATTTTTAAGTTAAAATAAAATGTAGAATTATGCTAATAACATTTTTATTCCATATTTTAATGGGCTTTTTCAATTAAATGAACAACTACTGTTATGTTAGCAAAATTGGATAGACAGGCTTTCACTGCAATGCATTCACAGAGATTCCACACAAATCATGGGAAATATTATTTTAATAAATAACCTGGTTGTATATTGACTAAGCAAATGACGCCCAATCTGAAAGAGTAATTACCGTCACATAGGCATATGGAAAGTAATGCAATATTGCAGCCTGATAAAACAATAGATGTCTAGAGTACAAAATCAGAATTTTGGTATGTATGAGGGAAACTTGACCGATCACTATATTATCTGTAATTTTTGGAAACCTATGCAAAAGAAAAATTCATGCTAAAGGAAAACCAACACTTCAGAGGAATGCGTGCTCAGGAGAACCTACCCTGCAGGAGAACATATGCTCTAGGAGAAGATACGCTACAGCTGAACTCATGCTACTAGTGAACCTATGCTCTAAGATAAATGCATGCCATAGGAGAAATCTATGTAATAGGAGAAGCCATGCCACTGGTGAAGCCATGATACAGGAGGACCCATGCTATAGGAAAGTCATGCTACAGAAGAACATATGTTGCAGGTGAACACATGCTACAATGGAATTCATGTTACATGGGAAAGTATGCTCCAGGAGAACCAGGCTCCAGGAGAACCCATGCCATGAGAGAAGGATACTGTAGGAGAAACCATGCTATAGTGCAATGCATGCTTAAGAAACTCTGTGATCTTTCTCACAACATTAAAAAACATGATCCCTACTACAAGAGAAGGAATATTTTTCCTTTAGGTAAAGATTGCATTGTGAGCACAGACATGGACTTTATTACTACAGGCATTGTCACAGGTCCTGACTGAGCAGCCATAATGGAAGCTACCTCAATTATTGAAAACTGTGATCATAGTAATAAAAGGGTAACTTTTTGTGTACTTACTAGCATCCAAGCAATGCTCTGTGTACTTTACATAGAGTCACTCATCATAATTTCAAAATAACCTGTAAGGTACATACTATCATTATCCCTATTTTATGGAGGAAGAAACTGAGGCAAAGAAGGATGAAGTAATGTGTTCAAAATAATACAGTGAATAAGAGATGGAGCTGGGAGTGGAAATCAAATCATCTGGCTACCCCGTGTCTGCTTATGACTGTAATGCTGTGTGTCTCTCTCAGCCAGTCCAGGCCTCCCATGCAGCACAGCCTGCTGGACAAAGAGATGGACCTCACTGTGGTGCCTCCTCTCCATACTAGTGCACGATCACCAGAGGACAGAGCTCTTAGAAGGAATGTCTCTGAAATCACCTGCAAAATCACTCCTATAATTTCTAGTGACGGGCGCAAGTAATATTTCTCAGCAATAAATTCACCCCCTTGGAGAGCCCAAAGAGCCTGTATCAAAATATCATATTTTCTTAATGTTGAGACAAAGCTCAGAGGGTTTCTTAAGAAGACTGAAGATTGTGGTCAATAGTTTTATTGTCAAGTATATGACAATTTTCAGTGCTTAATGATTTTCTTCTTTCGTTAGACCAAAAAGTCTACCACAGATTATTAGCCATTAAACCAAAATAAAATAAAACACAAAAGTATGTCTAAGAACCAGAACAGAAGTAAAGAAATGATTTGCAGAGAAAAATATAACAGGAGAGTGGGTGAGAAATCTACCCACCACTGTCCAAGATTGAAACGTCTCAGCCCCCATTTTTAAATCTGATACATCTGTCAACTCAGTTTCTGATGAAGGGCTAAAACAAAGCTCACTGAGAAGTCAACATATATAGCCTGGACATTTGCACAGAACCACCAGACCCTTGCTGCGTTTCCACTCACTCAGAATAGCAAATCAGAAAAACAATAGTTGTTTAGAAACAAAGAAAAGAATATGAAAGAACCGTACATGGGGCCTGACCTAGGGCTCAAAATATCCCCGGCTGAACCAGTCATAGGAATCTTGAAGAGAGATTCTAAATAATATCTTCTCTCTCCCTCTGTTAGTGATCCTAGTCATTAGATTTTTACAATATTAGGTATTATTCTAATTATATTAAATATTATGATAACTGCTTCTTTTTTTTCTTTTGTATATAACCAAAACTTTATGCTCTGGGTGGCCAACTCAGTTTATCATGTGGCTGAGTCTGTAAATCCCTCTGTATGTGGCTCTTGGATGGATCACACCTAAGGTCCAATTCCTTCAAACAAGTACCTCCTCATGTAACTCAATGGAATAGAAGAGGGAGCGGGTTGTGGCCTGACTCTGCCTAAATCCCCTAAAATGAGAACATATTTTAGGAAAAATAGCTGAATACATGTGTATGACTGAGGATGACACTGGAAGAGGGATCACTCTCTTGTGTAGACTGCCTGTGGCCTCCATGAGATATTCAGCAGGGGCTGAAGATGCATCAAACTCTCTGGCCTGGATACTATGTTGCAGGACAAAGGGGCTAAACACAAAGTGGCTAAAAACTGGGTCATCTAGATCACAATGGTTGATCCTATGTCCCAGGTCTCTCTACAAGATGAAGTCCAGATGCATGATTGGCTTCTTTGGACCAAATTAAACTTGGGGTTCTTAAAATAATCCAAGTGCCCCATGAGAACAAAAGTGGATATCACAATAAATTAAGAATATGGAAACTCAAGAAGCTAATTAAAAGACATGACCTATTTGCAACCTAAAGCCACCCAACTTTGATAAATTCATGTGTATATGCAAACAGTAACAATGCACTGGAACCTGCTTACACCAGTGCCCATGAGTCAATTGTTCATATTGCCTCTCAATTCCATTTTGAGTGATGTCATATGGGTACTTGAAATCAGCCACTAAATCAGTAATTGCTATAAAACAGAATTTTTTTCCCCAGAGAGAAAGCTGTTAAATATGTTACCAGCCCACTGCAGGAATTCATCTCTCCATCACTTTCTCTCTGTGTTTTTGTCTCTGTCTCTCCATGTCTCTCTCTGTCTCTCTGTCTCTCTCTCACACACACATGCACATATACACATTCACACAGATGCTCTGCCTTTTCCAATTGCAAGCATTGACGTCTGTAGCTGGAAAGCTTAGCCTATCAAATTACTGGGTTAATATTAACCAAGGATTTTAGCATCCTTCACAGATGCCACCAAGAGGAGTCTAGACTTCATCTTGCCATTTTAAATTCCCACTATGTTTGAGGCTACCTTGCCAAAACACAAATCCCTCCTACCACTCCTCTTTGGCCCAGAAGATGTTTCCGACAACTCCTAAATCACATCTCTCCTTTCTACACAACTGTCTTGCACTAATTCTCCATTAGCTTGGAAGGGCTCTAACAACGTGCCAGCCCTTGTCAATATTATCGCCCCTTCTCCTGCTCAGCTAGGCACCGAGGGAGAGGCCCCAATGTAGCATTTCCCCTGCCTGGTGAGCACTCCTGCCACATCCCAAGCAGGGAATCTGTCCTGGAAATCCATGACACTCAGATCCAATGCATAGCCACTGTGCCACTTGGAGTTATCTGATTTAGATTATGCATGTCACTATCTAGAGACAAGTTCTATAGTTTAGCATGCCCCGAACGTCTCTAGCCTCTCTCCAGGTTTATTCTCCTAACCCTCCTATCTAGCACTGAGTTGTCTGTATGATGCCTCAAAGCTGAAATTGCCCAGGTTACAAAATAAACTGTAATCTCTCTCCAACTCTCACTCTGTGACTATCTATAAACTATGAAACAAATCAAAGTCCTACTCAAATAATTGACAGAGAGCAGTAACAGGACGTGAGTAAAGGTTTTGTGTTATTGTTGCCATTTCTCAGTAGTTAGTGCCTCTTGTCCATCTATGACATGTCCAGCCCAGTGCTCAGGGGTCTGGAGAAGGCTAGAAGGTGTGTGGACATTGCTCTCTGCCCTCACAGTCTGTTCTTAGGGCAAAGCCAAACTCACAAAGCAGAAGAACACAGAATAATTTTGGACCTTCTGGTGGACTGTAGTTCAGTCCTTTGTGGATGTCTTAGTGTTTCCTTCACTTTGGATTCCTCTAGTTCCCTGTGGAAACTTTTAAAAGACAGGTATTTCAGAATAAGTTGACCCCTCCACAAATTGTCCATTTAATTCTATAATCACCATTTGTTTACTACTGGCAAAAAAAATATTGCATTTTTAATCAAGAGATAAGCATTGCTGTGGAGATCCACAGAAGAAAAGTTCATTGTGGACTCTAGAAGTTGCTGAACCAATAGCCTCCAAGGACATATGTGGTTTCCTTCCCCTGAAGCTCACCTCCCCCATCTGCACCCACTTCTTCCTTCCTGCCCAACACACATTGATGACCTGTCTCCTTCTAAAAGTCCTAATCACTATTTGTATCTTAGTTATTCTTTCACCCCCATTGCCTATCAGTATTTCTTAGATTGTAAACTTTCTTAAGACGGAGAACATAGATGCCTTCTCCACCTTGTGTCCTTTGTTCATAGCACTCCACCTGGCCCAGAGAAGGTGCTCAATAAATAGTAATTCAATAAATAGACCAATTACCAGTGGAGTAGATACAATTATGGATATTGTATTCTTTATTTTAAAAATTATTTCTAGGGAGCTGGTCCCATGGCCTAGTTGTTAAGTTTGGCTCGCTTTGCTTCAGCAGCCTGGGTTTGGTTCCTGGGCGTGGACCTATACTGCTCATCAGTGGTCATGCTGTGGGAGTAACCCACAAACAAAATAGAGGAAGATTGGCACAGATGTTAGTTCAGGGAGACTCTTCCTCAAAAAAAAGAAAAAGAATTGTCTAATTTTCATATTATTTTGATGATTAGAATAATTTTATTTAAAAACTGTCAAGGTGAGTCCAGAGTTTGCTAAGTGGGGCAGGAGAAGAGCTGGGGGAAATGTCTAATTTACTTAAGATCTATGAGAGATTCTGGAAAAGGTACTGACTGTCAATTCTCCCAGGAGGCCACCGGAATAATCAGATGTTCGATCAAATCTGTGTTTCTTAGTATCCTACAGTGGGGGCCATTACTTAAACTAGGCCTTAGTAATGTCTCATAAGGGGGATCTGAGAGGAGGGTATTGAGACAGTTTTAGCCACTAAATGGTGGCATTCCATTATTGTCTTTCAAGGTGGAAAACTGTTTGGGATTGGTTAAGTTCATGACAGAATAGTTTAGGATTGGTAGACACACCAAGGCCAGGGGGGTGAAAGAAGCCTTAATGAGTAAACTGTTGTTTCCAATTGAACAGTTTGGCCAGGTAAACGACGTATTGTTCTGATAGAAGAGTTATTTACACAGAGGCAAACAGTTTCTTCCCACACATTAGTTTTCAAGAATTTTCTAAAGCAAATTGTAAACTTACTTATTGATTTCTAGCCTTACCCTCCTGGGAAATAATTTCCAAGAGCAAATATGAAGGCCATGTTGATAAACGTGACCTTAGTTCTGAGTCCTGATAGTTAAGCTCTGTGGATGAAAATGATCTTAATTCTCAAAATAAATATATTAAAATCTCTCAAAGTGAAGGATAAAGAGAGAACATGTCCTCATAAAAATCTGTGAGTTAATCTCTTTTAAATAAATAAAAATGATGAGAAGAAAGACAAGGAGAGAAAGAAGAATAAGGAGGGGATGGAAAATAACAACAACCAGAAGAACAAGAGCACTAAGAAGGGAGAGGAGAAGAACGATCAGCAGCAGCAGCACTGTCTGGGGAGCACAGGAAGGGACATGTGGCTGGGTAGATGTCTGTGTCTTTGTCTGTCTGTGGGTGTCTAGGATTAACCCTCCCCCACCACACCAATTCCACAGCCTGGGAAGGTCTGAAACCACTTAAAGAATCCTGCAAAGGCCTGGGGATCTAGGGTTCATCCAGCTGCACTAATTTCACCCAAAAATGAAGTTCAGGAAGCTCCATCACACAAATTATTGGTGAACTAAATAGACGAGCAAATATTTCAGAAGAAAGGTGGCTGTTAGGTTACATTCAGCAGGTTAAGCATTTAAATGGACCTGTAGGCACTACCATTCTTAAAATGTTCCTCAAACACCATTTTCCGTGAAGTATACATCCTCTCCATCCTACTGAGTCTTGTCTCCTCTTCATCTTTCTAGTTTTCCACCCTCTTCCTTGCTTCATTTATGTCCTTATTCTCCCTCACCCCTTTTCCAATAGTAAAACTTTTGCTCTTCTGTTCTCCTGCATATCAGTTTATGTAGTGGCATGTCCTTGGAGTTTCACTATCCTTTAAGTGACTGATCAAAATAATTTCCGAATAAAGTTTTCTTCTTAAGATGCCTTCCTAAGAAGATGTCTAAAGATGTTAACAGTTTCTCCATATCATTGCATAAATTTTATTTGATAAGAACGCAGAGAATTACTTAACCACTAATTTGGCCAATTAAAGTAGCTTTTCTGGCATTAGTAGGAGAGGATAATTAAACAGTTTCAGACTATGTGTTCAAGTGGTTTTAAATGCTGATCTTTCAAGGTGGGAAGTTGATTGGGATTTGACCAAGTTTATGATAGAATAGTTTAGGACAGGTGACACAACAAGGTAAGGTCTGAATGAGCTCTTAATAAATAAATTGTTGTGGGGAAAGTGAACAGTTTGTCACGAAGCTAAACTTTGATGGAATCATATTCTTAGTTCCAGGTTTTGTGTTTTTGTATGCCTTCATGACTGCTAATTTGCAAGTGAAGAAAAGTTAAATCACCCCTCTAAATATTGATACAACTTTAACATGGGGCGTCAAGGGTAACACTCTCTCATGAAATATCAGAGGAATGTTAAGCGACATCAAAATACACACAAGAACATTTACTCTCAACGTTATTTAATTTTGTTTTGAAATTTGTAGCAAAGCCAAAATATAAATGGTAATTTACTTATTAGGAAGATTAGATTTCTAGATAATCTCAAAGTGTAAATAATGCTATTATAATTTTAAGATACATCAACAAAACCTTAAAAAAGATAGATATACAAAAATCTATGAACTTTCTTCACTGTAGTAATTACTAGTTTAATTATATTTCAGAAGAGGTTCTATTTAAAATTTTAAAAATATTTCAAAACTGGTACTTAAAAATGATTAAAGAAGACAATTTAGGTGATACAACCAAATTTTGTTTAACATTTCATGAAGTGGACAGTCTCCATTCAGAGACCTATAAAACGAGCTGAAGGCAGGAAGCTTTCATAGGTTAAAGAATAAAAAACAAGGAAGAGAAAAATAGAAAAATAACTGATTGGTGGGACCACATTTGTTGACGTAGTTTAGGGAGGGAAGGACCAGAATTGGCTTGGCATTTGGGGAGTGGCTGACTGGATATACTGCCTCTCTAATCAAGCGGAGCTGTAAATGGAGAAATTTAGATCTAAGTTTCACTTTGCTGACATGGCACCGTAAGCAGGAGCAACACCATCTTGGACCTAGAAAGTGATTTCAACACTGGAAACCAAACCATGAGAAATGTATGTGAATGTAGGTGCAGTACCAGAAGAAAACTATGAGACTTATATACACAAAAAGACTATATCTTTCAAATGGTACTCACTTCTTTATATTCTGACTGCTATCACTTAATATAAGCTTCCTTTCTATCTCTCTCTGTCTTTGTCTCTCTCCCTCTGGGTTATCATAGCAAATGCTCTTATTTGATATCCTAGCCAAATAGTTAAACACATTTTAGTAGGGATCACTTCACTTACATACGAAAATTTTTATCATAAGTTAGGGTGAAAAAAGCAAAAATGAAATAATGTGTGAAATAGCAGTAACATGATTGCCATTGAATGGTAGAATTATAGCATCTTAAATTATTTATTTATTTTCATACTTTTCAAATATCCTCCAATGAACAAGTATTGCTTTGAAAATTAGAAAAACTAACATTAAAGCATGTTAAAATTAATTTTTGACAACATTTTGATGTGATGCATGGATACACAAAATGCAGTATATACATACAATGGAATACTATGCAGCCTTAACAAGGAAGGAATCCTCTCACATGCTCCAACATGGCTGAACCTTGGGGATATTATGTGAAGTAAAATAAGCCAACCACAAAAGGACAAATACTCTACAATTCCACTTACGTGAGGTATCCAAAGTAGTCAAATTCATAGATAGAGAAGGTAGAATGGTGGTTACCAGGAGCCATGGGAGGGGGAAAGAAGAGTTGTTATTTAACGGATATGGAGTTTCAGATCTGCAAGATGAAGAAGTTCTCAAGATCTGTTTTACAATATAAATATACCCAACACTACTGAACCGTACACTTACAAATGATTATGCTAGTAAATTTTATATGTATTTTTTACCACAATAAAAAAATTTGGTGTGATTTGATGTTACAAATGTTTTATCTTTGTGTAATTTGATAGAACCTAAAACCTTCCAGATTCTATATAAGTATTATGGTAGACACACTTTTGGAATTTAAAAGATTCTTGTTAATTCTTATTACTAGACCTAAGACAAACTAAATTAACAAAATTAATCATATATTATATTAATTATAATAGCATTTTACTTAGGTATATAGCATAAGACACCTGTAAACTATGATGATTTAAGCATGAATTTAGTCCTAAGAATTATATTATAGTATGTTTCCTTACAAGGGAACATTTTTCTTGTTTGTTTGCTGCTAAAGGTTACTCGTCTGAATTTTTATGCTTAACATCTATCCTCATCTGTCTGTTTTCTATTCTAGTCGTTACTTAAATTAATATCCTAAGGATAAAAATGATAATCTTGAAGATCATAATGCATGCATTTGGATATGCACTTATAATCACACGTGTGGACACAAAAAGGCTTTCCCTCCCGGGTGCGCCATGCTCTTGTCCAGGAGAGCAATTCTCCTGCAGCACTGTAATTTCTCTGATTGGCATTGCTTTTCCTTTGGAGAGAGCAGAGACCTGTTTATTGGCTTGCTCTCCACCCAATGAATGCCTGATACCTCCTAAACGCCTTTAAATACGTGTTCAGTGAATCAATTAGTATAAGTTATCATCATCTTAATCTCTATACTGGGAACAGCCACTAATTCAATACGTCATTTTTAACGGAATGCAGTCATTATCATGTTAAGTAGAGATTCCTGAAGATAATATTTTTCAGAATGTTTAATGGAAAACATATTGTTCTGAGAAATAATTCATCTTTATCATTTGACATGGTATCATTAATTACTAAAAGCTAATAATCCATTCAGTGTTTGAATAGGCATCAATATTGAATAATGAAGAGTATTAATAAATGGAGAGACAAGTATCTGTGTGTGTGTGTGTGTGTGTGCACATGTATGAAGGCTTTGGAGATTTGGGGACATGGGGAGGTCTGACATAGAGCCTTATTTACCTGCTAGAAAGGCGGCATAGATTGCATTCACTAATTAAGTGCCACAGGTCACTCTGGCTTAGCAGAAAGGATGTAAATCCTTTCTTAATCAGAACACAAATGAGGCTGACTTCCCCATTTCAGCTATTGATTGTTTCCCCTCACTTTGGGGAATATATTTGCCCATGATCTTCTGCTTTAATGGACATTATCTCCTCATTTTACTAGAATTTACCTACTTTTGTGCCCTGAACACTTGCTCCTAAGAGTGCCATCCAATTACAATGCAGAGAAACAGTTACTGGGAATTCAGTAATGAGAAAAATTGGGGGGAGCTGAAGCCGCTAAGACATCACAGCCTTCATACATGAAAGAGCAGAATAGATCTTCTAACCATCTGGGCCAATGTGTATGGTGGGAAATGAAAGAAAGAGAAGCAATGGGCTGGAGCCTGAAAAAGTAATGGACAGGGGTGTGACACTGGGTTTGCTGGGCAAACATTCTCTGATATATTTGTGGTTGAAATCCTTACTCGACAACCAAATAGGAAAAATGTTTGAAGATGTAGCAGGCTTTCTGAATGCATCTCTAGAAATCTATGGCAGAATTTTCATTGCCATTTCTAAAATTACTATTCTTTCATTCTTTTTTATCATCAGTTTTGTTGAATAAGGTAGAAACATCTTGCCTTTCTATCTATACTGTTATGGGCACATGCTAGAAAATGAGTGTGATTTCTTCTTGGTAGAAAACGATATTTCCCCAAACTCTCTTCTTTTGTATTATCATATTTATTATAATTATTTATATATTATAATTATACATAGTATTTCTACATAATATACATGTAGGTATAATTGTGTATGTATCTTAAATATAAAACATATTTAAATTTTATATTTATACATTATAATTCCTAAATTATCATGTAGATCTGAAACAGTTTAATTTTTGTGCAATTTGCCCAACTACCTCTCTCTTTAAAAAAATAAAATCCCTTTCATCCATAATCTAGTATTTCCTAACCTGTGATACCAGGATACCTGCTTATGTGAAGACTTCTATTTGTGCATATATTCTAATGGTTGATAGGAAACACTATTGCCTGGGGCCCTTTTATCTATCAATTAACAAATCCTTCTGTAGAGCTTACTATATGACAAGTACTTTACAAATATTGACTCTCTTTATCCTCATAAAAATCCTATCATGTTGGCATAACCATAACCCCCATTTTACAGATTAAAACAACCAAAAACTAAACTTTTAGCACAGATGGTTGAAGGAACACGCCCAAGGTCACCAATGTACTAAGCAGCCTCATTAGGATTTGTCCCTCAGAAACTTCCTCCCTGCCCAGGCCTATGCTCTTCTCTTGGATCTGTTGTCCAGGCATTTCTAGCCTGGTGCATTGAGAGTTTGGGTTGATTCTTTCTTTTCTTCTTTGGGATCCGCCATTCTCTTTAGCTCTCAATATTCCCATGTGCAGTCAAGGTAGTGGTGTGCGGCCCACATCCTACCATCTCAACTGAGACATCCATTATTTTATCTGCTAGAGAGTTGGGGGCTGACAACTCTCAGCTGAATCTCTCTGGGAATTGCCTTCAGCCAAAGTGAAACACCTTGCCCAATGCCACAAGTCCTCCTGAGGGGCATCCCAAATGCAATGACTGTCCATGTCTATCCAGTGACCTGCGCTCCCTTGTCCAAGTTTGGGAGAACTCTGAATGGTTATCCCAGATTCATGAGATCTGCTGCGAATTTTGAAGACATTGCATTCATTCAGCTCTTCCTCTGCCCAATTGTACGTAAGTCTCCCACAGGCATTGAGCTCCAGGGCACTCCCCAATAAACTTCCTGCAGGCTAATTCCAAGATAGTTGGAATCAGGAAGCCAAATCTAAAGCGGGATTTTGCTGCTGGATAAGGGAAGTAGCCAGACACTAGCTCTGCAAGGGCTTAACTCATGCGTATTAGAAGAATAAATTATAGTCCCCACTGTCACCACAGATGGTTCCAGTGACAAAATGGATATCCATGTTTTCCTCCACCAACATCATTTCCTCACCTTTGGCTAGCTCTTCAGCGGGTCTAGGTTGCTTGCTAAACCTACTCCAAGAGTTTCAAGCCTTAATTGCCTTTTTTTTTTTTCCTTTCATAGGGTGTGGTTGCCGCAGTTTCTCATACTTTTTTTTTTTTTTTACCAAAGCATGGAAGGAATACCCTGGGTACAAAACGTATTCCTCTTTTCCACCATTGTGTAGCACCAATCCTAAATTCTCATGGTAAATAGGGTAAATTATACCCATTAGTGTAGTAACTTCTAACTTTATCTGCTGGTCTACTGGTCTCAGGAACCCAAATTGGCCAGGTGGTAGCATCAAATTCAATGGAATCCTCATTGCATATCCCAGTGGAAGAATTTCCCTAAGAGATTCATCACTGGTTCCTGCTGTTGACAGGTTGAATATTCAACCTTAGTTAAAACAGGTTTAGTGAGACAGAGCCCATGATGTTGGGTCCACGCATAGCTTCTAACTCTGCCTCTGTGGCTTCTCAGTTCATAGCCCACAAGAGTAGTCATCCTGCCCATGAAACTGTTGAATGTCTCATTCTGGTGAATGCTCTCTGAAGGGAATTAACATGAGACACAAAGATCTGCAATTGTATACTTATCCATATTCAGGTTCTCTAAAATTCCTTCCTGGATATATTTCCTCTGATTTGCTGTCTTGGACTGAGGGAGTGATGAAGTTTCATTAGATTCTCCTTGGCCCTTCCTATCCGGATGACTTTTACTCCATAGGTCAAAGAATCCATGTAGTGTATCTATCCTCATTATACTCTAGAAGAATGTCATTGTAAGTAGATCTCTGGACACTTTAGATCATTGTGACATGGACTCGGGCCAGAAGTCAAGTTAACACCTGGGTTCTCTTTAGATTACAATCTAATTTGAGTGCTGTGATGTCATTTTGAGTATCTGGTATCTTTTTTAGTTGTTTATACAAACTAGTTTACCAGTGCATAGTTACCCTGGCAAATGGCTGCAAATCTCTTTTGTCAGTATTAGGGGATGCTTATCATTTTTACGTGTGAAGGTGTGCAGAGTACTTCCTCAATGGAATCTGTCCCCCTCTGTAATCGACGGGCTTTGTTTCTATCAACATGAGGTGAATATTCAATTTTTCATCACCGACTCTCTCTCTGTCTCTCTCTCTGTCTCTCTCTCTGTCTTTGCTCACCAAATCTCCACTTTTATTTCTAATATAAAGGCAGTAACATCCTATTTGGCTCTTCCTACTCATTGATCTATTAACCATAGATCCCCTGATTGCTGTTCACTATGGTCATTATTTCCACTTTGCCTCTGACAGTTAAGTGCAACTATTTGACTTCTGCTATCCCATTCTGGAACCTCATGTCATCATATCCTATTGTCAATTTCTGCCTGAAGATGACAGTGCCTGCTGAGAGTCTGGCTTCACTTAACACATACATCATCCAGTAAGACATCTGGTCTCACATAATAAATCTAATAATCATAATAAATTCTAATGTTGCTACCTCCTTTAGCCTCCTGACCCCTTCCTCAATACTCTGCCAAGGAAATTAAAGAATCTGCAACTCATTTACTGTAGTGTCTCTATATCCTATTAGCAGTTAGGATCAGCCCCATGGGTTCCAGCCAAGACATTTATTTCTGAGTCATGGACAAGGGCTCCCACGTTAAAAATTTCTCCATTATCCAGTTTTAGTATTTGGTCCATTCCACCCCTGTTCAATACCCTCAATGTGTTCTTCCACATGTGTTCTCAAAGTTCCTGCTGGTATATATTGGATAATTCCTTCAAGGACTTTCATGTGTGAGCTCTTTCCTCCCAGACCTACCATTGCATTTCCCTATTAGGGCTGTACTGGGACCTGATGTTTGTTTTAGGCCTGGAGGCAATGAAGGGTCACAGAATATATCTTAAAAAGGACTAGTTTTATCTTACAGGCTCTTTCCTCATTTTATATCTCCAAATAAGAGGAGGCTGCTATCTTCTGCAAAGGGCTGCTTCTAACTCATAGAAGGTTCAAGGGGATCCGGATTCAAGATTTTCAGCCTTGTGTTCCCAAATATCCCCATTCCAGGTCTCATAGTTCCACTTTTTCTTTCAAAGTTCTTAGTTTATTAATCCTCTTATGAAAAATCTGCACAATCACCAGAGATAAAGTGATGGCAGAATCTTTACTCCTTCTGTTGTCCAATCTCCAGCTCACTTTTTGCCAGCACCGACATTCACCTTCTCAGCCCCTCTGACTTTTCTTTTTTCCTTTTTGCTGTTTTTGTGAGGTCCTTTTCTTCTCATACAGGTCATGTCTTGCAAGTTTATGTTTGGGTCCACTTTTTTTTTTTAATTTTTTTTTAAAGATTTTATTTTTTTCTTTTTCTCCCCAAAGCCCCCGGGTACATAGTTGTATATTCTTCGTTGCGGGTCCTTCTAGTTGTGGCATGTGGGACGCTGCCTCAGCGTGGTTTGATGAGCAGTGCCATGTCTGCTCCCAGGATTCGAACCAACGAAACACTGGGCAGCCTGTAGCGGAGCGTGCCAACTTAACCACTTCGCCACGGGGCCAGCCCCAACTTTTTTTTTTTAATTTTTTTTTAAAGATTTTATTTTTTCCTTTGGGACCCCTTTTTATTATCAGGACTCCGATTTTGTTGTAGGAGATACCCTGAGGCCGGAACTTTCACCTCTTTTGTAGCTCTGAAATTGTTTCAATTAAATCCTCGGCTTGATTTTCAGCAAGGTCTTCCCTGGAGCTGTAGAAGATGAGGGTCTCCTTTAAATATGGCCATAGAGGATTTCTGGCTTTCAGAGCACACCTAAGTTGTTATTTGACTGACCCAGGAGCACATTTTATCCCAAGACTTCTGAAGAGCTAACTAGTCAATTTCAAAAACCTTAAAATTATTATTTTCCCTCTCATACTGTTCACTTTCCACAGCTAACATATAACCTAACTCCTCACTTGCTACTTGAATCAATTCCCGACCCTCATAGGTGAGAGGCACAACAATTGTGATGCTGCTCCATGCTAGGGATTATCACCACCCTACTTACCTCAGACAATGGGGTCTTTTTGCCTTCTGACTAGAGAATGATCCAGCTATAAACTCCTACTTAATAGGCCTGGAAAGTCCTAATTACTAGGGCTAATTCTAGTACCAATCATCAGCCTGGGTTCCCCTGAAGATTAGAATTTGAAACATTTGTGTGGGTTGTTTATTTGGGTCATACTAAGAGGGATGGAGGAAACCCAGGTTGGAAGACATGCCAATGAAGTCATGTGTTATGTAATTTTCCACTGTTTGGGGCAACTGGTCCTGACTCCTCAGAACCCACCAAAAACCTTTGTGAGATGTACCTAAGAACAGTTCCCCTGGGGCAAAGTAGAAGAAAGTATTTATCCATTGACTCCATCATCCTTTAGCTGAACATGCCTCACAGGTGTTGACTCCCCTGCTCTAAGGGGAAGCTGGCACATCCCCAGAGCAGCCCACTCTGGGAAAAGAGGAGCCCTGTAGCAGGAAGTCAGGGAGTGTGGGACAGACCTGAGGTCAGGGGCTATCAGCTGCATTTAAGCCAAGCTGGACTTTGGTAGGCATAGGCTAGAGAAGGAGGAAGATTTGAAGTGGTGCACAAGACACCGAGCGTTGATACTTGAGATGCAAAGATGAATAGGCTACCAGATATTGTGGGTAGAAAGATGTGTAAAAGGTGTTAACTCCTCTTGGGGAGTTCATACCTAAAACAAGACAGACTGTCAGATCTAAAGTTAGTGGTCCGGAGAGGTGACAACTGCATCGACCCAGAGGTTCAACTGTGAGTCCATGATCATAGTGCTTGTGTTAGTTTCCTGGGGCTGCCACAACAAAGTGCTGCGAACCGGGGGCCTTAAAACAGCAGAAATTTATTCTCTCCAAGTTTTGGAAGCTAGAATTCTGAAATCAAGCTGCCAGCAAGCACCATGTTCCCTCCAAAAGCCCTAAGGGGTAATCTTCCCTGGCCTCTTTGTAGTTTCTGGTGGTTGCTGGCAATCTCTGGTGTTCCTTGGCTCAGGGAAGCACCACTCCAGTCTCTGCCTCCATCTTCACATGGCCACCTTTTCTCTGTATGTGCATCTCTATGTCTTCACAGAGCTTGATCAGGACACCAGTCATTGGATTTAGGGCCCACCCTACTCTAGTATGACTTCATCTTAACTAATTACATCTGCAAATCTATTTTCAATTTCTATTTCTATTTTCAAATAAAGTCACATTCTGAGGTTCCAGGCAGGCGTGTTTTGGAGTGACACTATTCAACCCAGTGCAGTCCTATATGGAATATAAGATGGGCGGTGAGGATGAAGGTAAAGCAGTTAACCAGTTATATTTGACAAAACATTCTAATAAAACTGTTGGCAGTGGATTCATCCACATTCCAGATGGGTCTAATATGGAGCCGCACTATTTAATAAAATAATACCTCTGTTAAGTCTATGTCCCTGGCAAAAGATAAAAAGCAATTTTGCAGAGCTAAGTAGACATCCATAAACAATCCTCTCACCTTTCAGCCCAACTATTTTCATGAGCCCTTTTCACAATAGATTTTCCTTTTGGCAAAAGGCACTGACTGTATAAAAGTTATTTAAGATTTAAAAGTTTTTGGAGTGAGAGTCCAGGCCACAGCTACCTGTTTTGCTTGCCTTTATTCACATCTAATATTGTTAAAACTGAAAAAGCAGAACATCTCAGTTTCTAGTGCAAGCCTCAGACTATATATCTGAATATCACTTTTACTGAAAGAAAGTAATAAGGTAGAGCTTTGCATTGGCTCTAACTAATCTACTTTGCTGAACTAAATTGCTTGAGATTTAGCACAGAGCTTTGCTGCAATATTCTAACGGTGAAAAATCAGGTGCAGAGCAAATGAGATTAATGTCTCCGGCAGCGCCAAATATTTCCTTTGCTTAACGTGGAGCATGCCATATTTCCTCTCGTGGTGCAACTTCAAAGAATTATCATATTTTAGAGTGAAACTAATTGTCAGAGAGAATGGAAGTTCATTTCCACAGACGAGTTAGCTCCTTGGGCCGAGAAAGAAAATGGTTTTCGTTTATCTTTATTTGCATTCTCAAGGATGACTAGAGAGACATGCATAAAGACGGCTGCACTTATGGCTGCCCAGCTGCTCAGGCAAACCCTTTGTCTCAATTTCTGACACATCTATTGTTAAGATCTGGTACTCTCCCCAGCTGTATTTGTACCAGAGAACAAAGGAATGTAATTCTTAAGTTGATTGATATGATGATGATGATGATAACTAATAATTAAACAAAGGTACAAGACGTCACGCTAGGCACATTATACCATAACTTCAATTAGCAATCCGAAAATGCTTATGGATTACATATTATTCACAGTGTTCTATAAATGAGAAATGCTCAAAGAAGCACATAATTACTCAGGATGTGAAATAAAGCCCATCCTCTTTCCTTTATTCTTCTTTGACTCCTAGTAAAGAAAGGCGCTATACTTTATGTTATAGAATACTATTCAAGCATAAGAGATTGGCCAAAGGTCAGAACTAGAATATCAGAACTGAACTTGAGGCCTTAAAAATCATTTATTTATGGTCCCTTATTTTTGAGATTAGGAATGGAAGGCCAGAGAGGTGAAGGGACATGCTCAAAGTCACACAGCCATTTAGGGGAAATATCCTAATCCAGTGCTTAATCAATTAATGTATTGTAGAGGACCGCAATATAATTTGCAATGATGCCACACCTATATTAAATTTCATATCCAGGATTAGGTAATTATACAATAAATAAAAGAGTATAGGTGTGATTTTATAGAAGATTGGGGCTGCTTCTGATGTTTTGTGCCTGAAATTCTGATCTAGAGAGCAGATAATCACCGAATGCCTCTGGTGGCAGTTGACTGGATCCTTACTGGCTCAGACCTCCTTATCTCAGGGAACTCCTTCTACCACCATCCCCACCACTTGGTTGATGTCCCTAGGGCATATCTTCCCTTTTCTGCTGCACAGTTTGAAAGCCACTACAGTAAAGTATTTATGTAACTGTATAATCTGCTTAACAAAGATCGAGATATCACTTAAGCTAAAATGCAGGCTGCCAAGGCCCACAATGGGCTTTTGTACCTGATGCATAAAAATCCAAATTTGGTGAACTTACATCAGAGTAGCAGGGAACAATGTTTGAAGAAGTTACAATGTATGTGGGAAGATCAGTATCCAAAATCAAACTCTCCATGGTAATTTATCTGGATATACAACAGAGAGAAGACACTGGGTTCCATTGTGATAACTATTTGTTTGGCAAGGTCAGACATTCTTCTGAAGCTTTTCTTTCTCTTTTCCTGAGTGGAGAAATCTGTTTGAATCAGAGAGTTCTCTGTATTTCATTTCCCACCATGACAACAAATTCTTGGAACTGGTATCCAGAGGCAGTGTCACCAGGAAGCCAATGAAACTCTAACTTCAGGGGGTCTCACTTGCATGGCTCGTTCCAAGACCCCTGCAGCAGATTCTACCAACTTATTTGCTTGCCCATATGTTATCATAAATTTTCCAAAATAAAATAGGTTAATTACAGTAAGTTGAGATTCCTATCCCTTGCCACTCTGCCATCCCTTCTTCATACTTCTCTTCAATGCTTCTTGTGGTGCTGGAGTAACTGTGGACATTTTTGAAACTTAGTTAAAGGAAATGAGATTAGAGAAAACTGAATTTGGGCTGGGTGTGATAGATTTATGTGGTTTTCAGCTGCTTCTGTGTTTAATTGAGCTATTGTTAACACATTACTGTAGCAAGGACTAAAGGGATGTATCTATTGCCCTCTCTACTAACTCTCTCAGGGATGTGACACTAAAGTGCAGGGCTAGATTGTGCCCTTTGGTACATGACTAATGGAAGAGAAAAGGAATTTGAGATGTCAGAGATATAAAAACACTCCTTTGGAAGTTGCCTCTCCATCCTCTCATTTAACCTACCGTTGGTTATTTTATGCAGAAAAAAATACATGCAACTGGCAAAATGTGAAATCATATGAAAGGGCTTCTCAAGAAAAGCAGTGACTGCTTGACCCACTCCTCATCCCCACTCCCACTTCCTAACACCAATCACCAAGCATATTATTGCTCCCAGTCTTCTTTTTATGTTTGAATCTATATGTTGGCTATCAATTTCATTAAACACTTATTAATTATATATAAAAGATTGGTATTTAGCCTACTTTAAACATTGCCCTCTCCCTCCATAATTTTCAATGAATATTATTTTAGTTCTACTTGAGGCTCTAAGTACCATATTTTTTATTTCATCCACTTGAAACATAATTATGCAAAGACTGTCAATTCATTTTCCACATTGAGAATTAATCTATAGATGAAAAATAGAAGATATAAATATCACTGTAGAATAGAATACACACAGTAACATCCTTTCAAAGTAAAAATATATGTTTAGCTAACAAGAAATGGACAGTAGAGAGGCTGGCCCCGTGGCCGAGTGGTTAAGTTCACGTGCTCCGCTGCAGGTGGCCCAGTGTTTCGTTAGTTCGAATCCTGGGCGCAGACATGGCACTGCTCATCAGACCACGCTGAGGAAACGTCCCACATGCCACAACTAGAAGAACCCACAACGAAGAATACACAACTATGTACTGGGGGGGCTTTGGGGAGAAAAAGGAAAAAATAAAATCTTTAAAAAAAAAAAAGAAGTGGACAGTAGATGAGGAGAAGAAAAGAGGAAGGAAGGCTGGTCCCTGTGGCCAGTGCAGCTTAAGAGACAACACTGTTTTAAAAAGCCATCAGGAAGAGGGTAGAGTGAAGCATATTTCAAATTAATGTGTCTCTTGTGGCTCCAATGTAAATATGCGTATATATATACACATGGATATTCATACGTGTGTATGTGTGTGTGTTCCTTCCTCATATAGCTTCATCTTACCCCATCTCAAGACAATTCTACAAGATTCTTAGCATTTTGTCAATTTAGTCATCTATTCATGTTCTAATATCATTTTTGATTTAGTATAATATACAGAAAAGTTAAAGATAGCATTCCCGTCTTAAAAAGAAATACCAGCATTGCACAGTCTTCTGGCTACATAAATATTTCAGTGGGTCACATTTAAAGTTACCTCACATGTAATTTTAAATAATGAAGCAAAACTGCCATTGTCAACTCCATTTTACGATGAAGGGATATGTAAGCATCGTGCTTCAGCACTTCCTAATTCACAGTATAGCCGTACCCACAGTGGCTCCCTCAACCAGCCATGAGAGGTTGCTGATGCAGGAGTGGCTGTAATTAGAGACCTGTGAGGGCACAAATTCCCTGTGTTAATCACTTGCAGCTAAAAATCTAGATTGAGCTGTGCTTTGGCCATGTACAAGTCTTCACTTTCCTTTCCCTTTCCTAATGATCACATTAATTGTAGCTATTTTAAACATTCACACTGTTAGAGAACAAAAGATGCTGTAAATTGCTGATATTTTGACTGTTTGAAAACACAATATGACGTGATTTTTAAAAGACATTTTAAAAAATGGTTTTGTTAAATTAAAGGGCAGAACCAAATTATGCTCTGGGAAACTGAAAAAAAATAAACGTGTTTTTTTTTCCCTTAAGGATTTTTAAATGATAAAGGTTGATTCATACTGTTCCATAAGTCTATTATTTGCAGGATTTCCCATTCTATTGAGAAAATGTTGAGCACCTTATTTGATTAAATCAAAATTGCAAAAGGATCTTTTTTAAGGAAGAGCTGGAAAGAAGGGTCAGGTGAGGCAAAGCTTTTTCCTTGTGAACCGAAAGGAAAATTCCATAAGGTCAAAGGAGACTTTAAGCATATTTTTGTAATTAGGAACCGTGAAAAACAATGAATTCTTCCCCACATAAAAATAAGCTATTTATTACATTTTACAATGGTATAAACTTGAATAAGCTCATTGCTGCAATAATAGTATCCATGCATAATTGATGCATGCTATTTTTCACAGTACAGAACAAACTTATGAATGCTAACTTAGAACTCATTCCTCTTCCAGCTCATTCTTTCTCCAAACCCTCATGCTTCCTCATTACTAAATAATCTCAGTGTCTTACCTAACATGTTCTAAGCTTCCTTTCTCAGAGGAAAAGCAAGAGAGCTTGTAGGCTCAAGAGTGAAGAAGAGTAAAATAAGCTTACTCAGAGAAACTGTGTTCTTTGCGCTCAAGAGGCCAAGCTCTTATTTGTTCCTTCAAGGAAGCTGCAAAAATCTAAGCAAGAACAGTAGGATCTCAAATATTAAAAGCTGAAAGGGTATTTCAACTCATTAAACTGGAATGCTTCTGTGCTCCACAAATTACTCCTGTTTCTGCGTCTACACTCTTCCAACTTTCTGTCATTGTCTTGGGACATACAGCCAGCAAAACTCACCTGCTCATTGGACTGTACTTGCTTCATGCTGACAAAGGTGGGACACAGTTGGGCACTTTAAAATTTTATTTCTGAGAGTATGGTTGTTATTGTGAAGACTGTCATAAAAGTGTATAGTGCATTGTGAAATTACAGACTTGAGATGTGCCGTTCAACACTCCTTCTCAGTGCTCCTCAGTATGCACTTCTCAGACATCAAGGATCGTTTTCTGCCAGGCCAGGAGCAGAGCAGGAGAGAAGTCCATGATGTTACACATTATTGGATAACAGTTATTTATTTATTTAGTCATTCAGAAAACTGCTGTTGACTGGGTCCTGTGAGCCAAGCATTAGGCTGGATCTGACTGAGAATGCAAAGTTATGTCAAGCAACACTCAATGGGAAATAGAGCACTGATAACTGTTATAAAAACTAGAAATTGATCAGCACTTGGTGCAGCATTTGGGAAACAGTAAGGCCTTATTAAGTTGCAATGGCAACAATGATGGTGATAGTAATGGCGGTAAGCACAATAGGCCTAAATATTATTATTATTATCACTTTACTAAGATCCATACAAGTTTTAACTAGAGAAGGAATTCAGACAGAAGGTCATGTAAGCTGAACTTTAAAAAATGAGGAGATGAAGGAATGATTGAATAGAGAGTTTTAGCAAAATGGGCAATAACATAAATCACAGAGATGAAAAAGTTCATGTCATGTGCAAGGAATACTGAGAAACTCAACCTGATGACAGCAAAGCCCTGAAAAAACAGAGACTTGGAACCATGAAACTGGAAGGGAATTTGTACCAGGCAGTGGTTGCTCATGAACTCGAGGCTAAGGAGCTTGAATTATAGCCAGTAAATAATAGGAGACCATTGAGAACTCTGGTGGAGAATGTGAAGGGCCACTCAGATTCCCCTTCAATGGAAGACACACTAAGGAGGGCTGTCCATAGAGACCCTCTGGCTGTCAGCCTCTCCAAGGATTGCCCAAGCTGCAGGGAGACTCCTTGCCCAACATCAGAGACTGGCTAAAATGGCTGGAGTAAAAAGGTCTGGCCATCTCAAGCCAATGGGAGATAACTTTTAAGGATCATCTAGATCCAGAGCTCCCTGTGGGTCAGCTGAGGCTGGCATTGCGCTGGTGTTGCATCTCAACTTCTCCCTGCATCCTCACCCACTTCTCCCACTCCTTTCCACAGGTGCCGATCCTGGAGGCAGCCCCTAAATAACATCTTGCACCCTAAACTCCACCTCAGAGCCTGCTTCCTAGGGTGCCTGACCTGCCACAAGTGCTCAGAGCTGAGGAGTAACACGATTAGAAGTTTTATAAGAAAATGTTGAAGTGGCAACAATGAGCAGGGCCAATTGAGGATTATGAGTGCGGGGGTCTATTTTAAGATTTTATAAATCTAGGAAGATGTAATGATGAGCCACATAAAGGTGACACATAAAAAAGAAATCAACAAGGAAGAATATTCCAAAATTAAATCGTCAAAAGGCTTTGTGATTGATCAGATGTTTGGAGAAAATAGAGGAGAATCAAAAAGTGTTGAGACTTGTGTGACAGAAATAGTACAATCAGGAGAAAATGAGAATGCAGAGGAAAGGACAGAGTGGGAGAATATGATGAGCTCACTTGCAGTCATGTTGACTTCGTCATGCTAGGGGGACATCCACAGGCAGATGTTCATTAGTCAGTGGAACTGCAAGGCTAAAAGTTGAGAACGGGAATAAGGTATAGACAAAAAATGAGTCATTTAAAAAAATATTTCATCACGCAGACAATGGAGCAACGTGTGAGAGAGAGCAGCTCTTTGGGGATTCTTATACTTAGGAAGCAGGAGGAGGAAGTGGAGCCAGAAAAAGACAAAGAATTCCTGATTAAAGGTGTATGAAAAGGACAAAGATGAGGAGAACACAGTCTTCCAGAAGCCAAGAGGGCAGATTTAGATACCGCAGCAGCATGAAGAGGCCGCAAATATATCTTTCAACCAGATGCGTGACTAGGAAGGACAAGGTTAGTGACCTGGAGAAGCTGGTTACTGTACAATATGCACGGGTATTTTGAGAAGAGGTCAGGATAGCAAGGGGAAAGAACTGCTAATGAATGAGTAAATAATGGTGTTTGACAATCATAGATTTGTAGGTTTGAAAGAAGATGTTTTTGAGGAAGGAGGAGGAGAAATTAATTCTTCAAACTTCATTCTCCATGGGCATCACAGAAAGCAGTGAGAGGAGGAAAAACCTCCCAGCCTTCTCAGAGTGCCTGCAGCCACAACTTAAATGGGGTTGGGGCGGGATCTGGTGGAATGGGCACCAGCTTCTCCCCGCTTCCAGGTAGCGAGCAGGTGCAGGGGCCCTGGGAACCCTGCCAGCCGGCGGAGGCAGTGCTGGGGAAAAAAAGAGGAAGAAATGTTGAGGGACAGTAATTGGAGTTTGCCAAAGGAGAAGTTCAGAACATAAAATAATTGAGGAGGAGAGCAAGAGAACTTTGGAAAATGTTGCAGTGGCTATGACTTCCCTTGTAGAGACAATATTCATAGAGATATTCCAATAAGGTTTAGAATTCTTTTATAATTACTATTGCCTGATGTGACTCTAAGCAACAATTGGACCACTTGGGGACCCAGTGTTTCCATTTAAAATGTAGCGTCTGCATTATTTGTAGGCAGAGGAGACAGGCAATATGTAGGGCCAAGAGATTGAGGACCAGGCGAACATGGAAGGGGAAGAGACTAAACACAAGTGGAGGACTTGACTTTTCAGAGGGAAAGAGATTTCTCCTTTTCTGAGAAAAGAGAGAAAGAGATTGGCTTGTGTGGTTGGGCAAAGAGCCCCTTGTATTTTCCTGCAGATATAACATAAATGGAGCATAGTGCATGAGCAATGCTTCACAGTGGTGTAGAGACACAAAGATGTCATCTGTGTTATGACATAACAGGGAAACTGTACATTAGCAGAACTACAAATGAGAGCATGTGGAATGTGGAATGGAAAGGAAACGTGTTGTATGTGAGGACAAAATGCCACTTCAGTAACTTTTTGAAGAATAAATCTAATAAAGCATTTGTGGATCAGATAAGAACTGGGCGATGCTTAGTGTCCTCCCTCCCATCATATAAACAAGTGGTTCTCAAACCTGGCCAGCTGCTCCCCCTCTGAAATCAATTCAGGATATCTGAAGTTGGGTCTAAGAAACAGAATTTTTAAAAATTTCCTCCAGTCCTCAAGTTATTTGGCTATGCAGCTGAAGTCAAGAACTACTGACATAAATATAGGAGAATTATAAGGTTTGTCAGTTATGAGACACTTTATATTTGGGTGTAAAGTATTATTTAGATCGAATACAATAATATGAAAAAAGAACATTGTATCAGCTAAGTCCATTAGAAAAGTCATTTTCTGTATGAAAATATATGAAAGATAAGCAAGTATATACAAACTATCCTCTGAATTTTTCTCAGTATATTATAGATCTCAATTTCATTAAAAATTAAGAATGGCTATAAAGTGCCCTGTCTTTAAGTAATATAAGTAGTTTACTTTGATATCCGACACCTTAAATTCTCTAACAGAGAAACATGCTCATTTAATTTGTATGTTCAAGTATTAATAAACTAAAGAAAACAAAATAACCAGTGGAATGTTTTTCACTTAGGTTGATGAGAATGAATCAAGAATAGGATTTGATGTCACACTTAAGATCACATGCCGGTCTCATGCTTGTCAGCTTCCATGAGGGTTGCCAAAACGCTTCATTTGTTTAAGCTCATCTCTTTAACCTCATTTCCTCATCTATATAATGGACAGTATGATATGACCCTCTGATTAGTAAACCAGGCACTGAAGGCAGAGCAACTAGTACAGCAAAAAATCTACTTCTTTCTTCCCCTTCCTGAGAAAGGATTTACTTGTCCCTAAGATTGTAGAGAAATTATTTCTAGAATTATCTATAGGTTTATACAGTTTAAATTTCTTTATCATTGAACATATACATACAGACTAGCAACATAATTAAATGCAAAGATTCATGGTTAACACGGTTAACATGTACATACATTTGGCCATTTGTCTGAAATAAATGGCCATGTTAGATCCCAGGCTAACTCAGGTCTCAGACTTTACTTTGTCAGTCTCTCTTTTTCTTTTTCTCTGCACATAGCAGAATAGACATTTCATAAGTGTGGAGCTCTATGATGTCCAGAAACATAACACATCTGTGTAACCAGAACTCAGATGGGGAAACAGAACATGATCAACAAGTCAGAAGACCCCTCATGCCTCTTCCAGGCAGAGACCGCCATCTCCCCTAAGGGAACCACACAGTGTGTCTATTTTTCCTTTGCTCAAAGGCTCCCTTTGCACTCTTTGTTTGCAAGATTCTTACACGTTTTGATTCAACTGTGATTCTCATTGCTGACAGTATTCAAATGTGAACATAGCATGAGTTAATTACCCACTTTACTGTAGAGGGACACTAGGATAGTGGCCAGCTTGAGTAGTGCTCTTACAGACATTCTAGTACAAGTCTTTTCACGAACATATGCACTTACTTCTATTTCATATCTCCCTTTCATTCTCAGTCACTTTTAAAGTTACCATTTCTTCCACCACACTTAAATGTTTGTATTTTCCGGGGCTCCATCCTCAACCAACATTTCCTCTTCCTCTACTGGTACTAGGTGCAGTCACGCTGAAATTTATATACAGTGAAATGCATAGGTGCTAACTGCAAAATTTGATGAGTTTGGAAAAATGTATGTATATATACAAGTAACTACCAAGATAATAAAGATCTAGAAAGGTCTCTCATACTTACACCCTCCCTATAGGCAAACATTACTTTGCTTTTTGTGATCATAGATTAAAACTGGTGGTTCTAGAACTTCATACAAAATTTAATACAGTGATAGAGACTCTTTTAGGCCAGTCTTCTTCCTTTCAACATAATGCTTTTGAGAATCCTCCATATTGTTGTGTTTTACAGTTCATAATTTCTATTATTGAGAAGCATTCAATTTTACAAATATACTACAATTTTTATATCCGTTCTCCTATTGATGGACATTTAGATTGTTTCTAGTTTTTGTCTATCATGTATTAAGCTGACCTAAACATTCCTGCACAAGAATTTTTGTGGGTATATATTTTCTTTTACACTTAGTCATGATAAAATTAACTTTTTTATATTTGGTTTGCTAATATTTCCTTAAGTATTTATTACATCTGGGTTTATAAGAGATATTGGTGTGTAATTTTCTTTTCTTATGTCTTTTTCAGGCTTTGCTTTTGGGGGACATTCTGTATATAAGAAATAAGTACTGAAGTCTTCAATTTTTCTGTTTTTCTGAACAATGTTTGCATAAGACTGATAATATTTTTTCTTAAATGTTTGATAGAATTTACCAGTGAAGTTACCTGGGTCCAGCTATATTTTTTAATGAAATGCTCTTTGATTATGAAATCAGTTACTTTAAAAATATACAGATATTCATATATTCTATTTTATCAGTTTTGAAATGTTCTTTTTAAATAAATTGCCTATAGTATTTATATTGTCTTGTTTATTGGCATCAAGTTGTTCTTTATATTCCCTTGTGATCCATTTATTGTCACTGGGATGTGACTAGATAGCAAGCCTATGATTTCTAGGTTTTTTTTTTTTTGAGGTAGACTGGCCCTGAGCTAACATCCATGCCCATCTTCCTCTTCTTTATATATGGGACACATGCCACAGCATGGCTTAATGAGCCTACACACCTGGGATCCGAACCAGCAAACCCTGGGCCACTGAAGTGGAACATGAGAACTTAACCACTGCGCCACCAGGCTAACACCTCATTTCTGGCTTTGATACTTTGTGTTTTCTATAAATGTTTTTCTTGACCCATATTGTTAAATATGAATTTTATTCATCTTCTCACATAATCAACTTTGGACTTTGTTAATATTCTATATTGTTTTCCTATTTTATAATTCATTAATTTCTGCTCTTATTTTTATTCCCCCATATTTTATACCTCTATGATTTTTCATTTTTCCTTAGCTTCTTAAGTTAGAAATTTAGATAATTTATTTAAATATTTCACCATGTCTAATAAACATTTAAAGATATATATTTCCTTAAACACTACATTAGCTGCATTCCCTAATTCTCTATATGCGTATTTTAATTACCAGTTGATTGAAAATACTTTCCAGTTTCTCTTATGATTTCTTCTTTGAAAAAATAGGTTTTCTAGAAGCTTACAATTCCCAAATATTTGGGTCTTTTATAAATGTCATACTGTTATCGATTTCAAAGGATTTTCCTTAAAATCAGAAATTATATTCTGTAAGATTTCAATCTTGAAATTTATTGAGACTTATTTTATGGTCTAAGTTATGGTTTATTTTGATGAATGTTGAGTAAGCCCTTAAAAGAATTTGTAGTCTGCAGTTGTGTGTACTGCTCTATAAATATTAATTAGGTCAGAGTTGTTGATGGTCTTCTCATATTTTTTATAATCTTAATGATTTTTTGTCTAGTTGTTCTATCAGTCATTGAGAAAATGGTATTAAAATCTCTAACTGCAGTTTTTTATTTGTCAGTTTCTTTTATTTCAGTTAGTCGGGCTTTGCTTCATCGTTCTCTATTTTTAGGTGCATACACGTGTGTGATTGTTATGTGTGCTTAATGAATTAACCTCTTTATATTATGAAATGTCCCTCTTTACATATTAATTGTATTAGTAGGAATACTCTTATGATTAATATTACTAGAGTAAGCAGAATAATAGCACCCCCAAAATGTACATCCTCTGATTCCCAGAATCTGTGAATATATTACATGGCAAAAGGGCTTTCGCAGATGTGATTATGGTGAGGACCCTGTGATAGAGGGATTGCCCTGGAATATCAGTGTAGACCGAATTCAATCACCTGAGTCCTTAAAATCAGAGAACATTTCCCTGCTGGGAAAAGTCAAAGGGAGTTGTAACTACAGAATAAGAAACAGAGGAATGCAAAGTTGTTGGCTTTGAAGATGAAGGAAGATTACCCAAGGAAGTCGGAAAACCTCGAGAAGCTGCAAAAATATTCTGGCCTAAGCTGCTAAAGTAAATAAATAAAAGAATGAAAGACTACCAAAATGGTAAAAGCATTTATTCCTATGTGTGAGCATTATGTATAATTTTATATATTTTCTTTGCTATATTAAAACAAAATAAAAGAACTTTTAGAAAAGAATACATATTATCTTTATAATTAAAAGTTATAGCAAATAAAAGTAGCGTTAAATGGATACAACATTTAAAAGACATTTTAAAATAATGAGGTAAAGTAAAAATTCTAAAATTGGAAAAAAGAGAAAGATTCTCACCTAAAGACTGGAGAAAAGAATACAAACCTAACACACTGATTTTTTCCCAGTGAGAGCCTTGGCAAATTTCTCATCTACACACCTTTAAGATAATAAATTTGCATTGTTTTAAGCAACTAAATTTGTGATAATTTGTTACAACAGCAATATAAAAATGATACAATTATTTTGTCTAATACTAACATAAAAACGTCAGTTTTCTTATGTTATTTATTTACACGCTATGTCTTCTCCCTCTTTTTACTTTCAATCTATTCCTGTCTTCATATTTAAACTGTTTCTCTTGAAGAATTTTGTCTTGTTTTTTAGATACTCTCTGAAAATCTCTGCCTTTTTATTTGGGAGATTTATTCCATTTATATGTAACATAATTATGGATATAGTTGTGAGAATTTCCCACAGTGCTATTTGTTTTCTATCCTCCCATCAATTTTTTGTTCCTCTACTTCTCTTGTGCTGTCTATTTTGTATAAACCAGATATTTTAAATAGTTTACTTATTACTCATCTAAATATATTTAGCTCTTTTTTTGGTATTTTTGTGCTTGTCTAGGCATTAAATTATGCATCCTTAACTTATCAGAATCTACTTAGAGTTAATATTGTACTATTATATGTAAGATAAAAGAACTATGCAACAATATAATTAAAAATGCACTTCTGCCCTTCGTAACGTTATTGCTAAATATTTTACATTCATAGACATATAACTTCACAGTAAATTGATATAATTTTCATCTTTGACAGTTTTTTTTTAAGTTAAGAGGAGATGAAAAGGTCCTCTCTTTTACTTACCAATGTTTCTAATACTTTTCATTCCTTCTTGTAGAACTGAGTTTGCGCTTTCTATCTGGCATCACACTCCTTCAACCTAAACAGCTCCTGAAATATTTCTTCTAATGCAACACTGTTGACAATGAATTTTATCAGCTTTCATTGATCTGAAAATGTCTTTATTTTGCTTTCATTTTGAATGATATTTTCACTTTATATATAACTCATACTTGACAATTCTTATTCTTTCAATGCCACAAAGTTGTCTCCCATTGTATTCTGGCCTCCAATGATTTTGTTGAGCAGTAAGTGTTTATTCATATCATTGCATCCCTCTATAATATCATTATTTTCCTTCGAATTCTTTCAAGATTTTCTCTTCGCCACTGGTTTTCAGTACTTTAACCATGATAGACCAAGGTGTTGCTCCCTGTGTGGAATTTGAAATTAGATTTTCTGATCTAGAAGTGGAAATTTTTATCAAATTTGGGGGACATTTGGCTAATTTCTTCAAGTTTCTTTATCCTCCCCCTTCAAAAACATGCTTGATATTGTTTTATGGAGTTACTGAGACTCTGCTAAAGCATTTCCATTTTTTCTATCTTTTTGAGATTTTTTTTAAAAGATTTTTTATTTTTTTCCCTTTTTCTCCCCAAAGCCCCCCGGTACAGCGTTGTATATTCTTCGTTGTGGGTCCTTCTAGTTGTGGCATATGGGACGCTGCCTCAGCGTGGTTTGATGAGCAGTGACCATGTCCGCGCCCAGGATTCGAACCAACGAAACACTGGGCCGCCTGCAGCGGAGCGCGCGAACTTAACCACTCGGCCACGGGGCCAGCCCCTTGAGATTTCATATGTATATATATACACACGTATATTTATTTATACTTATATATATATATATTCACCTGTTCTAAGCTCACTCATAATTTCTTTATTTATTTCCATTCTGTGGTTAATTCCATTCAGTATATCTTTCATTTAGACATTATACTTTCTATTTCTATATTTTCCAGGTTTTTTATGGTTTCTGTTTCTTTATTAAGATTCACTCTTCACTCATTATGACCATTTAAAAAAAATTCTTGATTATATTTATAATAGCTGCTTTAAAATCCTCAAATGTTAATTCTAATATTGGAGTCATTGCAGGGTGATTTTCTGCTTACTGCTTCTTTCTTTAGCATAGCTTATATATTCAGGTGTTTTTCACATCTAGTCATTTTTTTTTAATATATACTCATCACTGTAAATGATTCATTGGATATATTATAGAGCTCTGAGTTCTGTGGCCTCCTGTGAGAGTGTAGTTTTTGTTCTTGCAGGTAGGTAAAGCACTGCCTTTGGAAATTAGTACTTTGGAATTGTATAGGCTTAAAATTGCATTTTATTGGAATGGCTCTGTTTTAATGGTGAGCCTGGAATATTTACCAAGCTCTTCTAATTTGTTAGGATTCAAACTCCAAACTCTATCTCTTGTGATGGGTAGCTGCTGAAATATTTGCTCCAATATTTTAGCCTTATTACTCTAGCTAACCATTGGACTCCTTGGAGGTTCCCTCCATGTACATAGTTCAGTGGTTAGCCAATGCTTTGAGAAAAGTTTATATGTAGATTTGTGGACTCTCTGTCTTTAATTCCTTTCTTTTGGGGATTCTAGTCTTCAATTTTCAGCTCCTCTCGTCTCCATAATCTCCTTCCTTTCACATTTCAAGCCATAAAGACTGTGACTTTCCACTCGAGCTCCAGTATTTCAACACTGTCTTTACTGGAAAGTTTCTTCAGGGTAAAACTCCACTTTCTTCTTTCAATGGTCAAATTATCTCCATATTCTTCTTGCTTTGGTTCACTTTCAAGTACTTACAAATAGCCTGGTTTTAAAAAATATTTTGTTCAAAGTTTATTGTTGTTACCTGCTGTAGGATGTGTCTAATACAACTAAAATTGGAATCTTCCAGATCATTATTTCTACCTGCTTCTTGAACAACTTCTTCTGGATGACCCATAAGTCTTCGTTTCACACTCCACATGGCATCTTTTCTCCCCCATGTACCCTTGGTAAATATCAAATTTACACAAACCATTTATTTACTCATCCTTTAATTTAAATAACATGTATTTTCTAACTGCCTAAGTGAGTCAAAAACTCTCCGAAATTATGAGGCTCTAAGAGTGAGCAAATCAGACACATTGTTGTAGCATGAGGCTTACTTTCCCTTAACATTGTCCCTCACATTGAGCTAGTCACCGAGTTTTATTGATTCAATTCTGAAGATCCTTGAAATTGGTCCAAATTTTTACGTCCTAATAGCTATTTAATTCTTGTCATTGTTATTTCTTGTGCAGACGCTGAAAATGTCTTCTAATTGCTCTCTAAAGCTCTAAACTCCTCTCTCCCTTTCCAAAGAACATCTTCTGTGTTTTTTGAGTGATCTTTCTAAAGACAAATATCATCATATTACTTCCATTTTTTAAATAATTCAATTCTCCTCGATTACTTGCAAGGATAAAATCAAATGATTAGTAGATCTACAAAACCTGTGTGATTTAGCCCTTTCCTTCTTATATTTCTGGCTTTATTTTCACTATGTTTTATATTCACCTTATACTAGTCATATTTAAATAGTTAGACTTTGCCAGCTATGACATGCTTTCCAATATTTTTTAAAATGTTTCTTACATATTTGCACATTCTGTTCCTTTTTGTTATAAGGTTTTTTATCTACAGCAATAGTTTAATATGTGAGTACATTCTAATAATCCCTTTGAATTTCAACCCATGGTCTTTCTTTATTGAACAACCCAGCCCTCTCCTCCAAGCAGGCTGAATGAGAGCTTCTGTCAATGCCATGCCTTCTCTATCATAACCTGGCACTATAACCTAGTGTCTCCTGGTCTGTCTTGCAAACCAGAAAAATAGCCAAGGACGGCACCACATTCATCTCTTTTTTATTACCAGATATCCCAGGGTCATGTCCATTGCCTAATTCATTGTTAAGGAAATGGAAATTTGGTATAGAACTCAGAGTTGAAGTCCCTGACAAACGGGTCAGTCTCATCCAACAACTAACTTTGCTTTACTCAAAACTAAGACAAAGAATTGGTTTCATAATATGTACTCTGCTGTGTCATTTTTATTTCTTTTTAGGTTGGAATTTGCTGTAAGGTGGCCTTATTTTTCCTTCAAGATTATCTCTCTGCCCAAGGTTTATGGGCAAAAACCAAAGCAAAACCCATGGTCATGTTTTCCTTCATCAGGTCATATCCATTTTAATCAGACCTGCTGTAGGAATATCACTCAGATGGACCCTCAGGCAAGGATATAATTTGTGGATGTTAATTACTCCCTATTCATGTTTTTTTCCAGCTTAAGCAATCATTTTATTAATACTTTTCCACTAACAAATTTATCTTCCCATGGGTTTCATTTTAATGTTTTCTCCATGTGTGAATTGAACACAATTTAGAGCTGGGAGGGCACTTAGAAATCATCTCACACAGGGCTTCTCCAACTAGTGGGCACGTGGTTGTGTGCCTGGTGGGGCTGAGGCGGGCTGGGCAGGGCAGATCTGAAACGCTACAAGAAATGTCTGTATGAAACATGAATTTTTCCCAAAGCTTTGGGAGAAGGAGGAAGTCATATCATTTAGTTTGCAAGTAATTTAAAGAAACATTCTATGTTAAAAAATGTTTATATTATGAAGTCGAATGCAAAATTCACATTGGTAGTTGATCAGGACGTTTCAAAGGAATCTGAGTGTGCATAGGTTAATTTAATAGTACATCTTCTGTCATACGCACATCCTTCTATGACCTTAGGTATTTGAATGAAAGAGTTTGAGAAAGACTAACCTATTCTTTTTTTCTTTCTTTCTCTTGCAGAGAGTAAAACATGCTTAAAGTGGTGTAAATTAGCTTGTGTTCTTCAGCGTTTTTAACGACTCAGAGTCCAATCCTCCATCCACTCTGTTCTGTTTATTTCTGGTTTGAGAGGTTTTCTTTTACTACTGTGATACAGAGAACATTCTCTTGGAGAACATTTCCTTTCCTCTCAGGCTCTAGTCCTTGCACCTCACAAGGTGCCTAGGGCACACTGGTGTTAGTACATCATCTCTATTTCATGGTAGAGAAAATTTTGGCTCAGAGAAATTTAAAATTTTGGAAAAGATTAAAACTTTAATGTGCAGCTAAGATCCAAACCTCCTGTCTCATTCCAAATTCCAGGCCTTTTCCAGAATGCTTTTCAGTCACAACAAAAATCTTTCTATATAAACAGTAACACATTTGTCACCAGCAAGCTCTGTGTTTATACTGTGTTTGTACACTCAAGGATTCACTTCGAGTGGGGCTCCCATGGGCTATTTATTGAGTGAAGCACTTAGATTATCCTCCACCCACCCGTCAACAGCAGCTCGGCTCACAGGTGACAGGTGGTACCTAGGTTTGCACACTGTGTGCCCACAGGCTCCAGATGAATATTTCCTGTTGAAATTAAGGCATCTGGCACTCTTTTACTTTCTTTTTGGACCTTAGAATACCATTCCTTGACTTTGCCCTAAATGGTTTCTCTCTAATCCACAGGAATGGGATAGGCATGAATTCATTGAAGGTTTCTGAGATGGAGCATGTTTAAAACAATTGTGTAAATTTGTCATTTAAAATCTGTAAAATAGGGTCCAGCCCGGTGGTGTAGCAGTTAAGTTCACATATTCTGCTTTGGTAGCCCTGGGTTCGCTGGTTTGGATCCCTGGCGCAAACCTAAGCACCATTTATGGAGCCATGCCATGGCGGGTATCCCACATATAAAGTAGAGGAAGATGGACACAGATGTTAGCTCAGGGCCAGTCTTCCTCAGCAAGAAGAGGAGGATTGGCGGTGGATGTTAGCTCAGGGCAAATCTTCCTCAAAAAAATAAAAACTATAAAATCAGTAAAGTATTCTTTCTTTTGCTTAATTCCTGAAAGAAAAATCCTCATTCATGTATAACCATAGATATTTTATTAAAATAAAGAATTCCTTATAGTTTAATTTGCAATTATGAGTCCATTTCTTTGCTTAATATTGTGAAACATTACAGTCTCTCCCAAACACATGCTAATAGTTAGCTTTAAAATTGCAGTGATAATCTGCTTAATAAACCCAAGTGCTAGGTAAACTGACAGTTATATTCCTGCAAAGGATAACAAGCACAATCAGCTCTGCACAGGCAGTCGCTTATCTTTTAGAAGTTGTGAAAACGCCATAAATGCAATGAACATTTTATTTAATATGCATGATTTAGAAAGTCCAGCCATGTACCTGAAGCAGATTTTTTTAGGCAGTGCTAAATGTGGAGCTCCTTCAAGGAAATGGGCTGTTGTCAGAGGAAACTCTCACACACTCTGTGGGCAAGGGACTTTGGAGAAACCTACAAGGACACGTATTTTATGCTCTGTGGGTATAGCGAAGAGAGACAAGTACCATATGCTATTTATTTCTCCAAGTAGGTTTATCTGGGTCTGCCATCTTACAGGAACTTTAACTCCTGAATTATAGAAAGTATGGCTCTCTGTATTAAATGTCATCATTCCCAGAATGAAGTAGAGACTAGGACTCAAGGCTTAGAAAAGTTTCCTAGACTTTACTGATGCAGCGTAGTTATGTGAGTTCGGAATAATATAGTTCTCTCTCTTCATTGTTTAGTGTCACTAAATTGGACAAAATCAACTTAGAAAAAGAGTATGGATGTAGCAGAAAAGACAATCTTGAATTGAACACTGGGAACTTCCCACATTTCTTCTTGACCTCAAGGGAAGCAACAAGCAAAGGACACTAAAAGAATAGCATCTAATTTGGCAGGAAGGAAAACTGAAAGAGAGCAGGGTATTGCAGAAGCCAAAACCAGACTGTACTTCAGGATGCAGGGAGTGGGAATCTGCTTCAAATGCTGGTGAAAGGTTAAATAAAATTCGCGAAGAGAAGTGGTCATTGGCTCAGGAAAATAAAAGCCACTGAGATTTGGACAAAAATATTATGAAATGAATGGAAGAGATTTTAACAGGTAAAAGAAGCAATATGTGAGGAAGTGTAGACAACTCCTATAGAAAGCTTTCCTATGAACAGAGAGCACAGCAACAGTGGGACCTGAAGGTATCCAGGGAAGGACAAAAATCTCTTAAATTTAATATGACTTTTGTTATGCAGTTTGGAGTTCTCAGGATCTCTGTCTATGTTGTCTTTGACTTCAAATAGTTTATAGACTAATATGGGATATTTAATGACGCATTTGAATAAATAAAACAGAGAATGTGAAAAAAATAATTAAGGAGGTATAGATAAAATTCCATGGAACTACTTCTAGGGTGGAAGTAGGGAAGAGGGTGTTCAGGACGTTGTTTATGGGAGTTGGCACTTAAGGTGAGCCCTGAAGTACTGATGATGTCGTACCACATGGGGAAATGAAGGAAAGGAAAGGAGAGTTGGAGCAGAGTGCAGCACATTTGCTTGGTGTGCCTCAAGCATAAGAGTATTTGAAGGGAAATAGAGGAAGTGAAACTGGACAAGTACAAAAGCAGCCATATCATGGATGACTTTGAATGCCCATATGGGAATGTAGACTAAAGAGTGCAGGCAACAGAGACTATCGGCCGCAATGGAACGATGAGATAAAGCCTGTATTTTAGTGGTTTGAATATGCATTAAGGATGTACAAGTATTGTGAATACTTATGCCGTGAATCTTGAGCTTTATTAACACTGTCAGCTTAAATAACAAGTCCTTTTGGTGTAGTAGCTTAGGCTAGGAACTAGAATCACATTGCTTCGATCTATAACCTGTTTCCTCCTATTATTACCTATATTGATTTGTTGGGAAACTTTCTCATATTGTCAACACCTTATCCAGTATATTATAAATTCCCAAAGAAGTGTTAACTATTGTGATTACAATATCCCTCCCAAATCCTTAAGAGATGTCCTTTACTTCCAAGATGCTAAGTGAGAGGATGAGGTTCATGTAACATTGTTGTAGGAGGTTTGAAAAGAGACAATTGAGGATAGTGTTGCAGGTCAGAATAAGGAATTAGGACTAAATTCAATAGATAACAGGGAGCTATTGATTATTTTTAAGAGAGAAAATGACACTATCAGCAGTGTTTTTAATGCAATAAACCTGCCCGCACAGCATTGTATAGAAAGAATCTATTCCCTCAAAGATTCCTTCAGCAAATATATATTGAGCACTTACTGTATTAAGGAATGGATTTACCGAATGAACACAAAAGACATAATCTCTGCCTTCTGGACCTCATAGTATATCAAGACTGAAAAGGGAGAGACGGGGGCAAGGGTACTAATGCACTGACTTTTGAAATAGTGAAGTTGACAGGGGCAGAGGATGTGAGCTATAGGGTAACTCTTAAGAAAACAAAGAAGGAATAGAAAGAGCTCAGCAAGAATTGAGCTCTGGCAGCAGCCTATTTCCTCTCCTCTTCCTCTGCCTATGATGAATGCAGGTCGAATTGGCAGAAGGTCCTTTTGATTTTAGATCAATGTAATCTCCACAGATCTCCTATCTGGATAGAACACCTTGCTTACCTGACATGAGGAACACACAGGAAAATAGAAGATTCTATATAAAGCCCTTTTGCCATAAGGAACTCTGTGCTGAGGCATCAGCCTACTTCTCCAGTCAAGTCTCCTGTCTTACATGCATTCTTATAAAACTGCAAGAACTAGAATCTTCTCTGGTTCCTAACTGATCCTCTCTCCATCTAAATACTCTTACTCTCTTCCCCCCTACTTATCTAAGCACAAAACATTCTAGTCTTTCAAATTCTGGGTTAAATTTTATATCACTTTAACCCCACTGAAATTTAGAACATTTTGTTATATCTTTCTAAAAACAAATTATTTTACTTGTACCTTTCTCATAGTTCTCAGCATACTATTTACCGATTTTTTTGGTGTCTCTCTCCCTACAAGATAAATAGTTCCTAAGAACCTAAGACTGCCATTATATTTGCATCTGCGTTCACGTACCTAGCACAGAGTTTTCCATAAAGTAAGAGAATTGAGCAATGAAAAATGGAATGCTCACATTTTATATATTATATTGTTTGTATTAAAGTTTCACTTTAAGCTATTGAACTTGTGCTATTGTTAAACTCATATTACAGATAAGAAAACTGGGGTTTAGAGATACTATGTAACCTGTCTAATATTCCACAACTAGAAAGTAGTAGAATCCAAATGATCTGACTCCCAAGCAAGTTATTCAAATTCTAAAGGTCCCAGTTTCCTTATATATAAAGTGATTACTGTGTAGATGTGCCCAGTTTTGATCTTGGTATTTTCATATGGCATTAGGAAGTATAGGATAGGTTATTCTGCCATAACGATCATAACTAATATCTCACTCATAATGCAACAAAACCTGTGTTTTTCACTAGTGCTGCATTTCCATTTTCAGTTTGTAGAGCACCGTGTTAATTCCTTCTTACTTTAACTTTGGAGCAGATAAGTAGCAAGGCAGAAAGTTAAGACCAATGATTAAACGTTTTCACCCAGAATTGACACCAATCACTTTCTCTAACGTTTCCTTAGGCGAATGAAGTCACACTGCCTTGCCTAACCTCAAGTGTATGGGGCATTACAGTTGTGCCCAGAAAGAGACATAATTCAGATCAGATATTGATGAAGTTATATTGTCTTCCATACAAGTAAAACCTCCTTTAAGCCTTAGAACAATGCCGTGGGGTGAGGTGGTTATCCGTAAATCATAGTGAGCAAGCCGAGCACAGACAAGTAACCTGCTTACATGAACGTGGGCCATATATGGCGAGCCAGAGTCAAACCTAGGCAGTCTGGCTCCAGACTTCCAGTTCTTATCTCCTGCGCTTACTGTTTTCTCAATGCATAATAAATCTAATCTACCCCATGCAGGGCCCGTGATACTTTTAGGAGCCTACAAAAATGTTTTATGTTTTAATGTATTTTTAAATCATAAGAAAAAAGTGAATATAATCCAACCTGGATTATATATGCCATCATATTAATATAATCACAGAATAAATATATATATATAAATGCACACATGTATATATGTATATGTATATACAGTGTATGCTTGTGTGCGTGTGTGTACAGTAGTGGTCTAACAAGGTAAAAGTGCCTAGGGCCCATCACATTCACTATGTGGCCTTCACTTTCTGTCATTCATTGTGTGACTTAAAGAAGTAAATGCATTTAAACTTTTAGGAAAGTGCCTGGGACAAATGCAGATTATTGGATTTTATCTTATAGTGTACACAATTAGATGCATTAAAAGTTTATAAACAGGGAAGTGAGATAATAAAAGTTGAATATCAAAGTAAATCATCCCTGCTCACTGACGAACTGTTACAACCACTGACATTTTCAGACTCACGTTCAGAATGGGATGAAAGAATCACATCTTTCTAACATCGCGAAGGTGGCCTCCAATATTTGCCTCTTGGTGTTCTCAATCTTGTGTAATACCCTCGCATTGGGTGTGAGCTAGAACTAATGACTAGCTTCTAAGGAATAGAATATGGCAAAAGTGATGGGTGTCACTTGTGAGACTGGGTTACAAAGATACCATGGCTTTCATCTTGGCTTGTCCCCCTCACTCACTTGATCACTCTGAGGAAGGCCACATGCCATGTTCTGAGGTGCCCTGTGGAGAGGTGCGCATGGCAAGTAACAGGGAAGACACCAGCAAATATCCAGCAAAGACAAAAGACCCTCCATTCAACAACCAGAGATGAGTTGAATCCTGCTAACAAACATGTAAGTAAGCTTGAAATAGGATCCTCCCCATGCCAAGCCCTCACAGGAGACCACAGCCCTAACCAGCACCTTAAGTGCACGCTGTCAGAGTCACCCAGCTAAGCATGCCTGATTCCTGACTCACAGAGATGATGATATAATAAATGATTTTTGCTTTAAGCCACTAAGCTTTGGAGGCAATTTGTTATGCAACAACAGATAATTAATACACCACTTGTTGTTGCCTCCAGGATGAAAACCAGAGTCAAGTCTCAGCACAACCCACTTCTGGAGAAGGTAGCTTAAATGACAAGGGATTTCAGCCACTGGAGAAATGTATGTGGAAGTGAATTTGGAGGCTCCTGGACTTGTACAGAGGGGTCAGAATATAAATCTGGATATGGAGAGTACAATGACATGTGCTATATCACTCAGGACTTGGAACTCAAAGTTCTAGCTAGGACCCCTGGAACTGATCTTATTGAACTACTAGAGTAGCTTCTTGAAACTTGGACACAATGTTGACCTATAACAAAAGAGGAGGAGATGCTGGATTTGCCCCGACATGGTCTTGGGGAAAAGACGTGGAGAACCTGGCAGAGCCTGACCTCCCAGAGACTGTGTGACTCAAATCCACTAATCCATATGATCAAGTGGCAGTAGCAATCCAATGTTTAATGAAAATGTTATATTTGGAATAAAATCTATGTAGTTCCAGGAATAATGAGGAAATTTCATGAACAGGTACTCCAAATGCCCAAGGCATCCACTTGTTTTGCACTGAAGCCTGTGCTTCAAAGGATACTTATTTTGGGAGATTCCCAATGCCCACTTGACAGAGCAGGAAAGAATTATCACCTAGTTCACAGATGTCTTGACATAATAAGTTCGTGTCAGCAGAAGAAGGACTCTGATACATTACAGTCCTGCTCAGTGATGGCCGTAAAAAAACAATAGTAAAGGAAAATCCCCTGAAGGACAGTATTGAGAGACGTTCACTTGATTCTCTACTTCATATAGTGAGAATTGGGTTGAGCTATGAAAACGCAAAGTCCTGGGCAGTGGTTAAAGTCATGGCTGGTTGCTGAGAGACATAGAAGGAACAAAATTCAAAGATCAAGTCCAGGAAGGACTGAGGATGTTGGTCTGTGAATGGAAGAGTGGGAGTAGGCAAGAAGCAAGTACATTTCATGTCTCACGCTAATGCCCACCAGAGAGCATCTTCTTCAGAGGAGGATCCCGACAGCTAGGTAGACAGAGTGGCTCATCCTGTGGATGTCATCGAGCCTTTTTCCTTGGCTATGCCATTGCTGTACTATGGTCCCCACCATTCACAGAGTAGGCATGGTGGCAGAGATAGAGATATAAAGCCCAATGTCATTGTCTCTATCTCTTTCTGTCTCTCTCAACACATCTAAGATAGTTACTGCTGGTAAAGACTTCCCAAGATGCCAAGAGCAGAGACTGGGGCTGAGCACCATTCTTTAATCAAATCAGTCGGCTCATGGATCTTTTCCAATCTGAGGTGGAATTTGTCCTTATTGAGAATGATATACACTTTGTATATGTACATGTTTGCATTTAGTTTTCTTCATTGACTGCAGCGCCTCAATCAACAGTACTACGTGAAGATCTGGGGAATGTACATTCCAACACTGCATCCACATACAGCATTGCCCATGACCAAGGGGCACATTTTATGGTAGAAGAGGGATAGCGGTCTGCCCAGTGGGGAAGCGGTTAAGTGCACACATTCTGCTTTGGCGGCCCGGGGTTCGCCGGTTCACATCCCGGGTGCGGACATGGCACTGCTTGGCAAGACATGCTGTGGTAGGTGTCCCACATATAAAGTAGAGGAAGATGGGCATGGGTGTTAGCTCAGGGCCAGTCTTCCTCGGGAAAAAAAAAAGAAGAGGGATAAAAATGGATACACAATGCACTGGTCTTATCCATCTGTATCATCCGGATACAGCTGCTCTAATAGAACTGTGCAGTAACCTTTAAAATTTCAGTTATGAGGTCATCTTGGGGACAACAACTGCAGAGTGGGGTGCTACACTCTAGAAGGCAGTAGCACGTCCTCACAGGCCAAAACAGTGATCCATGTGAGGAAGATGAGCTTTCCATCTCCCAACCTTAGGCTCCACTGAGTTAGAGGTCCTAATTCCTCACAAATAATGTGTCTGCCAGAGGGAATCTTTAGTGTCCTATGGAATTCATCTGTGGCTAACACCTCGTCACTTGTGTTACTAAGTTGGCAGGGTCATCACCTCTGGTTACTCTGAGGGGTCAGGCTTGCTATAGAGGAAGGAACAAACTTTTCTGGACCTGAAGGATAGATTCCCTGAGCATCTTTTGGAGCTTTCTTGCTCAGGGATCACAGAAAATGGTTCATTGCAGCTATCCGTTGTCCAATCAAGAACAAGACAACTGATTGTCTGCCACCTCTCCTTTCAGGAAAGAAGTGAAGATGTCTCATTTTCACAAAAATTGAAGCCTGAGTTATATTATGGGAGCCAAATGTAACAGAGGCCATCAGCAGACTATGTGCGCTCTCACACAGCACTCTAGACCCATTGGGGCTTCTGTTATAGTTGTTGTTCCCGTGACCAGCCCTGCAGGCACTGGGCAATTCCATGCAAGCACAACCTGACAGCACCTCACTCCATTCCTCTTCAGATCCAAACAGTGGGCCCAGAGCACCCCGCTCTGCACCTGTGTGTGTGCAAAACAAGAAGCACATGGAGTTAGACCTCACTTTGGGTTTAACTTACGGGCGATGGAGTGGGTAAATAAATTCTTCTAAAGTTCCCCCTCTGGATATATGTCTCCATACTTCCTGCCTTTCTCCTTTCCTTCACTCTCACTTCCACAGGACTAATGTTTCTTTATAAATGAAGAGACAGTGCATCTCTTTCCCTCAGCCTGCATTTTTTCTGAGGTGCCCCAGGCTGGGAAACCCTCCAATGTTCCCACCTCATTCCAGCCACAAGTCACCCGCTATGATGTTATATGTGTGTCTTCCCTCCTAACACTTGTCTAGTCACAAATTATGTGTTTGTTTCCTTGATGACAGAGACTAGCACTAATCAGTCTTGTGCACCCCTGTATTCTCAGTGGCCAGAACAATTCCTGACACATTGTTAGCTCTCAATAATATTTGTTGAATGAACAAATAAATCCTCCAACAACTACGAGAGATCAGGACTCAAAAGGAAGCACCAGTGTCCCATTCCCTCTGTCTTCTAAGAAGCTAAGGAAATGACATAAGTGTACAACCTCTGCTGTTCTGCTCTGAGATCCCATAGTTCCCATTAGCTCCACCCTACCCACTCCTTCTCATGACCCTGACTCCTCTTTCCTCAGAATGAGCTGCCTCTTCCCCTCGTGAGTACTTAATGATAAGAGAGAGTCCAAATGCACTGTCAACACTCCCTGTTTTGATGCGAAACTATTGGCCCTCAGAGCCTCATACAGACTCAAGCTTAGTGGGAAAACTTGTCACAAACTTTGGAATTGCTTCGGCATCAGTTTAACAATCAAGTAGGGGGAAAAAACAATGTTTAAACACTTTCATTTAAATAATATTAAATATTAAGTGACTTGTCTCTAACTATAAATGATTAATAAATTTCCCTTTCCAGAATGATTTTAATAATGCAGCTGAAAATCTCTACTTGCACCTCTAAAACAAGTTATTTTCAAATAGGAGGATAGGAAATAGTTATTTTGCAAGCACACAGGTTCCTAACACAGCCAGGTCAAATACCCAAAGTCCTCCCAACTTATGAAGAATTTCCAAAGGATTACCCTGAAAATAGAGTGTGACCCCTGAAAAGAGGCCTCAAAAGAACCTGCTGAAGACCCTTTGTGTTAGTCTCAGCAGAGGCAGGATAAGCACCACATCCCAGAGGCCTTCCATTTTGATGAGTTGCAGCCTCTTCTCCTGGGGAACTATCCGAGATTGGTTTCTGGTAATGGTCCATTGCTGCCTCCTCATGACAGGACTGTATTTAGGCTCCTGTTTTGAGACCAAGCCTGGGAGTTGTACTACCTTAATATGTAGCTTTGGACACTCTGGGTAGAGAATAACCTTTATAGAGGGGTGACAGAACTTTACTAGCAGTTGGAGCCTTAGATTTACCAATAAAGCAAGAAGATAGCTGAGCTGACCGGTAAACATGACAAGGAAGTAACTTGTGAAGTCAGAAGCCTGGGGCTTAAGTCCCAACACGGTCTCCCAGTATGACACTAGATGAGTTGTTTTTATTCCTTTGATTTTAGTTTCTTTACAGAAAGGAGATGGAAAGAACAAAGTTACAAGATAGTAGTGAAAATTAAATATGACGTTGTTCTTCCAAAATCTTAAGTGGTGTCCAAATTTAAGCTCCTCTTGCTTGGCTATGACCTAATCCTAAGGAGGAGAATGTGATTCATGGAGATCAACAATTTTTCACTGTGCAAAACATAGACTCAAATCCTCTCTCTTCCATTTCCTAGCCATGTGACCCCAGTCAAGTCACTCATCCTCGCCGAGCCTCAATTTCCTCATCTGTGAAATGTGGTTAATGATAGCACCTAGCCTATAGCCTATAGCAGTGATTTTAGAATTAAATAAACTACCAAATACTAAGTGCTTGGTGGCGCCTCACACAGATCAAGCACTATATAAGTGTCTGTTACTATTTTTAAGGAACAATTGAGAAGCTTCTCAATATTCCATGTAGAACAAAGAAATTCTTCAAAATGTTACAGAGGCATATTTAACTCTTAAAATCTAAGTAACATTCTCTTAATCCAACTTCTATGCCAATTTTTCCAAGCATCTACGTAATCTTCCTGTAACACAAACGCATGCCTGAAGTAACAGGGCCTCCCAGGATGGAGCCCTTTGTAACTTGCTGTTCTTACTCCCCCCTCTCTCACAAAGCCCATCACTCAACCATGGGTACCCTCTACCCCAAGAACAAAGCAAACAATTTACATCTCACAGAAAATGCACTGCTATCCTACGTCTCTGTCTTTGCATATGCTGCCCTCTCTGCTTGGATTATTCGTCTGCCTAATAGCAGCCTCCAAAATATTCCTTAATTTAAATTCTGCTCAATTATGACTCCACAGTGAAACCTTTCCTCAAGTCTTCCTCTGGATTATTGTTAAATGTTGGGGCTACCACAATAATTTTTTCAGAGAAAGTATCTTACTCAGTATTGTATCTTTTTTTAATGTTATTATGCTTATTTATTTGGTCTATTTCTCTGTGACATATGGGGTGATCAGAGAATGTGCTCTTTACCACCGTATCTCCTGTGTACTAGAAACATATTGAGGATATGAGGTATGTTATAAAGTACCAGCATATAATTGAATATACAATCATATCAGTGTTGAGTTCAGTTTTCTATAACATGATACCCAAAATAACATAGAAGTATATTTCTCTATTTCATAAAACAAAGTTCAGAGGTGATCCACCCCAGATTGTTTTGGAGGTTCCATAATCATCAGTGACTCAGACTCCTTCCCTCTTTCAGCACCATCATCCCAGAACATGGCATGTGTGTTCAACGTTCCTTCATAGTCCAAGATGGCTGGAGATGCTCAGCCTTCATGACTGCCTTTCACTTAACAGGAAGGACAGGGGCCTATTCCTTTATGGTGATTTCTAAGAATTCCTACACATTTTCCCTTATGTTTAACCAGCCAAACATTCTGTGAGGCTACATCTAGCAGCAAAAGAGTCTGGGAAAATTTGGCCTTTATTTGGTACCAGAATAAAAGTGGGGTTGTGTTAATAGAAGAAGGGAGAATTGATATGGGAGGCAATTAGTAGTCAATGTCACATGATCCATAATGCATGTACCATATCATTTAAATGACTTACCTATACAGGTCTTACTTTCAAGATTGTGAGGGCTTTGAGGACAGGCACCTCATTTACTTATTTTTAGTGTCAGTAGATTCTAGTTCAATGCCTGGGCACTTAGGAGACATTCGATTTACTGAAGGAGCGATCAATAAGATGAATAAATAATTTAATCAACAAATAGATGTTTGAAATTAAAAGAGAAACGTTTTGCAATTGCACTTCAGTAGACTCGTTCTACTTGAGTTTTTTCAATTATTGAATCTAATATTTATTACCATTTCAAGTTTAACAAATTGTTTAACAGGAGATCTGAGATCATTCTGACATTTCAAATGAGAGAGACTTTTTCTTTGCAAACATTACAGGGCTATAAATTTTCATTAGTTAAGTTTGCCCATTCCCTAATGTGAATGTGGCTTTTTTTCTTTTCAAAGGTTAATTGTGTTTTGCAAATGTCTACTTTTTTCCTGACTCACATAGGGTACGATATTTAAACACAGTGACCTCATTCTTTTTCATATCTTACTAGCATTTATTCTAATCTTGTTACTGAAGATATCTGAACATAATATTCCAAAATCTAACTTGGTTGCTTTCAAACAATGCTGACTTAAATTTATCTCAAAATTCTAAAGCTTTTGCAAGAATATGCTGTTTCTCTTTTAATATAAACAGAAGCGTTTTATTGAAACTTGCAGCTATAAATAAGGTGTGAAGGCAAGGCATAGATCCTTCTAAATCTTTATGCTTTAAAAAATAGAAGTGTAGAGTGCTGAATTTCAAATATATTTTGATTTGAAATTAATTGCTGACTTAGATCCCAGGGATTTTATCATCTGTGCATATTTAACTAGAAATGCACTTGGAAATGTAACAAATTTCATGCATCATTAAGCACTTTAAATAATTAATAGTTGATTATTTTCTATTTTAAGATGGCCCCATTTATAATTCTGCCTCAATGATGAGATTGACCTTTAGGTTAAAATCAAGTTGCGCTTCTATTTAGAAAATAGTTCTTTACTTAGAGAGTGTAATAAATGGTACTGTCAAGCCTTATGCTATGTAAAGGGTGAAAGGCTTAGCCAATGTTACATAAACATTAAGTAAAGAGATCAATAATCATTGTAGTAATGCAATGTTCAAATTGATGTTTTTAGTGGCTGACCCCAGGGCCCTTTGCTAAGTCACTGACCGTCATTTAGTAAACAAGACACATCTCATGCCACATGCTCTTCCTCTGAGCAGGAGGACAGCAGCAGTCATGATAAAGCCAGGCTATAGAGAAGGCCACCCTTCCACCTGCCATCCCACCAACAAGGGCGTCAATTTCCTGCCTTTGTGCTTTCCCTAATTGAGGGTTGAGTAGAACCTAGAAAGCTTTTAGAGCAGGCTTTCACAGAATGGGGTTGAGATTCTTCAGACAGTAAATACTCTACTCCTGTTTAACGATAAATTTTCCAAGTCTATCTCCACCTCAAAAGGAGTCTTCAGAAGCCAGCCCAGTGGCACAGCAGTTAAGTTCACACTTTCTGCTTCAGTGACCTGGGGTTTGCCGGTTCACATCCCCAGTGCAGACCTAGCACTGCTGTGAAGCCATGCTGTGGCAGGCGTCCGACATATAAAGCAGAGGAAAAGGGGCATGGATGTTAGCTCAGGGCCTGCCTTCCTCAGCAAAAAGAGGAGGATGGGCGGTAGATGTTAGCTCAGGGCTAATCTTCCTCAACAACAACAAAAAAGAGTCTTCAATAAAATACCTTGTAAGCCTTTGTGACCAACTGACTTTATACTTCAGAGAAAAGGACAACCAAGTAAGTAGTTCCTAGAGAGGTCTTAACATCACAGAAAGGGACAAGAAAGTAGGAAGTTCCTGGAAAGAAGTCCTAATGTCATGGTTCATGTATAGCTAAACACAATTTTATGGAGCCCCATACAAATTCACTCATCTCCACAGTTGGGCATTAAACAAAGCTTCCATTTAAGCAAGATGCTAACCTCAACTTTAGGTTCCTCCAAGCCCCCAAGACAAAAGGTCAAAATCCAATTTCAGAACAAATCAGCCAACCTTACACTAGTATCAATGAAAGTAAAACATTGCTCACTAGTTTGATCTCTACATGTTCTCATAAAAACCCTGCTCATCACCTTTGAACTAAATCCAAAGTTATTGTTTCCAACACATGCTTCTGTGGGTGTTCATCTGGGCTGTCGTGACTTTGGGTCCACAAAACCAACAAAGAAAATTGGCCTGGAATGGATGTCCTGAGTCGTGGGAAAGACTTCCCACAAGTGAAGGGAGAGAGAAACTGCTTTGCTGAATTTGACAACTACATTTACATAATAAGCTCATCGAATCCTCTTAATAGTCCTATAAGGTAAATCTGATCATTTCCAATTTCCAAATTAGGAGATGGTGGCTTAGAGAGCTTTTAACAATTATAATATTCATGCAAGTAAATGGCAAGAACTCTGCAATTACAAAAGATTTGGAAATGATAGATGAAGAAGAAAGAAAAAAATATAGCTTAACAAATAAAACAACTTCACAGATCACATCTCTTGTAGTAAGCAGATGGTGAAACTGGAATGAGATAATGAAATGCATGAAACGCAGGGTCCAACCTATCCTCCTCGGAGAGGATTTTTTTGTCCAGGTATCAGAAGTGTTTCTACACATTTCTCTAAGAATCCAAGGTACACTTCAACCCGCAAGTTGTGAAACACAGTTCTAATAATGGAGATAGTTCAGTTTATTGTACATAAATATTTTAGAGATGGTCAGTTGAAAGGCTAATAGAAAAGTAGCGTATGCTTGAAACCACATTCTTTGCCTTGGCCTTCTGGACTTATTATGTACTGTAGGTTGGTTAACTTTACCCATGTAATGTGGGGAACATATCAATCTTGGTGCAGTGAAATTGTCTTCGGGGAAGTATTGACTTTTCATGGATGTAATTATTTTATGAATGATCACAATATTTGAAGGCTTAGAGTGATATTTCACAGTGAGTTATGGTGCTTCACTGCATTAATATTTTCACAGATCCTTCAGTCTCCAGAAAGTTCCAGAGCTGGGACAGCAGGTATCATAACTGCTGGCCTGAGGGAGTGTCATGGAAGGCAGATCATGGAGAAATCTGATATTAGGTAAGCAGAGATTACATTTGGTGCTTCTACTTGCACTCTTTCCCAATGCAGCTCAGGCTTACATGTGAAAAATGGATTTATTACAGTGATAAACGTGGATCTCAGAACACTGGAAGCTGAAAGGCCATGGAGCACACAAGCACTTCCCCTCTTCTTCTCACCTCTGCTTCTTTCTGTGCACCTGGTTGTTCTTCTCTCCTCCTTCTTCAGAATACTTTTCTTTCGATCCTGCATCACAATGTGGAAAATTGTGTCATATGCATTTTCCATGAAAACAATAAAAATTACCAGCCAGGCTGAGACTCAAAACTGCTAGCTCCAGATCCAAGTTCCCAGGAAGGGATTCTGATAAGCCCAGCTCCAGGTGAGTGCTCCATCCTAAGCCCACTTGCCGTGGATTCCCAGGGATCAGAGAGGCTGGCAGGATCACCCTACACTAACTTGTATCCCAGAAACAGAGACTGTGACCACAGAATGAGCTCAATGCTTCCAGAAGCTCACTTATAAAAATACAAATGTAAGTTGTTTCTGAAAAACTTGTGTGAATTAGATATGACTATACACAATTTTTTGCTCCTCTCCTAGCCAAAACAACCAAAATGAAGAAAGAAAATCATAAATAGGAGGCAGGTTGCATTAAGACTGAAACTAGGAAAGGAAATACTAAATATCAACTTATTCCTTCTGGGTACAGATGGGACAATGTTGCTATATTTTCCCGGTGAATTTTGAGAGGAAATCCTGGTGAAACCCCAAATTTGAAAGAGTGGCAATGGGAGAAGAAGAGGTTTAGAAGTCATTATTCTCATGAACCTACTTAGTTCTCCAGAGATGATCAGTAGTTGGAAATGGCCATATGGAGTCAAGGTGCAGCTGCACCAGAACGCATGTGAGTATGGGCAATATTCTCAAATAGAACTTCACCAGCATGGGGGAGAATTTCCTCAACAGTCAAAGACAGCCCATATGACTCTTGTGGCCATTGGCAGGAAGAGGGAAGCAGAAACAGACAGGTAAATAAATATAGGATCAAGGAAGAATCCGTCCATATGGTAGTGGGACAAACAGGACTTGAAGAAAGAAATGCTTCTGTTTCAGAATCATTACCCAGGAAAACATTTCATTATGATATCTATACAAAACTGTGAATCAAAAAAGGGATAAATATATAATAATTATCACTTAACTAATGCCACAATGAGCAGAAAAAGGAACCATCTCAAATGTAATGGCTTAAAACAGTAAACATTTATTCAGCTCGTGAGTCCTATGGATTGGTAAGAAAGGTTCGACATTGCTTCTGGTCTAACTGGGTGCATTCCCACATCTGGAAGTTGACTGGCATCATTTGGGGTGATGGATGCACCTTCCCATGTGTCTCATCACTTGGCCAGCTACAATGAGCATTTTCCTTGGAAGAGGCAGTGCTCCAAAGCAGAGGAGTCCAAGTCCCCTTGTGACATAGACTCAGAATAACACAGGTCACTTCTGCTTTCATTTCTACTGACCAAAGCAAGTGACAAGCCCTACCCAGATTCAAAGGGTGGAGGTAGATCCCACCTTTTGATAGTAGAAGCTGCAAGGTAATATTGTAAATGCTGTGGGCACAGGAAGAGGTGGAAAATTGGACCCAGTTTTACAATCAATATACTATGACATAAAGAAATTGATAATGAAATTTTAAAAATAGATTTCTTACAAGAAATACTTGATAGAAAATATCTACTAGTTCTGTGAAGTCATATAAAGAAAATATGAATTCTTCAGAGTAAAAAGAGATGGGTGAGATCTTAAGTCAAGAGACAAAACATTTATAAAAAGAAGAGGCTGACTTAAGGAAAAAGTAAATTCTGTCCCTCCATAATTTCAGATGCCTATAAAAGTGGTCAAAATACAATTGCAGATGCAAATAACTGAGTCTCAGAGGGCAAGTCTGAGAGTCTCTTACAGAATGGAGACATGGGTCACACATGAACAATAATTAAAGGAGAAAAGATTAAAAGGGAGACCTGAGGGGCCAGCCTGGTTATGTAGTGGTTAAGTTTGCGTGCTCCTCTTTGGTGGGCCTAGGTTCACAGGTTCAGATCCCTGTTGCAGACCTACACACTGCCCATTAAGCCATGCTGAGGTAGAGTCCCAAATACAAAATAGAGGAATATTGGCACAGATGTTAGCTCAGGGCCAATCTTCCTCACAAAAGAAAAATGGAAGAAAATGGAGTTCTGAAACCAGAGCTAGAACATCCTCATAATGTTCCTACAAAGTGAATGTCTCAAATGGAGAGAAACACTACTAAAGGATTTAATAGAAGAAAATATTCTTAAACTGAGGAAAGACCTAAACACACTAATCCAAACAAATCACTGACTATTGAGAAAATGATAGTAAAAACAAACTAAGGTATAATATTGTACTGTATATATACTCCACAATTCCTTTATCCATTCATCTGTTGATGGACATTTAGGCTATTTCCATGTCTCAGCTATTGTGAATAGTGATGCAAAAAACATGAAAACGCAAATATCTCTTTGAGACTGATTCCATTTCCTTTGGACATATACCCAAAGTGGGATTATTGGATGATATAGTACTTCTATTTTTAATTTTTTGAGGAACCTCCATATTGTTTTCCATTGTGTCTATACCAATTTACATTCCCATCAACAGTGCCCAAGTGTTCAAACTTTTCCACATCCTTGCCAACACTTATCTTTTTCATTTCATAATAGCCATCCTAACAAGTGTGAGGTGATATTTGATTGTGGTTTTGATTTACATTTCCTTGATTAATGATGTTGAATAATTTTGTGTATATCCATTGGCCATTTGTATGTGTTCTTCCAAGAAATGTCTATTCAAGTTCTTTGCCCATTTTTAAATGAGCTCATTTTTAATTAATTAATTTTTTTTTTTTTTTTTTGCTATTGAGTTGTGTGAGTTCCTTACATATTTTGGAAATTAACCCCTTATCAGATATATGATTTGCAAGTATTTTCTCCCTTTCTATAAGTTGCCTTTTCACTCTGTCGTTTTCTTTCCTGTAAGGAAATCTAAACATTTCTGACAATGTGGATGGGCCTGGAGACCATTATGCTAAGTGAAATACGTCAGTCGCAAAAGCACGAATACTGTTTGAGTCCACTTATATGAGATATCTAAAACAGTCAAACTAATAGAAACAGAAAATAGAAAGATAGTTGCTAGGAAATGGGAAAAGGGGGAATGAGGAGTTGTTCAATGGGTACAAAGTTATTGCTATACAAGATGAATCTGTTATAGAGATCTTCTGTAACATAGTGCCTACAGTTAATAAAACGTTATTGGACACTTAAAATTTTGTTAAGAGGGTTGATTCATGTTAAATGTTCTTACCAGCAAAGAAAAAAAGCAAAAGGACAAAAAGAAACTTTTGGAAGTGTCTTGATATGTGTTCCACCTTGATTGTGGTGAGGACATCATGGGTGGATGCATATGTCCAAACTCATCAGATTGTATACATTAAACATATGCAGTTTATTGTATATCACAATACCTCAATAAAGCTGTTAAAAAATAAACTTATGTATTTCAATAAAATAGAAAACTACACAGCCATAAAAAACAAACTAATCTAGAGGAAAAATATGATATTAATAAATATAAAAAATCATAATTAACAAATAAATCAAATTATACTCGTTTAAACAGACAATACAAAAGTCACTAACAAGGAAAAATTAAACATAAAATACACAACAGAAGGCAGTAAGTCTAAAGTGAAGTTAAAGATAAGTCCTTTAAAATTTACAAAGAGTAGATAATTCCTATTCCAAATCATAAAAGGGAATTTAAAAATGATAATTGAATGTCTTCCATTCTGTTTCATAAATCCAACATAAAGCTAACATTAAGCCTAGTCAAAGCAATGCAAAGAACACAATATCTTCAAATATATATGTATCCTGACTATAATTTGACCAGATTTACTTTAGCGTTATATCACAATAGTGATATATTGTGACCATGATATAATAATTCAAGATAATTCAATATTAGCAGAAAACTAATAATATGAATCCTCATAACAATTAAAGGCATAAAAAGCATATGACTGTTTTGAATATCCTGAAAGACATCTCATAAAATTCTATGTCTATTACTTGCAAGTAGTTATGAAACTAATAATAAATTTATGCAACGTTAACATGATAAAGAAAAATTATAGTCAAAACAACAGAAATCATAATTAATAGAGTCTTAGAAAGTACCAAGACAATTTCTACCACCAGTGTTGGTTAATATTGTTTCAAATACCTCTCTCTCTAGAAGTCAATATAAATAAGAGGCATAAACATTGAAAAGGATAAATAATCATCATTACTTATAGATTTATGATGCACACCAAAAGAACAAACAGAAAAGCTCTTAGAAATAATGAGAGTTCAAGAATGAGGTCATAAGCAAAATAAATATGAAAGTAAGTGTTCTTTATTATAGCAATATATATTTTGCACATAAAATGATCCTTTTCAAAAATTTTCAAAATACTTATAAATATAATTCAATAAGTAATATGTATATCATATGCAAACAAAATTAAACAACATTTCTGATAGAAATAAAAATAGATTAAATGGATAGACATATCAAGTTCCAAAATGGGATCTTTCCATATGGTAAAGATTTAAAATCTCACTTCAGAGTGCTATAATTTTTAAGACAATTTTGATAAAATCACGTTAAGATTTTTCTGGAATTTGTCAAGATTATTCTAGTTACCATGTGGAAGAATGAATGGAGAGAATGGAATGAGAGTTAGGTTTTGCTCATATTAGATGGATCAGAGGTAGGCATAGGATTCCATGGTCCCATTTTAAATTAAAAGTATATATATGCATATATATGACAGGAAAGAAAGAAATGGCAAAGAGTGATTAAAATAACTCAATCATTTATTTACATTGAAAACAGGACAATCAGATTCAGCCCAGTAAATGTACACATTTTAATTTGCCAGTAGGATATTAAAACTTAGATAAAACATCTCTTAAAAATATGGCACCTCATCTCAAAGAACACCCACATCCAGGAACTCAAAGTTTGTAGAAACTTGGGCACAAACCTTATGGGTTTTTTCTACATGAACATTAAAAATATATGCAACACTGTGCCAGAGAATGTGACTGTAACACACTTTCCTTCAAATGTTTCCTGCATGCCTACTGTGTGGAGTGCAGTCCTCGCAATTGGTAAAAGAGTAAGAATAACTTTCCTTCTCAGCAAGTGGGTAAGATTTATCAAAAAGAGCTCTATGCAATTACGCCAACATACATGATTCAGAGAAAGGTAACAAAGTTTCTTTAAGGGGAAATATGGCTATTTTAAAAAAATTAATCTACCTAGGATCTCTCTGAAAATGAGTAAATAGGCATGATGACATAAATCATATTTTCCTTTGGCAAAATTTCAACTGGAAAGCTATAAAATGAATTATCATTAAGGTTTAGAGTAATGTTTTATCGTGAATAAGGAACTGGAAATTGAAATATACCCCGGCCACTAGATTAATCTTCCCTTGGTATTCTATTTTATTCCTCTCCTCAAAAATCAATGAATTCCCACCACCTGGCAAATGTTGTTTGAATTACCTGGTCAGGTGTTTAACATCCTTGATGCACTGACTCTAACTTCTCTCTCCCTAAAATTACCTCATGCTGTAGTCCAGCACTGCCCAATGGAAACATAACGTGAGTCATGTAATTCTTAATTTTCTAGTAGCCACTTTAAAAGAGTAAAAGGAAACAGGTGAAATAAATTTTAATAATATTTTTATTTAACCCAATATATCCAAAATATAATTGTTCCAACATGTGATCAATAAAAATAAAATTAATTATGTATTATTCATTCTTTTTTGTACAAAAGTCTTTGATATCCAGTGTGCATTTTATACTTACAGCACATCTCAATTTAGACTAGCCACATTTCCAGTGTTCAGCAGCCACATGTGGCTAGTGGCCATCATGTTGGACATGTGGCTGCTGAACACTGGAAATAAACCACTAATTTGATTCTTCCTCCCTTCCACATCTTCATTCATTATATACGCTGTGTCTTCATGCACAAATTGCTTATGGTAAAGCAGCAATCACCATTCTTTGAAGCCTGTTTTATAAGGAATCCCTTTGTGCCGTGTTCTGTGGTCCCCCAGCTAAAAGTCCAGAGACACAGCATTTCGGGGTGGGGGGGTAGTTATTGATGTTCTAGTTCATATTCACTCATTCATAATCAGACAAATGATAACTGACAGTGGTCTCCTCCAAAATACACCATCTGTTGTTCACTTTTATCATCTCAGCATTACAGCAACTATCATATTCTGTGTACATACCTAGTTTCTCTTTTAGAAGGCAGGAACTATAGATTTTTCATCTTTATAACTGTAGCACCCACCATCCTCTCCTCACTACACACTATCCTAGCACAGCATGACTTTTCTTTTTCTTTGTATTTTTAATAAATGTTCCTTAGAAGAATATGATAAATAAAAGTAAACAGTTTGCCCCCTCACACAGTGCTGCTAGGTCTGGCTTCTATGGTTTTCTAAATGGTATAGGAAAGGAATATACCATAAAATACCCTATTTTGCAGATTTCAGAGGTAGTGAAATGCCATGCTGACAAGGATAAATTGCAGGAAAAAGAAAACTCACAGGGCTCAGTGAGTGAGCAGAAACCTAATAAATAATCTCCACTGTGAGGAAGGGGAAGATAATGCATCTGAGAAGAAAATCTACCCTATTTATAAAATGCTGTGCTCTGAGCTCTCATTTTCAAGGAAATAACAAAAGTAGAAAGAGACAGGCTGCTTTTTAATCACAACAGGTCCATAGGTTACTAAGTTAGCTTGAAAAAGCTGGAAAGATTGACCCACAATTATTCAAGAATTAGGAAAGTACTATTTCACTGAACAAAGGCTCAGTTTGAACTTATAACCAGCCAGCTGCAAAGAGGTTAACAGAAATGGCTCAGAGCAGAAGTCAGTGGTCAGAAACTCAGAAATGGACGTGCCTGCCAGGTGGGGTCAGCCCTGGAGAACTGAGGAGTGAACACTGATGACAGAAATACTGTCAGTCCTCCAGAGAAGACGCGGCATCAACAACAGGAGGTGGTAAGAAAAGCAGCCAGGAGGAAGTCTGATTCCTGAAAAGTGAGTCCATTGAGGCTCAGAAAAATTGCCAATGCCCTATGACCTCCACAGGGCTGTGAGGTTGAGGTAAGTCTGCGGGTTATTGGTGTTGCAGATTTGGTGGACTGAAAAAAGCAAGCAAAGCCCCGTTCTCTTAGCTTATTTATCAAGAAAAATATGAGATATCAGAAGGAAATATAAAGTCCAAGGAAACAGAATAAGCTCCAAAGGGGATGCTCAGACACAGAAATGAGAGAGAATCCAAGTTATTAAGAAACAAGCAGAGCGAGAAGAGCAGAGGTTTCAGCCAATAGCTTAGATACTCACACCGCATCACACAGGTTTGATGCCAGAGTGTCTGAAGCTGCAGGTGGTGGCTGTGTGGATTTGACTGTAAGGATGCAGGGTTTTGGGAACACAAGGGGTCAAAAAGTTGGTGGTAAATGCCATCTGTATCTAGACTACTTCATTCCTAACCAAAGGCAAAATGTAACAGATGTAATCACAGGTAAAGACAATAAAAATATATTTAAGGCATTCTTTCAAGTGAAACAGCATCTCGGCAGAGCCAACTAAGTCCTCCTTGCCTATTCCTCTCGCTAGTGGCAAAATCCCACTTATACCACCCAGTTTTGATGGCAAAATCAAGTCATAGGATATCTAGAGTACAAAGTATCCAGAACTCTTTACACTATTCTGGATCAACATCATATGACAGTAGCTACACTGAGAGGCTGCAGGTCCCTGCTGGAGTTGCATCAAAGAGACATCAGATAATAGGGCTTCTCACTACCATGTTAGGCATCTTATATACAAAGATGACCTTGGGTAGCCGAACTGGAAAGAACACATAAAAGTCAGTCTAAATATAGGACTTGGAACAGAAATCTAGTTTCCACTATATCTGTAGCAAACACAAATAATAAACTACATAGGGTTTAAGTTTCCTACTAGGAAAACCACTGTTTATATCTGTATCCTTAGTTCCATCAAACTGGGAGGTGCCTAAACAAATGACGTAAATTTGACTCAATTATCTTTTCAGGTAACAGATAAGAAAAAGCATCAAAAAGACACCTAATTGAAAATGAAGGAATTCAAAGAGAATGTGACGTGTCCTTTCATGACGATACAGAGAGCCTTTTATTCAAGAAAGATTAACTTAAAAATTTAACTACAACAGATTTCCTAACAATTTTTATAACATAAAATAAGAAAAACTTCAGGTTAAATATATAAAATTGAAACATGGTTTACATAGTAGCTCGTCAGATGTCCAGAATACAAACCAAAAGTATTAAGCATACAAAGAATTAGGAAAATCTCGACTTTCATGGGATAGGACAACAGACACCAAGACTGACTAAGACTAAGACCACACATAGGTTGGAATTGTCTGGCAATCAATTGTGAGAATGCTTGAAACAAATGGAAAAATATAATGTTTCAGCAAAGAAAGAGTGGAAAGCAGATCCAAATGGAAAACTTGGAACTGACAAATACAATAACCAAAATCAGAATAAATAAATTAATTAATTAATAATAGATGAATGATAGATATGAAAAACAGAAGATGGAAGAATCAAACTATCTGATATCCTGTGAAGATTCACTGTACAGCTACAATATGATGTTGGCATAGAGATCACAAAATGGATCAATGGACCAGAATAGCACTCAGGAATTATGTGTACAGAAAAACCTGTACACAAATGTTTATAGTGACTTTATTTGTGAAAGCTAAAAACTGGAAACTATTCAAATTCCTTCAACTAGTGAATGGATGAAATATCTGGGAGAAGTCCCTACAATGGAATACTAGTCAGTAATAAAAATGAACAAACTATGGATATACACAAAAACTTGAATGAATCTCAAAGGCATTCCGTTGCATGAAAGGAGTCTTACAAGGCTATGCATTGTTTGATTCTATTTCTTAGATATTCTGAAAAAGAAACAACTATAGAGACATCAAACAGAACAGTGGTTGCCAAGGGTTAGAGGTTGGAGAAAGACGTGATTATAAAATTCCTAAGGGAATTTTTTGGATAATGGAAATGTTCTGTATTCTGATTCTGGTGTGGTTCCACAAACTTATATGTGTGTTAAAATGCATAAAACTGTACAACAAAACAGAAATGTCAAATTTACTGTATGAAAATATAAAAATCTTTGCCAGCTTGTCACCCACTTTCTGACATACATGTGTCATATTTAGGTATATAAGGTAAGTGCTACTCTCTTTACCAGATACGACGGAACAATTGTCATCAGTGGAGTAGATTGATAGTGACTGGTTAGGGTCTGTGCAAACCAGATTATGATAGAAAGATAGAAACAAAATAGCCATATGAGAAGTGTACTGCTGTGCCTGCCAGGTAAACTGTATCTGATAGTACTTAACAACTAATATATAGAGAAAGCAATTTCCAAGACAATCATTCCATACCAAATGCCACTGCCTTTGTAGATTTGCTCCAATAAAGAGACTGCATCTAAACAGGAGCTGCTGTTGGTGTCTCCAACTGATAAAGTTTAAGATAATATGCAGACATTTTCTAAGACACGTTTACCTCCTGCTTGGGCCAAATCTGAAAGTTAAAAATTGAGGCAAAAAAAAAAGAACCTACAATGTAATTTTTAGGCATTTATGTTGGCACGAATCTTTGTAATTCCACAAAGTATGTGGCACTGTTTTTATTTTTGCTATTCTTGGACAGAGGTCACAGTGATGTGACCATCATCACTGTGCTCAGGTGAAGTTGCCTCATGGCACATGCAAATCTGTTCTCCAGGTAGAATTCCACACCAAACAGCAACATGTAATCATGAAAAGTAGTCTAGATGCCAGTGATGCTGTAGATATATCCTATTTTCCAAGGGGAAGGAAAGCATTACTGCAGATTAAACAGTTAGCAACTCAGTATCAGAATCCCAGTTTTGAGGGTGCCTTTCCTTGTACCCTTACTGGCGCCAAGTGTTGATTGGTAGAGTGAAGACCAAAAGGAGAAATTAAGGAATACTTGGAACTGAACAGCAATGCAGGACTTTTCATATGAAAATTGTAACTGTAGCACTACTTAGTGACATTTATCAGAAAACTAGAAATATTGAAAGCAGCTGAGGTAAATTTTCAATTCCAGAAATTTGAAAAAGGCCAACATAACAAACCTAAATAAACATAAAAAAGGAAATAATAAATTTAAGCAGAGAAATTATAAAATAATTAACAAAATTCTATAAATTTAACAAACCCAAAACCTGATTCTTTCAAAAGATCAAAAAGACATATTCATAAAGCTAAAAAGAGAATAAACAAATAAATAAAATTTAGAATAAAGAAAATGAGAAATAAGGATGAATATAAAAGTAATAAAAATTACAAAATTAGATATGAACAACTCTCCAACAATAATTTTTAAACCTGGATAATATATATAAATATCTAAGGAAAAGAATAAATCATCACCTCAGAAAAAGAAAGAAATAGAAAACTTGAACAGACACACTTAAGTAAATAATAATATAAGGTATTCCTTCAAAAAAGCCCCAGGTAAAGACTTTATTATAGTAAATTGCACCAAACTTTCAAAGAATTGATACTCTATATTGTACAACATTTTCAAAAAAAAATTATAAAAAGGGAAAGCTGCCCAGTCAGTTTGTCAGATGAGAATAAAAGAATAATTTAAATTCCAAACCTAAAAAGGAAAATACAGAAAGAGACAACGAGAGAAAGAGACAGGGAGGAAGAGAGAAAAGAAGGCCCGAAGGAAGGAAGGAAAGAAGGAAGAAAAAAATTATTTTGACAACTGGTTAATGTTGTTTCACTTATGAACAGAGATGCAAAAATTGTAATTAAGATGGTAGCTAACTGAATCCAACAGATTCTTTTAAAATAAACTCTACTAAGCAAGTTTCTCACTAATGCATTGATGGTTAATATCCAAAATATCTATGATGCAAACATATTTGCAATACACTGAAAATATATATTCACATTTATAGATATTTCAGATATTAAGCATCAATGTATTCCTGTGTTACTTGTTTACATGAATCATAAAATGTTATATATATGAATTTAACTCACTAATGGCATAAAAAAGAAAAAAACATTGGGTATAATGCAATATCTCCTAATGATCTTTAAAAATCAGAAGCATGGAGAAGAAGAACTTCCTTTTCTTGATGAAAGACAACATCCAGGAGTCATAAGATACTTGCTGGACAAGTTTAGATGAACTTCCTTTTTTATTTTCAAATATCATTATCATTTTCTCATATGTGTTTACATTGATTTGTTCAAAGTCGGTGTGCATATTTCATTTTATAGCTATATTTCTCAAGTCACTTTTACTTTATAGGCCACTCTTTTTTTTTTCCTGACTTTTTGTTTTTAGAGAAGTTTTAGCTTTAAAGAAAATTTGAACAGAAAGTAAGAGAGTTCAAACATACCCCCTGGCCTTCTCCCCATCATTAACGTCTTGCATTAGTGTGTTAAATTTGTTAGCATTGATGAGCCAATATTGGTATACTCATTGTTAACAAAAGTAGACAGTTTACATTTGCATCGCTCCTTGTTTTGGACATTCTGTGGGTTTTGACCAATGTGTAAGATATGTACTCAGTATGAAAGTATTTACGGAATAGTTTCACTGTTCTAAAAGTCCCTGTGCTCTACCTTTTTATCCCTTCCTTCCTTCTCACCCCTCAACCACCGGCAACCACTGATCTTTTTACTGTTTGCTAAAGTTTTGCCTTTTTCAGAGTGTAGTATGATTGGAATTACAGTACAGTCGTGTGTTGCTTAACAACAGGGCGACGTTCTGAGAAATGTGTCATTAGGCAATTTCATTGTTGTGTGAACATCGTAGAGTGTACCTACACAAACCTACATGGTATAGCCTACTGTACACCTAGGCCATATGGTACTAACCTTGTGGGACCACCGTTGTATGTATGGGCCATTGTTGACCAAAGCATTATGCGGCACATTACTGTATTCGGCCTTTCCAGCTTGACTACTTTCACTTAGCAATATACATTCGATTCCTCCATGTTATTTTGTGGCTCGATACTTGCTATAGACTGAATGTTTTTGTCCTCTAAAACTCATATTCTGAAGCCTAACCCTCAATGTAATAGTATTTAGAGGTGGGCCTTTGGAGGTAATTAGGCTTAGATTAGGTCTTGACGATGGGACCCTCATGATTGCGTTAGTGCCCTTTTGAGAAGAGGAACAGATCTCTCCTCTGTGTGTGTGTGTGTGTGTGTGTGTGTGTGCTCTCCACATATATGTGCACACAGAGAGAAAAGGCCATGTAAGCAGTGAGAAGTAAGAATGCAGCCTTCTGCAAGCCAGGAAGAGAGCTCTCACCAGATACCAACCCTTCTGGCACCTTGGTCTTAGACTTATAGTCTCCAAAACTTGAGAAATAAATTCATATTGTTTAAGCCACTCAGTCTACTGTATTTATCATGGAAGCATGAGTTAAAACAACGCTTCATTTCTTTTTATTCCTGAATAATATTCCATTGCATAGATGTATCATAGTCTCTCCATTTACCTATTGAAGGACGCCACGGTTGCTTCCAAGTGTTGGCAATTCAGCATAAAGCTGCTGTACCACATTCATCTGCAGGTTTTAGTGGGGACAAACATTTTTGACTTATTTGGATAAATACCTGGGAGCACGTAATTGCTGGATCATCTAACAAGAGTATGTTTAGATTTGTGAGAAACTGGCAAACTATCTTACAAAGTTTTACCATTTACTTTCCCACCAGCAATGAATGAGAGTTCATGTTGTTCCATATCTTGCTGACATTTGACATTGTCAATTTTGGTAACATGTCTGTTCAAATGTTTGCCTGTTTTTCAGTTGGGTTCTCTCTTATTGCCGAGTTTCAAGAGTTATTTGTATATTTTGGATTACAGTCCTTTACAATATATGTGTTTTGCAAATATTTTCTCCCAGTCTGTGGATTATTTTTTCATTCTCTTAATAGTGCCTATCACAGAGCAGAAGTTTTCAATTTTAATGAAGTCCAACTGAATTTCTTCTTTCATCGATCATACTTTTGATGTTGTATACAAAAGGCATTACCAAACCCCAAATCACCTAGATTTTCTCCTATATTTTAGAAGATTTTTTTCTACTATCCTTTAGAAGATTTACACTTTAATTCTTTTTTTATTTTTTTTGAGGAAGATTAGCCCTGAGCTAACTGCTGCCAATCCTCCTCTTTTTGCTGAGGAAGACTGGCCCTGAGCTAACATCCATGCCCATCTTCCTCTAGTTTATATGTGGGATGCCTGCCGCAGCATGGGCTGCCAAGCAGTGCCATCTCTGCACCCAGGATCTGAACCGGAGAACCCCAGGCCGCTGAAGAGGAACGTGCGCACTTAACCGCTGCACCACCGGGCCGGCCCCAAGAAGATTTGCACTTTAATGTTTTGCAATTAGGTCTATGATCTATTTTGCATTTACTTTTGTGAAAGGTGTATGATCAAATTCTAGATTCACATTTTTTTCCGTGTGCATGTCCAGTTGTTCCACTACCTTTTTTTGAAAAGACTATTCATTCTCCATTGAACTGTCTTTGCTCTTTTATCAAAGCTCAGGTGACTATATTTTTGTGAGTCTGTTTCTGGGCACTTTATTCTGTTTCATTGATCTATTTCTCCATTCATTCACCAATACCATACTTTCTTGAATACTATAGCTTTATACTAAGTCTTGAAGTCAGGCATTATCAGTACTCTGACTTTGTTCTTTTCCTTTAATATTGTGTTGGCTATTCCGGGTCTTCTGCTTTTCAATACAAATGTTAGAATCACTTTGTCAAGGTCCACCAAATAGCTTGCTGAGATTTTATTGGGATTGCATCGAATCTATAGATCAAGAAAAACTGATATCTTGAAAGTATTTAGTCTTTTTATAATGTGTATGGAATATGTGTCCATTTATTTAGATCTCTGATTTCTGTCATTAGGGTTTTGCAGTTTTCCTCAAAGAAATTCGATATATATTTTGTTAGATTTTTACGTAAAAACTTGATTGTGTTTGTAATTTCAAATTCCAATTATTCATTCTTTGCATATAAGAAAGCAAATGACTCTTACATGTTAACTTTGTTTCCTGAAACCTTGCTATAATCATTTACTAATTCCAGGAGGTTTTCATGGGGGCGAGGACAGGGAGTAAATTCCCTGGGACTTTCTAGACAGGCAATCTTGTCATCTGCAAACAGAAACAGTTTTATTTCTTCTTTCTCAATCTGTATGCCCATTATGTTCCCTTCCTGTTTTATTGCATTCGCTAGGACTTCTACAACAATGTTGATAGGAATGCTGAGAGCAAACATCCATGCCTTGTTCCTGAATTTAGTTATAAAGCGTCTATTTTCTCAACATTAAGTATGATGTTATCTGTAGATTATTTTTGTGGATTTTCTTTATTAGTTTGAGGACATTCTTTTCTATTCCTAGTGTTTACTCTGAGTTTTTATCATGAATGAGTGTTGAATTTTTCAAATGCTTTTCTTCATCTATTTATATGATCATATGATATTTCTTCTTTAACCTACCAATGTGATAGATTACTTAATTGGTTATAAATTAGCCTTGAATACCTGAGATAAATCTCACTTACTCTGGTGTGTAACTCTATTTATATGTTGTTGGAATTGATTTGCAGTACACTTGATGATTTTTGCATCTATGCTCATGAGAGATTTTCTTGCAATATCTTTGCCTAGTTTTGGTATTAGGGTAACACTGGCTTCATAGATTGAGTTAGGAAGTATTCCTTCTCCTACTTTCTGGAAGAGATTGTAGACAATTAATATAATTTCTTCCTTAAATATTTGGTATAATTTACCAGAGAACCCACTTGAGCTTGGTGCTTTCTGTTAAGGAATTATTGATTCAATTTCTTTAACATATATAGGACTATTCAAATCTTCTATTTCTCCTTGAGTTTTAATTGATTGTGTATTTCAAAGAAGAGGTCTATTTAATCTGTATTATCAAATTTGTACACATAGAACTGTTCATGATATTCCTTTACTATCCTTTTAATGTCCATAGAGTCAGTAGAGATGGTCCGTTTCATTTATGAGCTTTGTAATTTGTGTCTTCTTTCTTTATTTCTTAGTTTACATGGCTAGAGGTTTATCATTTTTATTGATCATTTCAAAGAATGGTTTCATTGATTTTATCTATTGATTTCCTGTTTCCAAATTCAAAGATTTCTGCTGTAAATTTTACTACTTTTGCTTCTGATTAACAATTCTGTTTTGAATTTAATTTCTTCTTTTTCTAGTTTTCTAAGGTGGAAACCTAGATTATTGATATTAAATCTTTCTTCTTTCATATATGAATTCAAAGCTCTAAATTTCCAGCTTTTGATAAGTTGTGCTTTCATTCCAATTTAGTTCAAAATATTTTTTAGTTTCTCTTGCATTTTTTTTAATCCATGTGTTATTTAGAGGTATTTGGGGATTCTCCAACTGTCTTTCTGTTATTGATTTCTATTTTAATTCCTTTGTGTTCTGAAAGCAGACTTTGTATGATTTCTATTTTTTTTAGTCTGTTAAGGTGTGTTTTTTGGCCCAGAGTGTTGCCTAATTTGGTGAATATTTCATGTGAGATTAAGAAGAATGAATATTCTGGTCTCAGTGGATGAAGCTGAATCCAGTTGATTATAAGTGCTATTCAATTCAACTTCTCCATTACTGATTTTCTGCTCACTGGATTTGTCTATTACTGATAAAGAGATGTTGAACTCCTCAACTGTAATGGTGGATTCATCTATATCTCCTCACAGTTTTATCAGATTTTTTTCCTCACATCTTTTGATGCTGTTGTTAAGTTCACACACATTAAGGACTGTTATGTCTTCTTGCATGTCCTTTATCATGTCCTTTATTATCATGCCATGCCTCTCTATATCCCCAATAATTTTCTTTGCTCTGAAGTCTGCTCTGTCTGAAATTAATATAACTACTCCAGCTATCTTTTGATTAGTATTATTATGGTATATCTTTCTATAACCTTTTACTTTTGGTCAATCTGTATCTTTATATTTAAAGTGGGATTCTTGTAGATAACATACATGTGGGACTGTTTTTTTAATTCACTCTCGCAGTCTCTGTCTTTTAATTGGTGTATTTAGACTATTGATGTTTAAAGTAATTATTGATATAGCTGGGTTAGGATCTCCCATATTTGTTACTGTTTCCTATTTGTTCCTTTGGTCTTTGTTTCTTTTTTTAATGTTTCTTTCTTTTCCTTCCTTCTCTAGTTTTAACTCAGCATTTTGTCTGATTTCATTTTTTTCCCATTTTAGCATATCAATTATACTTCTTTTTTTAACTTTTCTTAGTAGTTGCTCTTAAGTTTACAACATACATTTACAACTAATCCAAGTCCTCTTTCAAATAACACTATATCACTTCCTGGATTGTGCAAGTACCTTATAATAGAGTGTTCCCAATTCCTCCCTACCATCCCTTATAACATTACTGCAATTCATTTCACTTATACATAAGTTATAATCACTGAATTCATGGTTGCTAATATTTTGAACATATTGTTATCTATTAGATCAACTAAGAATAATAAAAACAGGGGCCATCTGGGTGGCACAGTGGTTAAGTGCACATGTTCTGCTTTTTGGCAGCCCAGGGTTCACCAGTTTGGATCACGGGTGCGGACATGGCACCGCTTGGCAAAAGCCATGCTGTGGTAGGCATCCCACATATAAAGTAGAGGAAGATGGGCATGGATGTTAGCTCATGGCCAGTCTTCCTCAGCAAAAAGAGGAGGATTGTCAGTAGTTAGCTCAGAGCTAATCTTCCTCCAAAAAATAAAAAGAAGAAGAGGAAAAACAAAATATTTTGTTTTATTTTCATTTATTCTTTTTCTCACACTCCTCCTTTCTTTGTGTGTATCTAAATTTTTGACCTATATTATTTTCCTTCCTACTAAAGAATTTCTTTTAACATTTCATTCAAGCTAGGTCTAATGGTGACAAATTCTCTCAATTTTTGTTCATCTGAGAAGGGCTTTATTTCTCTTTCACTTTCGAATGATAATTTTGCTGGATATAAAATTCCAGGTTGTTCCTTCTTTTCTTTTAACACTTTAAATATATGACTTCACTGTTCTTACTTGCATTGTTTCTAAAGAGAAGTTTGGTGTAATTCTTATTAAGGCTGCTCTGTAGCTAAGGTGTTTTTTTCCTTTGGATTCTTTGAAGAATTTTTTATTGGCTTTGATTTTCTGCAGGTTAGATATGATATGATTAGGTATAGGTTTCTTGCTATTTGTTCTACTTGGTGTTCCCTGAACTGCCTGTGTTTATGCTTTGGTGTCTATCATTAATTTGGAAAATTATCAGTCATTATTGCTTCAAGTATGTTTTCTCTTCTTGTCTCTTTCTTCTTCTGATATTCCTATTATACACATGCTACACCTTTTATAGTTGTCCCACAGTTCTTGGATATCCTATTCTTTCTCATTTCCCTCCTCATACCGGGCCCATGGGTTTTTAACTCAAACTTTTGCACATGGAGCCTCCAGCAATTCATTAATCACAGTTTACATTTTCTCACTGGGTACTTGTCCCTGTGCAGGTTTCTGCTCCGGGGTTTTTGTGCTGGTGAGTTGTGATTCTCTGTCCCCGCCTATTTGTTTATTGAATTTTGAGGGCAGCAGTATGTCCTGTGTGCTAAGTTCTCCAATGGATCTAAAAAGAGTTCTTTATTTTCAGTTTGGTCAGCTTTTTTCTTGTGTGGACAGGAACAATAACTTCCAACTCTTTATGTGTGTGACAAGAAGCTAGAAGTCTCCATGTGCTCCTTTAAAATGCAGGGAAAAGACAAGATACCTATTAACACTGCTGTCATTACACATGACACTAGAAGGTTTGGATAATACTTTGAGACCAGCAAAAGAAACAAAAATGATATGGATTTTTAAAAAATTATGTAAAATATCCATTATTTATAGATATTTTTGAGCAACTACAGAAAATATATCAGAATTTTAATATATTATTAAGAGTAATATGAGTACAACAAGCTTGCTAGCACTGATTCTTAATCAAGAACATTCCTCTACATCTTCAAGAGCAAATCAAAAAAATATATCCAGGAACTAAGCTCACAAAGAAAGTGCACTACTTGATGAAGAAAATTCTTAAAACCTTAGACTACAAAGACAGAAAAGGATATCATTTAACTCCAAATTAATCAATAAATTTATAATTTAATGAGACCATATTAAAAACTCAGTTGGATATTTTTCAAATGCTCAACAAAATTATTTAAAAATGTATGTTAAAGAATTCAAATCCATGAATAGCTACATTAGTCTTAAGAAGATAAAAAAGAAATTGATTACACAAGAATTTAAGACAGAATATAATGTAATAATAATGTTAACAATAATAAAACAGTGTGTTACTGTGGGACCAATTAAAATATAGACTCTTTTTGAACAGAATAGTAGGCTCAGAAATCAATCCTCAGAAAACAGATAAAACATGATAAATAATAAATGTGGCACCAACAATTCAACAGGAAAGGAAAAATTATTAACCAGCTTGTTTTGGGAAGACTATTCACCTCACATGAAAATTAATCTGGGTCTATATCTTTCACTAACTACAAGGTGGATGCAGAATTAAAAACTTAAAAGTGAAAGATAACATAGAATTAAGAGCTAAAAATATAGAATACTATCTTTGTGATCTAGAAGTAGAGAATTATCTCTTCAGTAATATTAAACACACAAACCGTGAAGATAAAAAAAATTACTGGAACTTACTATATCAAAATTTGAAATATCTGCTCAACCCAGAGAGACAAATATGAGGCTGTCTTACAGATGATAAACTGAGAGGACATAACTGAAATGTAAAAGCTTGACAAAGATTAATATTTAAGAATATATAAGAAATTCCTAAAAATATAAACACATACAGGAAAACTAATAAGAGCACGATTCAGCAAAGACAGGAAATAGGCAATTAAAAAAAGGGAAATCCAAAAAGCTAAAACATTCAGAAAAAGATGCTTAAATTCATTAGTAGTTATACAATTTCAAAGAAAAGCAACATTAAGGTATTATTCTCCCAACCACCTAAAGCACGGCTTCCTAGCCAAATCCAGTTGGCTGCCTATTTTTTGTACAGTCCACAAGCTGAAAATTATTTTATGTTTAAATGGTTGGGGGAAAAAATCAAAATTAATATTTTATACATGTGAAAATTATTAAAATTCAAATTTCAGTGTTCATATGTAAAGCTGTATTGGAACATGAACATTTTTTAAAATTTTAATTTAACAAAAAAATATTGTCCACTAATCTGATTGACAAAAGGAAGAAAGATAATTACAAATTTGTTACAATATATGGGAAAATGAGGGCATCCATGTACCTTTGATAATAATGCAAACACGTGCGTCACTTTTAAAAAGCAATCTGACAGTATGTACTGAGATTATGTACATGTGTAACCTCTAACTCAAAGTCCTTCTCCTGAGTATGCCCCTACCAGAGAAATTCACAGGTCCATAAGGTGACTTTCGTGGGACTCATCTTGGTTTCAATATTTGTAGTATCCCAAGTTGGAGGCAACTTAAATGTTTACTCCTAAGTAAATAGGAAAATAAAATGTCATGTTTACATGACAGAGAATACCATGCAACAATTAAAAGCAATATATTCTATCTACATATGGCAACGTTAGTGGTCTTGAATGCTTAGAGTTATACTTAAAGAAAAGATAGAAGAAGATCTATAGCACAATAGCATTTGGAAAATTTAAAAACATATACGTCCAAAACACTACCGTATTCACTCAACAAAGTATTGAATGACTATTATATATCACACACAGTTCTAGATGCTGGAGATTATCAGAGAACAAAATATATATAAACATACATCTCTTGTAGTGGCAGAGAGTACATTTTAGTGATGGAGACTGACAATAAACTAACTAAAATAGATAATGGTAGAAAGTACAAGGGTTACAGGCAATAACAGAGCAGGAGAGGGCTGAGCAAGCAAAGAAGATTGAGAAGAAGCAGCCAGTGAGATCAGAGGATCATCAGGAGACTGAAGTAGGCTTTTCCAGAGAGGAGGTGTGGTCAGCTATGTCAAACACTGCTGAGTGTGAACAGGAGGAGGACCAAGTAAGTGACCTCTGAGAGTGTGGCACAATGTCACCAGTAAAAGTATCAGGAGCAGATTCACTCGCATTTGAAGATTGATGTCTTGGAGGAGTGGACTATGAGAAGACTGAGGTTAAGTAAATATAGTAAACATGTGCAACTCTTTCAAGAAGCTTTGCTGTGTAGAGAAGCAAAGAAGCAAGGTGACAGCTGGTGAGGAATCTGTGCTCAAGCGTGAGGCATGTAGTTTAGTTTTAATGTGGGGTGTTACAGGGTGTCTGTCGGCTGAAGGGAAAGAGAGAATCAGTGATGCAGGGGAAGAGAGGATAATCACAGAAAGGATAATTCACAGGAAGGGGGAGGATTAGTACCCTAAGTATGACAGCAGAGTCGTGGAGAAAGGGCACTTTGTCATCACACCAGGACGGGGCACACAGATGTGGCTATGCATGCAGCAGAGTCAGGAGACTTGGTGGAAGGAAAATGAGAACATTTTCATCAATTTCCTTTCTTTGTAAAATATGGGGTAGGACATAAGCCATGACATAGCAGTTTTAGAGAGTCATATTAAATATCTTCAGCTCTTCAGCTGTGAATCCTGGAGTCTCGGCCCAATGGTGTTCAGATGAAGTGAAAAGTCTTCAGAGGTTTGTTTCTCCAACCTCACCCCAGAAAGTAGGCTTTAGGAGAAGGTCAGAGAGCCATGTTCACACATGGCCCATGAACAAGGCCTCATTTGTGGGTAGGGGATCCACAGAGAAAAGGAGAGAATCATGACAGGGAAAAAAATCTTCAAAAAGGTTATGGAACAAGAGGGGCATGAAAAACCAAACAAGCACCTGTTCATTAAGAACTTCTCACAAACAGGTCACTATTCCATCCATGGCAGCAACATATAGTAGGTTTTGGAATCAATGCAGTGGGGTCAAGATCAGCATTTTGAAAACTGAAGAGAAGAGATTATTCAAAAAGGAAAGTATGAGCATGCATCTCACCGTTACACACATATGTGCGAGTACTGTGTCAGGATGGAAGGTGTATTTAGACTCCCAGTTCTTCAAAAATACTGCTGGATGGGACACTTGGATTTAGAACAATAGTCTCTAAATTCTTGGGAAGACAATGTCCCTTAGAGCTCTAGGCAGCAGATCAACTCAAACGCTGCATCGTCTAGAACACTCTTCTTCTCACCCCCAGAAACCTTACGCACAAGACGCAATTTTGTTTCATGCCATTAAATGCCTGTGGCAATGGTTTACACTCCTCACATTATAAATGCTGCCGTTTTCAGTTTTTAAATCCCTTCTGAATTTTCTCTGGGATGCATTTTATGATTAGAAAATACTGCTAGAAATATAGCATTGCAGGGTTCTTTTTCCCCTAAATTATTTCATGCTGCAGACATTAGCTAATGGGGTCAGCTTGCGTGGGTTGTGACAAGCTGAAGAGAGCAGCAGAGAATGGGACTGTTTTGTGCTCTCTACAGGAAACTGGGGGGGTAGTTTTTCTTTGTCATTCCAAAATTTTGTTTCTTCTTCACTGTCTCTCAAGCTGCATAGAGCTATCCTTTGGGTTAGTCTGAATTGAAGTGGACATATTCAGATGCTAGCTTTAGAAAAAGAAATAGAATGAAATGTGTAGCTTTCAAAGACTTTTACCATTCTAAATGTTTCAGCAGAGAAGTGGTAGCCATTTAACTGGAATGGCTTCCCTTTTGCAAAGTGACCCTTTCTGGCGAAGTATTATCTTTCCTTACACTGACACTCACATATTTTCCATAAGCATCACTATAGAACTCTATATATTGACCCCATTTGTGATTTTCATTAGTTGTCTCTGCATTTTATTTCCTCCTTTTTAAAACAGAAAATGCAATAGCTATGTTGCTGTAACCTATTTACACAAATTTCCATCCTGGTTACCTCATTTTAGATTTTCTTTAAAGGAAACTGATCACTTTTATTTATTTTAAAACTGCCGAAAAGCAGGCAATGCATGTGTTGTTTTATACCACAGCAGAAGCGAAGAACTCCAGTCATTTACCCATGCCCACCCAGTGTGGTACTGCCGAGGCATGGAGCCCCTGTTCGCTGGGTTTATGGGGAACACTGTGTTAATGTCAGTCAGCTGTGCAACGTTTCCAGGCTCATGGCAGACACCTGTTACTTTAGCCACAACTGTCTTTGAAACAATGTTATACTTAGAAATAATCAGAAGCGCTAAGGCAGCAAGTTTTGCTGTAGAAATATGGAAGAATGTTCTAAGTCAAAGGGAAGGAAGAAACAGCATTTAAAAAAACAAATTAGTTAGGCAGAGGGAGAGGGATTCCTTCAGAAGATACATGGATCCTGAAGGCTTTAGTTTCCAGAGGCTGGCACTGCATACTGAGTCTCTTCAAATATCCTCCCTCCTAGACGTAACTGAAAGCCGTCTTCCACCCAGGCAAGGTGGTTGCTCACAGCAGAGGCAGCCCATTCTCCCCCAGACCCCTATTCCGGAGCCAAGAAGGCAACTACAGAAGTGTGATGTTCCTAGCTCACTTCTACTCTTATGAAATCCCTTTCCTCCTTTGCTGAAAGCCATGACACAAGGACACATGGATACAGAGCCCTGACCTTCCCTCACCCCACACAATCCCCATTCACCTTCCTCTGTACTTCACCTCTCACATTCATGCTGAAAGATTTCGACACCTGTGCAAAGAAGCCATTCAACTAACCTTATCGTGGTTCCCTGAAACTCTCCACTCCAGGCACTCTCAGACTCTAAACAGCAGTCACTCCATGGCCACGGCCCATAATTTGTCATCATCCACAACTGATCCACACCTGGAATCCTAAAGCCCAGTGTTGTGCTCTCATCACAAACTCTGAACTTCCATCACACGCATATCCTTACTTCCATAGCTTCTGCTCTCCTTCTGGTTCATCAGTTCTTCCTCCTCTTGACCCTTCCTTGTCTGCAGTCACTTCAGGCTCTCTGGCTTCACTGTTTAACATCCGTCTTACACTCATGGTTTTCCACGTGAACCACCCTCTTGGCAACACTGTCGTCTCTTTTCCACTTGTCTTTCTCTCAACATCTAATCATCCATCATTTGCCCTACCACTCAAATCCCTGCCTAGATAGAGACAGATACAAATGTGGCCAAAGATACCCTTTTCTTCCAAACTCAGAAGTGGCCATAATCTCATTTGTACTTCCCTAGTAAGGTTCTATTCCCCCGTTTGACTCAGTGGCTATTTTAAATATACATGATTTCCCTCCAATCTCCTTCTATCAATCTCTTTATTTCAAGCAGCAGATCTTCATTTTTTATTTATTTTTTATTTAGAAATAAGATACAGCTATGAAGGAGGGCTTCTGCATACAGATGTGCAGCACTTGCATCGCACAAAGGCAACTTGCTGAGGGGTGGAGTGAAAAATCAAATCCAATGTGTATTGAGGTAGAGGGCTTTCTCAGTTTGTGTAATTTGTCTGAAGGGAGAGGGAGTCCTTTGGCAGTTGGTCCACCCAGAAAGGATGCCTTTTTGTAATTTATGCAATTCTGCGTCAGGAATTAATTTCTCCTCACCTCCCCCAACACACACATACGCATAGACACAGGTACATGCATGCACGCATATTTCATCATTCCCATCCACGTCTCGTTCTCTTTCATCTCAGTGAAGGTCGAATTTCTCGCCTTGTTTTAATTTACCTGCACACATGGGTTCTCTATCTCATCACCTTGACCTTTGTCTGGAATCTTCCTCCAGTGTTTATTCTCTTTCTCTCCTGTATCTTCAAACTTTCTAGCAGGATTCATTTCCAAAATAATCTCTACACTAGGATACAACGTGCTCAGTAACTTTTGCAACAGAATGAATTCCTGGGATAAGGATTTATCTGTAACACTGACCAGGTTAGGGGATTTGAAAATGAGTCAAAGTGGATTTACAGAGAAAAAAATTGTCAGTCAACTTGTTTTAAACGTGCATCAACAACATTGTCATAATGTCATGAAAATGGTTTGTGGCAGCTTAATGTGGGAGAGTAAGAACCAGAGCAATAATGTGCTTCCTTGTTCCATGAGGGTACTGACTCAGTACATCCTCTGAAGACTTTTGCACAATATGTTTAGAAATATGAAAGGGGCTGTGTAGTGAGAGACTGAGCTCGTGTGTGCTGGAGGGGGGATGGAAGAAACAAATAGAATCGAGGTTTTTAAATTCAGATAACCTGTAAATTCTTAGTTCCAAAATTCATGGGCCTTTTCTCAGTTTTTTATGTGCCTTGACCTTCTTGTAGAATTTGACATTGATAATTTTCCCCCTCCTCCTTAAATGTTCCTTTCCCTTTGAAGTCAGGGACAATTGTCACCTGGCTCTCATTCTCCCTGTCTGGTCATTCCTCTTCTCCACTCTCTACCTCTCTGGTTTCCTCCCCACATATCCTAACATGGATATCGTGGAAGAGTTGGCCTTAGCCTGCATCCTTGGTTCCAACCTATGACTCCAACTACCACCTTTATGTAGTGGAATTCCATTTATACGTCTCTCATCATGATCTTCTTCTCATCCAGTTCCAAACGGAGGCCACCATTTTGCTTTTATTAATAGGATCAAATCAACCAACTTGTGTTTCATTTCTAGTAGATAGGTCTCTGCCTTGACCAAGTCTGGGATCCCCTCCTTCTATCCCAGGGCATCACTTTTCTTTTGACGGTCACTCCAATCAGCATTCCTGTTCCTGATAAAGGAATCCCTGGAGGTTCACGGTCTGAACCTGCTGGCCTTGCTGCTCCGTCTTTGTGAATGGAGCTTTCTCTCCACTCTCTGTGCCAAGTCTCATTGTCCTGATAGGGAATAGTGTCTGGGAACCGCATTGACACCTGTGCTGTGCCACAGAATGCTCCACATATCAGCTAAAATGAACAAACTTTCTGCCACCACTGGAAACTCCTGTGGTCCGCTCAGACATACCCTATCTGACTCCAATGGCTCCCTACAAGATAGAGTCTCTCCACAGGAGCCTTCTTAAAGCAGAAACCTTCTTAATTTTCCCCTCCTTCTATTTCTCTAAGTAAAATCTCACTGCTGCCAGATTAGCCCACCTGGGGAATGGCTGTCATCAGGGAATCATCCTGTTCAACAAAGTGTTATGGCCAAAATCTTCTAAATGTCTAACTAGTTGACCACAGTTTCCCGCTTTCTAAATCTTTCCATTTTTCTAATCCACATGAAGACATGATTTTCTTTTCTGTTTATTATTATAACCCCTCCCTTGGGTCAGAGTTTATTGGATGAGGCATAAATACATGTGCCAATTTGGGTCAGTTCTCCCTCATGAATCTTGAGTAGGAAAAGAGAATGCTGGGTCTGTCTATCTGTATGGCTGAGTCTGTGCTCAAGTCAGATGGAAACGGACTGAGTGAGGTCATCCACCTCATGGGTGTTACTCAAAAGATGTTGAAGAATAGCTTTGACACAGGACAGAAATAATGAATGCTGTCAATTATTCTGCCTTTAAAAATTAATTTAAAAGTGAGACTATTTCTTCTTTAATAATCCTCATATTATGCCACCTGTTTAAATACATCATAGATCACTGATAGCCCCTCAGCGTTTGTTTAGACATTCAATGAGCTGGGAAGCATCCATCATCCTATGCCTATTTGCTAAGCACCTACAGTGTGTCAGGCACTGTGAGAATACAGAGGTGCAATAGCCAAGGATTTTATGCACAAGAAGCTTATAGTGTAGAATGGGAGAAACAGCACATCGTCAATATCAAATTCTCTCTATTTCTTTTACCATCTGAGTTCGCCAAAGAATGGAGTTTCCCTGGAAGATCATATCAAAAAAAGTTATGTATTGGCAATTTCTACTTACTTCTTGCCTTTAGAAAGTAAAAATAAAATGATATCTTGGGACAAAGATATCAGCAAATTCTGTCATTAAGATATCTGCCATTGACTCGAAACTATTCAGTAACTATAAACATCTGAGAGATCAAATCCAATCTCATGCTTTTAAAAATTCAAATAATTTCAATTGTTTAGTGTTTGTTTCTTCATCCGATGCAATGTGTGTATCTGTCTAGGAACCAATGGATGCAGAGGGCTGAAATGTTGTAGACTAGTCTACCAAGACAGCCTCGGATCTCTTTAGTGCTTTGTTAATTCTTAATTACCCACCAGGAAAGTAGGCACCAAAACAAAAGGGAGACCCCTTGAATCAAACTACCCACTGCTATGGGAAACATTAACTTCATAATCAAACACTTGTTTTCTCTTCTTCCATTGACTCCCTCAGGATGAATAAGAAAGGAGAGATTTTCCTTCTTTTATATTTGCCAGTTTTTACATCTTTAGCATCTCTGATGACCAGCTCCAAATGATTTAAGTGCCCCAATAAGGAACTCTGGCCTCCATGGTCAGTTTAAGGGCAAAGAAAGGGATACATCCAGGCACCGGTTCCTGGGAATTTATCTACATACAGACTAGCAGACAGGGAATTCTGCAATAGAGAACTGGGCACAGTTGTGGCCCATTAAAAATAAAGTCAGCATACGTACATCTTATTGTGAGGGAATAACAGAGTTCCTACAAGCATTGACTCCCAGGACCCTGAAAAATACCCATACCTATTTCAGAATTCAAGAGAAGGCCGCATGGATTTTTCTAGCTGCATAACTCCTGTGATGGATGATAACAGATGGAACACTTGGAAATAACAGGCACAGCTGTGGCCGGGCCAAGACAAAAGAAGAAAGAAATCATTACATTCCAAGTAACTACTTCTAATTATGTGCTTCTTTTTAATATGGGAAATGCTATTGTATCTGTCTTCTAAATACTGAACACAAAGCATATTTATTTCCATGTAGGACTTCAAGATGCTATCCGTCCTATGCAAAAAGACACCCACCACTCCAATTCCTGCTATTATTAGTGTATTAATATCATTACGATGTGCCTTCTTTCTAGAAAGTGTGGTCAAAATTTATTTATTCCAGCCATTTCTTCTTCTGAAGCTCTTACTCTAGGGATGAAATAGAAATATAACTTTTAAAGAAGCTTTTTTTCCAGATGTTTCTTTTGTCCTTTTATTTGGCACCACAATTCCTATTGCAAAGCAGGGTAGTGAAAAAAAAATCAGAAAACCATGGATTTTAAGTCTAGCCCTGCCATATAATATTGAAGGAAATTTATTTAACCTCTCTGAGATGCATTTTAAAAAATCAAAGAATAGCATTAGTTTCCTTACAAGTTTAGTTTGAGGTTTAAATACAACAACGATTATTTGTCAACCTTTCAACAGTGAGACAGATATGAGTACTTAATAAGTATTTGTCAAATATAGGAATAGATAATCTTATTACTATAATAACTTTTACCATCTCTATTTCTCTTAAGAATATTTTAGGAAATGAATGTGCCTCTTTCTTCATTGCACTCATTTTCCCCTTTGATGACCTAAGATCATGATAACATGGATGGGGTATTCAGCCAAGTTGGACTTCAGCTAGGGTGACATCAAGAGTCAGCTGAGCAGGAAGAGCAGGGACAAAGTCAACATTCCCTGGGATGTTTGGCTATACTGGATCTGCACACTAATAGACATATGCTCATTGACTCCTGACAGCATATCATAATTGAGAGGATGCTATCTTTAAAGTCAAACAAACCTAGCTAAAAGTACTAGCTCTGCAATTCCTGTATCATCTTTGCCTTGTAGCTTCAGTGCTCTGAGTTTCTATTTCCTCAACTGCTCTATGGGGATTGTGAGAACTACCATCTAAGTGGCTGGATGCATAAACTATATTAAAATTCTAGCATAGTACCTGGCGTTTAAGTCCCCAGTCAATGCCGGCCATTGTTATTGTTGATTATGCTCATCTCAACTTTACTTTGATTTTGTGCCCCAAATAAGCTTCCCTCCCAGTCTCCTCCTTCTGGATCTATTGGTACACCACACACACACACACACACACCACAAACACAACAAACACACACAATACACACATACATGCACACAACACTCCATATACAACACACACCCAGATCACTTGTGACACAGTTTCAGGTCTAAGCTCTCCATGAACAAGCCTCCATCAGTGTGGTAGAATTGAGTCATTCCATCAGACTAGGGAGTCTGTATACCATATACAAGACCCAGCCCACAATGTCCCAGAAGACAAGACCTAAGCAGCCATGTTCCCCCAAGCTGCAGACTCTACTCAGCCTCTGAGCTATGGAGATGCATCTCACAAGATTGCACCTCACCCTATCCCTGCATGTTTTCTGGTACTCCCACTTCCTCCAGGTCTGGAACTTAGTCCAATGTCCAAGGCAACCTACCACCTTATCAGAATTTTGCCAGCTCTTCTCTGAACTGGACCCTCATCCCATATCCCAGCTTAGGGTCTGGCATCCTGTCATCTTGGACAAATCTACTGGGTAGAGACCTGGTTAAGTCATGATGTTCTTCTCTCTGCCAGATTCACCACCATTCCAACCTGTCTTCTGGCTGCTGGGGTAACCAGTGAGCCCACCACAACTTGGATGTTACATCTCAAATTTTTTTGTGAGGGATCCTGATGGAAAAACTTTTTGGGTGTGGATGGGGTTATGATATTTATATTAATGAAATTACTCTATTTGAAATGTAGTTATTCAATTTTTCCCCAAGTTGATGATGTCTAGAAAATATAAATTTTGCTAACAGAGACTAATTAACCATATTTATTCATATTTATTTAATAAATCTACTCAATATATTATAAATTTCTAGTATATTCTGATTAAAATAAATTTTCTGGTATGTAGCTAAACTTTTCCACCATCAGAAGCAAGGAAAGCTGCTTGAATTATAAAATATATAATTGCTATCTAAACTCCTCCTTACTTTTCCTTTATTAAAAATAATAATTAATATTTATGTATTTACTATGTGCCAGGTCCAGAACAACTTTGAGAGCCTTATGTGAATTACCTCATTTACTTCTCATAAGATGTACATGAGGCAAATACTATTATAATCCACATTTTACAAATGAGTAATCTTTTGCTAATCCAAAGTCCAAATCTTTTGTCAATTATCTCTCTCTTTATTTCAGGTATGACCTCCTCTACTTTGAATTCAATACCAATAAGAGACATTTGTTTAATTACCATATTCTTGTATTTCTTCTGAAAGTTGATGTTCACAGATATACAAATGAATATGCAAAATTTATGCAAAAACATATTCTGCTCCTGACCCAAAAATTCCCTTATTTTATGCCTAAGGTTGTTGAAAACATAGGTTTTTAATGATAGTATAAATGTATTATTCAACAACTTTGCAGCATGCAATGTGAAGTGGGCAAGCTTTGTTTAGTACTAAAGGTATGAGAACTCTTTTTGGACCAAGAGGAAGTTACACTGCGAAGCTAGAGGCTGCAAGTACAGGACAATGAGGCCAGCAGGAGCGAAAGCTAATTCAGGAGCCTCTGCCTACTTTATGGCTGGGAGCTCACCAAGCAAATCACACCTGCTCCTTGTAGCTCAACTCTGCTGATTGTGTAGGGATGTGATGACAACTAGGAAGCATCTCAAGATAAAATATATTGAGAGAAGAAAGGACTGCAGGGTACAGGCAACATTTCCATTTTTCTTGGTTTCTAAAAAGGATTCACAGTCTGGATGAATAAGGAGGAAATGGAAGGTGAACAGGGTTATAAAGATCATGCTGCGAAAGGTTTGTTTTTCTGGCCAAGGCTTCAGATACAGGAATCAATGCCTTCTCATGGGCAGGCATCACACACAAACAGCACAGTTTGCTCACCTAGAGGCCACCTGATTTGATCAAGAGGTTTGAAAAATAAACCTGGACATGATAGAGAAAAAACCTGCAACAAGATAACCCAGCCAGATGAAGTAAACTTCATCTTCTAAGAAATATAATTAAGATGCAAAAGATGCCCAGTGTTCCAGACAAAGACAGGAAGGAAGGCTGCTACCAAGGACACCAAATGTCCATACAGGGGAAGGAAATAAGAAAAGTGATCTTAGGGCCCCATAAAGAGGTGACTGGATCACATAGGAAGCACAAAGGCACAATGAGAAGGGGTATATAAGTGGAAGTAGCTATGGGGAGAAGGGAGAGAGAGAGAGATTTTATTCAAAAGTCATAATTGTGTAGGAAGGAAAGCAAATTGATTCCATATACCAAGAAATACATGAGCATGAAAATGCACGGCCTAAAAACATCTCCTTCTACAGGCAGATGCAAGAGCAGAAAAGTACGTAATAAATGGTACATTCCACATACTGGACCCAAATTCGCTAGGAAGCCAAGTAGTATCTATGTGGACCTTAGAGATTATTTAGTATAAACCTCCATTGACTGGCTTGATACTAAACAACTCCAAGCTCTTCAGAATTCCTCTCATTACTGTTTTCATGCTAGAAACGGGTAACTTCTGTACCCAGAAGAGTACCCTAAGGTAGCGAGAAACAGTAAAACATTTCCCTTGTAATTTCCAGAATTCCCTGTGTATCTTTCCCATTGTACCAGGAGCCTGAACTTTTTCTTTTGATCATACACTCCTACCTTAAAATCATCTGGGAAATTCTTTCACTCTCCTTTGCCAGTTATATGTGGATGCCGTAGAAATCCATCACTGTTTCTATCCATCTGCTCTGACCACCTTACTCTCATACGACGGGATTCATCCTCCAGGAGTGCCCTGAGACTCTGCATATTCTCTTAGGAAGATGTAATCAAATCCCGGAAACTCTGGTGGAAAGCACTGCAGGGGTTCATTCCTTTAGTCTAGCATCCAGATGTACCAGAATATTCAACTGGAGGAGAAGCAGCACCAAGACCGTTAGAACAGAACAGGTTGCGTCGTCTCAGGGGTGCCTCAAAGGAAACCAGCAGCCTTTATACACTTGAAAACGAAAGGACAGAATCAATCAATACATCTGAACTTGCAGTTCAAGGTTACTCATTCAGCCAAAACCTCTTGCACATTTTAAGTTTCTTTAAGTTCAAAGGAAATTTGAAAAAAAGGTCAAACTTTACATTTTCACAGAAGGTGGCATGTCTGCAGAGTAATTGTTCTTTGGGATTACGTATTTTGCACCATTTCTTCAGAAAACTTTATTTTTATCCTACTTTGTCTCAGAATTGGTGATAAGATTGAAATGTTCCAATGTGATCCAGAATTCAAAATCTTGATGCATATTAGTCTCTTTGGGATGTTTGAATCAAGTCTTTCTTGTAATAAGTCACGTCCTCCTTTTGATTTATCTTAACTTGTTCTTTTACATGAAAGGCAGCTTGAGGACACAGGCAGGATAAATGTCCCTCTTTGGATAGAGCCAAAGACTCTCCAGGCCAAAACCTCTCCCCAAGCTGCCATTCTGATAAATGCAAAAGTACTTTCTGAGATGATCATTACACTAGCATCTTTCATCCACTGACATCTCAGTGCAGATGAGGTTATCAGAATAGCAATAACTGAAACAAGAGCCTCTTCATAATAAGCACAGGAGAGGATTCTTTTGAAAGGAGAGAGCATCAGGGAAGCTAGTGTGTTTCTTGGTCACCCCTAAGAATTCTGGCTCTCAAGAAACCACAGTAACTATCTACTGAGAGGCAAAGAGAGTGATGGCCAAGGCCCTGTCTTCTGGAGTTGGACTGGGTGTGAATCTTGCTTAACTCTTTGTGTCTCAGTTTGCTTATCTGTAAAACAGGGATTAAGACTGTACCTCTCTTACAGGCTTGTTTCGAGAGATAAATAAGTTGCAAAGTATCAAGAACAGTGACATGAAAATAATGAAATGCTACCTAAATATTGCTATCATTATCATCATCATCATCATTTTCATTAAAACCAGTAATGACACCATATATTAAGAAGATTTTTAATGTGGGTATTAAAATGCAGAAAGGTTAATTAACTTAGGGACCCCGAAGGTAGCCAAAAAGAAAATGACAGTGATCCAAGAAGGGTAAGCTGATGTGGAAATTAACTGGAGACAGCAGTACCATTTTGAGAAACCAGATTTTTTTTTTTTAACTTGAAAGAGCACCAGATTAGGGATTAGGAGAAGTGGGCTGTCAGCTCTGGTCTCCCCAAGTTCAATGCATAAAAACGACATAATGCTCAACTCCCTTTCTTCAGTTTATTCATCTTTGAAATGCTTTTCTGCCTCATAGAACTGTTACAAGGATTTAACAATATAATAAATGAGAAATACTCTAAAAATTAAAAATCACTATGGAAGTAATTATAATAGTTAATATTTGCTGTGACCTTAATTTCCTAAAAGGCTGGTAAATTTTTAACTCTTTCCCTTGCTAATTAATATGACGTTCACAACATTCTGATGAGACAGAACTATTATTCTCCCCATTAAACAGATGAGTTCTGGGGTGCTGAATGGCATGCCAAAGGTAATTGGAGGTCCATCCAGCATTTCAACTCAGTCTGTCTCCAGCCCCTGGACCCCAACCACTGCAGAAACTGCCTGGAGGGGAGCCAGTCAGAGAAAAGTTAGAGTTAGTAACACACTCAATACCAGGTTATAGTCTAAAGGTGACTGAATCACCAACCATTTTGGTTGAAATTATGCTGTCCCTCATGAACACTATTCATCTACAATATGATCTACTAAAGTGTGATTTCGTTATCTGAACAACTCTGAAAATATATCAGTAAAACAGGTATCCAAACCTTGATCTGATTTCTAACATAGCTTTGTATAGAAATATTCAGAGATAGTCATAGGAATTGCAGTTTGTTAGTGAACTTTTATGCAGTTTTCAGTTGTGTAGAGTTGTCAAGTGAGAATAGCCCATCATTTATCAAAGACCCAGAAAACGTTTCCAATACAATTGATTTACTTTCTTCATAAGAAAGGTCAGTGCCCTTGGATTCTAACAACATCTGAAAGTATCCATCTAATTAGACCTTAAAAAATCTATGAGAAAAATTCATTTTACCTACCTGTCATCAGAGTTTCGATTGTTGAACTTTCTAACAAAAGAAAAGTAACTGATGAAGTTAGTCAGCAAACAAGACAAACATAATGGCAAATGCTGAATCCATCACTTAGAAGCAGCAGAATGCATCAGCCAAGATTTTTACATCAAGAAAATGCAGCTGCTCTGCTCAGCGGGCCCTCAGGATCTAACCCTGCAGGGTGTGTGCTCAGCTATGACTTTGACTCCAGCACTTGGAACAGTGACACTAGCTTTGCATTTCAGGCCAAAGTAGTAAAAAAAAACATTTAAGCTAACAAATGCTGCCCAATTATGCCATCAACATGTTCAAACAGGACTTCATGGGTAAGATGGACTCCAAAACAGTGCAGGTTGAACTGAACTAAGTGAGGTAAATATGATGGTAGGAGGGCAGGAATTATCATGCTAATGAGGGCTGAAGGGCTCCTCATGTGTACTGCCTCTGGGAGGTAATTATGTATTATTGGAAGAACTAGATGAAGTAAAACATGTAAATCAATCAAATTAGTCCTGGAAATTAATAAATGCTCACTAAACCTTAGATTTATGACCATATAAAAGAGCTTAAGTCATCCCAGGTGAAATAATAACTACAACACAAAATAAACTGCAAGAATATCACAAAAGAGATGAGTGGACATGAGTAATATTGATTTCCATCTTCAATATTTGCACTAAGCCTTAAAGGATATGCAGAAAGTCAAAAGCAGAGGTAGTCTCAGGCCATTTGGGGCAGAAGAAGGGCTTGGATGTGAGGGAAAAGGGCACGTTTTATATGGATATCATCTGGCTTGACTCGGTTGTGGGATTTGTCGTCACGGCAATATTAACTAACATTAAAACTGTCATAGTAGGTGGCAGGTCTTTTTCTGACTGCTTTAAATATTAAATTATTTAATACTCAATCTACTCCGTAATATAGACACTATTATTATCTCCATTTTACACATGAAGAACTAGAGAGAGCATAGAGAAATTTAGTAAATTGCCAAAGGTTACAGTTAACATTTGCCAGAGTTGGATTTCAAATGGAGGGAGTCTGGATCCAGCCTCTGCGCTCTTCGCCACTGCACTCAATTACCTCTGAAATAGCAAACGGCAACACTGAAATTCTTTAGAATCTGCATTTTCTTGTCATTTGTCTAAGAAGACCATCTTACCTGGGATAGGAAAAAAGGATACTAAAGTATCCCTTGGAAAAGTACTGAGAACCAAGTGTGGTTTTCCAGACTTTGAAACGAGGGTGTAGCTCTTTCACAATTTAGTCTTTGTTCTTTATGCAGATCTATTTGCGTAAAGAGTGATGATTAGGAAATATTGAATGTCATGTGTCATCAGTTCTTGTACCCTTGAGGATATATCACTGTGGTCAAATTGAGTATTTAAAAGCCACTAAAAGGTCTCTGACTGAGCTATAATGAGGTTCAAATAAATAGCACCGCTGCACTCCTACCCACATTATTGACTGTAGAAAAGACCATCCAGATGTGCTACAAAACAACCCACATTCTGGATTTTTAAAATTTATTCTGATGTGCTTTAACTTGTCCTTCTGTCTTTTATATATGTTGTTAACTGAAAGTTAAATCTAAAGGCTTGGCTTGATTCAGGTAATATATTTTAGAGAGGATCCTCACAGGAGCTGTGATATACTTCATTTGCATCACCTCAGGAGGCACATGTAGTGGCATAAGGTCACTAATAGTGAGGGTGAGATTAATCTCTGGGTTAAATCAACGACAGGCAGAACCTCTCCAGTGAAGTTACATTACAGCCCTCAGGGCTGGTAATAATATGTGAAGCAATAACTTTGCACAATGTGAATATTTCATTTTCTGACTAACTTTCAAATAATGATTTTATCACCTTTTGATGATGACTATCTGATTCAATTATTCCATTAGGATTTGTTAAATGGCCATGATTACATTCAAGGATTCTTTTTGTATAAAGAGCTTTTGCTTCAGAAATGGACATGTTGGTTACCTTGAAATACAGTTTTATTAGAAAGGCAGTTTAATACTTATTTCTTTCCTTTACATTATCAATTTTCAAAGAAAGAACTCAGTGTAGTAGTCACTTCTAATAGCGTCAAATATATTTTGTTAATTTGTATGTGTGTGGCATTCTATTTTGTGAATATGATTATAGAATTAAGGAATACACATACACACATACTCACACACACACCTAGATAGAAATTTTTTATTGTTTTCATCAATTGCAGTCATCATTTTTGAAGGGAAGGGCTCAAACTGTCCCAAATTTGTCCTGAAGAATCTCCTTCAAGCTGATTCCTAGGTCTTTTTGTTAGAATACCATTCAGTTTTATGAACTTCTTTGGTTTCCAGTACAGCAAGATTCTTCTCAAAATTAAAAGAGACAGAAGAGGCTTCCACTTCTAGAAAAAAAGGAGCAGACATAGTTTTTACTATCCCTCCTATGCAACTAAAGTTAGTCTCGATTAACTTTAAGTACAACTCATACTCCTGGACACCATATACAGAACAGACATAGGAAGATTCTAAAAGGTGTAAAGAAGAAGGTGACTGGACAGGGATCTCAGGACTCAGGCAGCTGCGCAGCCGTGATTTCTTTGGGTTTTTTTTTTTTTTTGCTCATATACTCCAGACTCTGAGCTGAAGAAGATAGCTAATCAGAAACATTAAGAGTTATGAGAAAAATAAATGAAAGTCTGCTCTTTGTATCCAAAGGGACAGGAAAGAGGCAGTTTATCAAAATAGAGAACTTTTACATAATGTTTACATAATAAACATTCTACCACAGAAACATGGGGAAAACTGCAGTCTCACCCCTTTCCATGTCAGCAAAGGCTGAGTGAGGAACCTGAACTTCTATCGTCACGAGGCTGCCATGAAGTACCCCAATACCCATGCCAGACTGTAGCTGGAGAAAGCCAAGTAGAGAGGCAGGTTTTTCATCCCCATGTGCTAGCAATAAAAGCTCTCTCCTCCCCCTGGGGTAAGTGAAAACCACATGGGGAGCTGAGAGTTCTACATGCTTACCCAGTGGGATAGTGTCAGAGAAGGCCTAGTGAAGCGCATGAACTTTCGCCATCATCCAGCAGTAACAAGGCCCCTCTATACAGTGTGAGTGGAGACCACATGGGGAGCAGAACTCACACCTGGCAGTAATGAGAATGCCCTCCCTTGGGTGTCAATGAAGGCTAAGTGGGGAACTTGGACTCCTACATCCACATGGCAATAATGAGTCAGTACCCAACCCCCTGCCATGCCAAATAAAGCCATCTAAAACAGAATGTTTAAATAAGAGTCAGCCTCTCATAACATAGTATAAAAAAGTCCAAGTTTCAATTAAAAATTCACTCATTATGCTAAGAACCAGATGATCTCAAACTGAATGAAAAAAGGGAGAATTAATATATGCTAATACCAAAGTGATCTGGATAATAGAAATATCTAACAAAGGTTTTATAGCAGCCATCATAAATATACTTCCACAAACAATTATAAACCTACTTACATAAAAAAATCATAAAATCTCAGCAAAGAAATAGAAGATATAAAGGTGAATCAAATGCAAATGTTAGAACTGAAAAATACAGTAAGCAAAAGAAAAGGCTTAGTGGATGTACTAAACAGAAGAATGGAAGGGACACAAGAAAGAATCAGAAACTGAAAAATAAAACAAGAAAAATCAGTGCACACAACAGAGGGAAAATATACAATAAAACAATACTGAAGAGAGTCTTTCAAGGGCTGAAAGAAAAGGACTCATACCTTGCAAAATAGTTTTCAAGATTTAAAGGAAAATTAATACGTTCTCAGATGAAGGAAAACTAAGAAAATCTGTCACCAGTGAGTTTCTATAAAATAATTGGTAAAGGAAGTTCTCTAAGCAAAAAGGTAATGATAAAAGGAGAAATCTTGGAAATCAAAAAAGAAGAAAGAGCCTGGTGAGCAAAAATATGGGTAAATAAAATAGTCTTTCCTTTTTTTTTTTTTTGAGTTTTCTAAATTATACTTGGCAGTTACAGCAAAAGTTTAACACTTCCTGATAAGATTCCAAATGTTGATAGAGGACATTTAAAGCAATTACAAATGGGGGAGGATAAAGGATGTAAGGAAGGTAAGACTTATATGCCTCACTGGTAAAATGCTGATACCAATAGAGATGTTATACATATATAATTTTATACCTAGAGCAATCACTAAAAATGCTATACAAAGATATATACAAAGAACATTAAAGAAAAAGAAAAATATTACTGTAAAAAATGATCAAATAACTGACAAAAAAGAAGGAAAAATAAATCAGATGAACTAAAACAGAAAGAAAAATAGAAAAGAAAACATAAAATAGAAAACTTAAGCCCAACACATCAATAATTACATTATAGTTAAAAGATCTAAATAAACCAATTAAAAGATAAAGATTAGTAGAGTGGATTACAAAACATGGCCTGACTATATGCTGTCTTCAAGAAAGTGACTTCAAATATAACAATCTGCACAGGCTGAAAGTAAAGGGATAGAAAAAGATACATCAGAGAAATATTAATCAAAGAAAAGTGGGAATACCAATACAGTAACACATAAAGTAGATTTCAAAAGTTACCAGAGACAATGAAAGACACAGTATAATGATAAAAGGGCTGATGCCCCAAGAAATGATAGCAATCCTAAATTTATATGCACCAAACATAAAAGCTTCAAAAGACATGAAATTAGAACTGATAGAACTGAAAGGAGAAGTAGACAAATCCATAACCATAGTTGGAAACTTCCACTTTCCTCTCTTAACAATTGATAGAAAAACTACAGATAAAACAAGAAAGAACATTGAAGAGTGCAAGAACACCATCAACCAAAAGGACCTCAATAATTCAGAATTAGAGATGATAGAACAGATTTTAAAATATTTCAGCAAACAAACAAAACAAAAACCATATGGTAGATACAGATAAACATGGTATCAATTATTAAATCAACAGATGAGTACGTTTATTATTATAGTCTCTTTCTTTTCTATATGCTTGAATATTTTCACAATACAAGTCAAAAGATAAATAATAAATGGTACTTTCTCTATAACTAGTCAGTTGTTTTTGTAAGGTAACCTACCTTTGATTATTAAGAAATACTACACAAACCTGGTAGATGTTTTAAAAATGTTTTAGTAAAATAGAGGTGTTTTTCTTTGATCTTTTTAATATAGAGGCCCACAGGTTTGCAAATTTTGCCTCCTTCTTTTAAACAGCAAACGTTTATTGAGTGTCTGTTTGGACAAGATGAAAAAGACAAAAACTTTTTTTTTTAAGGAGCTCATAATCTAATCAGTGAGAAAAATATGTGAAACAATATTCAAAACACACTAAACATTTTGAGGCAAATATGTACAATATATAGTAAGTACAGAAGGAATGTAGATATCAACATGCTTCAAGGGAATGGCAATGAGTCGTGTGGTATAAGGTAATTGACACTTAATTTAAATTTTGATGGATGATAGGCACTTAGACAAAAAGAGCAGAAATAGAATTCTAAGTAGAAAGAAAAGCACATGTAAAGACCAAGGCAAAAGATATGACCAAAATCCAGCAAATTTTAGACAATATTAATATTGCTGATTAAAAACGAGAGGTTGGAAATAAGGCAAGATAAGTAAACATTAATTATATCAAGGAAGAGCTTATATATTATATACTATGATCAACTCTTAAAGTCTGCAATTGTCTTTTTGTCTTCCCAGGAAGAGGAGGACAGCCATCTGAACCTGTTTGTGTACTGACAGGGAGAAGTTGTTAGTTCTCCTGAGATATATATGGCAAAGCCATGGGAGTTTCACGTAGCAGTGAGAATTTCAAGGTTCCTAATTTCTTGCAGCTAAGGACTTTATGTAGTAATGCATGAAAGGCTTATGATAGTAGATAAATACTGTTTTAGCCAGGTGTCACATCTTCAAGGGCAGCCATGAGATATCCCATTTTATTTCCCATGCCATCACAGATCCCACCTGCTAGTTCTGATTCCCAAGGAGATAGAACCCTAATAAGCCTATTTCCCTACCTTGTCTTTCATCATTAAAATAAGTTTATTGGACTTCAAACAATGAGTAATGCAATCATAAATCTAAAATGTTTTTGTCAACTAGGACAAAATACAGTTCAATGAGTTTATCCTGGAAACAATTGGAAATCATAGAAAATTATTAAAAGTAATAAAAATGGATTGTAGAAAAATCACCCTTGGGGGTGATGTAAAGAAAGGGTTGGAGGGTTGGAGATAGCTGATCGTATCATAACTATTTAAGTAATTAATGATAAGGGACTGAAATAAGGCAGACACAGTGTAAATGTAAGAAGATGACATGTTTTAAAGGAGTATAGAAGGTAGAATAAATGAGATTTGCTGATGGAATGCAAGGGCGAGTCAAAGCATGGCTCCCACACTGGAGGCTTAGGTGACTGGGTGTTGGTATTGCTGTTATTTAGGATAGAGGATATGGAAAGAAAAAGACATTTGGGAATAAAATCAAGAATTTTTTTTTTAATAGATTCATTGCTGAACTTAGGAAAATCAAGGCTGAGATATACAGTATGCTGTTAGTTCTCAAAAGGGGAATCTGAACTCAAGGCTTCCTTTTGAAGGTTTTGAGCGTATAGGGAGTGGTGACCACCTGGTAATGACACTACGGGAGAAATGAAGAACAGACAAATGTTATCCACAGTATAGATATTTGCTTGGAACATAAAAATAATAATAATAATAAGTACAAATCAGCTTTTATTGTATGAACAACTGTCAATAAGGAGACAGAATAAAACAATGTGTGTTGGTGACACAAACGCATAGTAACCAAAAAGAAATGTAACAGGAATTATGCAACGCCTTTCAGAAGGCATGTGACTTTATCAGACAGCTTAGGTTAAGTTATATGGTGAAAATAATCTCTAACATCTGAATGATTTATAGAAGCAAAACATATATTTCTCACTCATGCTACATATACATCACGGATCGGCTGGGCTGCTATTCCATTAGCCTTTGAGGGTCCAGGCTGAAAGAGCAGATCCGGTCCAGACATTTCCACCACAAGAGGAGGAAAGGGGACACAGCACAACCACATGACGTCTTGAAGCTTCATCTTGAATGTAGCAACCTCACTTCCTTAGTCTAATGGCCAGGTCTGACATCAATGGAGCAGGGGCATGTGGTTATTCCACAGAATTCAAACAACTCTAAATTCCCACCCAAGTCACTTTTAAGCAACATTGTTAAATTTTACAGCAAACTGACTTTTGAATAGAAAAAGTAAACTTCACATAAACAAGAAAAAAGAAAATGGGTAATTATTTACAAAATATATAACACAAATTGTCACCAAAGACTTAACAGCAATTACCTAGAATGTGGAACTTCTAAGTCACCCTACCTTCTTCACTGCTATCCTCCCTTAGGTGACAACTAATGGGAGAGGAAGCAGATTTGTCTGCATTTGTAATCCACCGCTTACTCAGCACCAGGCCTCTGTATGATGATAGCATCGCACCTTTTCTTTATGCTTCTCTATACATATTTATTGTTTTTGCAATTAACAAGTATCATTTTCAGAAGAATAGTAATGTTTTTAAAATTGTAAGAAAATTATCAACACTCCCATAGATAGATGGGTGATTATTATGAGTGGAAGCATCACAAATTAGGAAACAGGAAGAATAAAAAAAATATGGAAAATGTCCAAGAACATTTGTAATGAAAGCATAGGAATTTAAGCAACAATGAAATTTAATTTTATGCCTATTAAATTAACATAAATCTAAATACATGTTAGGATTTAATTCAAAACGAGACACACAGAATCACACTAATTCCTTCCCAATAACATTGCAAATTGACACAAATTTTAAAAACATAATGGGAATATATTTCAAGAACTAAGAGAAAGTTATTGATCTTTGACCTATTAATCCGACTCCTGGGTATTTATTCCTAAGACATAATTCAACAGTCGGTTTCCCTAGAGCTTACATTATTTGCCAACACACACATTGATTGAAACCTAGCTCTCCGGTGAAAACCCTCAGTCCTTCCAAACGGAGCTGCTCATTCCCCTGCACGGCCTCGAGAGGGGTTTGAGGAGCCAGCAGGGTTCACTCCCTAAGGCTCCTTCAGCGCCCGCCAACGCCAAGCTTAAATGCCGCTGATTGGGAGGAAGCAATGTGGAACACGCGGAGCGCGCAATGACAGCTTCCTGAATGACTTAATTAAAGAGCTGACCATAAAGAAATTATCTTAATTATAAAACAGTAGCACCCAAGACTGTTACTGGTGGTATAATTGGCCAAACTACTGAGTTTGAAAAATAAAGAAAAATTAGTTGAATAAAGAGGAGTTTGAAAGGGCAAGATCATTATCATGCAGCCATCCCTAAGAGAGATGCTTCTGAGGTGAATTTCAAAATCTATTTTCCATGCAAAGTAATCACTGAGAACTAGTTTCCTGTTCAAAAGAAGAAACATACACACACGCAGACACGCATCCCCTGGTCAAAGCTCTGCAGAACAGAGGGTAACATCTGTAAACCAGGTTGGCGTTATTCTTTCCTTTAATGTTCTGCGGAGCCATTGCCTTGGAAAACGGAAGCCAGAGGCTTGGGTAGGACCCTGGCTGACAGAGGATGTGGGTAATGCTTCTGCTTCCTGCGCCTAACTGCACTCTGCATCTCTGAACCCCCCGTCCTAGATGCCACCATCTTCACAACAAGCAACCTGCTGACCAGACCCTTTGAAACATTCTGCACTTTTGAACATATTGCACTTTTAAACTTTTGATTAATTATAACCAAACTCCATCTTGTACTACAAGTGACAAATGCCAAATATCATTAGCCCAAATTTTTGAAGAAGTTACAATATTGCCCACACTCTGTTATTTTTCATTTTATTTATTTAATGAAGCTCCGTTCCTTATCTCAAATGAGCTCTATTCTCTGCTCCAGAATCAATTCTTTCTTTTTAGCATCATCATTATCTCCTACACATGCAGCGGTGCCTAGTCTGATAAATCTCTTTGTGTAAATGGTTCCTCCCTCAAGACTCCCCATCAGGCTGCCCACGGATTGATAATTTTCCAGAGAAAATGCCTGAACCATTCACTCTTTCTTCCTTTGCTTTAAATTAGCTTCTTACTTCTTTTTGTTTCCCATTTTTTCAAATGATAGTTAGAAAGCGAGACAGATTACAGGTGCCATGCTCTGTGCACACAACGCAGTTCCATTTTACAAGTCAATTGATTCTTCTCTAAGTGACTTTTCATGAAGAAATTGTTCAATGAGTTTTTCCATAATATGCCAAAACAAAGAGTATGCCTAAACAATTAATTCAAATATTGCTGTTAACTAATATTGACTTTCTGAAACCTTTGAAATTCTTGAAATTCTTTATTGAAACCTAATGTGTGCTACTAGAAGAGCACAGTCACCAAAATGGATGATTCTTTGTTTAAAATTAGCTTTAGGTATTGATATTTTGATTTCACTGTTTAATTGTCAAGGGATCGCTGATTTTTAATTAGTGACTTCTATACTTCCTAGAGTCCCTCATTTCTCCTGTTAAGTCTTTTTCATTCCATTCATTCTTATCACCATAGCTTTTAGCTCTGCCATTAGCTGTGATTTCATTTCAGGATGCCATCTGTTTGGCAAACCATAGAAAACAATGAAGTAGCCACCAATAAACTTTGTCATGACAACATCTGTGAAGAGACATATGCCCTTACATGTGAAATTTTGCCAATCCTTGGGCAAAAGCAAAAAGTTAAGGGAATAGCTTCCAGCCTGAGGGACCTCAAATTGTGGCTTTTAGTCAGTTGCAAGGATGGGCAACGAAGCAAGCAATCTCTTGTCACAAGTTCCCATTGGGCTGTCTGGAATGCATCTCCAGGTCTGGGTAAACATGAGGGTGGATCTGTAACCAGTCAAGTAGCTTTCCTGTTCCAGCCACTCTCCATCACAGTGAGAAACACGAAGGAACATTCAGACCATAAATGATAAATTAAAGAAAACAAGTATTGTATTTTATGGCCTCGTCAGTCTGGGATGAGTTGTTCAGCGTAAAGCTCAAAAATCCCTTAATAAGAAAACAGAAACATCATCAGTCATATCAGCATTAAAGTTGACTTGGAGGAGGGCAATATAAATAATTCCAAAAGTTTATAGAATACAACAGTTGCTTCAAAATCTATAAATATAATTAGTACCTAGATTTTCCTTTGACCTTTTGATATATTTCATGTAATGAACTTTATCTAGGAAGTAATATAATTCATTCTTCTAACAGTGTATAAGACAAATATATCCATTGACTGCTACTGAATACTCATTGTGTAGAGGTACTCTGCTAGGTACTTTCACAGAAAAGTCACCTACCCCAGAAAGCATTATTAAATATTTAAGCTAGGAAAACTAAGACTCGCAAAGTTTCCATAACTTGTCATGTGCCATATGACTGGTGGGAATGGCACGAGAAGGGAGTTCTGTCCAGTGCAAAAGCTCATTATGCCAAGATTCTTCTTTTCATCATTTTAGGAGGACTCGCCATATACTGAAAATGTAACTTAGTAGAATTCATGTATTTCTCAATGGTACTTTAATTTGCATACAGGGAATAATTTTGGAATTGAGAAAAATGTATATCTAACCATCCTACCTAGTGGTGATGCATTTTAATGTGTTTTCCTTTTGTTCCTTCCCTCCCCCTAATATTAATTGCCACTAAGATTGGGAAATAAGTAAAATTTGTGGTTGCCTCCTCCTCATCTCACCTTTCTTACTACCGGTTTTCTCTGTGTCTGCTCCCAGGACCAGATGCAAGTAATTATTAAGTCTCTTCATTGTGGCATGGCCCAGCCCTAGGTCCACCCGTCACACCAGGTCCGGCCTGCTCCCTCTTGCCAAGTTTCTGCTTCAACAGGACTCTGACATCGGGAAGCTCATCTCTTAGTGGTATTTTACAGAGCTTAGCTATTTATAGTTTGAAAAGTATCACATACATTACCTAGTCGATCTCTATCCAACCTGTGAGATAATCTGGTATAAGCATTATCGTTTAACAGGTGAAGAAACAGACTAAAGTAGGAAGTTACCCAACATTTAAATATGGAGTGGAAACTCATAAGTTCAAGACAGGTCTTAGAACTGCATTTCCTAAAATTTCCGTCACTTCTGATTTATTAAAGATGCTAACAAGTGAAATTGGCCTAAAGGATGACTTTCAAAGAATTCCAACATGGGACTCTGTAGCCTGTAGCCTGATGTTCCCAAAGTGTGGTCCCTGGACCAGCAGCATCCACCTCACTTGGGAACTTGTTAGACAAGCAAATTCTTGGGCCCCTATCCACATCTGCTGAGTCAGAAACTTTGGGAGTGGTGCCCCTCATATGTGTTTTAACAAGCCCTGAAGAGGATGCTACTGCATGCTAGACATAAGAACCATGGATTTAGCCATATGAGTGAGTAAGAATTTAGCAGCCAGGAACTTGAGTCAGGTCATTGTTTTGAACCTGTCCTACCCGTAAGATCTATAAACATGGGAAGATTATATTAGGTTAAGATGGCCTTTGACTTCTTTACTCTGGATGTCCAAGGTAGGGGAACTGATGACAGGATTGGCAAAGGAGGAAGAAAATGCTTCTGCAGCTCCAGTGGAGTAAGGGACTTGTGGCTCCACAGACTGCTTTTCTTATGCACTGATCTTCAGAAGGAGGTGCTTAAGCTCATCTTATTGCTTCACCATATTCAGAAAGTCACCACTAAGGGTGTGACATAAAGTAGGTCACTACTTGTTTTCTGAATCTTACTCCACTCCTCTTGAAAATCAGGGATTTGACCAATTAGTTCTTAAAATATCTACACTATGATGTGAACGGCATTCCCTATGAAGTATTACTGCCCCAAATTTAAATATTAATCTAATCGAGCATTTAGATCATGCTTAGCAGTTGCAGGAAATCAGGGTATGGAGGAGCAAAGTGGGCGGCACCATGGGGAAGCACCCAGTCAAGTCCAGAATAGGGGGTAGTTAACACAGTCAATACCCTCCACAATCAATACCTTGAAATAAAAGTAGGGTAGCTATTTTAGAATAAATTAGTTTAAAGAAATGTAATAACAAATGTCATGTGATATGTGAAATTTACTTTATTCTTTGGTTTAGAAACACTCTGTTAAGGGCAGATAGACAGAAAGATAGATGTAGATTTATAGAAATATACATATAGTGCAATTATTGCAAAATGTCCATGATTGTTGAACCTAGATGGGTATAGATGATCATTTTACTATTTTCCTCAAACTTCCATTTGTTTGACTTTTTTCAAAATTAAATGTTGATGAAAAATAGTAAAAGTAAAGAAGGTTATATAGCAGAAAGGATTTTTAAATATCCCTCCTCTATCTTCCCCCAGCATTCCATGAATAAAGAAACCTGGATAAAGAAAAGGACAGAGAGGTAAATGCACTTTTGCTGAACTACTTCATCTGTTTTTTACCCCTTATTCCACGGTAATCAGACCAAAGCCCCTGGCTCTGAAACTATGTCTCTTCAACTAGCATCATGGATCCGAGGGGCCTGTGAACAGTCTAAACTGCTGCAAAGGTCATGGAGGTGTTTTCCTGGTCAGTTGCTTCAAGGTCTCTTGACACCTACCCATCCTGGGCCTCTGTTCTCCATGTTTCCTTCTTAGACAACAAAATATAACTGGAAAAGTAAGGAGACCAGAGCTCAAGGATTTTTGAGAACTGGTGACAATAGGCACGAACATGCACCAGGAGAGAGAGATTGGAGGAGGTGGGTGTCGGCCTTCTCCAAAAGTTTTGGGAAATAATATCATATTAATTTTAAAGTGTCATCAAATAAAAATCTTACTTCAAACTTGTAAATTTTCCTTTCCCAAATGGAAAAACTCCAAATATTTGGGGTTTTCATGCATAGGGTCACAATTTCTACTAACATAAGATCCCATAAGCTCTCCTTACCACTCTCTTGGGACACATTGCTTCATTTTGGACTCCGTAAATCAATCGTGTATTAAGAAGAAGGTTTGTGACGCTGAATAGATTCACAGTGCTCTCTGAATCTACCTTTTCACATCACACTACACAAATTAAAATTTATAAAAAATGAAACAAAGGATGTATGTAGACAGACATGTCTGTCTGTCTGTCTGTGTGTATGCATATCCTAAGACAAGATATGAATGTAGGTCTATATGCACACATGTATGTGTGTGTGAATAAAATCTTTCTTTTCACCAGCTGTTGTTGTTTATAAATCGAAGGTTTGAGGAACAGAGATTTTCTTAATGTCTTAGGTTTTGGATTGTAGTGTTACTTTGCTTCCTTTCTTTTTTGAAATTTCCCCTAAGCATTTATTATTTCACTGAAATGGAGCAGATTAAGATGACAAAATCTCCAGATACTCCACCACAGCTTCATAAAATAACAGGGTGCAGCTGCCTGGGCTTTGTCCCTGAGAGAGGAGAAAATAACACTCTTGTGATGAAAGCACAGAGAGTTGCTAATCACTTTCTAATATTCCGTGCACGGAAATATTGATGCGATATCCGAAACTAGACCCACCAGGCCTGGGGTTTTACTTCTGCATCTTAGTGGAATAAAAACAGCCATGCAAATGCTCAGACTATGCTTGGTGCCTCTCCCTTTCCTAATGCATGCAAAGTGTCACTTTAATCTCATCTTCCAGAGAATTAAGTCCCATGGACTGCTCTAGGTTTTAAAATTTTCCTGTTAAAGTGTGCTCATATCTCAGATGTATTTTTCTACTGCGACTTTTAAGGAATATTCCAGGGAGGGTTAATATGAACAGGCACACAGATCATGATTATGGTAACTTTGCTTTTGGGTGTAACTCAAGGAGTCCTAAAGTGCATTTCCCTGTGTGGGTTTTTTTTTTTCCTTGTCTCAAATTGGGATGAGACACTAAAAGCATCCCCTAAGAGCTAAAACCCTATCATTGTTCTTCACTGGCTAAAGAGGTGCTGTATGTGCTTTGCTAATGATAGAAAAAGGTTTAAATATTATCTCTTGTGGAGGAGAAGTTTATTCTGTAAGAAAACCTAATATATATTTGATATCATAAAGCAGTCCATACTTATTCAATTGAGTTTTAGGAAGGATACAGTTTATGCTTAAAAATGTGCAATTTCTGATCCAAGGAATGAATTATTGGTCCACCTTTAACTGAACACACTGATTCTAACTTTATTTTTTCCAATAAAATAGAAGATTCTGCAAGTTGGATTGATTCTTCCCTTTTTTTCTTGTCCAGGTAGCCACATATTTCTGCTGAAATAGAAAATTGCTGGAGTTGATATTCAAACAATGACACCAAATCTATAGAAACTGCATTGACCAACTCTGTTCCAAACCTTTCTGGAAAAAATTTTAACAAAATAATGGAGGAGGTGCTCATTGTATGATGGTATCCAGATAGGAATTCAATACTCAGTTGCCTCAATTTCATTGAAATAGCAATTATCACATGAAAAATATTCCAGCAATCATCAGCACACATTTCAAGCCTGCTGTGTACCACCTCTGATAAGTTATTTATAAACATTTTCTCAATCAGTTATGAACCTTAGGAGGTAGTTTCTAATTTTACAGATAAGAAAACCTATGTATGGAATTCTAACTCTTTACATCATGCACCTAGAAGGTTGAAGAGTGGATTCACACCTGGATCTGTCTGATTTCAGTTTTGAAAATTTTAAACACTATAAAATGCCTCTCATAACCTTAAAAACTATTGCTAGACTCTAAAAGGAATTTCTACAAATGTCAATATATACAAAGCTGAAAGGTAAATTACTATAATTTGTAGCTTACACCGGTAATTTTTCATTTTTCTACCTAGGGGATAACAAAGCCATTGGTGAGAAGGGTGATAATTTAATTTGTCTCATATTACCTCACACAACTCTCAGGAAGATACAGCACTTCGAATCAAGTCAACCAGCCATTGAAAGCTGCCTCTCTTCTGGTCAGGTTTTTTATCTTTTGTCTGTATAAATCCTTATTCTTATACATCAATTCTTTTTTATTTCTTTGTTTTTTAATTTTATTGAGGTCACATTGGTTAATAACATTGTGTAAATTTCAGGTGTAAATCATTACATTTCAGCTTCTGTATAGACTGCATCATGTTCACCACCAAAAGTCTAGTTTCCATTCGTCACCATACATATGTGCCCCTTTGCCCTCCCCCTATTCCCTTCTTCTCTGGTAACCACCATTCTACTCTCCATAACTACATGTCTTTCTGTTTGTTTATCTTCTACATGTGAGTGAAGTCATACGGTAATTGTCTTTCTCTGTGTGACTTATTTCACTTAATACAATACGGTCAAGGTCCATCCACACTGTGTCAAATGGAGCAATTTCGTCTTCTTTATGGCTGAGTAGTATTCCATTATATATATATATATATATATCACATTTTCTTTATTCATTCAACCATTCATGGGCACTTAGGTTGGTTCCAAGTCTTGACTATTGTGAATAATGCTTCAATGAACATAGGGGTACACATATCTCTTTGAATTAGTGTTTTCATGTTCTTTGGATAAATATCCAAAAGTGGAATAGCTGGATCATATGGTATTTCTATGTTTATTTTTATTCTTCTTCTTCTTATTTTTTTTTTTTTTGATGAGGAAGGCTGGCCCTGAGCTAACATCTGTGACAATCTTCCTCTATTTTGTATGTGGGATGCCGCCTCAGTAAGGCTTGATGAGCAGTGTATAAGTCTGCACCTTGGATCCGAACCTGTGAACCCCAGGCCGCCAAAGCAGAGTGCATGAATTTTACCACTACACCATGAGGCTGGCCCTGGTATTTCTATTTTAATTTTCTGGGAAATCTTCATATGGTTTCATAGTGTCTGCACCAGTTTGAATACTCACCAATAGTGTATGAGGGTTCCCTTTTGTCTACATCCTCACCAACACTTGTTATTTCTTTTCTTTTTAACAATAGCTATTCTGATAGGTGTAAGGTTGTATCTTATTGATATTTTCCCAAAGAAGATTTTTAGATGGCCAACAGGCACATGAAAAGGTATTCAACATTACTAATTATTAGGGAAATTCAAATCAAAACTACAATAAGATATCACCTTATACATCAACTCTTCATACTGAAATCCCAATTCATTGAACATCTCCAGAGATGGAAGTAGATATCTTAATACTTTATATTCAAGATTTGAAAGATAATCTGTAATACATAGGTTTAATAAGTTTGGCAATCTAAAGATGATAGTTGTTTTCTGTATGAAAATAAATAAGGATATTTTAGATTCTCAAATAATGAATTCTTCACAATCTTGTATGGCAGGAGAGAAACTTTGTCCTCAGTTCATCTCCCACATGAAATAAACAAATGAGAGATTGCAGGAATTTGACCAAGAGCCTCACACACCACCAGATTTAGAATTTGGCTTTAAAAGGAAGACTCTAACAAGAACAAGGAGCATAATGAGAATCTGGCCTCTGTCTAGGAACAAGCATGGAGCTGAATGAAGCACTCCTCTTCAGGAAAGATGAAAGTGGCGATAGTGGGCCGAAATACGCTGAGTCTATAAGGGAAAGAAGTAGTGTTCATGATAAATAGAAAAAGCATTGTTCTCCAAAGTGTACATATCCACATAAAACAATATTCACTTCAGGCTTTCAAGAAAGTCTGAAACATGATTATAAATAAGAAACGTAATGTTACACAGACCAAGTTGAGTCTACCGAACCTGGCATAGCCAGCCTCCAGCCAGATGTCAAAAAAGAGAAGATGTGACTGTGTCCATCATAAAGTGAGGGTTTGGGGGAGGAAGAGTAAAGAGAATGGCCAGAGTTTCATGTGGCTTGACACTCATAAAATCACTTCTGCTGTAATATCCAAATGGGTTTGTATGCACCTTCAGCAATGCACTGATGGTTGTGAAAGATGTTCCTCATCCAGCTTTCTATATATCACATTGCTACCCTAATTTGTCCATAGTACCTTGTGATACAATATCTTCCATCTGCTTGAAATTTTATAAAGTGCCTACTATGTGCCATTACTGATCATAGTCTCTGATAATATAATAATGAATACAAAAGACAAAAGTCTCTGTCCTCGTGGAGTTTGCATCTTGATGGGGTGGGAGGATGAAGTGGGCACAGATAGTTAGCAAAACTTGTGTAAATTTAGAAACTTATAAGTTTAGGGAGAAACATGAACCACAGAAAAAGACTAAGAAATCTCAGGAAGTAAAAGTTGCAAATTTTAAAATGGTCTTAATGCAAGTCTCACTTAGAAGGCAACATTGAAGAGGGATTAGAAGGGGTTTTGGGAGAAACAAAGTCTGCTGGTATCTGGCTGAAGGCCATCCCAGGGCGAGGCAAACAGAAGGAAGAGTTCTGGAATGAACAGGTGCTTGCCAGGTTTGAGAAATGGCAGGAAGCCCATGTGGATACAGAACACTGAGAAGGGGAATCTTAGTAGGAGACATAAGAGAAGTAAAAAGAAGCCAGACAGTCTAGTGTCCTCTAGGCCTTCCAAAGACTTTGGACATTACGGGGTTGAAGTGGAGTGACACTGGCAGTTTGAGGGAGAAGAGTGACGTTTCCTGAGGAAATTAAATGGCTGCTATGCTGAGAATAGACTGGAATAGAGGCAGAGAGCATGGTCATAAGTAGGAAGACCGGTTAGGAGATTACTACAATATCCCAGTTAAGATATTATTGTGGATTTCAACAGAGTCATGGTGGTAGTGGAAGAAATGGCCAAATTCTCGACATGCTGTGAAGGTAGAGGATTTGCTAATGGATTCTATACAGAGTATAAAAGAAAGAAGAATGAAATGATTCCAAGACTTTTGGTCCTATCACCAGGAAAGTTGGAGTTGCTACTAACTGAGAAAAGGAATAAAGTGAGGGTGGGAACACAGATTTGGAGAGAAAAATCAAGAAATTTCTTCCGGTAATGGTATAGGTGAGATGCCAAACTAAACATTTAAGTGGAAGTGTTGACTGCACAGTTAAATGTATGAGTCTGGCCTGCTATGGAGGCCCATGGCTGGAGAGGTGAGACTTTCCAGTGTCAAGAATTTGGAGAGATGGGTGTATAGTAAAGTATACAGATAATATAGATGGAAAAGAAGAAATGAGTGACAAAGAGGGAAAATTGGTAGTGTGGTGTCCTATAAACCACCCAATGAAAGATTTCAAGGTCGAGGGAACCCGTAGGGGTGTCCAATGATTGTTTTGGGGCAGGTAAGACGAGGATTTAGACATCACCATTGGTTTTAACAACAAGGAGGTCTTATTAGCTGTGGCAATGGTGGTAGTGAATGCCATATTGCAAGAAGTTTGGAAGAGGAAGAAAAGAGGAGAATAAATTTTCATTCATTTTGATTCTTTGAGGAGGAAATTCAAAGATAATGAGCACAGATAACTTTCTTTAAAAGCTGGTGATAGATGACAGCAGAGAAATGGGGAGGGAAGTGAAAAGTTAAAAAGAATGATCCATTAGAGAGAGAAAAGATGCTGACATCAAAAGGTGAGGGGAGAATTGCTGTTGCAATGCCCTTGACTAGCTGATAGAGGATGGGATTCAGTGAACCAGTGGAAGTTCTGGTGAGATAACAATGAATGCATCACTTGGAGTAAGTGACTCTCCAATGTGAACCCTTACAATCTTGAGGGGTAGGCACCACAAGCTAGAAAAACGTGTGTAGGGAAAAATGGGTAATGACTATTCTGTGGATAGTTACCAGTGTTTCCTACTGTTAGTAGTTTTATTATAGTCACCAACATTATTATTATCTAAAACACGAGGCAACCAAAAGCTATGCACCAATGTCTAAGAGTTTGAGAAAAACTGACAAGTCGTTGTTCACCAGCGCAGGCAAACAAATGTGCTTCCAGATGTCCAAAGGCCTGAGATATTAGCCATGAATATACCGTCACAAAAATATTCCTAAGGATATTTGAGCTTACAAATCTTTGACACAACCTTTAAAAAACAAAACAACTAAAAATGGTGGTATTGCAATATAAAACGAGTAACAGTGACCATTGCAACAAGCTAAACAAATAATGACTAAATAATTGATCAAGCACACTTCCAAACAGAATACAAACAAAAAGTAATTCTTGAGAGAAGAAACACAATTTAATATTAATAAATAAGATCAGCCCAGCTCATACAAACTAGTATTCATGAGAGGTCTAAGGAGGTAAAATTTTCTCATATTTGGGATTATAGATGCATTTCGTTCTTAACACTGATAATTTTCAAACTATGGGCTAAAGCACATGTCTCTGTGGATGTTAAATTATATTCGTAATCTTTTTCTGAAAAAGGTCTTTAAAGTAACCCATAAAAGTATTGAAATGCCAGTGTATGCTTTCTAAATTTCAAGGAAAAATAGAATATTTAAATAATTAAGGGGAGCATACATAAGCAGATAAGAAAGAAATAAAAAGAATTAGAAGAAATAAAAGTCATCAAAAAAAATTAACCAAAATAGGACTACATACATTCTTTTCTCTTATAATATGATGGGCGTGTTCCCTAAAAAGTCCCCAAATATTACCATTCTACTATTAAAAATTATGTTAAAGACTCAATCCCATTCACAATCACAACAAAAAGAATAAAATACCTTGGGATAAATTTAACCAAGCAAGTGAAAGATCTATACAACGAAAACTACAAGAATTCCTTGAAAGAAATCGATGACGACATAAAGAGATGGAAAGACATTCCATGCACATGGACTGGAAGAATAAACATAGTTAAAATGTCCATACTACCTAAAGCAATCTACAGATTCAATGCTATCCCAGTCAGAATCCCAAGGACATTCTTTACAGAAATTGAACAAAGAATCCTAAAATTCATATGGGGCAACAAAAGACCCCGAATTGCTAAAGCAATCCTGAGAAAGAAGAACAAAGCTGGAGGCATCACAATCCCTGACTTCAAAGCATACTGCAAAGCTACAGTAATCAAAACAGCATGGTACTGGTACAAAAACAGGTGCACAGATCAATGGAACAGAATTGAAAGCCCAGAAATAAAACCACACATCTATGGACAGCTAATCTTCAACAAAGGAGCTGAGGGCCTACAATGGAGAAAAGAAAGTCTCTTCCACAAATGGTGCTGGGAAAACTGGACAGCCACGTGTAAAAGAATGAAAATTGACCATTCTTTTTCACCATTCACAAAAATAAACTCAAAATGGATCAAAGACCTAAAGATTAGGCCTGAAACAATAAGTCTTCTGGAAGAGAATATAGGCAGTACACTCTTTGACATCAGTTTCAAAAGAATCTTTTCGGACACCATAACCCCTCAGATGAGGGAAACAATAGAAAGAATAAACAAATGGGACTTCATCAGACTAAAGAGCTTCTTTAAGGCAATGGAAAACAGGATTGAAACAAAAAAACAGCCAATTAATTGGGAAAAAATATTTACAAGTTATTTATCCAACAAAGGGTTAATATTCATAATTTATAAAGAACTCACACAGCTCAAAACCAAAAAATCAAACAACCCAATCAAAAAATGGGCAGGGGACATGAACATACATTTCTCCAAAGAAGATATGTGGATGGCCAATAGACACATGAAAAGATGCTCATCATCACTAATCATCAGGGAAATGCAAATCAAAACTACACTAAGATATCACCTTACGCCTGTTAGAATGGCAAAAATATCCAGAACCAAGAGTGACAAATGTTGGAGAGGCTATGGAGAAAAAGGAACCCTCATACACTGTTGGTGGGAATGCAAACTGGTGCAGCCACTATGGAAAACAGTATGGAGATTTCTCAAAAAGTTAAAAATAGAAACAACTTATGACCCAGCCATCCCGCTACTGAGTATCTATCCTAAGAACCTGAAATCAGCAATTCCAAAAGTCCCACGCACCCCTATGTTGATCACAGCATTATTCACAATTTCCAAGACATGGAACCAACCTAAGTGCCCAGCAACTGATGATTGGATAAAGCAGATATGGTATATATATACAATGGAATACTACTCAGCCATAAAAAGGACAAAATCGCCCATTCACAACAACATGGATAGACCTTGAGGGTATTATGTTGAGTGAAATAAGCCAGACAGAGAAAGACGAACTCTGTATGACTCCACTCACAGGTGGTAGTTAACATATAGACAATGAGAACTGATCAGTCGTTACCAGGGGAAAGGGTGGGGTAGGGGGAGGGCACTAAGGGTGAAGTGGTGTACCTACAACATGACTAATAATAATGTACAACTGTAATTTCACAAGGTTGTTAGAACTATCATAATCTTAATAAAAATCAAAAATTATGTTAAAGAGATATATGATACCGTGGAGAAAAAGCATGCTCACATTTAAGCAACTGTAGATTGTATTTCAAAACAATACAATTCCAATTTTATAAAATGTGTAAATATATACACCTTAGTACCATAAAATAAAAACATTGATTTTTATTTTACTCTTAATCTTAGGATTGCAGGAGGGTCTTATTCCCTTTATTTTTATTTTTTGGTATAAAAATTCACTTCAGTAAACTTGCAACAGGAAGTTTTTTATTCAGGAAATAAATGTAATTTTGTGAAACATATTTTCTACTGCCTACAAAGAACAAAATTGTAATTTTTGAATAAGATAATTCAGAAATACCATGTTAATTACGTTGCAAAATTGAAATACACATTTATGTGAAATGCTCCTTTGTATCATATAAAATATATCTGTAGTGATAGATATTTTGACTCAGAGGTGAGCGGACTTTGTTCTGAGTCACATAAGAAATGTCCAAATGTGTGACATTGTGAGTTGACTTTGGATTGAGTTTGGACTAACTGATATTGGTACTCTTTCAACTGTGAACTGACAAGATTTTGTTTTGGTCCCTCTTCCCATCCTTGCATCTAACATATAAAGAAGAAAATAAAATCTATAACATCAAATCCCTCTTGTAGAAACCACATTCTTGAGGAAAATAATACCATTTGTCCTTCACAACACTTAAACCACAGCATGACTCTTGGGGTCTTGAAACAGAATTGAGACGATGGGAATCCATTAGACATGAAGTCAAGTAGCCAGAAATATAGGGTTAATAAGCTAATTAACAACAGCAAAGGGCACAACATGAAAATATTAGAAAATTCAAGGAGGCTTCTCTTTTCTCTACAATCAATTCAATCAGATTCTCCTCCAAGTGAAGAGGGCGATACTGATGCAAAGGCTTCATTGACAGAGTTTTAAACTCTGTAATGAGATAATACCATAACTTAGAAGACACATTCAACTAAGCCAGTCTGTTGTTCAAAATTTTCAGTCTCCTCAAACAAATTACTGAGCACTCGGCAATGATGAAATGAAAGCTCTTCTCTTGTATCCACCACAACAAATGAGGATATAAAGTTTAAATCTTGAAGACAGGGAATGATACACATTAAAAGAAAAAGAATGACTCTATTTTAAAATTTGGAAGAGATACTAATAGTAAAAGCTGATATGCCAGCGTTTATAAGGATTTTAGGAACAGCCAGAACTACAGTCATTTGAGAAAATATATTTGTAATGAATTGGAACCAATCTATAACCTCTAGGCAGGCACATGGTGGCAGAAAGTCAGTTGCATACACTATGGACTATGCTATCCCAGTAGGCATTATAAATGCCCGAAGAAGAATATGTTTCCCAGATGGAGTCACAACATGCAAACCTAAAGTCCACTGTTACTCGTTTGACTAGAAGACCTTGTACGCTTAGCATTTGTGGAAATAAACACTTTATTTTAGGAGATTTTAAATGAGTGATGGAAAATGAAAAAGGAAGGATAGGTAAAGCATATATTGATATTGCTTTTCTCCTCTCCATTTCTTATTAGCAGAGAATGCCATGGAACCCTTCAAGAATTTACTCTAGTAACTGGAATAGCCTTCACTCCAATATTTTTCTAGACACCGGATGAATTTCATCATTCTAAGTTGTAAAATTCACTTTTCTGCCTGATAATTTCCCCAGGAAAAAAGACAAAATGTCCATGATAAGAAAACTCCCACTTGGGAAATATTTGACCTTTTACCTTTCTCTTCTATAAATTGTGCATTAAAATATATGCCAGCATAAATATATTTCTAAAAGCCCAGCTGTTTAAACATATTTGCAATTTAATGTGAAGAGTCCCCAATGCATTTATATTGCAAGGTGAAACTAATGTCAAAAATAGTGTTGGTATTATCATTGGAAATCTTATAGTTATTGGAATAGTGATAACAATCTTGATTCCACTTGTCCTGTTTTGATATAAAATAAGGAGGAAACCACCCCAGTAATACGTTTCAGTTCCTCTAGTACTACATAACAAAGAAAAACAATAACGTTTCATTGTTTTGTGGTTTTTTTAGGATTTGCTCTGATCTACCACCTGTTGCCAAGCTTCCTCTCCCCAAAGCCCCAGTACATAGTTGTATATCTACTATGTGAGCCACCACCACAGCATGGCTGCTGACATATGAGTGGTGTAGGCTTGCACCTGGGAACTGAACCTGGGCCACCAAAGCAGAGCACACCTAACTTTAACCAATAGGCCATCATTTTTCTATTTTTTTTTTTTCTATTTCATCTTTCTTTGCATTGAAATTGTTTATTCAAATACATATTCTAAAATGACTATATTAAAGTCTAAATGTAAAATGACTATAGAATAAGCCTTGTAAAGGCACATTTCCTCTTTCTCTCTTTTGCCTCTCTGTGTCTCCTTCTGTATCTTGCTGTCTCTATACTTCTACCATTTCAAACAGAATTTGGAGTAATTCAGGGCATGGTTACAAGGAAACCAAAAATCAACATCAAAGACTATCAAATGCAGTGTAAAGGGAAAGAGGAAGAGGAAAAGCATATCAGAAAACTCTGACTCAGGAGAATTAAAGGTTTCAAATAAATGTTACTCCAAGGCAAGTGGGAAAATAAGAGTGTTTACTCACTCAATATCTCCGTTGATTTTTTTCCTCCCTTCAAGCCCTCTGAAGGCAGTAGTCAGACCTGTCCACTGCCACTCCTCCAGAACTCATTGCTGTATAGCTATGACACTGGAGCATTAATTGAGCTATCCAGGTGCTAACTCAGGACTCAGTATGAGCCCCACAGCCCACTTCTTCTCACATTTAACCTACAAATGACTCAGTTTAAAATATAAAGGATAGATTTGTTTTGATATAGCTCCACTTATCTATTTTTGCATTTTTTGCTTGTGCTATTGGTGTCATATCCAAGAAAGCACTGTGAAGACTAATATCAAGAGGATTTCCCAGCAAGTTTTCTTCTGAGAATTTTACAATTTAAGGTCTTATGTTTAAGTTTCTAACCCATTTTAAAATTATTTTTATGTATGGTGTGGCATAAGGGTCCAATTTCATTCTTTTGCATGTGAATATAAAGTTTTTCCAACACCATTTGTTGAAAAGACTATCTTTCCCCATTGTGTATTATTGGCACCATTGTCAAAGATTCATTGAGCATATATGTGTGGGTTTATTTCTGCACTCTCTCTATTCTGTTCCATGGGTCCATATGTCATAAACAAGTGGGACCATATGACACTAAAAAGCTTCTGTACAGCAAAGGAAACAATCAATAGAATGAACAGGCAACCTATGGAATGGGAGAAAACATTTGCAAATCATATGTATTAGTAAGGGTTCTCCAAGGAAACAGAACCAATACTATGCAAGAGATTTATTATGAGAAATTGGCTTATATGATTGTGTAGAGTGAGAAGTCCCACAATCTCTATCTGCAAGCTGGAGGCCCAGGAAAGCCATTGGAGTAGTTCCAGTCCTAGTCTGAAGGCCTGAGAACCAAGGGAGTCAATGATGTGACTCCCAGTCCAAGGGCAGGAGAAGAGCAACATCCCAGCTCAACAGGAAGGCAGGAAACAAAAGAGGCAAATTTCTTCTCCCTCCACATTTTTATTCTACTCAGGCCCTCAGTGGATTGTATGATGCTCATCCACACTGGGGAAGGCAACTTATTTTACTGAGTCCACTGATTCACACACTAGTCTCATCTAGAAACACCCTCACAGACACATCCAGGAATAAAATTTAATCTTGGTACACTTGGCCCAGTCAACACATAAAATTAACCATAACACCATATATCTGATAAGGTGTTAATACCCAAAATATGTAAATAACTCCCACAACTCAATAGAAAGAAAACAAATCCTGATTTTAAAAATGGAAAAAGGACTTAGATATTTCTCCAAAGAAGACATAGCAAACAGATAACAAGCATTTGAAAAGATGCTCAGCATCACTAATCATCAGGGAAATGCAATCAAAACCACACTATTATAACACCTCACACCAGTGAGTATAGTTATTATCAGAAAAACAAAAGATTACTAAGTTTTGGAAAAGATGTGGAGAAACTGGAACCCTTCTACAGTGCTGATAAGAATGTAAAATAGTGCAGCCACTATGCAAAACATTTTGGAGGTTCCTAAAAATTTAAAAATAGAACTACCAGATGATCCAACAATCCCACTTCGTTGTATATATGCAAAGGAATTGAATTCAGGATCTCAAAGAGATATCTGTACTCCCATGTTTACTGCAGCATTGTTCATAAGAGTCAACTTATGGAAGCAATCCAAATCTCCATTGACAGATGAACAGGTAAATAAAATGTGTCATATACAGACAAGAGAATACTATTCATCCTTAAAAAATATAGAAATCCTGCCATTTGTGGCAACATGGATGAACCTGAAAGACGTTATGCTAAGTGAAATAAGCCAGTCACAGAAGGCAAGTATTGCATTATTCCACTTATACGAGGTACCAAAAATATTCAGACTCATAGAAGCAGGGAATAGAACAGTGGTTATCAAGGTCCTAGGAGAGGGGAAACAGGAGTTGTTCAGTTGATATGAAATTTCAGTTATGCAAGAGGAATGAGTTCTAGAGATCTGCTGTACAGCAAAGTGCCCGTTATCACCTGCATTGTACACTCAAAATTTTGTTAAGATGGTAGACATCATATTAAGTGTTCCTACCACAATAAGAAAGAGGAAAAACAAAGGGACACAAGGAAACTTTGGGAGGTGATGGATAGGTCTCTTACCTTGAGTGTGGTGGTAATAACATGCATGGATGCATACATCCAAACCCGTTGAATTGTATACGTTAAATGTATGCAATTTATTGCATATCAATTATAACTCAATGAAGCTGTTTAAAATAAATATGCAGATTTCAAGCTGCCACATGCTCTGTCCGTCACATAACATGACTTCTACAATATCTAACTTTAAATTAAAAAAAGAAAGAAAAACTGAGATATTGATGAGAACTTTTTTCCTCAACTTCCACATAAATTTGGAATTATTTTTTTCTATTTCTGCAAGACAATGCTATTCCAAGCCTTGTACACACAGTGTACCAAACCATGGACTCAAGAAGAAACTCTACGTGAGTTACAATGTAGGCTGGACTGCGTTTAACAAAGAAGCAAATCACCATGGTTTAAGCGAGCTGGAAGTCTGCTTCTCCCAGAGGCAAAGATACTGAAGGAGAAGGTCTGGGGCTCCCTGAGCTCGCTTCCTGCCTGTGTCCCTCTAGCCTACTGGGGGACCCCTTCTGCCTTTACTGGTCTTTGGGATGCCCTCCTGCCCCCTTCCTGGTTTCTCAGATGCCTCCATCACTGATATATCAACCTCCTATATTGAATTTCTTGTGCTTTTTATATTCTGAGGGTTTCAATGGTCGTACCGTGCTATCTTCCAAGGACCAAGTTTCCCTCCATTTTTAGTCCCTCGTCCCTAGAGTAGAAATCTGCAAACTGAGGCTATGGACAAAATGAGACCTAAAGCCTCTTTTTGTAGATAGAATTTTATTGTAACCCAACCACACTCATTCATTTCACTGTTGTCTATCGCTGCTTTCATGCTGCAACAACAGAGTGGAGTAGTTACCAATGAGACTGTTGGCAAAGATTCTCTTCTTGACCCAACTCTAGCCAGGCTCCTCTCAGCCTTCTTCTCAATTAGGCCTCAACCTTGGCCTATAAAATCTTGAACAAATACTTGACATAGTTTCCAACCTCTCAAGGAGACATCTCAAGTGTGATCCCAGCTCACCTGTAAAGTGCCTGGCTGAGAAAACTCAAGGCTGCCAAAAAAATTTACTGTTTGTTCCCGTCCATACCTGAAGATCAGGTGCCTGGACTCCCAGTCTTGGTGAGAAGCGAGGAGTCTAACTGCAATAAGCACCAGTTAACAAACTCAGATGGCTTTCATGTGGACCAACCTCTCCTTCACATTTTCTGTAATTTTTCACTTCTCTGATTCTGAGCCCTCACTCCTCCTACTCTCTCTTTCTTTATTCTCCCTTTAAAACACCCAGTCGCCTCTGCACAAATCAAAGTCAAGTTCAGTTTACACTGGACTTTTTTCTCCATTTCAACTTTGTATTACCAATTGGAATCTGTTCTCAACACTTATCTAGCTTGCAGCTATGTTAATCTTTGACATTGCACAACCTACAAAGCCTACAGTACAAACTGTCTTGTCCTTTACAGGAAAACTTTTCTGGGCCCTGGCCTAGAGTAATGCCCTCAATTCTGGTTGTATGGGATGATTCACCAGTATGACATACACACGCAAGTCCAAGGATGGAGGAAGGGAAGAAGAAGGGGAGCAACTGCATCATTCAAGGACGTACCCCGGATGCTGCACGTATTTGCTTCAGTCCTATTTTGTCGGTCTGAATTTAGTCAATGTCCACACTTAGCTGCAAGGACACTGGGAAATTTTGCCTTTATTGTGTAGCCATGAGCCCAGGTACAAAATTGAAAATCCTATCACATTGTGAAAAGGTGAGACTTGTAATTCTCATTTTCATTCAAACAAGAAACAACCCAAAGCAAGGACATTCAGTGCCTTGCATGTTTTTGATGCTAAACAAATGTTTTTATTAAAAAGTGACAGTGATCCTTTTAAAAGTCAGCACCTGATGCTGTTTTCTTGAGCCCTGACATTCTATAATTGTACACAGTGTCTACTACAAGTTGTTCACTGAATTTTGATTACTTTACAATTATACTGGAATCATATTTGTGGAGCTTAAGCCAGTAAAATCTCCACAGCATCAGGACACAAAGAGAAAGTGGTTAAAAATACCTACACTGAGCCAGCAGCAAACCCATAATCCTTGACCCTGGCTTATGCACAATAAATAACGCTTCCATCTTAATTTGTTGAACACAAATTTTTTTCATTATGAACCTACTATAGCTGGAATTAAAAAAAACAATTTGGAAAATGGATGAATAATAAGAAACTATATTTTATTACATTAACACAAACACCCTAAGAATTTTGGTATTTTTTTTTTTTTACTTCTTCACCCTCATATACCTCTCTTTCTATTCATAATTGCATTCAGAGTATTATAACATATATAAAAACTGAACACAGGTAATATTGTCATGGGGAAGCACTTACAACTTATAGTGGTGGTCTCTTTGAATCTCGTGATTCTAGTGTTTGGTAGAATCTGAAGAGATTTTATTTAAAAATGATGCACTCCGTGACACAGGAATCAGACACAGACTGACTCCCAAAGAGAATGGCTTTATAATTCCTCTCTTGCCAATTCCATTTCCATCCCAACACAACACCAGGATTTCCCACATCCATATGACTAAATTCTCGTTATATCCCTCTATGCTACCATTCAAGAGAGGTGACAACACAATGACATTTTCAGACAAAATCTGGGAGAGTCTGGTGCTTCACTGGAAGACAAACTTTTTCTCTACCCTCTTAGTTTCCATCTTCGGTTCAGTCATTAGGGGTCTGTGACTTAAACGGAAACTGACACCTTAAGAGGAAAAAATACCCACGAAGTTTATTCATATACCTATGGGAATGAATAAAAGAAGTAGTTCTCTAAACAGCTACCGATGTGGGTTCATCTACCTGGCTTAATGGGGCAGGGGAGAAAAGGGTTGTATGAGAAGAGAAAATGGATTTCTAGGAGAGCAAATGGGAAGTAAGAAAGCTTGTGATAATGTTTGTTTATGCACGTGTGAATGGTCTTCTCTATTTTATTCTTCTATTCTGGCCATAAAGTTTCTCTGGAGATGGCATTCATGGCAGACTCACTTAAAGGAGTTTCTACTCTTGGTGAGTTAAGGGAAACTCTGAGAAGGCTTCTATCTGCATCTATTGATCCCAAATATCTTTAGTGTAAAATAATCTTTATATCAATTCTAGGGGTCTGAGTGTTTCCCCAAGTTCCCCCATCTGAAATTTCCCTAAAAGTTTCACAAAAAGCTGGGTGGATTGCTATGGAGAGAAGATTCCAGTTAGAAATTGTGAGATAAGTGATCTGCAAAGGGAAAGAAGAGCACGGATTAGAACAAGGAAACAAAAGGAACAAAGATCAATGGGTAGAACAGATTATAAACCCAATTTTCATGTCAAGAGGACAGCCAGATTTCTAGATGTTGGGTTCAAAGGAGTTTTAGTTAGCATGGTAGTGGTGGTGGCCTGGTCACGGTAATTTACTGGAGCAGAGTATGGAAGATGCGATGTTCTGGTGAAATTCTTGAGTGGCCCGCACCATTGTGGGGATAAATCCTTTGAAGTTTGTCGTAAGCCATCCAACTTTAGTTTGCAGGGCTTTGAGAAAAGGTCAGTTTTAGTTTTTAATAATGTCAAGTCAGGAGAGTGGGAGAAAAGTTGCAAATGTTAATCAATAACAAAATGTGTTTGTCACATAATATATAACACATAAACGTAAGACAATAGGATCCAGTTTGCAAGAGGTGAAAATAGTTCAAAAACAGTAAATATTAAACAATAAATCTGATAACAAAAAAGAGTGTGCTATAGTTTTCTATTGAAACATAAAATTTCTCACCATAGTCGTCTTTAATTTTTGATCAAAGATAATGAGAGTAAGATTAATCATTTGCAAAATAAGTTTAATCCCAGTAAATTTTACCTGCTTATCTACATAAGCGCATCAATAACAGTGACCAATCATGTAAGTTTTTTAAGTGTGTTTTGTTGGAACTTTTATAAGAAATCTCAGACTGGACTTTTAAAAGCCACTCAAGGTTATGAAGCCATGTCAAGAATTCATCATCAGATTTCATCTACAGTACCTATAGATTGGGGAGAATTCATCTCTTCTGAAGCTCCCCTAAATAAACTAAGATTCCTTGGCATACCAGGAAGTGAACTTCCTTACTCATCTGTAAGGCTGAGAACCCTGTAGGTCAGGTACCCAGACAGTTTTACCAAGAGGGCTTTGTAAGCATTGACTTCATAAAGTCAACCCAACTTACTTAAAACTGTGTGTTCACACCTGATTTTACGCCCATCATTTTCAAATATGACATTCCAATCAAAGCCTTGGTTATGTAACCAATGTTTCCAATTATATCCTGCTATAAGGAGAACACATTCTTTATTATCTAGTTTAATTGAGATATAATTGACTTATAACATTGTATACGTTTAAGGTGTCCAACAATGATTAGATACATGTGTATATTGCAAAATAATCACCACAACAAGTTTAGTGAACATCCATCACTTCATATAATTACAGATTTTTTCCTTGTGATGAGAACTTTTAAGATTTACTTTCTTAGCAACTTTCAAATGTACAATACAGTATTGTTAACTAAAGTCATCATGTCATATATTACATCCCCAGAACATACTCATCTTATAACTGGAAGTTTGTACCCTTTGACCTTCATCTCCCCATTTTTCCTACCCCCACAGCCCTGGCAACTACCATTCTACTCTCTGTTTCTATGAGTTTGGCTTTTTTAGTTTCCATATATAAGTGAGTTTATACAATATTTTTCTTTGTGTGTCACATTTATTTTACTTATCATTTTGCCCTAAGGTTCATCCATGTTGTCACAGATAGCAGGATTTACTTCTTTTTTAAGGCTGAGTAATATTCCATTGTGTATGTATATACTACATCTTCTTTATCCCTTCATCCATTAGTGGACACTTAGGTTGTTTTCACGTTTTCCCTAGAATGAATACTGCTATGGTGAACCTGGGGGTGCAGATACCTCTTTGAAATAGTGATAGTGATTTCGTTTCCTTCAGATATATATTCAGAAGTGTGATTGCTTGTTCATATGGTAAGTTCTACTTTTAATTATTTGATGAACCTCCATACTGCTTTCCATAGTATCTGTATCAATTTACATTCCCACCAATAGTGTACAAGGACTTCCTTTAGGAGAGCATATTCTTATTGAACTTATGGAAATAACTATATTGCCATAAAATTAAGAATACTCAAGAGTTTCTGAATTCTGGAGGGATCAAGTAGGGAGAAAATAAATGTTTCATTTCTATTTATAAAAGTATAATCCACTAAGTTGGTATTAGTTATAGACAGCTTAAGAAAAAAAGCATTCCTTAAATGCAGAAAATAAAACACTAAAGAACCAGCAATATTCCAAGCAAAAGTCATAAAAGAAATTGCAATTATTTTTATCAGTCTATTCATTCTCATGTGATTCATTTAAATCTTGTTTGATCTTGGGTTAGTAATTTCAGAAACCCATCAGTTTCTTATTAGTTCTGGAAATCCTTGCTCAATCCGGTAGTATGATCACAAAGTTAACATATTAATGCCTGAATCCCAGAAGCCTAACTGCACAGTCTTCCCGTGGGTCTCTGAGACAGTCCCTTCTGCTGAAAACAAACACTTTGGCCTATAGCTGATGTAAGTGCTTTCAGAAAAGCGTGAGTAAAATAATAACTATCTGTTACTGACAAAAGTTTTAAAATAGTCATGATTAAAGATCTGATGAGAATTCATTATAATTCAATTAACGAGGGAATTTGGCCATCTCTGTGTCATAGAATATTTTAAGATAACTGGAATTATGACTGATAACATTATATCAGAACATATCATGGACAGCAAGGACATTGACAAATTTCTAGGAACTTTATGTAATTTCTAAAATACTTATATTAATAACATATATTCATAAAGGTAGAACCTAGTGAAGGTTAAATATTTCTTCTTCTTTGACAGTTTAGCATATCGAATAAACCTGATTTGTTTAACATCTTATTCTTATGAGGTGAGAGAATAAATCCTTTGAGACTTTTCAAGGGTCCTCTGGGAAATCCTAAACTCAGTTCAAGGTCAAGAAGTTTTTATTTAGAATTTGGTTTGGAGAAGTTGTCAAAAATTCAAAAGTTTTTAACATTTGACTAAATGATATTGTACGCCACTGTAAAACAATATTTAGCTATTCATTTAACCAAAATAACAATGAAATATTTCAAAACTAAATACAGGAGGTAACATTATGGAGAAAAATGCTCTTTTATTATTGAGAGGACTAGTTTTGCTTAATTAATCAAAGAAATAGTAAGGGCAACATGAAGCATAAGAAATTATTTTAAGACGTATTATCTTTGTTTCCTATGCAGATTACTCAGAAGGTAAAGAAAAACCTTTTACAATCTCTAAGAGCAAACCAATAGCCCAGGAAAACTATCATTTTAACAAAGAAAACAAAACTTTCATTTTGCATTGGTTCACTATTGATATTGAAGCTCATTGTAACAGCTTATAATAAATCTGTTCATCCTTAGCTAGTTTAACCATACCAGATGAACTCTCTCTCTTTCTTCTTCTGTAAGCTCTTTACAATTTTATCATATCCAGTCAGGTTTTTCTATTTTATTTTCCTCTTTCTCATTGTATAACAACCTTTAATATCCTCTAAACAATCATCTTAGGACAAAAATTCTATTTTAACAAAAACATATCCTTCATATTTCACACCTTTATACTTTTCCTTGTCAAAAACTCATCTTATTTTTCCCTCATACTTTGTATATAAAGATATTTCTTTTCACCCTTATTACGTTAGTAGTTTAGTTTACATACAGTAGCGCCCCTTATTGGCAGTTTCCCATTCTGTGGTTGCAGTTACCTTTGGACACAGACATTGTCTGCTCCGGACATCCCACAATTGATGTCATCATGGTTTGCTGATCCTCCTTCTGATGTATTGTCAGAAAGTCAATGATAGCCTAGCGCTACATCACAAAGCCTATTACCATTCATCTCACTTCATCCCAGCATGTAGGCATAGTATCATCTCACACCATCACAAGAAGGATGACTACAGTACAATAAGATATTTTGAGAAAGAGAAAAAGACCACATTCACATAACTTTTATTACAGTATATTGTTAAAATTGTTTTATTTTATTATTAGCTATTGTCATTAATCTCTTACTGTGGCTAATTTATAAATTAGACTTTATCATAGGTATGAAAGTATAGGGAAAAAATAGTATAAATAGAGTTCAATACTACCCACGGTTTCAGGCATCCACTTGGGGTCTTGGAACATATCTCTTGTGGATAAGGGGGACGACTATATATTGATTATAAATATTAATCCTTAGCATTCTTTATTTTCCAGAGAAAACTAGGAAGCAGACAACTGAATTGTCTGTTGGATATCAGCATTCTATAGTACATTAGCAAATTTATGAATATATCATTTCATAATCTCTAAAGGCTATGCACCTTTACAGTACAATTTACCAGTGTGGCAAAGAACATATTTATTAATAGACCCAAATATCTTTAAACTCTCTGCAAAAAATGAGGAGCCAAAAGTATAAAAACTTACTTACATTCCTTAATTAATATTTCAGTATATTATTTATAAATGATGTAGATATTCAATAAATAGCTATCATTTAGCTTAACCTAGTATAACTTTAAGGTTTTGAGTTACCAAAAGATTTTGAAAACTACCTTTTTTTGTTTTTTGAGGAAGATTAGCTCTGAGCTAACTGCTGCCAATCCTCCCCTCTTTTCTGAGGAAGACTGGCCCTGAGCTAACATCTGTGCCCATCTTCCTCTACTTTATATGTGGGATGCCTACCACAGCATGGCTTGCCAAGCCGTGCCATGTCTGCACCCAGAATCCAAACCAGCAAACCCCGGGCCGTCAAAGTGGAACGTGCGCACTTAACCACTGCGCCACCAGGTTGGCGCCTGAAAACTACCTTTATGTAGACATATTATAAAACACAATTGTTGAAATTAAAGTTTGTCAGAATAATGACTCAGTTTGGTTAAAATTAAATCTATAAGTATTATAACCTGAAACATCCAGTAGATGTAATATTAGCTAGTTCGACAAGTAAATCTGACTATAATAAAAATTGTATGTCTGTACTGTATTTAATACTGACAACTCTGAAGGCATACCTGTTTTTATTAAACCAATAATATTTAACTAGTTTTATTTACCAAAGATTTATCCAAATCACGTGAACTTGGAAAATATTCGAGTTAGTTCACATATTTCTGAGAGTTTTAGGAATATTTAATTTATAAGCACTTGTTTTTCTCTAAGCCAATTTAGAACAGCGCTCCTTTATTCATGTGTTAACATTATCTGGAAGTAGGAAAATATTGTGTATATATGTATGTCTATAAATAACATACATACATAAACGTATAGACAGATGCATGTAGAGAGTTAATGGCTTTCATTCTAAGATTTTAGCCATAAGTCAGATATAAATACAGAACTCACTAATTTACATAAGAGTTGGTTCTCATCTTTGCTTTGTTTTGTTAATTCAAATTACGTTTCTTGCAGGTGGAACAAGTTTCCTTTTGTTATCTGTTCAATATGAGAGCTAAAGCCTTATACCAATATTTGTGGGCGTGACTCTTGACATATAATCTTACAGAGGGTGTGATTTTAGTCCCATGTGGTTGTTTTAGTCAACTGGGACATTAAAGCAAGGTACCTTTCTGACTGGGATCCAGAGTAATAACCTCAGATGTTTACATTTCAAGAGACACCTCTCAGGTCCTTGAGAAGGCAGTTCTGGGTAGTACAAGATGCACATCTTGTAAGAATGAGAGAAAGCAATAAAAGAGAAAGGATCAAAGCTTTCTACAATAGTTGTTCTAAAAAGGAGTTTGAGGGAATATTTTCCTATTACTAGGTTTTTGGCTGAAACAGCAGTAAATTCTCCTGGCAGCATCAAGCTTTTTCAAGTAGACATTTTAAAAGAGGGGGAGGGTTTATGATGAGTATGGATTTTAGTCTTTGTTCTAAATCTGATTTATGCTCCTTAATTTTGTTAAAGGAATATTTTAGGTGAGCCCTGATACTTTTTTACCTTCTTTTAATTTGATCTTCTCATAAGTACCAATAGGACTTTGTTTAGGGTGAGATCTCTCTAAAACTCCTTTAAAATATAAAAGCTCTCCCAATTCAAAGGATCTGTCATCCAGCCACTGACAATTTAGAAACTTCAAAGGTATACCTGTTCCAAAAAGTGACTTAAAACTAATCAGAATTTTTACGGCTTAACCACGGGCACAAGAGGATCCCCAAAAGGGGATCCATCCCCAAAAGATGCAGCCCTCATGATCCAAAGTTATCCCAAAGATAGTAGAAAAAAAGAAACCAAGCTGCAGTAGGAAACAAAGGCAATGAGAAAGGATTTAGGTTTAGGCTGTCCCCTAGAGCTGGCGACAGTCAGTAGGAAAGTGTCTCAGGCACAGAGTCTGATGGCTGGCTACCTGCAGATACAGGCTCAAAAACTGGTGCCCTTGGCAGGTGGAAAAGCAGAGAAAGAACATTCACAGTGGATCATACCAAGCTCTCAGACACAACAGCTACCTCTGGGAAGGAAAGGATGTATGACAAGGGTACTCAAGCCCAAAGTCACAATACCCAAAGAATTAGTTCCTACAAGTGTTTTCTCCTGCCTTACAGTCAAGGAACCACAGGCTGACTGGAAATGCCTGTTCTTGTTGCATAATAACACAGGGTCATGAAACAAACAACAGCAGGCTGTTTTTATTTAAAATTTTGTCACCATAGATGTTTTGCATTAATTTTGATTTTTCAAAATATTGAATTAACGTATTACTTATTCTGAGTGCTGAGTTTTCTGTCACTCTCTTAAATTTTATGCCCAAGGTGAGAGCTGAGGGGAAGAAAAATTTTCCCTTCTACCCTTTTCAGTTCTGTGGTTGGTCTAAGAATTAAATTGACGTAAGACAGATTTATAGGAGAAAAGAAAACTATTTTAATTTCATACATAGGTGCAGGAGCCCCGCAAAGATTTGATACTCAAAACGCAGCCAGATGGTTGAGGCTTATATCCCAACCCGAGCGAAGGAAAGGAACAGGGGTCTGGGGCTTCAAAGGCAGGAAGGCAATCCAAGGGAAGGCGAGAAGAAGAAATGTTGGTGAGCAAAGGTTACCAGGCTGTGCAAAGAAGTCTCCCAGTTGAAAAAGTGCTCTCTCCTGAAAGCTCTCTCCCTGGTACCGACCTCCTTTCTAAGGTAAATTTCCTTTATGCCTGTAGATTTCTCTTACAAAAGGGGAACTTCCACTCTCTTTTCAGTGCTTCTCCTGTGTCAACAGTGTATCAAAATAATTAACTCAAAATTGTCTTTATGCCAAAGAGGCATATTTGGGGATGGTATGGTCTGCTGCCCTTCCGTGCCTCCCTCACCTCACCCGAGCCCTGGCCGCATCACTGAAGATTATTCCTCAGCAAGGAGGAGCTTGTACCAAGAAGAAAGGAGGGGGAACGCAAGGAGCCGTGGTGAGCAAATAAATTATTAGTAAACAGGTAAATAAATCCAAAGATTCGTTGATTATAAGTCCTATAATAATTAGAGTTACTATTTAGAAAGGCTAAACGCGAAGTAGAATTAAAATGCTACACAATAACGACATGAAAGATGGGAAGAGAGTGAAAATTATGGTGATATTGCTTAACTTTATATTTTATTAAATCATTGTTATTTGAGAATAATCCAATATAAAACTAAAAATAAAAATCAGCAGAAGGAAAACCTATGTATGTGGATAAGTAGATAAAATTTAGTTAATTTAATTAGACAGGAAAGAAAAGCAAGAAGCAAAGGAAATGGATGGAAAATCGAAAGTGTAAAATATACAAGGTAGGAATAAACCCACTGAAGATAGATCCCTTTGTGACGCGAGTTGTGAATCACAATTGATCTAATTGCCTTTGCCAGTAATGCTTCAGGGATGTATTTGTATTCCATTGTTGTATAGCAAGTCTTCACAAATTTAATGGCTTCAAACAACACACATTTATTATCTCACAGTCTCTGAGGATCAGAAATCTGGGCACTGCTTTGCTAGGTTCTCTGCTCAGGGTCTCACCAGGCTGAAATCCAGATGTCAGCCAGAGAGCTGGGATTTCATATAAGGTTCAGGGTTCTCTTCCAGCTCACTCATTTTTGGCAGAATTCATTTCCTTGTGGTTGTAGAATTGAAGTCCCTCATCTCTTGCTAGTTATCAGGTAGGGGTTTCTCTCAGCTCTAGGGGCCAACTGTTGTTCCGTTCTCCCCCCTATAGGCAGTTCATAGTGTGGTGGTTTGCTTTCTTCCAGGCCTGCAGCTTACCTCCCTGACACTTTACCTTCTTCTAAAGGCTTTTCTGATTAGGTCAGGCTCACCCACGATAGTCTCCCTTTGGATTAAGTCAGGGTTGGCTAATTTATAGCCTATTCACAGGAATGACATCACACCAAAGATCATATGATGTATGTATACCAGGGGTGGGAATCTTGGGGCCATGATAAAATCCAACCTACCATTAGTGTGAGCATAAGACCCAAAAAGAAAATATAAGAAATAAAAGTCAAATCTTTTGGGGATGTGGGGGATCAGAATCAGTCGCCTCAAAATGCGTCTGTTTGGCTCATTTTTAATAAGAAAAGACTCTAAAAGAAACTTCGACCTTCACCATGCCTCCCTAAAAGAATTTAAGATAAAAGGCCTCTCCCTAAGACAGTCCATCACCATAGATAACTCTGGGTATCAGTAGACTGTGAGGGTCCTTGCTAAGCCCATTCTTATCTACCAAACATTTTCTTCTCCATTTCCGCTTGAATTGCCTTCTTCCCCTTTGAAGACTCAAACCGCTACCCACAACTTCCTCCTTTGTCTTCAGTCGAAGATGGTATATAAGCTGGCAGGTCGGCCATGTTGGTGAGTTATCTAGTTTTCCTGGGTTTCTCCCACGTATACATGTTATAAAGCTTTGTTACATTTTCTCCTGTTATTCTGCCTCATGTCAATTTCATTTGTAGACCAGCCAAAAGGACCTAGAATGGGTAGAGGAATTCTCTTCCTCCCCTACAGAGACTTCTTATATTTTCCTCTAAATGAAGATTCAGACACTGATGAGGAGAAATTTCCCCTGATTTCTTGATTTTTCCACTTTACTGTCAGAGGAAATGATGCTTGAGCTGCAGCCAGCCTATAACTCTGAGGGGAAAGTTTGGAGACCATGGCTGAGCTACTCTACCCACCCAGGCTTCTTTGACCTGACACATGTGCTAACAGATGACATCTCATGCAGTTGGGTAACCTATTACTCCAGCAGCTAATATACCAAGTGATACGGAAGCATATATAAAATAAATTACAAAGACATCCAGAAAAAGTGAACACCAATTTCCTGTGTGTGGTTAGCTGTGCAGTGGGAAGGAGAGAAAGAATTGGAGGGAGGGTGTCTTCACCAAATCAGATATTTTACTTTTTAAAAATATGACAGAAAGATTTTAAAAATGTTAACATTCCCTAAATCTGAGCAGTGGGCTTTATGAGTCTATCATATTATTTTTGGTGTTTTTCTGCATTTTAGAGTATTTCATAACTTAAAATAGAGCATGGTTGTTGCAGAGGAGCTTATATCACAGCTCTGCAGAGTACTTGCAGAATGACCAGCCACCTCATTCCTCCGAGTGTCAGCAGCCATAGCTTCACATGGGCACCTGTGAGAGATGGACTGGATAAGCTGTGGGAGACAGAGGAAAAACAAACTTCTCCCGAGAGCATTACTCCAGACTATAGTATTCTAAATAGACTAAGACCAGGTATGTTGGCACTCCATTTATCAACAATTTTATTGAAGCATAATTTATATACCATAAAATGCTTATATTAAGTGTGATATTTCATGATTTTTAATAAACTTACTGGGTGATGCAGCCACCATTACTCTCCAGTTTTACCACATCACTCCAATAAAATCCCTTTGCCCATTTAGAGTTAAGCCTCTTTCTCATGCTAAATCCAGGCAACCACTAATCTACTTTACGTCTCCATAGACTTGCCTTACATGGAAAATCATATAAATTCATGTCATATAAATTCAATCATACAATATGTGATCTCTTGCCTCTGGCTCCTGTGACATAGCATGCTTTTGAGGTTCACCCCATTACAGCATGTATCAGTACTTCATTCCTCTTAATTGCTAGATAGTATTCCATTGAATAGATATACTACACTTTGTTTATTCACTCACCAATTGTTGGACATTTGGGCTATTTTCACCTTTTGGCTATTATGAATGATCCTATTATGAACATGCACAGACATATGTTGTTGTGCTTCCCCACTTTGGGAAGGTAGTTAAGAGTGAAATTACTGTGTTATCTAGCAAAGAAAAAAAACAAAAACGGATGTCCTTAAGCTTTCTGCACCTCTGCTTGTTTAGAGAGGACTATAACTGGTCCAAGATTGGAGGTATATTAACTTACCAAGTTGTGTCTCAATTAGCTAAAAAGAGGAATAAAACTACTCTGTAGTTAATAAGGTTTTCAGAGCCACTTCCCTAAAGACTTTGGGGGATGTATGACATGTGGCAGATTTAAAATTTTCTGGATTAACATATAATTCGTTTTACTAATAGGCATTCAGTTGATTATTCTGCAGTGTGTAATCTACTTGTACATTTAACATAAAATGATAAAAATTTTCAATGTTTCTATATATTCTTTTAAATTGCTGCTTAAAAATCTAGTGAATAGACATGGTATTTACTTAATCATTTTACTATAGATGAGTATTCAACTTATTTCCCTTAAAAATTATGAAAAAAGCTTCCAATATCATCTTTGTGCAAGCAACTTCCCCATGTTTTTGGATAATTTCCTTAGGAAAGAAACATCCAAATGCAGTTCCTGAGTTGAAATAAATGTGCACTTGATGGCTTTTGACCCGTACTGCCAAATTGTTTTCCGAAAGGTCTATACCAGTTTATATCTGCCACCGGCACTGTGTGAATGCCAGTTTCATTACATCCTTGCCAGCACTGGCTATTACCTTTTCAAGCATGGCATTCTTAGAATTCTCCTTTTTCTAAATCACAACAAATCAATGTAGAAAAACAATCAGAGGTCTCCTGTCTCATTTTTCTAAATTTGGGAAAAGCCCACAATCACCGTCTGATTCTCAACTCTCAAAAAGGGCATATATTCTTAAAAAAGTTCAGATTCTTTCTTAGAAATATATCTTTCTTTCCCTTTGCTCCATCTTTCGCCCCCCTCCAGCTTGCATTCTGAATAGATCTCCGACTCAGACTGAAATCAACTGTTTATCTAACATCATCTCATCGTCCAACCAGATAGGTCTTCCCAAAGATCTACTCAGTAAGAAAGGATCTACTCACTAAGAAAATTATCAGAAGAGTAGCATTGTCTATTTTCTCTTCAGGATGCTAAGCAGACAGTGGGGCAGGTTGCTCCCTAAAGTTTGAGTCACATGTCAGTAATGGCTGTCCTAGAGCTGTGTGAAATGATAGGACCCCTCAGCCTCTTCTAAAGGTGGCTCCTTGAGGTGGCTATTCTTAAAGGCCACACAGCAACTCATGGTGGTATCTCTCAGTGGCTATTGAAACGGACAAGGTCTAGCCTGGAACAGCATTTGAGCCCCAGTGGCTGTGCAGGTCAGTGATGTTCTCCAGTATCATGTCTCATTTTCCAATAGGTGGACTTCACCCACAAGCTCTAAGAGGGCACCTCTCTAGAATTACCAGGAGGCATAGCTGGACAGTGCCCAATAGATTACATCGTGCTCACTCAGCAAGTGCTGCCCCAGCAGCAGCATTCCCCCTCCCTACCCAAACACTGCTGAGGCAGGACGAGTGCTCTGATTTTCCCTTAGATTGAGGTCAAAACTCTCTCTCCCCCAGGTCATCGAATATAGATACCAATGACAGTCACAGCCTGCACATGTCTGTCAGTAAAGGAGGACACTCTTGTTCAGCATAGAAGGACAAACTCAGCAACCTTTGATCTCAAGACTTTCCAAGATAAAGAGGAAAGTAACTGCAATAATGATCATTACCCAATTTTTGTAAAACTCAACCCAAGATCAGAGAACAGTTCACGACAATAGAATTCTAGTATATTAGGAAAAGGAAAAATAAAGGAGTATTAATGAGAAAACTGCTATTTTTGGAATATCCATTAAGTGATAAGCAGCATTTTTTAAATGTCTTCATACGCATTCCATCTCTTTACACCCTGATGGTAACCCTCCATTTCCAAAATGGGGAAAATGAGGTTCAGGAAACTTAAGTAGCTTGCCAAAGTTAATTTAGCTAATAAATGATAATAATAATGTAATGCATACTAACCAAAGGGGAAATGCCTGGTCTGTGGAGAGGCAGGAAGGTTGCAGAAAGTGTGATCTAAGAGTTAGGAAGGCTTGTGAAGAAAAGCCTGAGTGCTCACAAGTAGTTGACCAGATTGCAGATGGGGACCCTAAGAGGAGAATCACACAGTGCGGTGAAGTGCATGCTCCTGACCTTGACCCCTGCCTCCCTTCAAGGGGGAGCAAAGCTGGAATAAGGTTTGACTTGGGAACCCATCAGGAAGGCCCACCCCTTGGTGGCTCGGGCCTTGGGTCATTGCACATCCGTTGGGTGCCCAATTTAGTTCTCCTTAGGTGGTGACGAGCCTGCACACCCAAATAAACTGGGTAATGGGACTTGAGGTCAAGGCTGAAGGTCTCAATTAATCAGAATCAAGACCTCAGAGTCTGAGGAAACTGTGATATTATCAAAGTCCACACCCCATGGCAGACAGTCAGACATCAGTCAAATAAGAAGTTTCATCCAGGAGTATTAAAGAAATAAAAGGTAAATGTCAAGCAACACTTTTAGCCTGCTTAAATATTCATCATGTTTGAGACAATAAAAGCAATTGGAGCATTACAATTGTTCTGTGCATCCACACTCCACTGAAGTGTTGGTTTGTGAAATAACACGTGCACTCTTGTTTTCTGAGTATCCACATATTATGTCCGGATTAATAGCCACAAATAAACAATTAAATGATCTAAGAATACCTGCTCTGTTGCCTCACCAAATTGGAATTGATCTTTCTTTCTCAATCTCAATACCTAAAAATCGATTTCTTGTAAGATGTCATGTACAAACAATCCTTGTTCTAACTCTGTCTTCATCTCTTTCTATATGTGAGGCCCTGGGAAGGTCAGTTTATCTCATTGAGTTGGGGATCTTTTACTAATAATACAGTGATAACTGCCATTCTCATAGATACAGTGGTTTAGAAGCCATGAATATAAGGACCTGGAACTTAGTAACACTGAATAAATGAGAGCTAGGAGAGCTGTGGCATTGTCGGGTTCACTCTATCCATAGAGGGCTCTTGTCTGATTCCCTTCAAGTGTCATAGAATCAGTTTACAAATGAGGCAGCCAAGGTGCAGAGAGAAATCAGAGAGCTAACTGGTGAGAATCACGATAGAACAGTGACCAAAGCTCATCCCTTTATATTCTGTGATGGCTCTCAGAGCAGAATGCAAATACTGGTGGCTCCAGCCCAACAAGTAATAGATGCTGTGATTTTTGTTATTTAGTCATAAGCTATAAAATTAGAAGATAACAAGAAATAAAGCTTGTGTTGTATACACTGTTGAGAAAATTCCTTATACTCAGTTTTCTCACAGGTAAAAATTGGGGTTTTTTTTTAAGGTGATAAAAACATTTTAAGATTGACTATGGTGATGGGTGCACATATCTGTAGATGTACTAAAAAACCACTCAATTATACACAGTGGGTGAATTTTATGGTATGTGAATTATATCCCAACAAAGCTGTTAAAAATAATTGAGGAGTTTGAATAGACAAAACCAACACTGACTTTCTCAGCCACATGAGAAAGACAAGGAGCACACTACAGTATAAGCTTGAAATTGAGGAGTCTAAATCCTAACCTCAGATGGGCCTGGTTCTAGCTGGGTGACATTGAACAAATTAACTAACCCAGCTGTGCCTCAGTCTCCACATCATTTAAAATTGGTTGGTGTGAAGGTGGTAAATAACACCAGGGCATAGGGTTTTGGTGAGTACATCAGTCCCCCCTTATCCATGGGAGATACAATACAAGATCCCCAGTGGATGCCTGAAACAGAGGATAGTACTGAACCCTATATATACATATGTATGTTTTTCCTATATATACACACCAATGATAAAGTTTAATTTATAAATTAGGCACAGTAAGAGATTAACAACAATAACAATAACTTCTCTTTGGCATATATGAATTGCCATCATCACTACTCTTGTACTTTAGGGCCACTATTAAGTAAAATAAAGGTTACTTGAACACAAGCACCGTGATACAGCGAGAGTCAATCTGATAACCCAGACAGCTACTAAGTGACCAACGGGTAGGCAGTGGGTAGAGGGTGCATCCCCTGGACAAAGGGATGAGTCACGTCCTGGGAGACAGAACAGCAGCAATTTAAAACTTATAAATTGTTTGTTTCTAGAATTTTCCATTTAATATTTTTGAACTGAGGTTGACTGCAGGTAACTGAAGCCACAGAAAGAAAAATCACAGATAAGGTGGGACTACTGTATACGTATGAGAATGCCTGGCACTCAAAACATGTCAGTTTTCTTTATTGGTATTAAAATTCTAAACTAGGGAGTTGGCTATATTGCTATTTAAAAGTCAAGTGTGTTTCCTAAGAACAGGACTCTTGCTATCACTGCTGCACTAACAAGCCACGATGCTACACTGAGACATGCACGTATTTTCCTCAAGAGTAGGGCAGATGACTTAGCTTTGTGTAGCTTTATTTATTCAAATGAGATTTAGATGTGTGTCTCCCAACAACAAATTAGGATCATGCAAAGGATCACTCGTCAGATCTTCTTACCAGTCTAAACAGAAAACAAAATGGCAGGACAGTGGGTGTGGTTTCTGGTCTACTTCATATCAACATGGCCCTGGAGCAGCCTTGGGGAGAAGGAGAACTTGCTCCCGGCCCAGAGAGAATTGCTTTCAAACCTGCAGTTCACCTCCTATCTCTTCACCGGCAGGGAAGTGGCTTACTCACTCTGAGGCTCCCATGCTTCTTTCTAAAATGCTTGTAATGATACTTATCTTATGGAATTATGGTGGAAAATATATAAATATTGCCAGCACTACATTATATGTCAGTTAGTATTTGCTTTCTTCCTCCTCAATAAAAATGCAAAAATTGGTCATCAGGTATATGATATAAAAATTCACAGGTTTATGTGGCATTATACAGACCAAATCGTGTCATATTTGATTGATTTTGCTTTTCAGCCATGTGTGTGGAGGCTGATCTTAGGTTCTTTACCTGAAATGCGTCATACGGATTGGGAAATTAAAAATCGTTGCTCTTGAGAAATCTGTTAAGGCAGAGGAACGAGTTGGAATGTCCGCTGCCCCTACTGGGTGTTGACTCTTGTCGCGAGTCTACTGGGTCAGTTATGTACTAAATCCAGAAGAGAATTTCCTTTTCCATTCCAGGTATCTCTGTCCTTTGGATTTACTTTTCTTAAATTCTCAGGGGAAGAAAACATAAAAACTCCCCAAACCTGGAATCTCTATATCTTTTATGAAGGTGCTAAACTGTCCTTTTTTTCTGTCTAGATATGAAAAAGATATGGTCTTGCCTCTGGTGATATCTGATCTGTGGGAGAGAAGCCGAAATAACATTTGGAACACAAATAGACTACAAATGATTCGAGCCCTTTGAAAATCGCTCTCCTGGTATTGACTCACTCTGGGAAGGAAGGCCTGTTGGCCGACAGACCAGCCCTGGGCAGACGGACCTGAGGCTACAGAATCCCTGGGAGAGGCAGGAAGACTTGGAGAAATTTTAGCTGCCAATAGCACTTAGCACCATGCCCCCCAGTTAGGCACGCTTTCACTTTGTTCCAGCCTTTGAAAGGCTTTCCATCTATTTTGAACACACTCTCATTTTCAAGTGACAAGTTTGAAAAGAACAAAATCATTATTTAATACAGTAGCTGTGATCAGCAAAGATATAACAACACTGTGCCTTTTATTTTTCAAAGCTCTTGACTAAACATTATCGTATTTTAAGCCTCTCGCAAACCTGTGAGCTAAGTATCTTTACTAGTCTCTCCACGGAAGGAGAAAGTGAGACTTTGGCACCCTCCATGAGTTGCCACAGCCCAGCATTTGGAAAGCTGGGGCAGAAATTGACCCCTGTCTCTGATACCTGCTTAGGATTATCGCACGGCCCCAGCAGCAGAGCTGGAAATGTGCTAACTGTCCATTAGTGTAGGGGTGGTCAAAAATTGGAAGCACGAGTTAGAATGTGGCACTGATGTGGAAACATGTCCATCTACACTGCTTTGGGGAAAAAGGAAGCCATAATAGAAGAGGGGGGTATAGTATGATTCAATTTCAGTTAGGGAGAATATTTCTATCTTTTCATTGTTTTTACAAGGATGTCTTAAGGGATGCTCACCAAACACCTAAATGAGTATGTGATTCTCTCTGGAGTGATAAGTGTAACTGATTAGGGGTTTGGGGACAGAGGAATTGTTAGCAGCTTTCACTTATTTCAAGTGATAGAGTAACGGTGCCAAATCCCTCAGGGCTCTGTGCTCCTGCGTAACCAGCCAATAGGATGGGAGTTCCTCCAGTGTGTTCACGAGTAATGATCATTTTGAATAAAGAAAACTACTTGTGTTGAGCCAACAGGGTACTGAGAGCCCTAGCAGAATATCTGTTGTTTCATCACCACTGCCCTGCATGGGAGGTATCACTGTGTGGTTGGCATTATCATAGGAGATAATTGCTCTTCTGTACAAATTCTGGGGGGAGAGGAGAGAGGTCTGTGCATTTACAGTTTCTCCGAATAAGGAGCTGACACTGGAGTGTACACAGTAGACCAGGCCCTTATGCCGCACAGCAGGGCCGTCATCTCACTTTACATTGAGGAATCTGGGACTCAGCCAATGAGCACCTTGAGTCATCCAGCCACTAAATGGCAGAACCTAAACCCAGATGCACAGCTGTGGTCCACACTCGGGCTCAACTATGGAGATAAGAGCTTATATGAAGAGGGAATACTTATGGAGAGGAAGATCCTATCCATGATCTGGCTTCTAAACTTCTAAGAAAGGAGCCAAAGTGAGGAATTGCCCCAATCTCAGGGAAAATCTTGCTCCAGTAGCCCCCACCTCAACTCTCATGGAACAGTAGTGTAGCTGCCTATGCATTCATCTGTCCACTAGCTGGTCTGGTAGACATATAGCCTCTTTTTTGGCCATTCTGCCTGGGATCACTTTTATGAATCTTAGATGGAAGCATAGACCACCTCCCACTTCGGAAGTTCACAATGCCAGACAATCCCTTCCCCAAGGCAAAGACAAGTGGCCTGGGTTGATTACTCATGTCCCGACTCTGGCTGAGACTAGAAAGCCAGTCATCCAAAGGAACAGAAATTGCACAGAATGCCCTGGGGATCAGGGGCAGCAGTGGGAATGACAGTGTCCCTTTTCCAGGAGTTGCAGTTGAGGTCCCCCTAGAAGCTGCATCTCTTGCTTAGTACTTGGGGTGTCAGTGGGGCAAGCAGTAGATTTGAGGCCATGCAAAGCAGGAAGTGGAATATTCACAAGAACTGATTTGTAATATGATTTTAGACTTTGGATTCTGGCATGGTCTTCAAACATGCATCTGAAGCTCTCCTAGAAATTGTCTAAGCCATTCAATATTTTATAATATATTACTGTTCTGCTGAGATTAAACAAACCCATTGCTGTAGTTTACCACCCAGATTAGCTGCTAAGTGTAGATTTATTGTGTGAGTGATAAATATGAATCAATAGTCAATTGTCAAGTTCTTCTACCCCTTGACAATGTCAAACCAAATGCATGTGAACATAAAACCATATTTATTTGCTTTATGTGTTCCTATTCCCCAATCAGCAGCAAAAAATAATCTTGATGTTCCTAGTAATATGAATCATTGATTTAAAACTCAGTCTCTTTCTGGCTAAAATTTACTCCAGTTCATGTCCTACTACGCCAAGCACTTTTCTTCACTCCTCTACTCTTCTTATTATGCCTCCTAATTCCTCAGGATTTGCATATATTTATCACAGGTGGAAGTGGGCAGGGAGAGGGAATTTGCTTAGCTGGATGGGCACAGTTTGGTGGAAACAGGAAATAGTCTCCATCTGATCTGCATCTCGGGCAGGAGGGGATGTGGAGAACTGCTGTGGTCTACAGGCTCACTCATTTCTGATGCTGGCTCTATCACATGGCAGCATGTTGGGTGGTCTCAGGCACTGAGCTGGGCTTTGAGTGCAGTCTCCTGATATATGCCAGCCTAAGATTGTTGGACCAAACCTCCCACTGACCTCGAGTGGGGGAGTCCTCTCACCACCCACCATACACTGTCCCATAAGAAGGTGGGTTTAACAAGAAGAGCCAACCTTCTCATGGCACCCCAGAGCCCATCACTCCAGAGAATTTACAGGATCCTTGTGCACCCAAGTTAGCCCCTGAGGAAACGGGGTAGTTCTTGCCCCCTCCCTCTGAGTGGTAGAAATTTACTATGTCTCTACCATTCCATCCTCATGCCCAGGCCATCCTAGGGCTTATCAAACTCCACAGAAGGTCTGGGGACCAGTCTTTTTTGCTCAGAATCATGGCCAAATCTCCAAGGAAGTTCTCGGGGTCCTCCCTGCCTCTGGTTCTGCAGTAGAATCACCCGGGGAGTGGGCAGTAGGAACATAAATCAGTGATCCTCAAATGGGATCAGCGACCAGCAACATGTGCATCATCTACACACTTGTTAGAAATGCAAAACCTGCACCCCACCCAGAGCTACAAAATCAGGAACTCTGGGGTCAAGCCCAGCAGTCTCCGTTATCACAAGCCCTGTAGGGAATGCTGCTGCCCTCTAGAGCTTGAAAACCACACACATAAATCATCACTAACCTGCTTCTCCAATGCCTGTTCCCCAACACAGACATGTCTGTCCTGAAGCCTCTTTTCCAATTTCCACCCTGCCTAACTACAGAGCTATTTCTGCTCCTTGCGTCTTGGTGATAATGAAGAAAGAATGACTCCTTGGGTTTGGTTCCATCTGAACTCGGCTATGTGGAATATTCAGCACCCGTGTACATGCATGTGTGTGAGTGTGTGCATGTGTGTGTGCTTCACACCCATATGCACGTTAGGCAGTGCCAGAGAAGATAGGGAAGCAATACTCGTTTTCACATGCGCTTGCCACAAGCTAGCCTTCTCCATCTCACTCAGTTACATCTTGTTGATGCACACCTAAGAAGTCCTGCCTCCCCTTTTTCAACCCCAACCTGACCCAGGTCTTATGACAGAGGTCACGTGACAGTACCTAGCTACTCAGGAAGCTGTCTGAGCCCCAAGAGATCTCCTGAGGAGAGTTTCTGGGACATGAATGGAGCACTAGTCCCACTTTTCTCTCCAGGATTTTTATGCGATCTGTCCTTTCCTCCAAGTTGCAGAATTAGGGATATTAGTAGGAATGGGGGTACAGGAGGAAAAGGATGTGAGCCTGACGAAGACTCCTCTGCCTCCTCTTTCAGGCACGTCTTCTGGGAGCAGAGATACTTCTGAGCCTGGTGGAGAAGGGAGCATTGAGTTCGCCTTCTGAGGGGTTGGTTACGGGGCAGAACGAAGGGGCAGCCTGGATATATCTCATGATGAAATATAGAAGAACACTTGAAAGTGAGCAGGAGTTAGGATTTAGGTTGTGTCCATTAAAAAATGAAAATGAAACTGAGACGTGTGTAGGTGGACATTGGGGGTGGCGGACACAAGTCACCTGAGTCCTGAAGGTTGAATTTTCCTCTGATAAAATCCCTTAGTACTGTCCCTAGGGTTCTGTATGCACCCAAGACTAATTTAAATTGCAACATGGGACAATATATGGAAACAGAGGAAGTTGAAATAAGGCTTTTGGAACTTGTATCTGCACAAAGCCATTGTACATGGAAAGTATAGAGAAAAACAATTGGAATCATTTCAGGCCTTGAAAACTTATAATTACAGGTGAGTGGCTATTATGTTATTGGAACAGCCATTATAACTGAAAGGTACAATTTGAGATAATATATGTGAGGAAACTAATAGACCATCAGGTTTCTACAGCACGAGCATCATAATGCATCCAATTTCAAATTAAAGGTTACCTTCCTAGGTTTTTTCTTGATTCTCTATCTCTATTTTTAAATAGAGCATTCATGTGAAATAATGGCATCATTTTTCAAAAAAAGTCACAATAATTTTTGGTTGTGCATTTTTTACTACCATTTAAAAGTGTCCAGGTCTTTAACATTTTAGGAAAATAAACAAAATCAAAATTACCCATCAGGACATTCTCCACATGACTGTCACCTTTAAGTCACTTTTGCTAATTCAGTACAGCTATGGCATGGATAATCCAGATGGGGATTAATATAGAAATCACCTTTATTTGCATTTAGAATTTACATTTAAATGGAAAAACGTCTGATGCTTTGGAGGTCTCTGAACACTGGATGAAGAGTGTCAGCAAGCATTGCAGTAGAGTGAGAGAACATGGGCAACAGAAGAACCAAGGGAATTGTGTCCTGGACTCTATCACCTTGTCACTGGGCCACATTGCTAATATCCCTAAGCCTCTGTGCCCTTGTGAATCACATCTACTTTGTAATTGTCCCAAGGATTACTTTGAGACTGGGTGAATTATAGGTTGATTTCCCAGGTGTCCATCCCCTTGGCAGGCTTGCATCCTAGGTCATTGTGAAGAAATCTAATTCAGATCAGTCCCTGGCCTGTTACAAATTCTTGATATGCAGCTCCACCGTTTCAGAAGATCACAAATATACCTATTCTCCAACTTCTCCTTTCAAAATTCCATGCAAAGCATTATATGTGCTTTCATGATTATGCAAACACTGACCTAAATAAAGTTATCTTTTACTTTTACATTTATTTTTCACAGCTTCTTGGGTTGATTGAAGTACTTAGTTTGTTCTAGGGTGGCTTTCCCAGGAATAGTGATGAATTGTAGGTTGTTAGAGAAAGTGAAAGAGAATTGTGGCAACAGCCAGATTTCATTACATAAGCCACAGTGATAGGAAACAAATCTAACTAAAAGAGCAGTGGGGTTGAAAATAACACTGATTATGAATGATTAAGAACTAAAATGATTTTTGTGGTGTTAAGATGTAAGTTTATTGCAATACATTGTGTTTTCTGTATAAAATTAAATACAAAATCCCCAGAATGATTTATGATAATCTAAATTTTCTTTTTGTGAAAATCGTCTTATGCCTAGATACATAACATAATTCTGAAAATAATCTTAAAATTGTATTGCATTTGGTTTTCTTGAGCTACATCAAGTGCCTATGTAGCGGTAAGCATTTTCCCATGAGGCAAGAACAACTTAAATATGTCAATATATGAAGATCAAAGTCAGAGACAAAGATAGCCTAAAAAAAGTGACTTAGGAAATCCCCATCACATTTTATGTTAGATGCTGCTACAGAGAATGAGAGACAAGCTGGAGGCACACATCACTAGGCATGTTTGTGATTTGATGGAAGGATTTATTTTGTGAAATATTTAAAGCAAATCTTTATTTCAAAATAATTTTGTATTATATACAAAGCACAGATTGCAAAACAAAAATTTTATAGCTCTCTTACAATGCGATACATCTGTTCATTTCTAATATGAAGCCACAGCATGGAAGGGAAGAAAGCCTTCTCAACAAAATATGTAACCTCTTCTGTGCATGTAGTGAGTGGCAGACCCAATGAAAAATAGATTCTTTGCTTGTGCCACTTGTATGGATTTTGTCAATGTGCTCCAGGTACTCAGATATTCATCCTCGTGTCTTAAGTACCCCTCTGTGTCGGGCACCAGAGAACATTTACTGTGATGGTTAATTTTATGTCAACTTGAGTGGAACACAGGGTGCCCAGACTAACCATTGTATCTGAGTGTGTCTGTGAGAGTGTTTCAGGATGAGTAGCATTTGAATCAATGGACTCAGTAAAGTAGATCAGCCTCCCCAGTGTGTGTGTGTTGGGGCCTGGAGGGGGCCCCTCATCCAATCTGTTGAGGACCTGAATAGAACAAAGCATGGAGGAAGGAGGAATTTACCCCCTTGTTCTTTCTGCCTCCCTGCATGAGTGGGAACATCTCATCTCATCTGGGATTTATACAGTCAGCTGCTCTGGTTCTCAAGCCTTTGGACTGGGACTAAATTGCACCCCTGGCTCTTCTGGGTCTCCAGCATGCAGACGGCTGACTGTGGGACTTCTCAGCCTCCATAATTGTGTGCGCTAAGCCCTCCAAATAAATAAATAAATTATATTACATTTTATATAAACAAATATAAAGAAATTACACATATGTGTGTATGCGTATACTTATATAAATAAATACATATATAAAACCTATTGGTTCTGTTTCTCTGGAGAATGATGACTAATACAGGGACACAGAAACCAACAAGTAGAACCCCTATCCACAGGGATGGAATGATTAAATTCTTTCCTTTCTCTTTCACCTCCTTCTCTCACTCACTCACACTTGCTTACTCCTGGATGACAGCATTTCTTAATTAGTGTAAATAATTACATGACATTCATTCAACTAATCATAAAAATTTTAAACATGAGCTGATAGATAATAAAGGTATAAAGAAAAATTAAATCTTGTTGTACAACCAAGAAATTTATTCTTTTCCAAACATATATTTTATCTTCATGATGAGAACATTTTGTTCTCAAAATCTTTAAAAAGGAGAATGTTTTCTACCCACAGTCAAATAAAAATAGTCTGTAGAAATGGCAAAGATTATCCACAAGGTCACACAGTCACGATTCACATACTCTTTAAACATGGATTTATATTCACACATGGTATTCCATTTTCAGAACACGTTTAATAGGCAATATGGCAAAGTTACAGAAATACTTGCAAAGCTTGTGCACTCATAATGTACAAATAACTATGGTGCAAATTAGCTGAATTATTCATTGAGGTGCAGTGCCAAACAACATTATCTAGACTTGAATTCCTTACAGGTTTAGCTCATTTTTCAAAAACAAGAATTGACAGTTCCTTATGATGCCTGAGTGCACACTAAATTCGTGCCTGTATAATGCTAAAGGATTTGTGGGGAAAATCAAACATTCAGCCAGTCATCGCCAATGTTACTCCATGCAGGACCAGACTCTTCTGGATGAAGACTTTGGACAAAAACACCCAGTTGACTGACTACAACGCTAAGGTGAACCCAGGGAAACAGGATCCATTTTTGACAGTTTTATAGGATATAAGTAAAATCTAATTGGTTTCATATGTGAGAAAAGAGACAAAGAAAAGATGAGCAACTTACACTGATAACATCTCCGATGACCAGAAGAGCTGGGTAAGGGGTCAAGCAAGAGCAGTGTCCTGACCTGTACAGATCCCTACTTCTGTCACTTCAGGTGTTCTTTGTAGAAGGAAAATGAGTGGTTTGGGATAGGAAATTTCTTCAAAGTGAAACTAGGTCATCTTTCAAAAAACATCACAGAGAACTACGTACAACTAATGCTTCATATGTTTTAGGAGAAGCATCCAGCTAAAGATACATTTGATGGGTGACACCACAATGCTGTGAGCCCAATTCTCATCCTGACTTCTTTATGTGTAGGATTTGGGTAGTGCTTTCATACACACCCAGCCCAGACACTTCTCCCCTGACCCTCACTCTGGGATTGGGGGCCTACAGGACTCAGTAAAGATGTCAGGTAAGAGTATCTGAATTGAACTGGAGTGTGGTAGATTGTCTCTAAAGATGGTCTCCAACAATCACTCCCTGGCACGTATGTGGATGCAGTTCGCCCTTCCCTTAAATCTGGGTTGACTTTGTGACTTGACTGACAGGGTGCCAATTTTAGATGTAGCACTTAATAGGTCTGGTAGCTTTCACTTTTACTCTCTTGCATCCTGGTCTCTGTACTCTAAGCAAGTAAGTTGAGGCCACTGAAGGAAGAGATCGCTTATGCAGCACTGACTACTAGGCGTATTAGTGAGTCCTTTTTGAAAGTTTCAGACCTAACTGAGCTTCTAGCTGACTGTGGAGGCATGAGCAACCCTGGCCAATGACACGTGGAAGAAAAGGACTGCTCGGTCGGGCTCAGAAAACTCACAGAATTCTAAGAAATATTAAAGTGCTGTTGTCTTAATCGACTTTGTTACGCAACAATAGATAACTTAAACAAGCAGCATCCAAGTGTCATAACAACACAGTTGTAATATTTTGGATGATTTTGCTTTGGGGCTTCTTATTCAGAATTGCCATGCCACCTGAAAGACAGCGCCAGAGGTTCCTCCAACTATATTGTAAGCATTCTGAGACAGAGTAAAGAAAGGCTGTCTCCTAGAAACTCAGACATCCCCCACCCCTCCATGCAATAAAAATAAGGGAAGGACTCTTTAGGGGGAAAATGTGGAAAACAGAAGACAAAAGCCTAGTGAAACAACCATAAGCACATGCTGGGTTCTAGCCTCATGATGCTACAGAAAATCAAATCAATGGAAGCTTCCAGCTGGATTAGTTTTCACCATCCCATACTAGGAAGATATTTTCATGGATGCCAAAATGTGTCACATGTATCTTTTGGAGTTTGATCCCCAAGGAGTGTGAGAAAATTGATAGTGCAATCATCAACATTAACTGCACAAAAGTATAGTCCTGTACCCTCCCCAATCTTGTTTCCCTTAACCAGTCTTAATAGACAGGGATGGAGAAGGTGTTGGTTTTGTCACTCTAGGAAGTGAAGTAAGATTGTCATGCATGTTTATGTTCTTTCTTACGTCTGGTGCCATCTGTCCCCAGCATATAATATATGCCATGGCTCCAATGACATTTCCTTCCTCAATGGTGTCCTTTTGAAGCTCACTGATTATATAGCAGGCCAAATTTTACAGTGGCTACTTATGAAAGTTTCAAAGACCTAGAGATGATATTGAAATGTGATCTATATCAAGCTTAATGTTCCATTTCATAGCAATTTTAAAGGGAAAAAACTATATGCCCATAGTCCCAATAATGTTGAACTCTTAGCTATCTTGTACAGTGACAATTTTTTCTAATCAGTGAGCAGTGAGCAGATTAACTCATCAAATAAGAACCTCAGAGACGATCAGAGCTAAACCTGGCCCCCTTCAACACAGTGACCAAGGGAAACACCACTGGTCTTTCATCCAGGGTACGAAAAGACAGAAGACATATGTGCAATACCAAAGAAGCTTTGAGAAGAGAAGGTAACAGGACTGAGATCCAGTCTTTGATTCATTAAAAATTTATTCAGTGTCTCCATTGTGCTTTCTGTGTGTGTAAGGAAGACAGGCAATGTGAATTGTATTGAATGGATATTGTCCTTGCCTTTGAAACTCACCAATTGGAGCTGGCCATTTGGGCAGCTAATAATGAAAGAATATGTAAAGTTATATCGTCCAATTCAGAAAAAAGATATTGTCCAATTATATGACCAGCTCAGTTCTGGTACTGGGAATTTTCTATAAGGATTCTAAAAGATACAGATACTTTAAACACTTATGACATAATTTGATACATGCTTAACAGAGGCAGACACAGAATGCTACGGGACCACAGGGAGGGACCCATAACTTAGCTCATAGAAGTCCAAAAGATTTTCCTTGAAGAAGAAATGTACATTCTGGGTCTTAAAGGAAGATTTGGAATTGGTGAGCAGAAAATGGAGAAAAGATATATTGGGTAGAGACAACAGTGGATAAAAGAGCATGTAGCATGCAGATAGGCAAATGATTCCTCATGGCTGTCACATAGAGTGAGCTTGAGAATGGCAGGATATGAGTCTGGCACAGTTTTATGAGGCTTGCCCCAAAGGCCTTGAATATCACACTGAAGAGTTTATGGAAAAAGCAATGAGGGAGATAAATGAACAAGACATAACAGAACTGCACAGAATACTCTATCCAACAACAACGGAATAAATCCACATTCTTCTCAAGTAAACATGAAACATTCTCCAAGATAACCATATGTTAGGCCACAAAATAAGTCTCAATATGTTCAAAAACAGAGATAATATACAGGGTATCTTATCTGACCACAACAGGATAAAGTTAGAAATCAGTAACAGAAGAAAAATTGTAAAATTCACACATTTGTGGAAATTAAAAACACACTTTTGAAAAACTGGTAAATCAAAGAAGAAATCAGAAGGGATATGAGAAAATATCTTGAGACAATGAAACAAAAATAAAAAACAACATGCCAAAACTTATGGGACACAGCAGAAGCAGTGCTAAGGGGGATATTTATAGCTATAAATGCTTACATTAAAAAAAAAGATCTAAAATCAATAACCTAACTTTACAACTTAAGAAACTAGAAAAAGAAGGGGAAAAAAAACTATACTCAAAGCTAGCAGAAGGAATAGTAAAGATTAGAGCAGAGATAAACAAAATAGAGAATAGAAAAACAATAGAGAAAGTCAACAAAACCAAATGCTGGTTTTTTTGAAAAGATGAATGAAATTGACAAACTTAGCTAGATGGACTAAGAAAGAAAGAGAGAAGATTCAAATTACTAAAATCAGAAATGGAGGTGGGGACATTACTACCCATGATATGGAAGTAAAAAAGGATTATTACAGAGTACTATGAAAAATTGTACACCAACAAATTGGATAACCTAGATAAAATGGAAAAATTACTGTACACCAAACCTACCAAGACTGAAGTAGGAATAAATAGAAAACCTAAATAACCTATAACTAGTAAAGAGATTGATTCAGTAGTTAAAAATATCCCCAAAAAACAAAAGTCCTGGACATGATGGCTTCACTGGTGAATTCTACCAAACATTTAAAAAACTAATACCAATCCTTCTAAAACTTTCCAAAAAACTGAAAAGGAATGACTATTTCCCAACTCTTTCTATGAGCATTAACCTAATACCAAAGCCCGACAAAGGCACCACAAAAAAAGAAAACAGGTCAATATCCCTTATGAACTTTGGTGCAAAAATTCTCAATAAAATGCTAGTACACTAAAAGGATCATACACCATGACCAAGTAGGAATTATTCTTGGAATCTGAGGATGATTTAGCATATGAAAATCAATGAATGTGACATACACATTAACAGAATGGATGAAAAAAACCACATGATCATCTTAATTGTTGCAGAAAAAGCATTTGACAAAATTCAACACACTTTCACGATCAAAACATTCAACAAACTAGAAATAGAAGAAAATACCAAAACATAATAAAAGTTATGTATGAAAAAACCACGCAAACATCATATTCAATGGTGAAATAATAAAAGATTTTCTCTAAGATCAAGAAAAGGCAAAGATGTCAACTTTTTCCGCTTCTATTCAATACATTATTGGAAGTTCTAGCCAAACTAGATTGTCAAGGAAAAGAAATAAAAGGCATCCAAGTTAGAAAAAAAGTAAAATCGTCTGTTCACAGATGACATGACCTTATATGTAAAAAACCCTAAAGACTCCACACACAGACACACAATGGGTAGAACTAATAAACAAATTCAGTAAAGTAGCATGATACAAAACGAACATGTAAAAATCACTTGGATTTCTACACGCTAACAATGAACTGTCTGAAAAGGAAATTAAGAAAACAAGCCCGTTTACAATAGCTTCAAAAAATTATTTTGGAATTAACTAAGGAGGTGAAAAACTTTTACAATGAAAACTACAAAATATTGCTAAAAGAAATTATGGAAGACATAAATAAACGGAAAGACATCCATGTTCATGGATTAGAAGATTCAATATTGTTAAGATAATATTACTCAAAGTTGCACAAATTCAGTCAACCCAAATCAAAATCCCAATGATATTTTTTTTCAGAAATAGAAAACTCATCCTAAAATGTATATGGAATCTCAAGAGACCCCAAATAGCCAAAATGATTTTGAAAAAGAACAAAGTTAGAGGACTCACACTCCCTGATTTCAAAACTGACTACAAAGCTACAGTAATCAAAACAGTGTGGTACTCGCCTAAAGACAAACATATAAACTAATAAAACAGACTAGAGGGCCTGGAAATAAATCCTCACATATATGGTCAAATTATTTTAAACAAGGGTGCCAAGAGAGTTCAATGGAGAAAGAAGAGTTTTTACTCCAAATGGTGCTGGGAAAACTGGATATGCACCTGCAAAAGAATGAAGTTAAATACTGTCTTAGTTTGTTTGGACTGCTATAACAAAATACCGTAAACGGGGTGCCTTATAAATAACGAACATTTATATTTCATGGTTTTGGAGGCTAAAAAGTCCAGGATCAAGGTACTGGCAGATTTGGTGTCTGATGAGAACTCACTTTCTCACAACCGTCTTTTCTCTGTAACCTCAAACGGCAGAAGGAGCGAGCTAGTTCTCTGGGGCTTCCTTTATAAGAGCACTAATCTCAATCATGAGGGCTCTGTCTTCATAACATAATTACCTCCCAAAGACTCCACCTAAAATTTCAACATATGAATTTGGGGGGAACACAAACATTCAGACCATAGCAGACCCTTACCTAACATCATATATAAAAATTAACTCAAAATGGATCAAAACCTAAACATAAGAGCTAAAACTACAAAGCTGCTAAAAGAAAGCATAAGAGAAGGCTTCATGACATTAGATCTGGCAATTATTTGTTGGATATTACACTAAAGACATAAGCAATAAAATAATAAATAGACAAATTGAGCTTAATCAAAATTAAAAACTTACGTGCATCGAAGACATTATGAACAAAATAAAAAGACAGTCTACTTAATGGGGTAAAATATTTACAAATCATAATCTGATAAAGGATTAATATGCAGAACATATAGAGAACTTCTAATATTTAACAACAACAAACAACCTGATTCAAAAATGAGCAAAGGACGTGAATAACAATTCTCCAAAGGAGATGTACAAATCCCAATAAGCACATGAGGAGATGCTCAACATCACTAATTGTCATGGAAATACAAATCAAAACCACAGTGAGGCACCACCTCACACCTATTACAATGGCTCTATCAAGAAAAAAAAAAAAACAGAAAATAACACGTGTTGGTTGTTGGTGAGGATGTGACGAAATTGGAAACCCTGTGCACTGTTGGTGAAAATGCAAAATGACACAGCTGCTGTGGAAATCAACATGCAGTTCTTCTAAAAATTAAACATAGAATTACCATATGACCCATCAATTCCACTTCCAGGTATATACTCAAAAGAGTTGAAAGCAAGGTCTAAAAGAGACATATGTACACTTGTGCTCATACCAACATTATTCACAATAATGGTTATGTGGAAGCAACCCAAGTGTCCATTGACAGATGAATGGATAAACAAAATGTAGTGTATACATACAATGGAATATTATTCAGCCTTAAAAAGGTATGGAATTTTGCCATGCTACAGCACAACTAAACTTTGAGGACGTTATACTAAGGAAAATAAACCAGTCACAAAAAGACATATACCATATGATTCTACATATACGAAGTACCTAGCATAGTCACATTCATAGAAACAGGAAATAGCATGGTATTTGCCAGGTGGGAGGAGAGGGGAATGGGAGTTATTGTTTAATGAGTACGGTTTCAGTTTTGAAGGATGAAAAGAGCTCTGGATATGGATGGTGGTGATGGCTTTACAATATGGATGTACTTAATATCATTGAACTGTACACTTAAAGATGGTTAAGGTGGCAAATTTTATGATATGTGTATTTTACCACACTAAAAGAAAGTTATTAAAAGGGGGAAAAAGCAATGAGAGAGAAATGGGGAGTTTTTAAGCAAAGAATGAGACTTTATGCTGTATTTTAGGAAGATCATTTTGTCAGAAGTATGGAGAACAGATTGAAAGGAAGTAGGACAGAAAAGATTGAGACAAGGCATAAATAAAATCTTGAACTAGGACCATATTTTTTGAGAGAGAGAGGAGAGGGCACACTCGGGAGGCTTGTGATATAATTGGCAGGAATTGGTGAGCAGCATAAGAGATGAGAGAGTGGGAGAAGTAGATGAAAAGCTCTCAGGATCTGGTCTTGTAACCTTTCAAAGGTGAAGTCAGGAAAGGAGCTGACGGAGATGTGGAGTTGGGGGTTTTACATGAGCTTGAAGGGATGTTACCCAAAGGAAATTAGCCAGTAGGATACTGGGTATACATTTCTTACTCTCGTGCTCAAAAACATCTTGGCTTAAGATACAGATTTGAGATTCATGAGCATATTGACCGTAAAGATCTGAATGTGAGAGAAATAACCCACAGAGGCCCAATGACTTATCCAAGATGGTCGACAGAAGCCAAAAGAAGTGTGCCGCCTCCCCTGGAACACAAATCTCTTACTAAAACTTTTCTTATATATTCACTTGAATTAAATCTTAAATTTTACGTGACATAATGACCAATACTTTTCTAGAAACTATTTTTGATACTACAAATCTGCAAGTCCAAATAGTTTTCAATGAGGAAACAAATCTTTTGAGGGGGCAAGAATTATAAACTCAATTTTAAAAAGAAAATATTCTATTAACCTATGTGGATATTGCATGTTTCAGAGTATAGCAAAAATCTCATGGCATACACCCTTATGAAACATGGACCTGGGTAATTTTTCTACCTGAGTCCAGAATTTAATAGGTGTAACATTCACTTATTGGGAACGTCTATCTCTATTAAAAGGGCAGGGATTGGTAGAATCTTAGCTGTATCTATGATGAGGAGTTTAGGCTGCTTGGAGGCAGAGCTATTGTGGGACACATTTCCCATCGTAACAAAATTTTTGCTGTCTGGATTTCAGAGCTAAGCCTTAGTGTGTTTCTCTTGTAGACATTATTGTAGTAAGCAGTCAGCAATTGCTCATGGAAACATTTGTTGTTAACCACCATGAGAAGGGAGTGATTTTCTTGCCTGCACAGGAGTTAACTATTGAGTACCTGATAAATATTCGTGGAGTCAAAGCTGTAACTAAGACACACCCATAGCATCACTGTCAGTTAGACCTCCATGGTTTAAAGGAGACCATGGCAGTGGGGGAGGGAGTTATCTATGAAGCTCAGATGCAGAAATTGTCAGATCATGTCAGCAAATACTGTAGGGAGGACTCACCTCCTGCCGTTAGCTAGCTTTTCATCCAGGGATAAATGTCATGTTGAAGAAGTTAAGCACAACTTCCTGGAGAGGAGACCAGTGTGCTGAAGAATCCGGAGGAAGGACTGGCAGAACTTGGGAGGCTTAATGTGGAAAGGATTGGCTCAAGGGTCTTCACATATCTAAAGGGCTGTCATATGGAAGTACCGGAGGAGGCACACTTTCATTCAGCCTAAGGCAGAGTTTGAACACTAAGAGTCCACAGTGAAGAATCGCATTCCAGAGCAGCGATTGACTTTTCTTCAGGACCACTCACACTGCAGTATCAGCGCCGGGGTGTAGAGAAGGATCACATTTGACTTTTGCATGACTCCTCCAGTATATAGTCCTGTCCTTCACCCCCACCATCTTTGGCAAGAGGATTATATCAGAAAAATAATGTATCCTGTGCAGGGACTTTTTAAACCTACGATTTGTTTTTTTAAAGGTCAACATTTGTGGTAGAAGAAGATTTTGTGGTTGCAATTAACAAAGTCAAGATGTCTAATTATTTTTTTAATCTCAAATTTCCTATCTCCCTCAAGAGTATGATTATACCATAGAATTTTATAACCAATATTGTATTGGAATCACTGATCTCATCCAATTACAGTTCTGTCTCTTATCTTCTGTGTGACCTGAGGTGTAAATCTCTTAGCCTCATTTGTAATTTGGAAATAATTATTCATGACTTGCATAGTATTTTAAAAACTAAGATTTATAAAAATAAAAAAGTATTATCTGAAGGTGTGAAATGATAAGTTTAAAATAATCTTTTCCCCCTTCAGTAAGCATGGCATTGAAAAAATACGTTTGAGGCGCTTGCATAAAAGGGCACACTTTAAGTGAATGTGCAATGTTGCTGCCTACAGTGATTTTGCCATCACAGACTTCAGAGCTCAAAAAAAGCCAGGAAAGCAATGTTTTTCAAATACTTGCATTAATTAAAATCCCTATTGGAGAATCTGGATCAGTTTTCAGGTTTATTTTTCAAAGAATGACAGTTACGGTATACAAAATTTCAGTGGAAAATAAAGGGCAAAAATTTTGGTCTCTTTTAAGAAGAATCGGGACATTTAAATGAATGGAACCCAGTCTGGAAATATGCAGTTTTTTAGCAGAAGTTGTGAGTTGATCATCTGGTGGTTGTCCAGTATTTACAAATAAGATTAAACTTGGAACCAGAGGCAGGTGACACAAACCAGTGGTGTTATATTTCTCTTGACCGGAATTTAGCATCATAGGGAAAGGCATATTTTTGGAGGCCCCTTCTGTGAAATAAAGCCACAGGAGGCGTTTCAGAGGAAAACTCACATTCAGATTCTAAGAGAAGAACTAAGGATCCACTATTTAAAGCAACTTAAACACAGGCAGAAATGAACTACTAGCTGGAGGCTGTGAGTGTATGCAGAATATTTCAGGGCAATTCAGATAGAGTCAGGTAGAAAAACTGGGGTCATAGATCGGAGTGGTGGTGAGATTGTTCTATAATAATAATTTTTTAAAACTCTACTGTTTACATGACTAGAGCTCCAGAGAGTTCTGTTTCAATTTCTTGGCATAAAGTACAGTAAAAACAAAATTAAGAAGTCAGAATTCCACGTCAATTGGCTAAAAGTTTTCCAAGTTTCTCATTCTTTTAAATATTGCTTTTTGCATCTTTCAATTTGGACATAAATTTGGATTTATACATATTTATTGCATACAAAACAAATGGTCTGGATCTCTCATTTTAACACAATATAAGATTCATTGCTATAAAGCCTCAGATATATCACTGTCATTGGCACCAGACACATCAAATTTCAAGCACTATACTCCCAGAGATTTCTAATTTCTAGGGGTTTTGCCCTGCCATTCAACTAATTCCTTGCATGATCAGAAATTCCTATATCCTTTCCTCTTTCATGACACTTATAACTCTATCCCTTATGGTAGTCATTTAGTCAACAACCAATCTCCCCAAGGCTGGACACTGAGGTAGGTGTACAAGGTTAATACATAGGAAAGACACCCTCTTTCCTTCCCCAACAATTTAGTAGGGGAGATGAATTTCTAAGCATATAGTTAAAATGTCAAAGTGAGAAGAACTATTATTTTTATGGTAATATTAAGCACTATGAGAGCACTGGGAGGAGAGGTAAAGCTTTTTAAAGCAGGGTGAGTAAAAACAAAATACAAGGTGATAACTATTGAAGAGGATGGTAAAAATATGTAGAGTGCATCAGACAACTGGAAGGAGAGCCTGCATATGTGAAGAGCTGACACAGTTAAAGAATATTACCTGTTCAATCTTGGCAAGTACTTTGGTGTAACATGAACTAACTGAGTATTATCAAGAGCAAAAGGCATAAGACAATGCTGGAATCATAAGTTCTGTACAGTGCTAAGAAGATTTGAAATAGTGAGTGAAGGAAGCATTTTAAGCAGAGTATTTATGCAATCAGAATAGTATTTTAGAAAGATGGATTAAAGAATTATGTGCCTAGAGGAAAATAAACCAAACAGGAAACTATTGCAATGGTGTGGGCAGCGAGACTTAGAAAACGTGGGGAATGGGGAAGAAGAGAAGGAATGGATTCTGCAAATGTGACATGAAGAATGTTAGAGTTGGGTGTAGGAGAGCTTCTGAGCTTCTAAAGAGGCAATTTGTTGGGGAGGCGTACTTTAATATCTCCTGTGCAGGCCCAGGACTAGGGTGAGGTAAGCAAAACTCACCTCAGGTGCAAAATTTAAGAGGGCATAAAAAACTCAATAACCAAGATATATATTTTAATGCAATGTTTTTAAAAATCAATATTAATGCAAAAATCCATGATGAATATAGCAGTCAGGGTTCTCCAGAGAATCAGAAGCAATTGGATATATAGAGTGAGAAACAGAGATTTATTTTAAGGAATTGGCTCACACGATGATGATGGAGGGTGAGAAGTCCCAACACTTTCAGTCAGCAAGCTTGAGACCTCAGAGAGCCAACGATGTGGATCCAGTCTGAACTGGCAGGGCTGAGACTCAGGAAGAGCTAGTGTTTCAGCTGGAGTCCACAGGCAGAAAAAAGCTGATGTCCCATTTGGAAGGTAGTTCTATTCAATTCTATTCAGGCCTTCAACTGATTGGAAGAGGCCCACCCACATTAAGGAGGCTAATCTGTTTTACTCAATCTATTAATGTAAAAATTAATCTCATCCAAAAACACCCTCACAGAAACAACTCGAATGATGTTTGACGAAATATCTGGGTACTCTGTGGCCCAGTCAAGCTGATATATAAAATTAACCATCACATTAAACAAAACATAAAAATTTAAAATAAAGACAAGATCAGTATTACTGAATTTTATTTTGCCTCAGGCATGACTATGGCTTGGCATGGCACTGCTCCTGTCTTTTAATATCTCCTACTTGTCACAATGTCTCTTGAAGGCAAGCACTAGGCAATATTAACTCTATTTTCCCAATGATTGCAATGTATCATATACGGAGAAACAGTTCAGTAACTATATTTAACACATAGTGATGCAAGTTAATTTGTGTGGGAAAGAAAGACTTTCCATCATGGCATTAGCCACACAAACTTAAGACCAACAATCCAGAATCCCCTTAAATATTCCCTTTGGATGTTTCACCCAAAATGCATTTACATTCTGATATATTTTAACTGTTAATCCCAGGTTTTTCCTCTATTTTCTATGAATGTAATTTCAGTAGCAGTAACCATAAAAATGGCAGGCTAGGGAGGCAGATTCCCAGCAGAGTCCTGCACATGTTATCCCACATTACTAGGACTGTTATCTGTACTATATAGATTAGGAAATGAAGGCTCAAGGATTTTAATTAGCTTGGCCCTGATTGCATATTTAGTGAGTGGCATTAATATGACATGTCCCTAGTTCCGTCCAACTCTCAACCTTAGAATATTTCCATTACTGCCTCCGTGATAATCTCCCCAAATATGTAAAACAGAAAGAAACCACCTGGCATTGTTCTCTTCAAATGTAAATATGTATTTACTTTTGAGAGGTCTGAAAACTGTAAACAACTAATTTCTAATTTTGATTCGTATATCTACACTATAATGCAATAGAAATATGATTAAAAAAAAATCCGGATGCAAATCAAGTGCCTTGCCCCAATAAATTAAATGTTACCTGAAGTCAACTTAAAATAACCAACTATTCAACAGCCCTGTTCCAATCAGGAAAAGTAACCATAGCAACGTAATTATTAACATTCACCATTCCTCATCCCTCCATTTTGATTCTGAAAAGGTAATTTGGTTGAATTACTTGTTTATGTATTTTTACAGTCTGGCTTTCTATTGATCTTAGCTTCTAATTCAATCAGACAGCTTTTCCCCCGCCACATATATTCCGAAGTGAAATTTAAAAATCAAACCTCTTTTCAATCTGCCTTGTCACTTCCTTTCCGTGATTCTGACTGCCTGAGAGAGAATTTGGTAAGCATTGCCTCTTCACATGTACACCTGGGGACAAAAGTCTATCAGTATAAAATTTTGGAATATCAACTGATATGTTTTTCTGCAGAATTTCCTGTTGCCCTGTGGCCTTGCTGTAATCAAAATCTAGACCATAAGCCATCCTTTGCTTCAAGGAAATGCTTTTTACAAAATGAACAATAAAGTAATAAATAAAATAGGCAAATATTTGGCTTTAAAATTTTTAAAGCTGAGATCCAGGCATAAGACATAAAGGATTAGATGTGACCCACATGAATCACCTCCCAGGGACTAACAACAGAAACGTAGAGGATTTCAGTTTGGAAAAGAGATGATGAAGTCCCTGACCCCCACAAACCAACAACATCAACTGTCCAGACTCGAATATATCCTTGGCTAAAAGCTATGGTGGAGGCTGGGAAGCAGTTCAGCTTAGTGTCACAAATTTACCCAAACAACGGAGATTACATCTCCAATACTAGTTGGAGGGGAGTCAAAGGATATTGAGAATAAGTATGGAACACATAAAGTAACATTTCTTGTATACCTAAGCTTTGGCCTGAGATTTGTATCTGCTATTGTAAAAACACCCCTCTAGGGTCATTATGAAGATGAACTGAAATAAAAAGTAAGACCTTTCTAATTTTTGTCAAGGATAAATAATCATAATTCTGGCTCCAACTATAGTTTGTATTCATAGTTGAAATTACCTTTTTATTGGTTCTTGTTCCCAGCCTCAGAGCCCTCATACAATGGGCCAGAGTGCCATTTCTAAAATGCACTAACATTATCCCTCTCTCCCTTAAAATCATTCAGGATAAAGTCTAATGAGACTCTTATATTCCTATCCTACCACTTGCCCATGCATGAAGCATGCACCGAGACTGCATTTCTTGTCATTGCCCAATCCACAATTCCACACACGGCTGCCTTTACACATGCTTGTCTCTACCTGTGATACTGCCCCAGCACCACCACACATGATGGTGATGCTCTTCCATGCCTTAGCATTTCTCTCAAATATTGTCTCCCCTGAGATTCCATGAACAAATCTCCTTCCTCCAAGATAGACCTGAAGCAGATTCTCTGTGCTATTGGAGGACCGAAGTTGTCTTCTATCTTAAGGCCTTAAAACATTGTGTTGCAGTTTATTTTTTTCTTACTTTAATGGCTCTTTCACCAGACTATAAACTTCATGGAATAAAGAAAACAGTTCTAGACTTTTCTATACCACCTTAACCAGCACAATGTCAGACCTACGATAAGTTCTCAGAAAAATGTTTTCAAATCAATTTCATTAAAATGTTTTGAATAAAACAGAAAAACGCAATTGTTTCTAATGCTGGATTTTTTAAATTAGGGAGGCTAGAGGGAAAATTAAAGGCTGTAAAACAGAATCTATCCTCCCCTCAGAAATGTCTTCGCAAGTTTATTTTGTATATTTGACTTTAATTAGGTGACTTTAATTATTTAACATTCAAGTTATTATACACATTAATGTGGATTCCTAACTTCATTTAAAGTGAGTTCCAGCAATAAAGGATTTTGAAAATTTCCCAATTTTAATTCCATAAAGAGATCACGCCATCTGGAATCTTTCCTTCTCATGAGTCTCCACCCCTCAGAACCACCCTATTCTTTCTCTCTCCCCATCCTGAAGGATCTCCACTGTAATACAAAGGAAACATCAGATATGCAGGATTTTGGATCTACGTATGGCTTCATCCTTGAAGAAGAAACAAAATGAAGCAGGGTATTTGGTGGCCGTAACTGGGAGGTTTTAATTTTTTCAAATCATTTGGTGCACAGCATCATTTATGATGTTATCATTTAATTCCCATATTTCTGATCTTCCATCTAAATTTGTCTGCCTTCAGCCTAAAGAACATCCTTTATTTTGTGTCAAATAGTGATAAATTATCTTAGTTTTTGTTTTCCTGGAATTTTCTTTATGTTACCATAATTTTGAAAAATATTGTAACTGCATTTAAATTGTATATTATTTTATTTCTACAGCTGACACATGTGATTCCATCATATTTTTCCTTGCATAGTTTCTGTTGAGAAGATGAATCTAAAACACTTTGCTCTATTACACATTTGAATTGTTTTTTCTTTCTAGTTGCCTATAAGAACTTCTCTTTTACCTTTGTTTTTAGAAGTTTTACTGTGAGGTATGTCAGGTTTGATTTTGTTTTGTTTTTAATTCTGCATGAGTTCTGTAGGAATCCTTCAATCTGTGAGTTGATATATATCTGTAATTTGAGAAAATATTGAGCCTTCATCTCTCCAAATGATGCCACTGCCATCTGAGACTCCAATTATATGTATATTGGACCTCTTAACTAGGTTCCATATGTTTTGTATACTCTTTTTCTGTATTTTCTATTCTTTTCTTTTTGATGTTTCAGTCTGGAAATTTTATGTTAACTTATCTTCTACTTCTGTAATTTTCCCTTCAGCTTTATCTAATATGCTTTTAAAATCATCTACTGTGTTCCTAATTTCAGTTATTATATGTTTAACTTGTAGAATTCACATTTAGTGTCTTTTCATACATTTCAGATATCTAATGAAACCGTCTATCTTGTATCTATACTCTTGAACAGACTAATCAGTTATTTTAAAATCTGTCTCATATCAGATTTGGATCATCTATGGGTTTGATTCTATTGTAGAATCTGTCTTCTGGTCCTGTTTCTACACTTTTTATGAAATAGAAGACTGTGTATAAAACATTGTAGTGGTGTCAGCAACATGGCAGAGTGAGCTGTTCCCTTTTTCTGCCCCCCTTTGAACTACAACTAAATGGACATTCATTAATCAGTGGAGGATACCCACAAAGCACATCAGAATGCCTTGGACACCCACACAGCTATACATCTGAAAATGGATGGACTACCTACCACTGGGGAGGTGGTGGAGATAGGTGAGCACTCTCTGGCTCCCAAATAGCCCACGTGCAACAAGTCTCCCAGCTGGAGCACTCATAGCACTGCTGCAGCCTCAAGGATGGGAGCGTGCCTTGGAAACAGGTGACAGCAGACCTGAGCCCCAACGTGATTTTTCCCGATCTGCTGAGAGAGTTCACAGGGCCATGCTGTCCACAGGGGTGGCTCAGGCTTGGACCCAGTGGGGAGGCCCTTGCCACTAAGCACAAAGTCTGCTGTGACCTAGGCACAGATGGCAGTGGAACTATGGGCCAAGGCAAATGAGCTGCTGGCTGCCTTGAACACCCATGGTAACACTGCAGCCCCAAAGAGGAGACTGCAACTCAGCAGGACTGTGGCAGCAGGTGGCAGCAGCCCTGAACCCCTGCACGATCACTCTCTGATCCAGTGGGGAAGCCCATATTCAGACCATGATGCCAGGGAGTGGCTCTGGCTTGGACATATTGGGAAGGTTCCCTCCACCAAGCACAATGGCTGATGCAACCTAGGAATAGACCTTGGAGCAGATGGTGGCATATCTGTGACCCAGAAAAACAAGGTCTCTGCTGACTCAAGTGCCCACAGTACCACTGCAGCCCCAAAGGAAGGACCACAACTTGGCAGGACTGTGGGAGCAGGTGGTAGCATGCCCTGAACCACGAAGTGATTGTTCTCTTGTCCTGTGGCAGGGTCCACAGTCCCACCATGGTCCTAGGGAGTAGCTCTCACTCAGACCCAGTGGGGAGGCCCCACTCACCAAGCACAATGGACAGGATGACCTAGGAGCAGATGGCAGCAGGGCTGCAAATCCAGATGAATGAATTCCAAGCTGCCATGAACACCCATAGTATTGCTGTGGCCCCAAAGGGGGGGAGCACACTTTTATGGGACTGTGGGAGTAGGTGGCAACAGCCCTGAGCACCCATGTGATTGTCTTCTTATTTGGTGGGAGACCCAAAAGGGCTACTGTGATCCAAAGGAGTGACCCAGGCTCAGAGAGGCTCAGTTGACAGTGATCATGGCAGACTCAGATTACACAGCCCCTGCCCACCTCCTGCCAGTGGTGGCAGGTGGAACCTGTGACCAGATAATATCATGCAATGGAACAAATCCATTCCATCAAATGATATGAGGAAATACATTAATACTCCATACCAGAAGGAAAAAGACAAACACCCGGAAATCAATCTTCAAGGCAAAGAAATCTAAAATCTAAATGACAGAGAATTCAAAACGTCTATCAAAAAACCCCTCAATGAGTTATAAGAGAATTCAGATAGACAGTTCAATGAAATCAGGAACAAAATTAAGGAACAGAGGGAATTCTTCACCAAAGAGATTGAAACTATAAAGAAAAACTAATCAGAAATGTTGGAGATGAAAAACACAATGGATGAGATAAAGAAAAATCTTGAATCCTTAAATAACAGAGCTGATATTATGCATGATAGAATTTGCAACCTAGAGAATAGGAATACAGAAATGCTTCAGATGGAGGAGGAGATAGAACTAAAACTAAAAAGAAATAAATAAGTTCACCAAGAAATATCCAACTTAATTAGGAAATGCAACATAAGGATTATAAGTATTTGAGATGGAGAAAGGAGCATAGAGCTTGTTCAAAGAAATAATAACTGAGAACTTCTCAAATCTGGAGAAGGAGATAGAATTACATGTAAATGAAGTCAATAGAACTCCTAATTACATAAATGTAAAAAGAGCTTCTCCAAGACATATATTAGTAAAGCTGGCATAAGTTGATGACAAAGAAAAAATATTAAGGGCATCAGGGCAGAAGAAAATAATCTACAAATGAACCCCTATCAGGCTTTCAGCAGATTTCTCAGCAGAAACCTTACAGGGTAGGAAAGAATAGAATGATATATTCAAAATTCTGAAAGACAAAAAGTTTCAGTCAAGAATACTATATCCACTGAAAATATCCTACAGATACAATGTAGAAATAAAAACTTTTCCAGATAAACAAAAGCTGAGGGTGTTCATCACCACAAGATTCCACACCCCCCAACACACACACACAAGATTTGATCAAGAAGGCCTTTATATCTGAAAAAAAGAGAAAAGTTGACAGAGACTTGAGCAAAGAGGTGAATAGGCTGACAAAATAAGAAAATTGCAACTCTCTATCAGAACAGATTAGCAAACACTTAATTATAACTTTAAAGATAAAGGGAAGAAATACATCAAAAATAAATGTAATCACTCCATGGTAACCACAAATTAACAATACAAAATTGAATAAGTTGTGACGACAACAACATAGAAGGGGAAGAGGAAAGGAATGAAACATGCTTAGACTAGGGAATAAGAAGCTATCAGAGAATGGACTGTCTCACCTGCAAGATCTTTTATACAAACCTCACGGTAACCACTAAACAAAAAATCAGAACAGTGACACAAGTGACTAATAAAAAGACAACTAAGAAAACCATCATAGAGAGCCACCAAACTGACTTGGCAAGCTGAAATACACAGGACAAGAAACAAGGGAAATACAGAACAACCGGAAAACTAGGAATAAAATGGTATCATTAAACCCTCATATATCAAGAATCTCTCTAAATATAAATGGATTGAATTCCTCAATCTAAACACACGGATGGCTGGATGGATTAAAAAATGAGAGCCAACACTATGCTGCCACCAAGAAAGACATCTCAGCTCTAAAGACAAACACAGGCTTAGAGTGAACGCATGGAAGATGAGACGCCAAGCTAATGGCAAACAAAAGAAAGCAGGTATTGGCATATTTATATCATACAAAGTGGACTCCAAGATAAAAGAGACAATGAGAGACAAACAGGGGCAGTATATAATGATAAAAGAGACTCCATCAAGGGGACATAACACTCATAAATATATACGCACCTAACACGGGAGCACCAAAGTACATAAAGCAACTATTAATTAACCTAAAATGACACATTAACAACAACACCATAATAGCGGGGGAACTTAACACCAGACTTTCACCAATGGATAGATCAACCAGAGAGAAATTCAACAAGGAAATAGTGGAACTAAATGAAAACCTAGAGCAGATTGACTTAATAGATATATAGAGAACACTTCATCCAAAATCAGCAGAATATGCATTCTTCTAAAGTGCACATGGAACATTCTCAAAGATAGACCTTATGTTGGGTAACATGGCAGGCCTCAATAAATTTAAGAAGATTGAAATCATATCAAGGATTTTTTCCATCTTTAATGCTATGAAACTAGAAATCAACTACAAGAATAAAAGCTGGGAAGGTAACAAAGATGTGGAGACTAAACAACTTGCTTCTGAAAAACCAATGGATCATTGGGGAAATTAAAGGAGAAATCAAAGAACATCTGAAGATGAATTAAAGTGTAAATACACCATACCAACACATATGGGATGCAGCAAAAGTACTGCTATGAGGGAAATTCATAGCAATACAGGCTTATATTAACAAACAAGAAAAATCTCAAATAAGCAATCTTAAACCTACACCTAAAAGAACTAGGAAAAGAAGAACAAATCCCAAAGTCATCAGAAGGAGGGAAATAATAAAAATTAGAGCAGAAGTAAATGAAATTGAAAACAAAAATCAGTAAAAAGGATCAATGAAACTAAGACTTGGTTTTTCAGAAGATAAAATTGACAAACCCTTGGCCAGACTCACTAAGAAAAAATGAGAGAAGGCTCTAATAATAAAATTAGAAATTAAACAGAAGAAATTACAACAGATACCACAGAAATACAAAGAATTATAAGAGAATACTATGAAAACTATATGCCAACAAATTAGAAAATCTAGGAGAAATGAATAAATTCTTAGACGCATACAACCTACCAAAATTGAATCAAGAAGAAATAGAGAATCTGAATAGACCAATCACAAGTAAAGAGGCTGAAACAGTAATCAAAAACCTCCCCCAAAATAAAATTCTAGGGCCAAATGGCTTCTCTGGAGAATTCTACCGCACATTCAAAGAGGATTTAGTACCTATCCTCCTCAAACTATTCCAAAAATTTGAAGAAGACAAAACACTTCCTAACACATTTTATGAGTCCAATATCACCCTGATCCCAAAGCTAGACAAGGACAACACAAAGAGGGAAAACTATAGTCCAATATAGCTGATGATCATAGGTGCAAAAATTCTCAACAAAATAATGGCAAACCAAACACAACCATACATCTAAAGGATCAAACACTATGATCAAGTGGGATTTGTACCACCAACACAGATATTTGAACATCTGCAAATCAATGTGATACACCACACTAACAAAATGAGGAATAAAAACCACATGATCATCTCAATAGATGCTGAGAAAGCATTTGAGAAGATCCAACATCCATTTATGATAAAAACTCTCAATAAAATGGGTATAGAAGGAAAAGAACTCAACACAATAAAGGGCATATATGACAAGCCCACAGCCAACATCATACTCAACAGATAAAAACTGAAAGCCATCCCTCTGAGAACAGGAACAAGACAAGGGTGCCCACTCTCACAACTCTTATTCAATATAGTATTGGAAGTATTGGCCAGAGCAATTAGGCAAGAAAAAGAAATAAAATGTATGCAAATTGGCAAGGAAGTTGTGAAACTTTTGCTGTTTGCAGTCAACGTGATTATATAAAGAGAAAACCCTAAAGAATCGGTTGGAAGACTATTAGAATAATCAACAACTACAGCAAAGTTGCAGGGTACAAAATCAGCTTACAAAAATCAGTTGCATTTCTATTCTCTAGTAACAAGCTAACAGAAAGAAAACTCAAGAATAGAATCCTGTTTACAAGGATTGTAACAAAAAGAATGAAATATCTATGAATAAATTTAACCAAAGAAGTGAAAGATCTATACAATGAAAACTATAAGATATTACTGAAAAAAATAGACGATTACATAAAGAAATGGAAAGTCATTCCATGCAAATGGATTGCAAGAATAAACATAGTTAAAATCTCCCTACTACCTAAAGCAATCTACAGATTCAATCTAATCCTAATCAGAATCCCAATGACAGTCTTCGTGGAAATTGAGCAAAGAATTCTAAAATTCATATGGGGCAACAAAAGACCCAGAATAGCAAAAGCAATCCTAAGAAAAAAGAACAAAGCTTGAGGCATCACAATCGCTGAATTCAAAATGCACTACAAAGCTGTAGTAATCAAGACAGCATTGTACTGGTACAAAAACAGACATACAGATCAATGGAACAGAACTGAAAGCCCAGAAATAAAACCACACATACATGGACAGCTAATCTTTGACAAAGGAGCTAAGAATATACAATGAAGAAAGGAAGGTCTCTTCAATAAATGGCGTTGGGAAAACTGGACAGTCACATGCAAAAGAATGAAGGTAGACCATTATCTTTCACCATACACAAAAATAAACTCAAAATGGATTAAAGACTTGAAGGTAAAATATGAAACCATAAAACTCCTAGAAGAAAATATAGGCAATATCCTCTTGACATTGGTCTTTGAAGGAGCTTTTCAAATATCATATCTACTGAGGCAAGGGAAACAAAAGAAAACATAAATGGAACTTCATCAGACTAAAGAGCTTCTGCAAGGCAAAGAAAACCATGAACAAAATTAAAAGTCAACCCACAAAGTGGGAGAAAATGTTTGAAAATCATATATCCTATAGGGGGTTAATCTCTAAAATATATAATCAACTCATACAACTCCACAACAAAAAAAAACAAACAACTCTATCAAAAAGTGGAAAGAGGATATGAACAGATATTTTTCAAAAGAAGATATATGGAGGGCCAAAATGCACATGAAAAGATGTTCAACATCACTAATCATCAGGGAAATGCAAATAAAAACTACAATGCCATATCACCTTACACCTATTAGAATGTCTATAATTACCAAGACAAAAAACAACAATTGTTAGAGAAGATGTGGAGAAAAGGGAACCCTCATACACTGCTGGTGGGAATGCAAACTAATGCAGCCAGTAAGGAAAATAGTATGGAGATTTCTCAAAAAATTTAAACTAGAAATACCATATGACCAGCTACCTCATTTTTGGGTATTTATTCAAAGAACTTGAAATCAACAATTCAAAGAGACTTATGCACCCTATGTTCATTGCAGCAATATTCACAATAGCCAAGATGCGGAAGCAACCCAAGTGCACATCGACTGATGAATGGATAAAGAAGATGTTTTATATATATATACATATACAATGGAATACTAAGCCATAAACAAAACAAAATCATCCAATTTGCAACAACATGGATGGACCTTGAGGTTATTATCTTAAGTGAGATAAGCCAGACAGAGAAAGATAGACACCATATGATTTCAGTCATATGTGGAAAATAAGCAGATACATGGACAAAGAGAACAGATTAGTGGTTACCAGAGGGGAAGTGGGATGGTGAGCAGACAGAAGGGGTAAAGGGGCACAAAAATATGGTGACTGACGATAATGTACAACTGAAATTCCACAATGTTATAACCTATTGCGACATCAACAAAAAATTTGCAGTGGCTCTAAATGATGTTGTCTTCTTCCACAGAGCATCCTGTCTCTATTCCCTTAGCAGTCAGCTGGAGTTGGGGCAGATCACCTTGACCCTGTCACGGACTGAGTTGGCCTAAGATCAGTTTTTAGATTTACTTTTTATCTTTCTTTTCTTTTGAGGAAGATTAACCCTGAGCTAACATCTGCTGCCAATCCTCTTTTTGCTGAGGAAGACTGGACCTGAGCTAACATCCATGCCCGTCTTCCTCTAAGTTGTATGTGGGAAGCCTGCCACAGCATGGCTTGACAAGAGTTGCATCAGTTTGCACCTGGGATCCAAACAGGTGAACCCCAGGGAGCCAAAGTGGAATGCGAGAACGTAACCACTGTGCCACCAGGCCGGCCCCAGTTTTCAGATTTTTAATGGTTCAGCCTACTTCTGTTTCACCTCTGCTTTTAAAGCATAGCTCTCCATGCATCCCAAGAGATATTTTAGAGTGGGTATTAGGACTCCTTTTCCCTGGATAGTCCTGAAATCTAATTTCATTTTCTCAGAACCATGAGATTTTCAAAATTTCTAATTAGATATTTTAGCAGCATTCGACTAGATGTTTTAGTCTCTCACTCAGTGCAGATAAATAATCAGCAAATCTATCAAGAGAAAACAAGTTCAAAAGATGCCAAATTTACTCATAATAAGATAAATACAAATTCAAATTATACTTAGAATCAATCATCTATTAGATCAGCAAAACTTCCAGAAGTTTGACAAAACTATGGTGAGGCTGTGATAAAACAGCCACAGCCACATATTGCATGATGGAATAAAACCTATAGACGATATTTTGGCAATATCTATAAAAATTACACACACACATCACATATACAGAAACTTTTTGACCTACAAATCCTCCTTCTAGGAATCTACCCTGATGGTAAATCCCATAAATATGAAGCATTATACGAACAATGTTATGTTCTGTGACATGGTCCACAAAGCAGAAGACAGGAAACAAGTTAAATGCCTTTAAAAAACAGACTCCTTGTATATATGGTATATTCACACAATGGTGTACTATTCATCTTAAGAAAAAATGAATCTCTATGTAATAATATGAAGAGAGTCCCAGGATATATTTTTAAGTGAAAAAGCTGGGTGCAAAACATTGAATATCTAATCCTTTGTGTGTTGTAATAGAAAGAAAAATATAAATATACCTAATCTATTTATTTTCACAAAAAAAATCAATTCTAGGTGAATAAAGAAAAAATAATAATGGGAGTCAGAACAGAGTGAATGGTAAAGTGATGGAAATAAGGATTCTCTGAGTATACTATCGTTATATTTTTGAGTTTTCAATGGAGTGAATATTTTACACAAAAAAAGTTGAAATCAAAAGAAGAAAAAAGAAAAACAAAATTGAAAGAAAATTCTACATATGTCAAGTTGGTAACATAATCACACAAGAAAGAATTATTTCAAGATATTTTGTAATACAATGCTTTGATACATTCTTACAGTCTTAGTGGGATATATTCAATATGCAAAGATAAATACAAATAAATTCGAAACATCATTTGATGATTTTGTTGATAGTAGCATTATTATCGTTTTATAAATATGTATATTGTGAGCAAAAGTAATAATAACAATTTATGAAGAACTTAAATATCAGTGCAAAAAACAAGGTAAATATAAAATCAAAGAAATTCCACAAAAGTACACTACATTGTTAAATTTGAATTGGGAATATGAATATGAATACATTATTTTTCTATTATATATATATTTCTTAGCTCTAACCACAGACTAGGCCTAGAAACAATGTCACCTCAATACCAACGAACCCCCCAAACATGCAGATTTTGGTTTCTAAATAACATTCTACACTAAAAGGAACCACATCTAGGTGGAAAAGTACAAGGTAAAATTTGCATATCTTGTACCAGAAATCAAGGAGGTGCTCAAAGACATAAATTAGTATGTCCCAAGGATAACCTATTACTATCTGCCTTTTCATATAATAAAAAATGCACTTTAGAGCAGGAGCAACACAATTTCTTTGCCAAAAAATGTTTAATTTGAATCTAATATGGTCTTTAGACCTAACTTACAGTTTATAGGAAATAAACGACATATAAGAAAAAACAAATGACAACCCAACTAATATATACACACAAAGAGAATAAGGCAAATATAGCAAAATATTAACAATTGTTGAATCTGAGTGGTAAGTAAATGGGTATTTTTACCATTATTCCTTCAACTTTTTTGCATTTTGGAGAAACCTTCTAATAAACATTTGGGAAACATAAATAGGTTATCCTGTAATCATCTCTTGGTGATTCAGGCTCATCACGATATGCAGTAGAAGTTGCTGACTACTCCTCTGGTGTTGCAAAAGTGAAAGAGACACTGGGACATCTCAAATACATCTGTTCCAATAGTGGAGAACTGGGAGCCCCATATCAACTTCCTTTTCCATGTTCCAGTCCCAAGTCACACCTTCACTACCTAGAGAGAAATCATCCTGCCACACATATCCTCACTGCCATCCTTCAGTGGATCCCTGTCACCTAAAGAACAAAGCCCAAATCCGGAACTGAAACAGAATCCAGTTCCCAGATTTATACATCTCCTCCCTTGTGGCCACACTCTCCCCACAATGGACCATGCTGTAACCAACGACTAAAAGTCTCCCTTTCCCCTAAAACACTCTGCTCCTTCATCTAGTGAGGGCTCTGTTCATGCTTTCTAATCTGGAAAAAAGTGCTTTCTTATCTTCCATGGGTTACATCTCTACAACATTTAAAATTCATTGAGGATGTTTCTGCCTCGATTTTGTGTGCCCATTAGATAGCAATTTCATGTGCAATTAACAATAAATCTCTCTATTTCTTAAATAATGACCTCTTCAAAAGTAAGGACTTTGTATTCTTGACATCTAATGTTAAGGATGGTACATAAATGCCCATTGCTTTCATTCTATTATATTCAACAAATATTTACCTAGCAGGTGGCAGACAAGCAGTAGGCTAGTCATTGGCAACTGTCAACAATAGTGAATGAATGAAAAGATGCTCTCAAACTTGGTTCAGAAAGCCACGCTTAGAATCCTCATAACTATAATTATAAAAAAGGAAGTCATGTGCTGCCCCGAGGCATTTTATGAGCGTGCAATGCCTCAGTTCTTTAACATACTCATAGATGCCATATGCACAGTTTGTGAGATTCATACGCAGATGACTCAGGACAGCAGCAAATGATGATCTGAAATCAATGCACCCAGTCAACACGGCATGCAGAGCTACTCCAATGGAATGTTTGTTTCCCCAAAGAAAAGCCTTCCCTTTTGCAACAATGTTGACTTGTACAGATATAATGCTTCCTTCAAGAATGCAGAAAATGAAAACTGTGCTTATTTAACAAACATAATTGGCACTGAAAATGCATAAATGTAACATTTTGGACGCCTTATTTTTCCAGTAATATCTATTCTTTCCTACAATATCGTGGGCGTAACTATTTTCATGATTCTTACCAGAATATTTTAGAATTTTTTTGCTACATTTCCCCTCAGAATATCCAGCTAGCATTTTCCCAGCTCATCATTTTCAGTGATCTCTTTGAATGTCTCCTCTGCAATGTAGGGTGAGAAGGTCTTTCGTTGCAGGAGAGCAGGTTTGGAAAGGACAGGCGCAGAACTATAAAACAAAGGCTAAATAGTAGTTTTCTATGTTTGTTTATTTCAGTTCAAAACAACTTTTTGAAAAACCACTTAAAGCCTCACTCTTTACAAAACATAATGCCAGTATCTGTGAGACACAAAAAGCAGAGCAAGGAGTGACCCCTTCCTCCACTCTGGAAACAACCACATGGTAGGAGAAGAAATAAGATGACAGATAGACAATAGATAGATGGATGACAGATAGATAGATAGAAAGATAAATAGATAGATGATAGATGATAAACAGTTGAAAAAATGGATAGAGGGATAGATAGCTGACACATGGCAGACCATAATGGAGGATCTAATACAGGATTATGAATAAGCGATAGAAATGGAGAGAAGAAAGGAGTAACTCAGCAAGGAGACATTATAGAAGGCTCTTAAGATTTTTTTTTTTGCCTCCCTATATTCAATTTGATAAGATCTATACCGTGGAGACAGCATAAACATAAGAAGACTACTGTGATTAGGAGGCTTAGTTCGAACATGTTTGGAAGGAATCAGGTATTTTAGGACCACTCACAGACCAAATCTCCTTCCAGGCCACAGCTCCATTCCAACTGCAGAGCTGCCAAAACAGTGCATGAAAACAGTTAACAGAGAATCAGATGCCATTCTCTAATTTGAAAATAAGAAAGCAATTATTAGAAACAATGAGTGAAAAACAGGTGCTTTTTTGGGCTACTTTTGTTTTGCTTTGTTCTCCAATGATAGTCCCACAACTTAAAACATCCAAGAAGAAATTGAGCCTAATTCTTACAGTAGGACCCAGAAACTACAGAATCCAGTATTGAAACTGCAAATGTTGTGCGCTGAAGCAAAGGTTCCTGAGAGGCTTTTGCTTTGAGGTTGGCCCGGTTCACCTCCCCACCTGCCCCCCACCCACGCTTGAGCAGCCAGGCCCAGGGGACAACTTGGTGCATGTGGGGAAGATTTAGGAAAAGTTGGTTCAGCATCAGAGAACATGGGAGTGAGCTGACTTCCTTGCTGGTTTCGTTCTTCGTAAACGAGCTTCAGGCGGATAACGATAGGAAATGGAAGAGGGCTTCCAAATTCTGCCATCTGATAGAGACTGAAATGTCTAGTAGAGAAAAGAACAAAGAAATAAAGAGGATAATGTGGGCAGAAAAGCATATCAGAGGCTCCAACTCTGGTAAACTAAGAACAGTGATCCCTTACAAAAAAAATGTCATTAATAACAAAATAACTAAAGTTGCCAAGTTTTTTAATGCCTTTTTAGTTCTAGCTAATATTCCTCAATCTTTCAAGGAAAGTATTATGCAACCCATGTTCCATAGGAGAAACACCAAGGTGCAGAGTTTAAGTCATGTACCGAAGGTTGCCCAGATGGCAAATGCAGGGCAAGGATTCAGTCTCAGATCCAGCTCCAAATTTCATTCATGCTCTTTCTCTTAGGAAACTTCCCATCTTATGAAGTTACGTGTGAATGTATGTGTATGAACATGTATGCAGATTTACATGCACATACCTATGCACAGGCATGTGCCTTTTGATTAGTGTGTTAACAGATGAATATAAATCAAACTCCAGATATATGATTTACAGAGAGAGAGTGAATTGCTATAGAATAATTGCTAAGAGAGCAGGATATAAAGGCCAACTACTCATTTTTGCCACTTATTATTTGTGCTATCTCAGGGAAGCCCTTTAACCTCTCTGTGACTCAGTTTTATCATCTGTAAAGTGTAAATAATGTCAGTACCGATCTCACAGGATTTTATGATTAAATGAGCTTTTGTATCTAAAGTGCTTACAACTTTCTCTGGCACACTGTAATTGCATACGATTGTTAACTATTGTTATCATTGTTGTTATTATTGATGTGTTTCATTGATAACCCGTTTTCTGTTTCCTTTTTTCTTACCTTTCCTTGTTTAGCTATTTTATTTAGTTCCCTGTTTTATTTTCCATAAAGAAACACCAGCAGGTTTTGTAAACTAAATTTATGTGAAACAGTGATGGATTTAACTACCTCCCAGGATAAAAATCTCAGTTTTATTGCCCAGAATAAGGCCTCTTCACAACTGGGAGACACCTCAATATAGTAACACAATTGACATAGTGCTGCATGATTATGCCATTGTGGGCTTTTATTCCTTCGCCAAAGAAAGAGGAGGGTCTGTCCATGCATTGTCCACAGTGGTCATCTCAGAACATGTGCTCAGCACATCTTCCCAAGGCCCCTGGCTGGACTCACAATTGACCCACAGCGGTCACAGGCCATTGAGCTGAGTGTGAACAATATAAATTCTTGTATGTATGATTCCAGAGTCCAGTCTGTCAACTTTAATCTCCAGCTCATAAAACCTGCCAAACCTATTTTCTACTCAATTAACTATTTACTGTTTTCAGTTTCCCAATAATCCAATGCATCTCAACATCCTCCTCTCAATATTTTCCATGCATGCATTCAAACAGTGGGATCCCTGGCAACCTGAGAAAGATTTGCTGAAAACTCACAATAAAGTGATTTCAGCTTTACAGCATTAGAATAAGTCTCAGACAGTAGAAAACTATGTTCTGAGCAAAAGCGGGTTTCATGATTTTCAGAATGAAAATCTTTTATACATAAAGCAACCAGATCCAGGTACTTAGAAGAATGCCATAAATTGACTGAGTATAGTACAATGCAAAAAAAGGCAATTAGTCAGATAAATTGTCCAGTCTGCCTTGAAGCTCAACCAACCTTTCCCTTGCGAAAAGGTGAGCTTGATGTCCTCTGCATCGATAAGTATAAGGCAGCCTCGATAGGTGTTGGAAGTTCATTCCTAACTATAGCCAACCCACACACACATTGCATACACATAAAGGCATGTGCCTACACACATGTGTGCACTTCCACACACACATGCACACACACATGTGCACACAGCATTAGAGAGGAGACAGTAGAACCTACACCTTTCCCTGCTTTCCCACAATTATTTCCTAGGACATGCTGCTTATTCATAGTTCATTATTTTTCTAGATTACCTCTTTCTCCTTCTCTCATCTCTTCTCTTGTAGTTGTAGAAAAAAGTCTTAAAGGCAATTTTCACTTCTCTTTTTCGAGGCCAAAATTATTAACAGGTTGGACCATAGAAAAATTGCCATTTTGTAGCTAAAAATGGTTCAAAATAAACAATTTCAAATGGTTCAATCTATTATGTTGCTTACTTTCAAATACTGAAATATAATTTACATATAATAAAATACACAACTCCTAAGTGTACGATTTGATGAGGTTTAAGAAATGTGTAATCTATGCAGCCAAGATACAATTCAGTATAGAAAAACTATTCCATCACCTCAGAAAATGTCCTCTTGCCTTTCACAGTCCTTCTCCTGCCCTCCACAATGACCAGTATGGTTTTTACCAACAGTGTTTAGCTTTGCTTGTTCTAGGACTTCATGTAAATAAAATAACACAGATTCTTTTATGAGTAATAGTCCACGGAATGGACAAACTATAGATTTTATTCTCCCACCATTGGATGTCTAGATTGTTCACAGTTTGGGGTTATTGTACAAAACACAGATAAATAAAAACTTCTATGAACATTCTTGAATAAATATGTAGATATATGCCATAATTTTTCTTGCACAAATACCCAGGTATAGAAGTGATGAGTTAAGTTTATAAGAAACTGCCTATTGACCAAAGCAGTGACGTCAGTTTTCTGAAATATCTCTGCATTCTCATTAGCACTATGCTCAAGTTGCCGTTGCTGCACATCCACACCAACATTAAGTATTGTCAGTCTTTATAACCGTAGTCATTCTTGTGGGTGTGAAGTGGTATCTTATTGCATTTCCTTCACAAATAACGATATGAGCACTACTCGTGTGTATGTTGGGCATTTATATTTTTTCTGATATTCCATTTAATTTAGATTCAAAAAATAGCTAATTGCTTTTTGCACATGACTAAATCAGCAGCATGCAAACTCCGGAGCTGAAAGTGGAACAAAAATGGCTATATAGTGGAAGAATCGCTATTTCTACACATGAATTGAAATTAATCAAAAGGATGTCTGCAGAGCAAAATGAACAAAGTGGAAAGTTGACAGTACTGCAGGGATACTGAACTTTCCAGTTATGTATTAGATTCCGTTCCTGAGTCCCAGTTGTTTTCCTGAATGTGTTTTCTGTTCCACAATACACCTTCTTTAGCTGCTTAAACAAGCTCACATTAGTTTCTGTTATGTTCAATCAAAAGCAACTTAAATAACGCCAAAATTATTTGAATACTAAATTTTTAGCATATACAAGTATTCATCTCTTTTATTTTCTGTGTACTGGGAGCTGCAGAAAGGATCTTTCCCTGAATATTTTACCTATCCTAATTTAATAGCAGGTTCCCATCATTGAAAAGAAATTAAACCTTCATGTATGACCACACACTCCTCAGTAATATTCCAATTATATTTGAGGATATATCTAATAATATCTCTTCTGCAGATTTTTAGGGAAAAAAATGGAGCAAATAGAAATAGATTGAAAAATAATGAGTAGGTAGGAAATATTTTCAGGTCCTGAATTTTTGCTTATTTTGTTCATTTTTTATATGTAATTGGTGATTTTATTATGTGATAGGATAGTTTTGCAAATTGTAATTTCTTTGCTTATTTTATCTTTCAATCATCTGCTAACAAAGACAGTATTATTTCTTCCTTTCCAATCTGTAACATTTTATTTCCTTTCTTGTCTTATTGCATTACCTAGGATTTCCAGTATGATGTTGAATAGCGGTGGTGACAGAGAACACCCTACCTTGCTCCTGATCTTAGGGGGAAAGCATTCAGATGCAAGCTTAAGACATTTTTTAGATGTTCTTTACCAAGTTCAGGAAGTTTCCTTCTATCCCTAGTTTACTTAGAATTTTTTTCATGAATGAATGTTGAATTTTGTCAATTTTTTCTGCATCTATTAATATGATCATATGATTCTTCTTCTTTGGTCTATTGATGTAATGAATTACAATAACTGATTTTCTAGTGTTGAACCAATCTTGCATACCTGGAGTAAATCCCACTTGGTCATAGCGTATATTTTTTTATATACATTGTTGGATTTGATTTACTAATATTTTGTTGGAGCTTTTTTTTTCCTCCTCTCTACTGGCTCTTCCCCATTTAGCATTTAAACCCTCTCAGGTCTCTATTTTTTTCTTAAAGATTGGCACCCGAGCTAACATCTTTTGAGAATCTTCTTTTTTTCCTTCTTCTTCTTCTTCTCCTCAAAGCCCCCCCAGTAAACAGCTGTATATTTTAGTTTTGAGTACCTCTTATGTGGGAGGACACCTCATCATGGCTTGATGAACCATGCCATGTCCGTGCCCAGGATCCAAACCAGAAAAACCCTGGGCCACTGTAGCAGAGTACATGAACTTAACCACTCCTCCACGGGGCCGGCCCTGAGATTTTTACATCAAAGTTCATGAGAAGTATTGGTCTTTAGTCTTCCTTTCTTGTAATGTATTTGTCCAGTTTTTGTATAGGGTAATGCTTTCTTCATAGAATGAGTTAGGAAGTATTCCTCTGCTTCTATTTCCTTTGTACATGATAGAGAATTGGTACCATTTCTTCCTTAAATGTTTGGTAGACTTCACCAATGAAAATATCTGGGCTGAGTACTTTCTGTTTTGGAAGGTAATTAATTTCTTATTCAATTTATTTAATAAATTTAAGTCTATTCAGATAGTATTAATTTGTATTTTCTCTGTTTCTTTCTTGGTTATCCTGGTTGGGTTTCTAAAAATTGTATTGATCTTTTCAAGAACCAGCATTGGGTTGCATTGACTTTCTCTGTTGTGTTCCTGTTTGCAATTTTATTGATTTCTACTCTGATTTTTATTTTCTCTTCTGTTTACTTAGGATTTAATTTGTGCTTCTTTTTCTAGTTTCCTAAGGTGGAAGCTTAGATTACTGATTTCAGATCTTTTTTCCTTTTCTAACATTTACATTCAAAGCTAAAAATTTCCTTTTTATCACTGTTTTCACAACATCCCACAAATTTTGATAGGTTGTATTTTTGCTTTCATTTAGTTCAAAATATTTTTTATTTCTCTTGAAACTTCTTCTTTGATCTATACATTATTTAGAAGTGTTTTTTCTTAGTTTCCCAACATTTGGAGATTTTTCATCTATATTTTATTATTAATTTCCAGTTTACTACCTCTGAGGTCTGAAAGCATGCTTTATACAATTTGTATTCTCTTAAATTGTTGTGCTTTATGGCCCAGAATGCGGTCTAATGGAGAATGTTCCATGCAAGCCTGAGAAGCATGTGTACCCTGCTGCTGTCAGATGAAGTACTCTGTAAATGTCAATTAGATCCAGTTGATTGATGGCACTGTTCAGCTCAACTAAGTCCTTGCTGATGTTCTATCTATTGGATATGTCAATTACTGATAGAGGAGTGTTGAAGTCTCCAACTCTAGTAGTGAATGCATCTATTCCTCTATGCAGTCCTATCAGGTTTGCCTCATGTTTTAATCCTTTTATCATCATGCAGTTCTCCTCTTTACCCCTGACAGTTTTCCCTGTTCTGACATCTGCTTTGACTGAAATTAATATACTGACTTCAGTTTTTTTGGTTGGTGATAGCATGGTATATCTGTCTCCATCCTTTTACTTTTAAACTATGTCGTTGTATTTAAAGTGGATTTATTACAGACAACATACAGGTGTCTTTTTTAAAATCCGCTCTGTCTTTGTCTTTTAATTCATGTATTTAGACCACTGATGTTTAAAGTGATTATTGGTATAGTTAGATTAATATCTACCATATATAGAACTGGTTTTTATTCATTTCCCTTGTTCTTTGTTTTTCGGAGGGGGGGAGTATTTTTTTCTTTTTCTTCTACTCTTTTCCTGCTTTCTCCGATTTCAGTTGAGCATTTTATATATTCCATTTACAATCCTGTCTTAGCCAATAAATTATACTACTCTTTAAAATTTTCTTAGTGGTACCCCTCGAGTTTGCAATTATATATTTATGACTAATCCAAGTCCCCTTTCGAATAACATTATACCACTAAACTGGCAATGAAAGTACATTATAAGAGAGTAGTCCCAATTCCTCCTTCCATTACTTATAATGTTGCTGTAATTCATTTCATTTGTAAACATATTATAGTCACCAAATACATTGATGCTATTATTTTTTAGAGCAAACTCCTGTCTATTAGATCAATTAAGAATAAAGAAAAAGCCATGGCCGGCCCTGTGGCCGAGTGGTTAAGTCTGCACATTCCGCTTCAGCAACCTGGGGTTTCACTGGTTCGGATCCTGGGCATGGACATGGCACTGCTCATCAGGCCACATTGAAGCAGCATCCTACGTGCCACAACTAGAAGGACCCACAACTAAAATATACAACTACGTACTAGGGGGATTCAGGGAGAAAAAGCAGGGAAAAAAAAAAGAAGATTGGCAACAGTTGTTAAAAAAAAAAGAAAAGAAAAAGAAAAGAAAATAGGTCTGGCCTCGTGGCCGAGTGGTTAAGTTCACATGCTCTGCTTCAAGGGCCCAGGGCTTTGCCAGCTCAGATCCTGGGCACAGACCCGGTACCACTCATCAAGCCATGCTGAGGCAGCATCCTACATAGCAGAGCCAGAAGGATGTACAACTAAAATATACAACTATGTACTGGGGGACTTTGGGGAGCAGAAAGAAAAAAAAAAGATTAGAAACAGATGCTAGCTCAGGTGCCGATCTTAAAAAAAAAAAAGAACAAAGACAATAAAAGATTTTTTTAATCTCCATTTATTCCTTCTCTAATGCTCTTCCTTTATGTATATCTGAGTATCTGACCTATATCATTGTTCTTCTCTCTGAAAAACTTCTTTTAACATTTCTCACAAGGCAGATCTATTGGCAACAATTTTTTTTAAGTTTTTGTTTGTCCAAGAAAGTCTTCATTTCTCCTTCACTTTTGAAAGGTAATATTTTTGGATACAGACTTCTAAGTTGTTGGGTTTTTTTCTGCAACACTTTAAGTATTTTACTCCAGTCTCTTCTTGCTGGCATTGTTTCTGACAAGACTTTCAATTTAATCTTTCTCCCTGTTCTTTTATAGGTAAGGTGTTCTTTATTCCCTCTGGCTTCTTTCAAGATTTTCTCTTTGTCTTTGATTCTCTGGAGTTTGAATATGATATGACAAGGTGCTGATTGTTTATGTTTAGCCTGCTTGATATTCTGTTGGATCTGTGTTTTGGTGTCTGTCATTAATGTTGGAGAAGTCCCAACCATTACTACTTCAAATCTTTGCTCTGTTCTTTTCTGTCTTTCTTCTGTTTCTGGTAAGCCTATTATACATATGTTATACCTTTTGTAATTGTCCAACACTTCTTGGATATTCTGTTCTATTTTGTTCTTTTTTCTTTTTGTATTTCAGTTTTGAGGGTTTCTATTGACATATCTTCAAGCTCACTGATTCTTTTCCCGGCTGTTCTTGCATATTGTCCACTTTTTCTATTAGAGTCTTTAATCGTCATTATTTTATATTCCTGGTTTGATAATTCCAAAAGTTCTGCCATATCTCAGTTTGATTCTGATGCTTGGTTTGTCTCTTCTCTGTGCTTTTCCCCCACTTTTATCATTTCTTGTAATTTTTTGTTGAAAGTTGTTCATTATGTATTGGGTAAAGGGAACTGAGATGGATAAGCTTTCAGTGTGTGTTTTTGTGTTGATCTGGCCAGGATTTTGCTGTGTTTATTCTTTGCTGTAGCTGTGTTTTCAGAGGTTAAAGTCTCCTCTAGAGTGCTTGTTTTCATCACTCTATTGTCTTTGGGTGTTCCTAGATACTCCTTAAATAAGGTCTGAGGCTTGCAAGTCTTTTAGCTATAATCCTGTGTTATTATATAGAAGCCCACTGATGTGGTGCTAAGGTGTAGGGGGAAGAGAGAAGCATTTTATAGTCCTATATTAGTCTTCATAAATTACTACCACATCAGTCTTTTTAATGAACCTGCATTGGGTATTTTCTTTCCCCCATGTTAAAGGCTGCATGGAGCTGAATTTGAGTATTTACCTTCCCCACTGTAGGTTAAGCTTTAATAAAACAGTTTCCAATGAAGTCAGGCCTTGTTAAAGCAGAATAGAAAGGCTAGGTGTATTTCAAATTGATTGCTTTCCCCCTCCCCCTCCCAGAAGCTCCAGGGAACTTTCTTCTGAATGCCATTGTGAGAAGATGGCAGGGATTATGGAGGTAAACTCGTGAAAGTAGGGGCCCCATAAAACTGTGCCCCTCTGGAGTTTTTAACTCTTGACCACACTGATCATCCAGCGATTTGTGAATCACAGTTTTAAGTGTTCCTGCAGATTTGGGCTTTAGCTGGGGGCTCTGCTTCTGGATTTCTCCTCCCCATATGTTGTGATTTTCTGTATCTTCCTGTCTATCTTTCAAGTTTTCAGGGAAGCAATTTTCCCTGTGACCTCAATTCTCTGATGGATCTAAAATAAAAATAAATTGATTTTCAATGTGCTTGGGTTCTTTATTGTTGTGAGGATGGGAGAAACAGCTTCCAAGTACCTTCCACGTAGGACTATAACCAAAAAATTCCCTGTTTTCAATCAAATACCTAGAGCTATGTCTTGTAACACCCAGAAATTTTTTCTGAGCTAGCATTTCTCATGATCTTTTCAGTAAATTGACTGGTCTCAGGTAAGATTGTTGCACCAGCCTTAAAACCAGGGCTGCTGCTTCCCAAGCCAGTTCCATTTCTTCTATTCATGCACCCAGGTCTACTGAGAGTATAGAATTAAATCTTAGAAACCAGCCTTTATGTTGAGATGTTGGGTCAAATGAAAGCACCAGTGTAGTAAACGCTTTATTTCCAACCAATCGGCACATATCTTTAGGGTGCTCTTATGTGCCAGGCACAGATTTGTGTGGAATCTGATGGAGTGTCTTATATAGTAAAACTAGAATGATGCCTGCAGCCTATCATGATAAACTAAAGAATTCCTCCTAATTGGTTGTATTCACAAAGTTAGTGTGGGCCATTGGTCAATAAGCCAAAAATGAGATAATGATTGCCCGGTTCTTCAAATCTCAAATCAGTAGTCACTACAGCTGCCAAGTTTCCCAAAGGTGAGGGCAAAGTCTTTTGTGGTCACTCTTCTACTCCCTGTACTAGTATCAGAATGGCAGGGAACACCTTCTCACAGCTCTTGGTGAGTTAAATAAATGAAAGAATGAATTGAGAAATTTTTATATCCAATCAGAATCATGTGAATATTAGCTTGATGGCAGAACCTTAGAATTCTAGAAATTGAGACAGCATGTCAGCATCTGTGTTTTTGCAGCAAATTCCTTTGGAAGGGGAAAATTAGGAAGGGATGAAATGACACAATAAACTGTTATTATTCACAGCCATTGTATGTCCCAGAGGTCTCTGAGCAGATTTTTAGTAGAGTAAAGAATGTATTGTCAGCTTTATCAATGTGAAGAGTTGAGGAAGAATAAAAGTTATCAGCCCCAAAGCTGACATAAGTCTCTCTGCCAAAGCGAGCTGAAGCAGGTACACACAGCATCTACTATCCACTCTCAGATACCTTACTCACACTGCAATCAGGGATTCTATGCTGGGGTCCATGGATGAGCTTCAGGAGTCCTGGAACCCCCAGATATTTTGCGTGTACATGTATTTATGTAAGAAGGACCATGACTTTCATTAGCTGCTGAGATGATTATGTGATGTAGAAGAGTATAACAGTATACGAAGCAGGGAAATGTTCCAAGAACTCGTCCTGACCTTCAACAGTTCCCTTCTTCCCTTGAGTAGATACCACATATCAGAGAGTGCATTCTATGAGAAAAGAGAGACAAGGAGAGACAGACAGACAGACAGACCTGCACAAACCTCATACTGAGCACCAAGGAGCCTCATCCCTCCATCTTCATAGCCTGACTCTTGAGGAGGTTGGAGAACAGACCCAATAATGAGCAGAGGAAGTTTTTGAGGTTTAAGTCTGTTTGAGATCTGTTATTAGCTTCCATGTATATGACAGATGATCAATTCTTCCATTTTTATTTTGAGACAAGCTATCTATTTAATGTATTAAATTGTCATCAACTAATGAGTAATCATTGTCATTAAACAGCTGCATCACAGGAATAATAGACAGAAAAACTCAAAATCTATAAAATTTTAATTTTCATCATGGTTAACTTAGGGACTCGTCTATGGATCCCAACTCTGGTGTTTTCAGTAACATTGCATGGAGTCTGATTCCTCCCTGCTTTCTTGTTTTCCCACAATTTCTCACACTCCCTCTTCTTTCATCTTTAGTCTCTGGGGCAAAAAAGGCCAAAATCTCTTGACTCCCTTCACTTAGAAAAGGGTAAGACTGTAAAGAGAATCAGATATAACAGACTTGAGCATACGGCTCAAGGCACCAGGAGAGAAGGTGTTTTTGCAAAGTTAGCAAGGGGTGGGAAATCATCAGACCAGAAAAGGTCAGCAGCATCCTTAGCCGTGAGAGCCAAATGTTGGCTCACTAATTGGACCATTTACCTCTCAGAACTGTGACAAGGTTGCTCATACACAATTCTCAGACCTTTAAACACCTCAGCTGATCAGGTGGCTTAAAAACCAAAAGATGCTGTTAATTAGTGCTAATTGATTGCACCTGACTTTACATTTACCCATCAGTAGGATGCCCTCCCTCCTGAGAGGTGAGGAGTGTGTTGTATATTTGGTAGGTAGCAAAAAATCTCTGAATTAGAGAGAAAAGTATATGATTTCAGCAGGGAAAACCAGTGCCCATGGACTTTGTGTCTGTTTCTCTGACTCACTGAATTTCAGTCTTTTGTTGGGACAGTTTCTCCATGCACACTTATGAGAAGTTGTCAGGTGAAGCCAGGGTCTCTTCCCAGAAGGTGAGGGGGAACCATAGAGCTTGTCAGGAAGCTTCAGCCACCACGGTCTTTGAATATTAGGCAGTGCAGTTTCCTAGGAAATTCAGATGCGTATGCTACCCATATCATGTATTATTAGGCATTTTATGTCCTTTAACCCTGAACATAATATTTGTAAATTAACAGTTGGGTACATGTTATAAAACTCCAGCTCATCACAATCCTGGTTTACCCCTCATATGTGATTGAAGGCATAAGTAGCATATTCTATTTTCCTTGTTCTAATTGTCACATTCATTAACAGCAGTTTGCCCCTGGCAAGATATTTCACGTGAGTAGAATGAATTTTGTGTGTTTGGCAAATGTATCCCTCTGGCATGACTAGAAGTACTTGTAGAGAACATCATAAGTGCATAGCATTTGAATAGATGTTCTAGATAAAAATGATGTACAGGTAAGTCCTCATACCTACAACTTTTAAGAAAGCTAAAAGCTCATTAAGGATATAGACTTGTCAAGAAAGAAAACCCATCCAGTATCCTATTATGCTACTGGTGATCTCAGACATAGGAGATGGCTACACATTCATGGGGTCTGATGTCTTCCTCTTAGTGATTTGGGGTTGAGATGCTGTGCAGAAGCATTTTAAGGTAACTTTGGGAGAATTTTATTTGTAGGGGCAAATTATACAAAAAATTGCAGATAACACTTTATTAAAAATACTCTAAGAATCATAAATGGACACATCTTTCTGGAAGGCAATTGACAGCAAATATCAAAATTCCATATATATGTACATATCTATTTCTTCCAGTGGGTATAACTTTCTCACTAAAATATATAATATATATTTTATGTTATAATTTTTTCATGTCATATGTGATTTATGTAATATATCTTAACATAGGCAATATACACTATACACACACATATACACGTGTGTTTGTATGTAACTTTTGATCTAGACAAGCCACTTTCAGGAATCTTTCCTATAGTAGTAATTTGACAAACATGCATAGATAGATATAGAAAAAAACTCTACTGAGACGATATTATAATCATGAAAAACTGGAAATCACTCTCCATCAATGGAAATAAATAAGTCATGGCTCATCCGTCCAAAAGAAAAATCTTCATCCACAAGGGTGATGATGCAGACTTATTTATCCATATGATGAGATATCCAGAAAATTTATTTGAGAGAGAAAAAAAGATTAAAATTTATCGTGTATCATAATATAGTGCTATTTATGTTGAGAGAGAAAATATCTGAAAAAAACTTTATAAGATGTCAATCTCTGGATGGAGATTTTTTAACTTTCTGCTAATATGTAATGTGTTCGAATTTTATTTATAATCATAAGTAAGACAGTGAATATATTTCCATTTTAGAGAAGGAAATCCCACATAAGAAATATATAGAGCTTAAAATAGCAAAATAATGGAAAATAACGGGGCAACAGAAGTTTTGAAATGCTACCTACACTTGGGTGCTGTCAGCCTCACAGCCTGCAGTGTGCAAAGGTCCCTTCAGTCCTGGGCAAACAGGGGTTATCACAGTCTGTCGTTTTGTACCCTGAACTGAAAAGTCAACACACTCCCAGAGTTGTTTAGTCATCACACGTTTCTTTCAAGCTTTGCAGCTTAGCAACCATTCTGCTCAGTGATTTCTTCCTTCACATTTCAACTGTGTGAAATGACTCCCATTCAAATACCTAGGTTGTGCTCCACTGTTTCCATATAGAAAGTCACACCCACTGAAAAAGACAGATGGACTATGAAAAAGAGCCTTCCAGGTAAGATAGCAAAGTAGGCAAAGGCCTAATTCCTGTTCTCTCAGAAAACCATTGAGATAATAGAATATAAAGAGAGGGAAAACCCTCGTGGACACGGGAAACCAGAGAAGTGAGACAGGCCCCACCAGGAAATGGAAGACATTTCTGCTGCATGTAAGACCTTCAGCTGGAGGGTAGAAGTGAAGAAAAGAGAAAGCAGCTTCCCAGGAAGGAAACAGAGACTTGGCAGAAGCCCACCAATACCACTGCTCAGGAGATGCCAGAACTGAAAGTGAGGAGTGCTGGGAGCACATCTGGACCCAGGAACAATTCTGAGAGTGCTCAGCCTAAGCTACAGGGAGGTCCACAGGTCATTCTGATGACTGTACATGGAATTGACTATGTCCCTACCTACCTGTATAGTACCCTACCAAAGACACAAAGAAAATTCACAGAAATGAAGATTCTTAACAGAAAACGAAGTTTATAGTAAATTTAAACTTTTCCCTATCAATGAACAATCTGGACAGAAGCTGTCTGAGTCCTTGCTTGAAGAGCATAGGCATTCTTCTCCAGAAGAATACATTTGAATGAACCAGCTGTGAAATAAGGAGCAAGTAAAGAAGTTGATGCAGAGCTCTCTATAGATTTTCTCTGAGAGAAAAAATAGGAAATGTGACAAACTCTGCATCACCTTCTACATCGTTCAAAGGCTGTGGTGTATATGAAACTCTCACAGACAGTCATGAAGGCAGAGCCATCTGAGGTCAAGAAAGATCCAGTGGAAATGAAAAATTCTAGTTGCCAAATTTAAAGTTGCGGTGTGGGCAAGAATACTTGATTGGACACTCGGAGGCTGAATTAGGAAAGGAGAAGACAAGTATAAGAAATCACCCTAAAGCTCAGGATCAGGGTACAAAAAGCTTAACAGGTAAAAGTAGGCATATAAACATATAAAAATAAACAGGAAAAACAGAGCCAGAAAATCCATCCTCAATATAACAGGAAGCCAAGAAGTAGAGAAAAAGGAAAAAAACAACAATCAAAACAATAAGAGTGCCACTCCCCTGATCCAAAGCCTTCCAGTGGTTTCCTTTCTCACTTAGAGGAAAAGCAAAAGCCCTGGCCCAGCCCACTGGCTGTCCACTGAGAGGCCCCCCTTCCTCCCTGACCTGTCTCCCTCCCTTGCTCACTGAGCCCAGCTGCAGTGGCACTTCACTCCTGGAGCTCATCAAGCACCCCCTTCTGGGGACTCTGTATTGCTCATGCCCAGACCCTCACCTGACCCACTGCCTCTCCTCCTCCTGGCCTCCCTCAAACTCTCAGCTCCTGCATCTGCACATCTCCCTGCCTTCCAAGAACCCTCCATTCCACTGGCTCTGCTCCACTTGTCTTCACAGCACTGCTCATAGAGAACACACAATGTACTAATGTGTTTGCTTATTTTATGTCTCTTCTCAATTACCCCATCAGGGTAGACATGTTATCTGTTTCATTGCCTAGTGTAATGGTTCTCAATCAGGCAAAACTTTGCCCCCAGAGGGATATCAGGCAATATCTGGAAACTTCTTTGGTTGACACAACTTGAGGGGATCGCACCTACTTGGTGGGGGCTAGAAATGCTACAAAACATCCTACAATGCACAGGACAGGCCCCACAATGAAAAATTATGCAGTCAAAAACATATATAGTGCCGAGGTTGAGAAACCCTGTCCTATGACGTTTCCAGCACCTAGACATAATAGACACAAAGTATTGTTGAATTAATGGATGGATGGATGATGGATGGATAGATGGATTAACGGATGGATGGATGGGTGGATGGATGCATGAATGGATGGGTGAATCGAAGATAACTTCCCTGAGTTGAATATAGCCTATGGAGATTGGAAAAGATAACAAACTGTTAATTTAAAATAATGGGGGGGAAAATATATTTCTATATTTCCATAGATATTCTGGCACTTTTAAATTCCAAGTTTTAAACAATTATAGGCATTGAGATACGGAAAAAAGTTATCAGTAGATAAGCAGACAAATAAAATGAGTCTCAGATTCCTCCACAACACAACTGTCAAAAGACAGCTCATAGATGTCTACAGATTTGGTGGGAAATGACTGGGAGTAACGTATTTTACTCCCAGTTAAGTGCTGCTATGTGTGGCCGTGTAGGTAGGGACAAACGTTTTAACTTTCCGAAAGAGTAATATCTCAAAGATGTGATCTGGTTAAATGAGAAATAAGTCAAATCAAATCATTCCAGATTGGGAGGCATTGGCACAGAAGAGTGTCCCAGAGCAACAATATCTGTTAAGTATAGAGTTGTATGACTAAGTATTGATAACATGTAAATGCAACTTAATGCAAATGTAAAAAGTAACAACTGAATAGGAAAAATAGACAAAATCTGGAATAAAATCTGTATGTGAGACTACAGCAACAAAACTGGGATTGAAATCATATAAATATAAAGAGCATTGCAAAACTCGGAAGAAAATGTGATCAATATTTAACAAATCTCAGGTAGGAAAACAGCTTTCTAAGTATCAATACAAACAAAATAATTAAAAAGTGAAAAAGTTACAAACCCAATTAGACAAAATTTTAGGACCTACATGTAAGAAATTTTATAAAAACAAAAGGCAAATTACAAACTAGAAAATACGTTAGCCACATATGGGTGTGTGTGTACACTTGTAAGGATATGCTAGTATCCCTCAAACATTAGAAACAAACCTCTTCAGAATAAATAAGAAAAATATGAGCATCTGAGAAGAAAGCTGAACAGAGGAAATAAAAGCACACATAAATTCAAATGGCCAATAAATATTCTTAAAATGTTCAACATCTACGAGTAGTAATTGCACTATTTCCTCATACTATTTGTCCTACATAAGTGGAAACTTTTAGAACAATTGCAATAATAATTATTATCAGTATTATAGAGTACAAGTAAATGGGCACTCCATACTCTTTCTATCAAGTATAACTTAGGACAAATTGCCTGGAAAGCAATTAGGCAGCACCAGGAGAAAGCCTCAAAAAACAGCATACACTTTGATGAAGGAGTTTTATTTCTAGCAATTTGTCCTAAGGAATCAATCACAGATGTTTAAAAAGATGCATGTGCAATGCTGTTCTTTGCAGCATAATTTAAAATAGTGAAAAATTGGAAACGATCTAAATCGTTGCCAATAAGAAATGGGTTTTTAAAATATGGAACATATAAACTATGATGAAATTCAAGAGAATGATTAGCAGTCATGTACAAGAATACCAAATGAAATAGGGAAATGATCAGTGAGAGAAATAGGCTTAAAATAATGTAGAGTTGGACCTAAATTTGGTTAAAATATGTGCAAATATAATGCTAATTTTTATATGTATAAAATATGTACAAGGAAAAGGGCTGAAATTAAATATAACATGTTATTGAAGATTCTCTAAGTCAACTTTGCAAAAGAAGAGGAAAGTGGAAGGACCTCCTTGTCAAATGTTACGATATATTAAGACATCTTGATCAAATACATATATTTATACAGGCCTTCAAGGACAGTCTGTAGGGCAATGGAGTCAGGTAGAGATGAAGAGCTAGAGTGGTTTGTACATGAAAATTTAACATTTGATAAAATGCCATCAGAATTAAACAGAAAAAGTATGAGTGGTTTAAGATAATGTTGAGAAAATTGGTTCATTGAATGGAGAAAACTAAAAACGTTTCCTACCTAATGTCATCCATAAAAGTGAACTCTGGCTATATTAAATACTTAAATGCAAAAGGAAATTTTCAAAGTTAATAGGAAATATTGTAGGAGAACACTTTTCTGACACAGAAAGGAGGAAGGCTTATCAAGGAAAACATCAAAGGTACACACCATAACAAAGAGAATGGGGAATTTAACTGTAAAGTTTAATGAGTTCTCTTCATTTTTAACAGCTTTATTGAGTACAATTGATACACAAAGAACTGCACTTATTTAATGTGTATGGTCTGATGAGTGTGGACATGTGCAAATGCCCATGATACCATTGCCACCATCAGAGTAACAGACATCCAACACTCCCTGAGTTCTTGTGTCCCCTTGTTTTTGTTTTTTTTTCCTGCTTTTGTTTTGTGGTAAGAACACTTAACACAAAATTTACCTTCTTTACTAATTTTAACCTTATTGTTAACTATAGCCTATGTTGTACTGTAGATCTCTACACCTTACTCATCCAGCACAATTGAAACTTGGTACCCAATTGAATACTTTTTATTCAATAAAGTTTATAAAAACATGTCAAACTGGGAGAAGATATTGTTAATACCCAAATGAAAGAGATTAATCTCTGGAATAGGAAATAAAATCTTGCAAATAATGAAAACACAATTATTCTAATTTTAAAAAGGGTAAATGTTAAAAAGATAATTCACAGACAAGTAAACCTAAAAGTCTATAAAAATATGAAAAGATGTTCAGATTGAAGAGTAATCAGAGAAATACTCATTACAACGAAAACATATCACTATACACAAATTAGATCCGGAAACTTAAAAATCTGGAAAATGCCAGTCTCAGCAGGAATGGAGGTATAGAAAAGTAAGCTGACATGAACTGCTGGGAGAAGGCAGACCGGTGAAGACATTCCAGAAAACAGTTTGGCAGCACTGAGTCAAGTTAAAAATATTTGAACCATAATCTACAAAATGCTTAGTACTGAGCATAATTCCTAAAGATAGTCTCACATAAAGGGATAAGAAAATATGTAATAAAGCTAGGGAGGGGCTTTACCAAGTTGCCAAGTACAGGCATGCAATTATACAAAATGTTTACAGGTAAAATTAATGAGAAATATTCAGGCAAAGACCATCAAAAGAATACTACTGGAGCAACATTCATAACAGATAATAGAGAATTTAAGAAAACATCCAACAAAAAACCACAGAACTACAAGGAGAAATGGACGAATTACCATAAAGGGAGGATTTAACAGAGCTGCTTTTGTATTTTACAAATCAAGCAAGCATACAAATGAAAAAAGCTAGAGAGCTGTAGAAGATTTGGACAACACTAACAAGTTTGATCTAACGGACACGATGAGAACACTGCACCCAGCAGTTAAAGAACATGCATCACTTCCAGGCACGCATGCAGTATTTACCGAAAGTATGACCAACCACCAGGACATCAATGAGGCCTCAATAAAGTAACTCCAAAAATCTGGTAGGAAAAAAGGGTGAAAATAACAGACAAAATTAATAATATAGAATGGATTAGATTATGTATATTATATTTATAATACTTAACGTATAACATAAAGAACATATTACATAATAATATCAAACATATAGTTAGATATTATATTTTAAAATTTAGGTTTTTATAATAAATTTTTATTGAATATTATAGACTATCTAATATTACAGAATAGACTACTGAGGACTGATAAAGAACAAAATTTTTCTTTGAAATGAAAGGCATAAAATTCTATCACGAATGATTAAGCAAAAGGTCTCAACAAAAATAAGCAATTTTAGAAAAAAAATCTGTAAATGCTGTGGTGGAAAAGATAAGAGGGTATTATTGTGGGGAAAGAGTGTACACAGCAGATCTGCTTTTCTCAACTCTTGCTTCTCTCTGGGGACACCTGGAGCCTTGGCACTGTGCCTTGCTCAAAGTCCTAGAACTTAATCTCTGGGATTGTTCAAGCAGTCAGGGATTAAGACTTTATTCTGTATGCCCAAGGCAGTGGATCAGGATGTCTCAGGCTGGCAGTATCATTTAAAATAATTGCGAAGCTTCACCAAGTGCACCTACCTTGTCATAACACTATGACCCATCAAAGAGCTACTTTAAGGCTTTAAAAGAACCTTGAACTCCTAGATCCGAGTGGGCTTCCCTGGGTGAAGACATCTCACACCTGTCTCCGTGGCTTGCAGCTGGAAAGCAAAGCATGACCGTGCAATCCTTGCAGGGAGGGGCTATCTACTTAGAAGCCTGCACCTGACCATCTAGCCTTTGCTCATGGGTATGTTTTTCTTGCTATTCCTGAACTGTATCCTTTGCTGTGATAAATCCTATTGTGATTATAACATTATGCTGAGGCATGTGAGTCCTTCCACTGGATCACTGAACTAGTGGATGGTTCTGGGACCCCCCAAAACCATTATAAACAACTTTATGACAACAAATAGAAAAACCTAGAAGAAATAAATTCTACACAATATAGCTTTGAAAAACTGACTGAAAAAAAAACAGAAAACCAGAGTAGTCATGTAACAATTAAAGAATTTGAATCTGTAAATATTCTGACAAATAAAACACAAACCCAGATGATTTTCCACGTTTACAAAGCTTCAGGTAAAAGACAAATTCAGAGACTAGAAAAGGAGGAACATCTCCAATTATTTTATGTCATGTGAAACAAAGCATATGGATATGGTGCCAGCCAGACTTAGGTTAATTCCAGATCTACCAAATGATAGGTTTGTAACTCTGGAGTAATTTACCTAACCTGTAATAGTTTTCTCATGATCCTTTCAACAAAGATTTATCTGGCACGTACTAGTTGTCAGGCATGTTTCTAGGTAGTGGGGATGCATGACGGAGCAAAACAGACAAAAGCCCTCTTCTTCACAGAGCTGGTGAAGGAGCATCCTGCTGATGTCTTGGGAGCAAGCATTCAGGCAAAGGCCACCTGTGTACGAGCCCTGGGAGGAGACAGGGCAGAAACAGACATGGATACATATAGGAATGGCAAAACAGTGTTCGGAGATGAGGTCAGACAGGTTATAGGCTGCACTTGGCCTTGTTTGGTATGAGTGACAAAAAGGAGACCATGATGACTCCAAGCTTCTTGACATGAGCAAATGGAGTGGATTTTAAGTGACGGAAAGGACTGTGAGAGGAGTTGTTTAAGCAAATGGTCTGAAATTCCATCATGAACATTTTGAGATGCCTAATACACATTCAAGTGGAGATCTGAGTTGACTGTTAGATGCAGAATTCTAACATAATTTGAAATGTCATGTGTATATAGTACAGTCACGTGTCGCTTAACAACAGGGTCATATTCTGAGAATCATGTTGTTAGGCGATTTCATTGTTGTGTAAACATCATAGATGTACACCTAGAACCTAGATGGTATAGCCTACTACACACCTAGGCTTTATGGTACTAATCTTATGGGACCACTGTTGTATATATAGTCCATCACTGACTGAAACATCATTACACAGCACATAATGGTACTTATAGATGATACTTAAAGCCATGAGGCTCTATGAGGTCACCAAGGAGGTAAATATAATTGGTGAGAGAACAAATCTAAGGACTTAGGCCCAGGGTACTCCAGCATTTAGAAGTCAGGAGATGAACAGGAACCACTTGACTTGATCCTGATTCAATAGGCCACAAAGTAGGAAGAAAACCAAGTGAACGCACTGTTGAGGTAAAGTGATAATAAAATGAAAGATGGTGATATTATCTAATTTAAAGTATTGTGAATTCCATAAAACATGTAAATTACGTTACAAGTTTCCATCCCTTTTTTATTTCACTTACATCCCCACACAGAGATTGAGTTTGCATTCTTTCTATATGCTTTTGTTTGTCTCTATATGACAAAGCATCCTGTTTTAGCAACTAGATGAAAAGTAAGTGCTGTTTAAAACTGCTTTATAAATTATTATGATTCATTGACAGTATTTATCTAGAAAAATATAACTATTCATACCTTTGAATAAGTAGTTCCACCTTTTAAAATAACTCATGCTATAGATAATAATTATATGTACAATATCCTCATTTCAGTATTATATATTGCCATGTAAAATTGGAAAGAAAACACAAAGGAAAAAAGGAATGTTTAAAGAAATTAAGGATGTTCACTCCTTAGAATTAAAAATGATGATTGCAAAGGTTGTACCATATGGGAAAAATTGGCTCACTAGAAAGTGTAAAAAGCCTGTAAATACAGAAAGAATTGCCATGACAATTACCATTACAGAAAAAAAAAGAGAGAGACAAGAGGCATAGATAGAAAGAAGCTGAGTGATATTTCTGTTCCCGTAACGTAAACATAAATATCTGGTTTTGCTTATCCCTCCTGTAGTAATTTATCAAACTGTATCTCTGCAACTGAAACCCAACCACGATTTTCACAATTGCAATACATTAATAGTTCAAAAAATACAATTCTATGCTTAAGAGATGTTTTGAGTGATGATGTGGCGTAACAATTGAACCTGAGTCATACCTCCCAGGAAAAGCTATATAATTGTCACTGAATCCAACATGAAACTTTGTTCATAAACCAGTATAAAAGTCTGACCGTGGTGTTTCAATTCTACAAAGTCAGGAATATGCACACAGCACTGAAGTCCCAAAGAGCATTATGGCTTATGCACATGCAACACCTCCAACACAGTCACCTTCAGGTGGAGCAATTAGGTGCAGGAGGCGCCCTGTCGCGGGGCTGACAATCTCCTCCGTTGCTGCATCCAAGCCCACTGGAAAGCTTGAGCAAGACCTGTAGATTTACGTTTCCAATAAGAAATCAAATGGACTTAAGATGCTAACGTATTTTTAGCTAAATAAAAGATAGAATTCCTGATTTACTTACATAAGTAATTCAAAATATTAATAGTTCCAAGAATGAGAGAAGAGGACGAAAAAGAAAAATAAAGGGAGAAAGAGAATCAGTTTCATACTGGTGTTGGCAAAAGCAATAAAAACCTCTAAAACAGGTCTGAACTGACAGCACTTCTCCTTCTATAACTGCAAATGGCAATACTAAAAATTCTGAGATAAATTCAAGCAAAAATACAACAGAGCCCACGTATGACTTGAAATCTGCCAGTGGGGAGAAAACTCAATAATTCTTATTAAACCCACAGCTTAAAGTAAGCTCTGGCTTAGTGGATGGAGAGTTATTTTATGAAATAGGAGTTTGAATAAGAACAGGAGACAGTACATAATGAGGGCATGTTCTAGAAGTGGGTTTGCCAGAATCAATTTTTCCAGATTGGAAGGTGATCCTCGTGGTGAATTCCTATAGAATGTTTTATGACTCTGCTTTCTACTTCCAAAACTCCTTTTCTTCCTACATATCTAGGAACAGAAAACTAAAGTAACAAGTGAAAAAAACCACAGTAAAACTGACTCCAAGAAGACTTACATTAGAAATTTTAAATAAAGGAAATTTGAAGATTTTTCTCAAATTAGTACAGACAGCCATGAGTCAAGTATGAAAGACAACGTTTGAGGCTTAGTTGGAAAGTATTTTAATATTAGGGTTTGCTCCCCTGATCAAACATCTGTATCTTGTTAGAGCAACTGGAGAAAAATGATTGTGGCTAATGTAATTAGAAAAGGAATCTTTGGAAGCTTATTGAGTACAAACAGAATCAAGAAGAATGGTAGAAAACCAGGATCACAAAAGGACAGGAATCAGGGTGGCTCCAGGAGTCTTGAGAGTAGGACTTTAATAATAATTAGAATAGCATTAATAGCAATAGTAATAATAATTTCTATCTATTGAGAGAATACTGTGCAGCAGGTTTTATGCTAAGCACTCTGCATGCATTAAATGACTTAATTCTCATAATTACCCTATGAGATAGTTACTATTATCCCATTTTAAGATGACAAAACTGAGACATAATCATAAGTTCCCTACCAAAAATTCAACAGCTTGTAATTGGCAGGAAGTCACACTCCAGAGCCATTGTTGTTACCCACAGGTCCTCAGTTTCTTTTGATGACAGGAGCTAAGACATTAATTGACTCCAACATTCTTTTTATTCCACCGCTGCATTCAAGGCTCCAAGTACGAGGGGAACATTGGATTCTGGAGTCCAGGGAGCATGCCCTTAAACAGGGCCTAGGGTCTACTCTACTTTCAAGCCTACCTTATGAGGTTACATCAAACCTGATACACATGTGATTATTTGGCCTAATTAGCTCCCTTGGTTAGAATAATGTATTAATGAGTTCAAGATAATAGATTCATCCTTCACTGAAAAAATTGGATTTGACGCACACACACATACACAGAGCAGATAAATGGTGCACACCAATCCCTAACCCCATATGGCTATGCCTAGAATGTGACCAGTGAGAGAGAAAGCAATGAGTTAAGGAAAAGCAACCAGGATTCACCAGGTGCCCTGTCCACCAAGCAATGGGCATTGTGCTTCACAAAGACATTTTCATGCTGTACTCAAAATACCTGGGAATGTAAATGATTAACTACATTTTATAGCTGAGGACATCCTATGTAGAGAGACTAAGAAGTTTTCCAGGATGACACAACCAGCTGGTGGCCTCAGCATGATTTCCACCTGGTGTTTTCTGCTTCCAAAGCTCACATTTCCATTGCCCAGGTACGGCAGCGTGTGCATCTGTCAGCAGTCATAGAAAATTAATGCCACACACTGTTGGTGGGGTGCTGGGGCACCTTCTACAAGAGGGCTGAAGCTCCAATCCTAACTTACCATTTTAATTTCTTCTACACAGAGTGAAGCTGGTGAAGTCATCAGAGTCTCAATGCTTAACCCAGATAGTCCTAGAAAAAGTCAGTGGAATTGTGAAGTGCAAGCAAATTGGAGCCTACTAGTTTTAGTGAACAAGTACAGTTTAATTACCATGGAAATAACTAATATAACTCTAGGCTCCAGCTTCCTGTCTTTTCCCTTGGTGCTCAACACTTGCTCTATCACTGAGCACTTTGATTACTTCTGAAACTTCTGGGCTATATTTAAATTTCTCTCTCAATTCTATTTGTGGCACTGCTTTTAGATTACAGGGTGTTGACGCAAACACAAGTTTAAAACCAAATTCAAGCCCAAAAAATGCATATGTAAAGGCTTCTGCATCAAAGATCCCACGGAGGTAAAAAAGGATGTGCAATTAAGGACCTAATTCACAGGGCAACTCCAGCTGAGAGGGAAGAGGAGGGTAAGGCAGTGGAGGGTTTCAGAGGAAGTGTCTGAGTGGACTCCACAGGGCCAACAATGAAAGCAAAATCAGCCGATGCCGCCATCTGCTCTCCAGAGAACCATACCAACCTCAAGCCGCGAGAGGAAAAAATGGCAATAAAATGTTGAAGCCGTAGAAGTAAACATTTAAATTGAGCTTACAAACCAAACTGCATTAGGTCTAAAGCACATCTTTCTTTCTCCTCAATTTCACTCTCCCTCTGGCCTTCCAGTTGGGCTTTTTAAATTTAACCATAATTAGATATTTTCACTACATTTTTCTGTAATCTAATTTTTCCAGTTCTTCAGAGCTCCTAAAAAGAAATGTTTTATTCTGCAGTTTAAAGAGAAAACTGCATACAACATCTTCCACACGCTGATACAGGCTCTGCCAGGCAGGGTACAAACTGTCCCGCTAGGACGGGAGGCAGGAGCATTGGGGAAGAGAGATCTTCCACGCGACTCACCACTGGAATTTCAGGTGTGGAGTCCCCTGTAGAGGTGGGAAGGGGGATCTGTGGGAGGAATGGTGTACCCTGTGTTGCCTGCACCCCTCTGCACCACTTCAGTGGGTCTTACCTACTGCTAACGTGCCCATTCTCAAGGTAAACCAGATCCAGCCAACTCAGGCCTCTCCACAACACACTTCTGATCCTTCAACATGACAAATACTGTAGTTCACTCTGATTCAGCAAGACACAGAAACAAACTGCCCTCCCCAAACTGCAGAGCCATGCTCTCCCCTCAGCTGAAGTCAATGCGATTACTTGTTAGCATTTTTCCAGTCATCGGTTCAAACATCTAGCCCCTCTCCTCTCTCCAGTCTTTTCTTTCTCTGCAATCCCTTTTACACATTTGGTTATTCTAGAACATTCTCTCAGCTTATCCCCTAGTTAGTTGAGAGTTCTGACCACTGTTTTCATCTTAACAGTTCACCTGGGTCATCAGCCCTTTTCAGATAAGAAGAATATCTAGGACAGCACTATTTAACAAACATATGAGAGCCACATATGTAATTTTTAACTTTCTGGTAGCCACATTAAAAATATAAAAGGAAAGAGGAGAAATTAGTGTTAGTAATAGGTTTAATTTAACCCAATATATTCAAAACAGCATCATTTCAATTTGTGATACTGGCCACATTGTATGTGCTTAACAGCAGTATGCGGCTAGTGGTACCATATTAGACAGAAAAGACCTAGAACACACTGAACTCTCACACTGTGGGACGGACGTCACTTACATTATAATACAGGTGTCATCATCTCCACTTGACAATGAGAAAGCTGAAAGTCAGAGACTTCTTGCAACCACCCCCAGCAATGCACAGCTTGTAAACTGAAGAGCTGAAATTTGAGCTCTGATCCCAAAGGGCATGCTCTTTCCATTCCTCATACATCTCTCTAATTCCAAAGAAGACAGACTCACCAGCCTGGTCCTGTAGCCAGCTACTTCAAAGATGCAACCATCCTCAAGAGCTTCTTCTCTCCTGACAGAAACTATGCATTGATCATTCCCTTCAATCTCTCTGCTCTTGACAGAGAGAAGAGGAGAGAGAGAACTTAACGTCTACAAACTTGCTAGCCCAATGCAGAGCACTTTCAGATCTGTTTGACAAGCTTGCTACTTCACCTTGGCTGCCTCACGTCTTGACGTTTCTTAGTATCCCTCATGCCGGTGTCATGTGGCTTATTTTTCTACCACTCTACTGAAACATTTTTGGAGATTTTTGGTCATCTTTTTCTACCATATCAAGTGGTCAATTCTCAGTCTCCAGTTTCATGGGGGACTCCTTTCCTCTTCAGAATAAATCTCATAATTTTTTTCACCTCCACAAGAAAAACTACAGTGCCTTGAAACTAATAGGTGCTCAATAAATATTGGTTAGCATTTTTTGTAAGTTATTAATCACATGAAGTTTTTACTATTTCTACTGAAAGGTATTCATTAGACTTACATCTCAATTTGCTCTCAATGAAACTAGATCAATTATAGATACATAGGATTTCTGGTTTAGGAAATATTCATCAATCTGCTTTGCTCTCTAAATATGTTTATTTAGAGAACTCTCTTAATGAGAGCTCATCGAGGATTTGTCTAAATAAATGTCATAATCATTTCTGGTCTTAAATGTGGCTATTTCAACTATGGTCACAAAACATATTAGATGGATTTGGATAGAAAAAAATGGAAAACCACTTATTCAGTTCCTAAAACACAATATTTTTCTTATAATAGTTTCATACATATTGATAGTTTAAATTTTAAAAAAAGTATTTGTGAATAGTCTTTGCCTAACGAAGTTTAGCCTGATGACTCTCTCGTTACCCAGCAGCCGGAGCCCTATGTTCCCAGTGAGGGGAGAGATGCCCACGTTGAGAAAGAACCCACACAATTCTCAATAGAAGCACCTTATGCTGAGGGCCTTGTCCTTTTCCTTCATGAGAAAAATGCATGCTCATCTTCATACACCCTGCCCTCCACCTCAAATACCACTGCGCTTTCATCAACTCAGTGTCTACCCAGTATTAGGGTCTCTGTTTCCTCCAAAGACCAGGACTCCCCCAGAATCCTTGCTCTCATATGGCCTAGGCTTTGGGCCCATCAGCCTCTCTATCCCTTTATCACAACTTCAATCTAAGTCCCTCTAATATTTTTCAGGCACTTCTTTCCTTCTCAAACACCTTTTGATATAAGTGGTTCTCTGGAAGGGCACTGACAGCCAGTGGGCTTCCTCTCGGCCTTGATGTGCTTTCAGGTTGCTTACCAAGTGTGTTCCCGGATTCCCAGTGCCTTACTGAGTGCCTAGCATATAGCTGCTGTTCAATAAATAGCTCTAGAAGGAATCAATGACTAAATGGATTAATGATTGACTGAATTATTGAACAGTAGTCTTACAAGATACTCAACAATAAAGAGTCCCATGGACAAGTGACTTGGGGACTATTCCTACCCATACCATCTTAGCACAATGCACACTGGCAAGTTGAAGGAGCAGAGCAGGCAATCCCAAACCAGTATGGCTCCATCAGGACACTATCAGGACCAATAAATAAGGAAGCTGCAGGATCTGGAACATAGTAAGGGCCAAACAAGCTAAAGTTTTCAGTATTGCTTTCAAAGGTAGGCCACACTGTCCTCCACACACACTGCTATGAGAACACGGAGGTAAATCATGTCTCTTCTCTCCTCAAAAATTGTTCTTGTCTCCCTAGAGCCCACAGGAGAAATTCCAAATCACCTGCAAGTTGGTTTCAAAGCCTCTGGTATCTGATCTGGCCCATGTGGTGAGGCAGGCCACATGGAAGATCTGCTGTGCTGAGCACAAAAGCCCCAGGGTTCCCAGATTTGCCTTCAGGTCAACAGCTAACTCAGGGCCCAGAGGGCCGAACCAACAGACAAAGCGGGTTCATACGTGGAAGGTCTGGGTCTGAAGGAATTAATCAGTTTTTGCACTCATGCAGATAAGTGCTATATATGCATAATACATATATCAAATAGCACATTATATAATATTATGTGGTATATCCATGTACATATAAACATACATGTGTATATGGTACGTGTGCTCACATATATAATACATAATTTAAAAACAGGATCCATGATTAACATCCTTACTGTTCCATGGTTATTTCCATTTCCAAGATTAGCCAGTCCTTTTGACATTAGCCAGAGTCCTAATAGATGCTATTTTAAAGGAAACTGAAAACAGGAAAATCTGGTTTTACCACACTATCATTTAATTTTTTCACAGACAAATGTTCTATTAATTTTAGTCTATGCAACGAACCAAACAATTCTAATATTCAGTTGGTTTGGAAAGCATTGAAGAAATGTACAGAAAAGTGCCCGAAATTTGATCAATTTCAAACAACAAGCTGAGCAATATAAGAAGACTGTGGGAGGACCGGGTGGGCCATAGTTCCTTTCTCTCTGAGAGATAGACCAGGCACAGGAGGGTCTTTTGTTTTAGGATTCAATTTATAAATCAAAATGTAAATATTTTAATGTTTTCTGCTATAATCTCTGGTTATGACCAATGACAGCAAGAGTATCTCTATCAGGAGATAAGGAATGAGAGGGTAGAGGGAGGTAGTCTGGGAAAAAAACATAGGAAAGGAAAGGAGACAGGGAGGAGGAAAAGAAGAGGGGGAGAGAGAGAAGCTTGCAGCAAGAAGAAACTGCATATTTTCAGTCTTGATAAAATGCAAGATAGCCACTGTCAGGAAATAGGGAATAGGATGATATGATCAAGACAAAGGATTTTAAACAATATGATGAAACTTTGTAGTTGAACGCAGCTCAGTATGATGCTAGCTTAAAAGAAAATGAGGGAGAAAGTAAATGTATTTTTATCGTTAAGATGTACTTCAATTCTTTCAATTAATGATTTGAATGACAGTTGTGGATGACTAATGAGCTGCAGATGTCCGGCTCCAAAATTGCAAGCAGGAAAAACACAGCTTATCGGTTCTTTTTGAGAAAAGGTAGGCATATATCTCCCCTTCTTTTCTCATAAACTCGCTGTCTTTGTGAAATATCTCTGGCTCCATCTTCAGAGAAGTAATGTGTGTGCATCTTTGAGAGAGAGACGGATCTGTGAAAGCCCAGACTAGTTTACCAAAGCAACTCAACGCCCAGCCTCCCTCCATGATGTGGACTAAATTCCCGGAGTGCCCAGACGGCAAGGAGCAGACTTTCTTTCCTAACTACAGTTTTCTTTGCTGAAATTATTCATGCAAGTTGATAATATATTTATTTCAGGGATAAACACACAAGCTATTTGGGAAGGAATTGTGTAGCGGGGGATATTGTAGGACCAAGGTCATGCCTCCAGAGTTTACTGGAGTGTTTTAGAGGGAAAAAAACAGCAAGGCAGGTATGGTGGGTGGATAGTCAGCTCAAAGTGCTAAAGACGTTTGGATGGCTATTAATCAGCTTTGCATGCCGGAGGCTGAACATTCAGCAGCCCACCCAGATTCAGAATTAGAAAGCTTCACTCTAACATTCTAACCAACATGTGGTTCAGAGCACGCAGCAGTGGCCACTGAAGGGCCTGCTCGAACACAGATTAACAACTAGCAACAGTGGGAGTGCCAAATGTTCCTCATATGAGACGATTTGGCTGACGTCTTGACAGCCTGCTGCCTTCAGCCAGCCTTGCAAAATATCCACAGGAATCCACAGGAATCAGGAATTTTGAGAGAAAGGGTACGATGTAGTTCAAGGTCAAAGAATACAGGAGAATAGAAATCTAGGTTTTCTTTTCCCCTCCCGAGGCCCACTCGGAAACAGATTAAAACTGTTAACTTCACAATTATGAGCATAGCGTGGCTTTTAGTGGCGCCTCCTATAATAGACCAGGGAACTTTTATAGGAGATCTTTAAAAAGCCATCCCATGGTGATTCACCAGACACTCACAGGCAATAATGAAAGTGCCTGAATGCCTTACTATTTCCAATAACAAAAATTTAAATCCAAGAGAGTCAATACTTACATTATTTATTCTTTTCAATAAAAACTAATTAAAGCTACTTAAGTTTTTAGTGATGGGCCTGGGAATGTAGTCATGCAAGTGCAGATTTAGCAGGCCATTAATTGAGTTCTCGATAAGGATCTGAATGAAGAATGAATCAATCGCTTCTGGATATGAGCTCATTTGGCCCCACTGTCTACAAACTGGCAGTGAAGGAAGCCTAAGATTTTGTCTTCTCTCTGTCTTCTTATCTTTCAGCCCCTGGGATACAAAAAAAAAACACAACATTCTTTCAAAGGCATTGCTGGGAGCTCTCAGAGACGGCACTTACATTAGGTTTGTTTTTAATTCCTCAGCTGGGTCATTATTTCTTGAGAATGTGAATGGTGGCAAATGCCAATCAGAAATTAAAGAGAGAGGAGAATTAGTCACAAGATTTAGGTCACTTTTAGCTCCTTTTTTTTCTCTAATGCTGCCTACAACACACTCCAGTTCTATTTTAAAGATATCTTTGCATTCAGAAAAGGATATGGCACAGGGTTGCTGCTGGCTGCTGTGAAGGAAAATTCAAATTCTGGCAAACTGCTGCTTTCATCTGGGCCCTGAACAAAGAAGCTATTTTGAAATTCTGATTGCATCTTGGGGGAAATCAGACGTACCCCAAAATTTAGAACATAAATTTAGCTTATTGCCTCACATTCTGCGTGGAACAGCTGATGTCCCCAGGGAAAAGGTAGAGTCCCTGTACCAGCACAACGTTCTAGAATTCAGATGATATATAGATCAAAAGCAGTATCTCTCTGGTGAAGCTGTGCTTACTGGTCCAGGAAATGTGCTCTCCAGCTCTCGCCAAATGAGCACCAGCAGTACTAACTATAGCGCGATGCTGGGAGTGGGGGCACCGATTGAATTTCACAGTAGTATACTTCAGCTCTGCTTACAGGATATTCCCCCAAGTAATCCAGCTTCTCCTAGAGGAAATATGCACTTAGATAAAGATCAAAATGATCTTTGCTTCCTAATTGTCCATTTTTACTCCTGCTCCTCAAACAAGCGCTGTGGAGGGCATGTCTTTTCCTTGAGAATGCCAGGTCTTCCTTGGCCCAGGAGAATGCCCTGCTCTTCTGAACACACTGGACTCTCTATGCCTCTCTTTCATTTGGAAGAAGCGCGTGATGACTCGTGATATTTCTTACCCTGCTTTACAACTGTTAGCAACATGCAATGCTCAGGACATCCCCACCCGCGCACTTAATTACATGTTCAACTTCTGTCTGCCCCACTGGATGGAAACAGAGAAGGAAAGGGACAGTGAACACCCAGTTTAGTGCATTATCCACAGAACCGAACATGTAGGAAAATAAAAAATGCTGTTTGAATTTATAAAGAAGTAAATCATGCAGCTAGTTTTTACCCCATGATTACATGTACAATGTAACATCCTTGAGGTTAGTAACTATCTGTAATAGCTTATATAATTTCATTTTATTTATCCAGACCAGTACAGTATCTTGTAATATCATGTGCCCAGAACATGATTTTGATTGGCTATTTAATTGAAATTATTTCTCCCATGTGGTGCTGCAATTTTTTTTCTAAAATGGTTGTTCCAATACAGTAGTCTTTAGTGTTATAAATTCCCTCTATTTGGAAGCAACCCTAATTGCCCATGGTATTTTCAGTGAGAAAATGTTGTAAAGGCACAAATTTAATCTCAGTGTCTGGGAAACAGTGAGCAAATCCAGTCAACAGCCCAGTGTTCACATCTCAACATGGTTTTGTTTTTCTTATTTGATGTAGGTCCTCATCTAATCATCACAACAAATGGAGAGAATACAAACAAGTGATTTTTTCAAGTTTGTTCTTGAAGATCTGAAAATGTAAAGGTTCTAGTTCAGTTTGCCTCAAATATAAGCAGATGCAATAAACTACATTCTTTTTTTAAAAAAAAATATTGGCCCTGAGCTAACATCTGTTGCCAATTTTTTTTTCTTGTTCTCCCCAAAATCCCCCAGTACATAGTTTTATATTCTAGTTGTAGGTCCTTCTAGTTCTGTTATGTGGGACACTGCCTCAGCGTGGCTTGACGAGTGGTGCTAAGTCCATGCCCAGGATATGAACCGGCAAAGCCCTGGGCCACCAAAGCAGAGTGTGCAAACTTGACGACACAGCTATGGTGCCAGCCCCCTAAAATACATTCTTCAGTGCCTAATTGTTTGCAGCTCTTTTCTATCGGAGATAGAGACATGTTTTGATTATTTTGCCCACTTTTGAAGAACATAAAACATTGCATGCATGCAGTTGTAGTGATAAACAGCTCAAACGAAAACAAAGTGGACATTTGTGCTGCTATACACATTTAAATAGTTAAGTCCCACAGGGAAAAAATCCCTATGGCTCATTAATGTATATCCTACTAATTGAAGGTAATTTCCATAATTCTGATAGTATCTGGCTGACTGACTTTAGTGCAGTGTTTTTCAATCACAGCACTATTGACATTTGGGCCCGATAGTTCTTTGTTATCGTCTGTCATATTCATTGTGGGGCAGTTAGCAGCGTCTCTGGTCGATATCCACTAGATGCCAGTGGCACCTCCTCTGTAATCACAACTAAAAATGTCTCTAGACATTGCCAAGCGGCTCCTAGTGAGAGGGGCAAAATCACTCCAGTTGAACACAACTGCTTTAGTGCTGTCTTGTAGAAAGGATGCAAAACAAACTATGGCCATGAAAAAGCAGACAGCTGTGCTAAGTATCTTATAAGTGTTGCTACCATTATACTCTAACATCATCCTATTCCAACTAGTCAGCAAAGAAAGCCTTAGGACCACACCATGGCAGACATCTTCCAGAACAGCAATTGCACCTAAAAGAAACAAAGTTACATTTTTAACAGCCCATGATTAAGATTTTTTCCTAAGCTGTGCTGGAATGCTTAACAGTCATCACACAGTGACTATACGTGCTACATTCTGTTGTGTTCTTAAATCATTTTATTTAATGCTCTCAAAAAGCTTGCAAAGAAAATAATGTCAGTCACTGATTATACATGGAAAAAAAGCTTGGAGATGCTGAGATTTGTCCTCGGTCACACAACTGGAGAGTGACAAGAGGGGCTTAGGGTTCTGTACTGTCTGGTTTCAAATTTCATTTTCAAATGTCATTTTTATCATATGATCTCTGTTAGTCTACAGTTGGGCGAACGGGATTAAATTTGTTGACACAGGTCCTGAAATTCAGTCAAGACGATGGTGGTGAAAGCCATGGTGTATGGCATGACAGAGGCAGGGACATCTTTCCCCAAATGTAGCCCATTTCTCCTTCCATCTCTCCTCACCTCTGGTGGCCACCAGATCCAGAGACCCTTCTGCAACACCCCCACCTGCCTGGAGCCTGTTTTCCTCTATGTGTGATCTCAGGAGAAATAGCCTTGGCCAGTAGAAAAGCACAGCCTGAAAGTTGACACCTCAACTGTACTGGGGAAGGCGAGGAGACCTCGGGCCCTTCATTCACCCTCTTCTCCCCAGGCTCACCACAGGGCTCCTCCCCTGAAGGACAGGAGGATGCTCTTGGCTCCAGAGACAGGCAGCCAGGTCAGCTGCCTGATGGAGGGAAGGATTTTCTCAGTCCTTTATACCAAGTAGTTAGTAACTTCTGATGCCTGGTTTCCCATCCTAACCTTCCAGAATTTGAGTTAATGGGGTATTCATACTTTAATTTAGTGCAGTATCATCTGAATTCTAGAATGTTGTGCTGGTACAGGGACTCTACCTTTTCCCTGGGGATATTAGCTGTACATGCAGAATATTAGGCAATAAGCAAAATTTACTTTCTAAACGTTGGGGTATGTCTCCTGTTGACGGCATCTGCAGAGACACAGGGACTGCTAAGGAGCCCTCTCTTCAGCACCCCTAATTGCTCTGTCACCTCAACCCTGATCACTGCTTTGAGTTTCCCTCTTTATTAGCATTTTTTTCTCCTTTTCCCATAACTTGGATCCATTAGCTAGAGATCAAAGCATGAGATTTTCTGTTAGGACCAGATGAGAGGACTTGCCACCGTCCCCTATGGAGGCACTGGTTTACTGAGCGCTAGAGCATCAGGGCCAGGCAGGCTTTGCAGCCTTGAGGAAAGCTCCCCGGAACCCAGTTCCTCCCCTGAAAGTGAGGAGGCTGGGCTCCATCAACCAGAGTCCTTTCAAGTTCTCAAATTATGTCTGCAGCCCATCAGGCTCTGCTCATTGTGCTAATTAGAGTAAGCAGCCCAACACAATCTGTCTGGCTAATGATGTTATGTGAGATGGACAGAGAAATCAGGTCATGAAATAAGCTTATTAATGATCATTAGCATATGTGCCTGCAGCTGTGTACCTGTTTTAGCTGAAGGCAGACCAGCCTGTGCTTCTCTCTCCATTACCTGAGCGTTGAGGGCTGAACAGAACTCCATTAGCACTGAGTCCACACAGGCAATTTAGATTGCATAATTGGTTTAGTTCTGTCATTGCCCTTCAATCTGAATATCTTTTGCAAATCTTTCTCCTCATTCTATGGCTATTCTTGAAAGAGCGCAAGCCCTGGCTACTCAGAGTGGGCCCTGAACCAGCAACATGGGCATTGACCTAGAGCTTCTTAGAAATGCCGACTCTCAGCCCCACCCCAGAAGCATTGCATCAGAGTCTGCATGCATTTTAGCAACATCCCCTGTCAATTCACACAAACATCAGAGTTTGGTTCAGGCCATTGTGGTAGGGGGGCTGCTGTCCCTCTATGAGATTTTGGTGGCCTTAATACAATTTAACTCCCAAGGGAAACAGTTCTTACAGAGAAATTGCAATCCTCAAAAATTCACATGATGAATTCCTAACCCCCAGTACCTAGGAGTGCAAACTTATCTGGAAAGGGGGTTGGTCATTACAGGTGTAATTAGTTAAGATGAGGCCATCCTACAGTAGAGTGGGCCCCTAATCCAATATGACAGGTGTACTTATAAAAAGGGAAAATTAGGAGGCAGTCATGAACACAAGGAGATCACCACTTGAAGATGAAGGCCGAGATCAAGGCGATGTTTCCACAAGTTCAGGAACACCAAGGATTGCCAGCAAACCCCCAGAAGCTAGAGGAGAGGCCTGGCACAGATCCTCAGCGCCATAAAAAGGAACCAACCTTCCTGACACCTTGATCTTAGACTTCCAGCTTCCAGAACTGAGAGCAAAAATTTCTGCTGTTTAAGCCCCCCAGTCTGTGGTCCTTTGTTAACAGCAGTCCTAGCAGACTCATACAACAGTGCAGGGCATTGAGCGAGACACAGCTTCTCTAGGCCAGGATTTCCTCTCTTAAAAATAGGGGCCAGGGGTTTCTTTTCCCAAGTTGCTGTGGGCTTAGAGGAAGCATCTATAAAGAACCAGCCAGGTGCCTGCACACAGGAGAACCCCAGGTGTGGTATCGGTAATTCTTTTGCGAGCTGAACTTCTCTGGGGCAAAATCAGAACAGATGACCATGGCCTCCTGTTTGAGAACGGCAGTCTGGGGAGTAGTTCCTAAGAAATCAGCTGTTCACCAAGACGTTTTCAGGCTAAAATCAATGAGGATGAATGTTAATATGTATTCATAACATAGAGAGTTAATATTGACAAATGGAAATGGCACACAATAGGATATATTGGAGTATATGAGGAAGCCATTTGGTGTAAACCTAATTCGGCCTGACTTTGTTTTTCCAAAAGGGCCTGACTGTGGCTGTTGAGCACGCATTGCATATCTGCTTTAAAACATTTCCTATGGTAAGAACAAATGCCCTTAAGATAAAGGTGCAACTTCCCCCCACATTGGCATTTCCTTAGGGATAAGCATCTTTCCTTAGGCTAGGAACTGATTGCTGTGCTCACCTTTGACCACCCAGCTTACCTGTGACCACCCAGCTCAAGACAACAGACCTGCCACCCTGCTGTGTTCACCGAGACAGCAGACCTACCTGCTGTGTCCATCAATCACCGTGCCAACAGAGCAGTCTTGCAACTGTTGTAAAAAGGACATTTCAACCATATGTGAAACATCCCATTTGGGGGTATATAACCACTTTGTGCACCCCACTTCTTCCGTGCCCTTTCTTCCTTTGGGAAGAAAGGACCCGGGCCATGGTCCTCAGATTTTAGCCCAGAATAAACTCACCCAAATTTTCATTTATGGATTGGTTATGGATTATTTTCATCGGCAATATTAAAACAAAATCACTGTCCAGGCGAATGAGACTGTCTTCACACTCCCCAACCTGCAAGTCACTCCAGGGGCCTCGCAACAGCATCAAATAAAATGGCCAACGTGTTCACCTGTGTGTAGATTCTTTTGCTCCTGATTCCTCCAGAAACTGTTTAGAATACTGGGACTTTCCTTCTCTCCACTCTTAACCACCACCACATGACTGCACAACTCTTTCCACACCCTGAGAGGTTTCCCAGGATGCAGGACTTCCATTGCTAAAACTGGGAGAATCTCAGGCAAAATGGGATAAATTGTTCACTGTTAAGGGTGAATTTTATTTTCCCTCCAAATTCACGTGCTGAAGTCCTAACCCCCAGTATCCATGAATGTGAACTTAATTGAAGGTAGAGTTGTTGCGGGTGTAATTAGTTAACATGAGGTCATCCTAGAGCAGGGTGGACCCCCAACCTGACATGAGAGGTGTCCAAATATAAAGGGGACATTTGAGACTGTCATGCATACAGGGAGAATGCCATGTGAAGATGGGTGTTATACTGCCAAAGGCCAAGGAATTACTAGAAGCAAGGAGAGAGGCCTGGAACAGATCCTTCCCTCACAGCCTCAGAAGGAACCAACCCTGCCGACACCCTGATCTTAAACTTCTAGCCTCCAGACTGTGAGACGCTACATTTCTGTTGCTTAAGCTGCCCAGTTTGCGGCACTTTATTACAGCAGCCCCCGTAACCCAGTGTAGTCACCCTAATTGATATCGACTCCATAAGTCTGAGATAGTCCAAACTTATAAATATTTTCTCAGAAGTGCTGCGCTCCATAATATCAAAGAGACAATAAGAAAAGAAACAAAAACTCACATTAAGAAGAAAGCTTCCTTTCTGCTCTTCATTCCGAGTCCTCTGTGGTCAGATGGGCTCCTTGTGAGATCCTTCGTTGCCATCTCCTCTCAGTGCCTTGGCTTTCTTAGAGGTCGGATAGGAGCTGTACTTGTCTTTTCTCCATTATCCGAATTCTCATAAAGCCCTTCACTACTTCAGCAGGATGAAGTCAGGGGTGAATGATATCTGCAATAACAATAAAATATGAAGATATATTTCACAGCCCAGGACAAGTTGGCAGAACCAGATTGTATTAAAATAGGCAGCTCTGTATGTTTAAGAAACTGTAATTTTACATCTCCAGCAGAGGTGCATTTTTTGCTGGATACTCTTTCACAGTGACTCAGACCCTAATTTATTATTTATGTGGTTTGAAAGGTGCCAGTTGTTTGTCATTTTAAAGAAAGCATTGTTACATACCAGTATTGTGCTGGAAACTTTAAATATATGAAAACAACTAATCCTTAAAATAATATACAATTTTTATGCCCATTTAAGACATAAGAGATTGAAGATCAATAAAGATAAGTGAACTACCTAGAGTCCCAGGGCAAGTGTAAAAACTTTTTGTTCCATGTTTTCTTTATATGAATTGTTCGAGTAAGATCTGTCTTACATACTTTTGTATACTCAGTCCTAGCACCATTCTTTGCTCAAGGAAGGCACCCAGTAAAATAGTGGTCAAGTCCATGGAACTCAATGGATAACATCCAAAGGACTAAGTGTTGTCTCTCCCATCCCTTCCAAGCACTAGGGATGATAACTTCTCATTCAAAGAATGGAACAGAAGGCAGCCCAGCTGTGGTGCACCTGCCGCGTGGACTGTAGGCAGATGTGACAGTTCTGGGCCACCAGCAGCTGTAACAGGCTCAAGGGCTTTGGCTTTGGGTAGTTTTAACAAGTGACCATGAATGCCTAGACAGTGATGGGGGGTTTTCAGCATCAGAAGCAGCCAGGCCCCACAATGCAGGGATCTGACTCCTCCACTGAGGGACTCTCTCTCTCTCCCGAGACACTGTGGAGGGAGGGAAGAGGGGACAAGGGTTAAGGGCATAGACTTTGGAATTCCAGACCCAGCTTCAAACCTAGCTCTGTACCTCGGTTTCCTAGTGCGTGAAATGAGGTTACAGTGGTATCTGCGTCTCAAAGTGCTTCTGAGGATTAAATTGTGTGCCTTGCAAGGACCCTGGTCCACCATAAGCACTCAGGCAGTTAGTAGCACCCCCTTCTCCTCTCCTACCAGGGAGGGACTTATTGGACCCAACCCCTGAGAAACGACCCCTCTGCACTCTTCCCTTTATGCCCTGAACGCACCCTGCATCTGAAGGCTTAGATCCCACTGGCTCTTCCTTTGGAAAAAGAATTTAAAACTTTCTTTACTTAGAAATCCAACCTTGATTTACTCGAATATATGAGTGATCATTTTTGCAGAGATCTTGGAGATCCAGACTGCCTAAATACCACGACACCCCAGCCTGTTGGGCTCCGTTGCCACTCCAGGCTGGCCGCATCAGGCCAGCCGGTGCCACAGGCTGCATTTCAGTGGCTGTGCTTTCCGCCTGCCCCTTCCAATGACATTAAGACGTGTTCCATTACTGAAATGTACAGAGAAGAAATGACTCATCGCTGTGCTTATGATGTCAGTTCCACAAGCTAGAGTTCCACTTCCTACAAGCGTTCTCTGCCGTGTTTGTTGACATTAGGAAACCCATTCCTCTCTTTCCCTAATAGTTCACAAACCAAAGCAAGTGAGAGGAACAGTCCATGTGGGCCTTGCAGGAGCCTTGTGTAGAGCGGCCAGCAGCGCAATCTCATCCCTAAGTCTGATTTTCAAGGAACAATAGGCAATTGGTTTCTTAGACAGCCAATGTAATTTGTAGCATTGTTCTTGGGAACAGATTTAGATCCAAACAAAAATATAGGTAACCTTCTGAATAACTGTTGGAAGAAAACGGTGTGTTCTCTCAGGTTCCTAAACCTTTGGGCATCCAGACACCAGTGTTCCTTGAAAGTGTATCAAGTATTGACTTCTCACAGTATAACTCAACAATTTTTTTTTTAAATCCTTCTCTCTAAAAGAGAATTTCAATGTCAGGGTAGGATTTTTCTACTTATGCTTTGTAGTTACATTTTTTATGGAACCTGTTTCCCTAGCATAGGAACATGAACTGTCGAGGCATAAAGATTCTTCTTAAGTAAAATGACAAAAGAGAGCATGCATCAAAATCGCCTTGACCGTTTGCGGTCTTTCATCATGGCACGTTCAGAAAACATTTTTCTTCATAGCATATATTTAAGCTTGTCAACGGAGGGATTCTAGTAATACTAGGTATTATTGGGTTTTGCAAGAAGACAATAACTTCAGCGAAGGCAAAATTTATATCCTTTGGCTCAGCTCTAACTTATCTGCAAAGAGTCGTTATGTAAAAGAACAATGGCCCATAAAACCAGATGTGTCTTAGAACAGATCAGTTAGAACAGGCTGCCTATCTCCACATCTGTTCTCTGTGCCATATTTAGGGTTACCTGCCCCCTTGTAAGGAGGTGCTGAACCCCAAGTTCTGGGTCCTCTCCTCTGCACCATAATCTTTACTCTGTCTCAGAAAGCCTTCTCCATAGACAAACATAGTGCCCTCATCCCCGTGTCTACTTACATGGTAGCAGTCCCTTAACGTAACAAAGTGAGAATTTCTCTCTTCTTTTTATTGATGTATTTTCTAGTCCTTAAGCAGGTATAAAGCACTCCCCACATGCCTGATTCGTTGTCACAAAGCCAACCTTTTCTTCCTTTTTCCTCATCCTAATTCTCAGCATATCATATGCTGTCTGACAGTTGATTGTCCTTGTTCAAAGTTTTCTACCTACGTTTCATCCTAAAATTCAAGCTCTTACAAAAGTAATATATGACACTACCTAAAAGATATGTTCCCATTGGCTAAGGCTGCCAGGTTACTGTAAGGCAGTAAGGCTTCACGATAGACTCAGCACATGGAGACTTTGTGCTATATTAGCGCAGTGTGAGCACTTAGATGGGAGCTACTAATGCAGGGTGAGCACTTCTATGGGATTTACTAATGCAGTAGGAGCACTCACTTGGGAGCTACTAATGCAGTGGGAGCACTCACATGGGAACTACTAATGCAGTGGAGCACTTACAAGGAGCTACAAATGCAGTGGGAGCACTCACGTGAGAGCTATGAATGCAGTGGGAGCATTTACATGGGACCTTAATTTGGGCTCAACCCCAAAACCGTTACATGCCCAGTGGAGGTGTTTGGACAAGTATTTAACCTAACTCCCAGTTGACTAAGCTTTGGAATCCATGAAATGATATATGTGAAATGTGTAGAAGTATTTTTTACATATCATACAAATCTAAAATATATTTTTCATGTATCATACAAATATAAAGTTACTTACAGTGCATGTACCTAAGGGCCATTTATGTGTGTGTAGTTCTAACTATGTATACAGATAAACCATTCCATGATATTTTGGAAGTTATTAATCCATGACATACAGGGTATTGCTACAAATGAATCGAAATCTACTCAACACCTAACACAAATGTTACATTTAGTCAGGTTTCTAAATTTAACTTTAGAGTAATATTCATGTGAAATTCCCCACTACCTTTGAAACTCATTGGTAGTCACAATATGGCATCCAAAAGAGATGAGCTAAAGCCTACAATTTTATAAGTTCTAGCTTCTTGTGAGGGAAAATTCTGAGAACTGTAATGTGCATTCTCTGAGCTAATTTCCAAACCAAGTCATATAGTTAAGACGTAAACTTATATTTCTACACAATTGTTTGTGAGTCTAGAGATGTATATCAATTATTAATGTTTTGAAATTAATAGCTTGGAAGATAGAAACATCAACCAAGTGCCTGTCTTCATTTGGATCTAGATGGCTGCCTCTGGATATGTGACATTTAAAATTAGCTTTCCCTCCCCTCTTAAAAACAATGTAGTGAAGGAGATACAAGTCAAATCAGAAATTTGATATTTAACAATCACTTTTTTCTTTACATTGTCTGCTTGTGAAAATGTATATACAAAATCTGCGAAACTGTAAACTTGGGCAAAACTTTCAATGGGAAGGCATAAAACATCTGTAAACGTGACATTCAAGAATCCAAATATCCAGGCTTTAGGTACAGCCTGTCCTGAGTAAAATGCTTCCCTCATTCTCTAGGCAACCACTCACAAGTGTCTGTGGCACCATCAGGTAAATGTCATAATTTCTCTTTAGACCTGACAACTGATGGTGGTAAAAAACAATGACACACTATTTTAGTTTCAGGGTCTAATCAGTGTATGACCTCCTGATTAAGAGCAAACGTCCCCCAGTGAGTCACATGTAGGTCCTAGTTCCGTCTCTGCCACTTGGTACACTTTTGAACTTGGACAAGTTTCTTAATTTTTGAGTCACAGTTTCCTCATCAGTGAAATAGAGGTAATATGAAATACCAATACCTGGTCACCAAGTTGTTGCAAGGATTAAACAAGATATTGCACGTAAAATGCCTAGAAAGTTTTGAAAAGTCTCCGTACACAGTAGCCATGACTATAATTATCTGTGTCCCATGGATCCCCTATCAATGGATGTCACAAGTCCCAGAGCCATGCCTGTAATAGCAAAGGTTTGGTTACTTCCTCATCTGGCATTTCTCCCCTTTTCATACGGAAGGTTGCACAGCCCCTGGAGAATAGCTACTTAGCTCCTTCCTGAAGGGTCTCTCAGCCAATGTGATCCCCAATTATCCCAGACTGGAAACAACTTTTCCACTCTTCACAGTGTCTGCTTCCCTGAGTAGCATGGACATTTTCCCTGAGAATAAAAGTTTAATTTTTGACATATTATTTCTTGAAAAACAAAAGCTTCTCCCAAGTAGCCAATCAGAGCAGAGTAGCAGCCCACTATGCGGCTTCTGTTGCCCACTGGGAAATAGAACTGTGGACTGGGCCCTCATAAGCCACTTGGGGACCTCGGGCATTGTCTCTGTCTCTGGACCTCACCTAACACACAGCAAACATCTTGAAGTGTTCCCCCATCCCACATTAATTATAATTGATATAGAGTTCTATGAGTTGAGTTACAGTTAACTGGCTGTGTCACAGCTATATTTTATAGGCAGTTAAGCATTCTTCAATTTTTTAAAATTATTTATTGAAGTCATATCATGTTACAACATTGTGTCAATTTCATGTGTACATTACTGTATTTCAGTTTCTCTGTTGACTACATCATGTTCACCACCAATAGACTAGTTTTTATCTGCCACCATACATATGTGCCCCTTTACCCTTTTTTTGCTTCCTCACCCTCTTCCCCTCTGGTAACCACCAATCTGTTCTTATCTCTGTCTTTGTCTGTTTATCTTCCACATATGAGTGAAATCATAGAGTCTAGTTTATTTTGCTTAGCATAATGTCCTCAAGGTCCATCCACGTTGTCACAAATGGCACAATTTTGTCTTTTTTATGGCTCAGTGGTATTCCATTGTATATATATACCACATCATCTTTATCCATTCATCCATTGATGGGAAGTTGGATTGCTTCCACTTCTTGGTTATTGTGAATAAAGCATTCATTAATTTTGATTTTGGAATCTCTTTTCATGTTTTTGAGCCATTTTCCCAAAGTACTTTTCACACACACATTTTTCCACAGTAACATTTTCTTAGGACTTTGAAAAGACCACATGTATATTGTGCCTTTGACTAGAGCTAAACAAAGAGCCATCTGCAATGCAATAAACAACTTGTGCCAGAAAGTAAATCAATATACTGCTTCCTTCATTGAGAAAGTTTTGCCTGTTAAAAAATAAAAAAATAAAAAGTCAGATGAATTAAACAGTATCTTTAGTGAAATGACTGTATTATATTCTGGCAGAAGTTCCTTATGGCATTGCACACTGGTAACAAACAGATCCTGCAGGCAACCAGTCCCCAGAACACATGTTGAGGGTCAATGCCTTAGACAGGACAGCTTTTCTCACTAAATCAACTCTGAAATGCTCCTTGGTCACATCCAGATATGGTGCTATCGTGGCCGATTTTATGCCTCAACCTGAATATACATAAGCACATTTACTCTAAAGCCCTAATCAATATTTCTCAAAATTGTGTGGACCTAAGAAGCATTCGGGGAGTTTGTTGTGAATATAGATTCCAGGGCTCTATTCCTGTTAATTTAGTGGGGTTGTTCTAGGGCTCCGGTATTTGCATTTTTAAAAAGTACACCCAGTAATTCTAATACTGTGATCCATGAGAAACACTGCCCTTCAGGCTGTGCTATCAAAAGTGCCTCTGATGCTTCATAAATGGAGATGACCCCCCTGGTCACCCACAGAAGATCCTAGAGAAATGTTGAGGAATAGCAAAGACACAGACAGACCCTGAGGTCACCAAGAGATTGGACCAATATCAGCAACCACCATCCATCTTCTAGAAGAATTCTTATTCAATGAAAAACTAAACTACATATTGTCGTATTTTTCTGCCATTTACAGCCAATCTTAAAATATAATTTTAAAACATTTTCTCCTCGGAATCATCCCTGATTTCTCTCTCTCTCTCCACATGCTGACTTCTCACTAGAATGTTTTCCATTTCTGCTAAACATTTTGTCACCTCGTATCATTTTCCTTGTGCTGCTCTGTTCTATGGATGGCAATTTTTCCTTCCCAATAACATTTTAAGTGATTTTGGAAGCGTCTACATAGTACCAGCAATGTTGTAAGCCCTATCTTGTATCATAAAGTCTGGACTGGTGATTCAATTCAAAAGGCCCACCTCTCTCAGCTTACCATGTGCCACTCTCCCTGTAGCCCTGAACACTCCACCACGGGAGTTTTAGAATTCCTTGAATCCACCTTGCTGTCGCAGGGCTGTTACACATGCAGTGTCCCTTCCCCTGGCACACTCTTCCTCATGTGCTTTCCTTTCCCAATCCCCACTCATCCTTCAGGTTTTACTGTGACTTTATCCTACTCTCAGGTTAGGTACCCCTTTCACATATTCCCACAGGACATTGAATTTTCTTGATCTTACTTATCATACAACTAATTACTGGTTAGTCATCTGTCACACCCACCAACCGACACAGCTCTACCTACGAATGTGGGGAAAAATTGGATTATGTCTATGTTGCTGACTGAATCCCTAGCCCCTAGTCCAGTGACTGACACATGGTCAGAAATCATCAATGCTGAATGGAGAAAAGGATAAATGAACAAACGGTTCAAGTTCACAACCTCTGGCTGTGACTTTGAAAATGGTACTCTGTTTCCTACCATCCTTTAGAGTTGTCCCGCTCTTCAGAGATGATATCCCTGAGACCCAAACAGCACATTGGATCAGGTATATCTTTCTGAAAACATTTCCTGAGCCATATGGAGCCCCAACTGCAACAGCATCATAGAAGGAAACCATCTTTGAGGCAACAGAACTCAAGAGGCACGATCAAGCTCACAATTAATGGTTCTGAGCAATGTTTGAAGGTACCCAGAAGAACACTGATGCAACCTTTGTGTTCATTTTCCTATCACATTTAGGAAATAACCCTTTTGACAGTTAAACAGATTATTCATTAACCCCATCACTCTCACACTGATTCTTTATTATAAATATCTGCAGGAAAATATCCTCAATTTTAAACCAAAATCCTATGAAATGAATGGAGGAGTTGAGGAAGACAGTCAAATCAGGTGAAGACCTAGGACAACGTGGGCCACCAGCAGGGACACACCTGAGTCAGCAATGGAGTGGGTCTAGAGTTAGATGACTTTGGAGAGTCTCTTCATTCTTCAGCCCCCAGTGTTTTCATGTCCTCATTTGTACAATAATCATGTGTGTTGACTCAGGGCAGGTGTGGTAGAGCTGGATTCTAAAAGATGTCTGAGAGTCTTTCCTAGTCTAACATTCAAGAGTGTTACTTACTCTTTCTATGAATAGGATCAAACTGTCTGAATTGTCTCAACGAACACACTTTTACTTTTATATTTTATTCTGCACACCAGAAAAGGAAAGTACAGTCGTTCCTCCTTACCCATGGTTTCACATTCCATGGTCTCAGTTACCTGTGGTCAACTGTAGTTGGAAAATATGAAATGGGAAATTCCAGAAATAAACAATTCATAAGTTTAAATTGCATGCCATTCTTAGCAGCATGATGAACTCTCATGCCATCCCACTCTGTCCCACCCAGGACAGGACATGACTCATCCCTTTGTCCAGCAGATCCACACTATATATGTCTCCTAACTGTTAATCACTTAGTAGCCATCTCAGTTATCAGATAGACTGTCTCAGCATCACAGTGCTTGTGTTTTACTTTACTTTATCTTGCTTTACTTAATAATGGCCCCAAAGCACAAGATTAGTGATGCTGGCTATTGGGATATGCCAAAGAGAAGCTGTAAAGTGCTTCCTTTAAGTGAAAAGGTGAAATTACTTGACCTAATACGGAAAGAAAAAGCATAGTAGGCTAAGGTTGCTAAGATCTGTGCTGTTTTATTACAGTATATTATTAATTATTCTATTTCATTATTAGTTATTGTTGTTAGTCTCTTACTGTGACTAATTGATAAATTAAACTTTATTATAGGTATACATGTATAGGATAAAACAGTGTATACATAGAGTTTGGTACTCTCTGCAGTCTCAGGAATGCACTGGGGGTGTTGGAATGTATCCTCTGTGGGTAGGGGGGACTACTGTAACGACCTAAAATGTGGCAAGTCAAACAATAATTAAGGACACTACAAAGATCTCCCCAGTTGTACAAGTATGGATACCTTGAACTGAGTATTTTTCCCAATAATTTCCTTGGGAATGCATGTACTCTTGTGATCACCATAGACTCTTCGAGGCAACTCTATGTTTACTCAATTTTGAGCATGCTTTCCTAGAAGAGATTTGAAGCCACTTTGGTTGAACTAACTTTAAAAATACTGCTGCTACCAGTGAAATGCATTAAAATTAAAAAATAGATACTGCCCTTACCACATTGTAAATAGTTTACATATCACAATTTATATTTGAATATGAAAATGTTTGAAGACCTTCTTAGCATGATTAAGAAGAGACAAGGAATAAAACACATTGTATCATAACCAGCCTCATTTCGTAAAGAAGATATTTTCTCGTAATGATTTTCTGACAAAATTAACTAATGCCCAGGCCAGTGCATCAAGAAATAATGATATTCTCACCATCACACTTTCTGACTAGGATAAGACTTTCAATGCAGCTTTGCCTCTGAGGAGATAATTTACTGACTGGAAAATGTGGCAGTTATATATTTCATTTTATAATAATTAAAATTACTTTTTGACTTCTACACAAAGAATCAATGGTATTTCTTATTAAATTTAATCTTGAAAAGAGGGAAAAAATCCTTTTATTACTAGACCCGAGTACAATATGCTTCAAAATTTCCTCGAGTGCTCTCAGCACCCCATGGTCAATTGTGAGGAATAATAAATGGTTGGATATCAATCTCCCTCTTATGGGGCCTATGCAGGCTGGGAGAGGCGTAAGTCAGCAGACAGGATTCAAGAGTGTGTCTCCAATAACAGCCCAGGGCAGGGTAATATATCAAAGTTAGCGCAAAGTAGGAAAAACTGACAGTTCAATTTCATATCAAAGTCCTTGAGGGAAACTTGATTGAGTGAAAATAAATACCATCTACTTTTTATTGTATGTGTAACCAAGGTGCTGTACAGTCTTCCTAATAACCACAAAATTATTTTAAAGCTGAGGATATTGAGGCTCTGAGTAGTTAAAACTCATTGGTTATATGGGAATTGAGCCAACGTGGAGTAATCCCAGTCTCTCTGCCACTCTGGAAATCTTTCTAGCATGCCGATGTTGCCTCCCCAGTCCAGAGGAGAGGAGGCCAAACGTGAACTCCACATGGGAAGAGGACAAACAGGTTCGCAAGGAGAGGCAGAACCAAGCCTCAGGTGCAGGCAGGAAATGAATGCTCATAGAAAACATCTAAGAAAATCCTGAGCCTTTTGCTGCAAAAGAGCCTGAGATGCCTGCCACAGGTTGTTCTGAACCTCGGGTCCCCAGTCCAGGGATGTTTTGGCCGGGTTCAGACTCCAGGTAAGGAGCCAGAAACATGCAACCTGAGCATCAGATCTTAAAACTTAAACGACCAGGCACTGCTGTCATTCTCTACTGAGCGTGTAACCAGAGAATCTGAATCCTCATAGGAGTTAGGTTAAAAAGAAGGAGAAAAGAACCAGCAGTTCTAAACACTAATCAGTGAAACAGATTTTGCGATTGATGAACCCTTCATCTTCTGGAGTGGGGAAGTCTTGTCTTCCCTGAAGTCTGGAGCAATTACTAGCTGAACTGGCATGGTTCTGTTCTAGGAGTATGTAAGGTTTCACATCTAAAAGTCCATTTTTAAAATTCTTTTATCAGACCCCCTACTAGATTACTCTCCTCAAACATTAAAAGAAAGAAGATTGAAACATGGAATGCTCTGCAGTCAGAAGAGCCACCGATGAACAGCAAGGTAAGAAAAATTATTCCTCGCTCAGTTCCCTTGAAACAAGAATTCTTTTACATTATTTCTTTTTAAACTAAAAATAATACTTCCTTTTTTCTCCTTTTCCTTGCAATGAAAGCAATAAATATCCATTAGAGAAGAATTATAAAGCATAGAGAATTTAAGAGAATGACAGAAATCCACATTTTACTACTCTGATATGTAACAGCCACACTTCATTATATTCTTTCTTTGTGGATCTTTGCTTCTGAAAGGTTTGTGTTCATTTAAAAGAATGATTAGGAAGAAAATAATTCACCTCTGGTGATAGGGCTTGAGGAGAAACACAGCTGGAGAGGAATTCTTGGCAGCAGGGATAGCTGACAGACCTCTAAGGGTAGTGGTGGCCAGTATTAAAATGTAGAGTATTGGCTGCCTTGTGATATAGCGTCACCAACCACCTCCATTTGCCCCCAACCTTCAGCAAAATATTCTCTATACAATGCCTTCTCTTAGTGACATTTTGCCTGGAAAGAAAGGGAAAGAGGCACAATAATCAACTTTCTAGTTGAATTCAGATGGAGAGAATTTCACACTCACAGGAGCAAAGTTTCAGAATGGAGATGGAAAAATCAGTAGAAAAATCATATTGACTAGAAAACTGCAACCCTCAATGGATCTCTAATGGTTTGGGGTAGGATCTTGGCCTCCCTATTCTACAGAAGTATCTTAAGACAGATTTCTGAAACCATTCATGGGAAGATGGCTCTAAAACAGTGTAGGACCTGGGGAAGCAAATGTTGCTAAGAAATCTCATCCAGTCTCAAGCAGCCCCATATTGAGGATGGTACCCTAGTAAATAAAACACAGCTCAGCAAAGCAACCAAAAATAACTCAAAATACTTTAAATGTTCATGCAGTCTTTCAAAGCAATGCCCAATAGAGTTTGAATCTGGGCTATGACCTTGGGAGAGTTACTATCTTCTCTGCACTTCACTTCCTCCTTCATAAAATGGAGATGGCAATACCACACTCACACTGTGGTTGTGTACATACACCAACTAAGGGCATGAGGTGACTAGCACAGTGCCTGGCACCTGTTGGGTAACTCACCAACATGGATCCCTCCCCTCCTTTGGCAGCAACTGAGCTGGGATTTGCTAATACCCTCATGGCTTTCAGCAGTGTTCTCAGAATTGCCATTTCCCCTGGTGTGAACTTTCTTGTTTTAAATCTCACCTCCCTTGGCTCAGATGCTCAGTGCCTTGTAAGGTGGTAACATCATAATTTAATATTTGGCAGCAACAATATGCCAGTGAAAGAAAGCTTAAGCAGAACTTTGGGTCTCATCAGCCCCTACTTGGACTATCATTCTGTACACTTTCTAATTTCACACTTTGGAGACATCTAAATCAAATGGAACAAGTTCAAGGGAAAAAGTTAGTAAGAAGCAGCTCCCAGTTGTGCTACATGTGAAAGATTTGCAGGAATTGTGATGAAGAGCAAAGAGGAAAGAAGACTCAAGAGACTATAGAATCATTGTCTTCAAGGACCATAACCTGCTATTGATTCTCTAGTACTCAATATTCAGTAATTTTCAATTGGAACATAGTGGTGTGTTCTGTAAGAGTGAATTATTGACTCACAGGATGGCTTCAGAAGCCACTTCCTTAGTTGCAACCCCAAGAGAAGTACAGCTCTGTCTCCCTGACACCTAAAATCCGGAGGGTTTAAGAAACAGAGAGACATTTGAAATTGAAGAAAGATGGCCACTCTTAACAATGCCCAGGGATCCATGTGGTTGACATCATTGTAAACTCTGACAAAAAGGAAGCTATACCATTACCTGACTACAAGGGATGTGTCATGACCAAAAGAGCAGTGATATAAAGTAAATCTCATGTTGATTTTGATCCAAATTCTCTCTGAATCATTTTTATTTGCCCTCCAAATGACTAAAGACTGAGGGGGAAAAAAGACAGTAATCTTACCTTGATCTCTATTATCTCAAAGGCTGGAACCATTATCTCAAGGGTAAAGACCATTGAGTATAAGGCACAAGCGAACGTATTTATTCTCAATGTAAAACGGAGCCAGAGAAGTGGAATGGTAAGCTAAATTATCTCAGTAGAAAGTGAGTTCATCATTGGATGTATTCAAGCAGAGGCTGTGTGCACACGTAGCAGGAATGTGATATAGAAGCCTCAATGGCCTCATATACCCCAGCTGGATAAGCTTGAGGTTTTCATCTAAGTCTGAGAAGTTATATAATTCTAAAGGAGGAAGCTCAATAGAGGAAACTTCAAAGGAAGTAGCAAAAGAAGACCACAGAATTGCAGGTCAATGTTGCAGGGATCTTGGATCTGTCAAGATCCTATGGCATCCCCCACACGGCACTGCCACAGGTTATAGGAGTGGGGGTATTTTACCTACTACTTCTATCTACTGTGTCATTGGGGACCATATGTCAGAAAGTCAGTCACTGATGTCTAATCCAGGAAAGACACTGACTCTCCAAATTCCTTGGTCTAGGAACTTTAGGCCTGAGAGAGACACTTTGAAATGCATCGATCCTGCCCTCCAGAATTTGTGTCCCACTGAGAAAAAAATGCATTGGGGATTCCAATATATCCTCATATTTATCTCCAGATTACAACTCCTACAGAGTAAGGAACAACAGAGTGTTCTGAAGAAAGGGGTGTGGAGGCCAATGAACAGACCAGGTTATTCAGTTTTCAATGGAAAATATGAAAGAATAGTGACCTCTCTTTTAATGAACAAGGTACGAGAGTCCTGATTCCTTCTCTGCTTGTAGGGTCTGTGCATTTGGATTACTCTTCAGCCTGTGTCCTCAATATTTTCTAAAATTCCCAGTAAGATCATTCGTGGAAAATATTGTCCTTTTTTATCATCAATATTTCAACAGATTTGAAGTTCAGCCTGGGCCTGCCATGCTGAGGAAGATAAAACAGGGCCCATGATCCTCCCTGAGCTGGGATGCTCATCTGAATGCCACTTCCACTGGAAGAATTCAGAAATCCCTGACACTCGGGCCATTTCCAATTTGCCCACTTCTAAACGAATTTCCTCAGCTCTCTATGAGCATTTTGACAGCCTCCAAACACCAGAAGCAGGTGTAGGAAGCTGCCAGAAGGAGGAATCTAAGACAGCTGTACGACAACCTCATGTCTGCATGTATGGGCTCACAGAAGAGCCGGCAGCACCACCTGAGTCCTGCCCTGCTGAAACAGACAGCTTCTAGGAAACAAAAAGGCATTTGTTACCCCATGTTGTTTTTGCATAATTCCACTTGCCTATGAAATGCAGCATGTGTCCAGTTCTGTTTCCTTGTTCTTATCCAGCACAATGAATATATCATTCCATCAGCCCGCAGCTTAGAGCCGATTTCACTATCATCATTCGTTTAGGGCTAATAGTGTTTACTGAGGCTTTCACAGGGCTCTTTGTGACATGCAGCAGAAGCCAGCCTAGCAACTGTAGCTAACGGGCTTGGAGCAGAGCTGTTCCAATGCAAACTCACTAGCTCACAGCATCTCAAGGCATTTGGCTAGTGTGCTCTGAAAAATCAAAACGTTCTAACAAAGGAAAATAAACTGCTAGTGACAAAGACAGACGAGGAAAATAACAGGCAACACATGGAGAAACGTGAGTGTTTTCAGCAGCCTTAGATGAAGAGGCGGGAGGAGGGGAAAGGAGGCCATGTGGCCCATTTATCAGGTCACAGCCATGGGAGTCCATGTCTGGACAGAGTCATTAGCATTTGGTAATGACCACCCACAGACACCTGATGTGACTCAGTGATGTTTGAGCAGGGCCTGGAGATGCTGCTGCATGTGCCCTGCCATCCATCCACCCACCCATCCACCTCTGTGGCCACCAGGACCACCCTCTAGTCAAGAGGCAGGCACCAAGCCCACTGTCTGTCCTTTCCAGTCTGACGATGCTCCACCAGGCACTGCAGCTGCCCAGAGCTCGTGCGCTGACTCCCTGAGTATCCTTACCAAAGCCATTGGCGGGCCAGGTTCCCAGACTGTTCACTCTCATGTCAGTACAAATTTAAATGTGTTGTCCTTTTTACCAAAAATAGTCAGATTTTGTTTTTTGGTCGTATCTCTGATGGCCAAATGAAAAGACACCTTTCCTATCAGTGGCAATTTCAGTGGCCTGTGTTTTGGAACAGGGACTGGGCTCTGATTCCATGTCCATCAGTGTTCAAAGCAAATGTTCACAGGAGTCATCTGCATGCCTTCAGTCCCACATGAATTAAAAAGGAGTCTTCTAGAAAATCATATTGCATTAGCTTTTCGCAGATTTTTCAGATATGTTAGATTTTCGTTGTTCTCTGCCCTTGGTCCTATCCTACTCAATTCTCAAGAGACCAACTGCATCTGAGAAGTCAAGATCGGTCCAGTTCCTCACTCTGTGTCTAATGTGATGATTATGTTTGATTTTCAAAATCCTCACGGGCAGACTAGTTTCTGATAAAGGGCGGCTGTTGGGGAGTCAAGGGCAGAACAAAGTGACTCCCACTCTTACCCAAACTCCTTGAAAGCCACGTGCTGGAGCATCCCAGGAAAAAGATCAACTCCCACAGGGAGGGAGGAGTGTGGCCCCCAAGCTCTTGAGTCTCTGAGACTTGGACCTCAGAGGTCCAAAGCCTCTCAGCTTCGCACAAACGTGGTCATTGCTGTGTGTCAGAGGTGACTTCATTCCCTATTGTACCTAAGATCTCCCACCTGTCTCCTTGATTTAATTTCTCTGGCTTTCAGTTTCCTCATCATTAAGATTGGAATAGTAATAGAACCTACTTCACAGAGGTGCCGTGAGGATAAATGAGATAATGCACAAGCCTGCAACACTCAGCCTTTTGCCTGGCAGAGAGCCAGCACTCCCTCCTGGGTCAGCTGGTAGTGCTGACTGCCATTGCTTGGCTTGTCCATGATGCTGGAGACCAGGGCCAGGCAGGAGCCACACAGTGTGAATGCAAGGGACTGCTCATCACCTGGGGGCTCCTGTGGCAGCCCCAGTACTGGTCACAGAGCTGTATGGAGATGAGCTGGCACCTTCCTCCCTGCCCCTCCCATCAGCTGCCTGTCATCCCTGCCATGCTAAGTAATGTTCTCACAATCCCCCTTCCCACTCCAGTGTTACAAGTTGTGCTCACCTCCCAACCTGAAGAGGAATTTCTGTTATAGGCTGACAGGAATCTAATCCTGAGGGCTCAGAATCTGTTCTGTCTCTCTGAATGTGGAAAAACCCTGCAGATCTGGGAGAAAGAAATTTTCTTCACAGTGGGCCTGCAGGCTGGGAGGCCAGGACAGTGACACACTGCCACCTAAGGGTGGCACGTCCAAGGAGCAGAGCCTGGCCCGATGAGCTGTGCTACAAGGCGCTCTCTCCTCGGCTGCATGGGCTAAATAGAGTCAGTGAGAAGAGATGCATTCATCAGGAGAGAGGGGAGCAAGGGTGAAGCCCCAAAGCTTTAGCATTCAGAGAGTCTCATCCTGGCCTCTTCACTGGGAGAAAGGACTAGACAGATGTTTGTGCCAACAGTAAATCAACATGTAGAAGAGAGAGGTACCTGCCCAACCCCACTCAGAGCTTACTTCTGGCTGACCCTGGTGGGCTCTGTGACCTGAAGATCGAACCTCTCCACCCTTCAATTTCCTTGTGTGGGAATGCAGACAAGAGGAGTAAGTGGGTTAATGCGGCAATGACGCTCAGAACAGTCTGACCCACACACAGCTCTCAGTGAACAATGCAATCAAAGTTACCTAGAGCTTCATGTTCTTCAAGTGTCTAGAAGGCTCCAAGGGGTGTCTGATATATGGGACAGACGCATAAGGCTTCGGAGTGATGAATGGAGGTACTTAGCTCCCTTAAACCTTGAGACACAAGGCATCCATCAGCAGAGATTATCCAGTCCCGCATCTGTCAAGAGACGTGACTGCTTTAGTCCCAGCCAGGGTAGACTGAGCTGGGACTGAGCTGGGCAGGACTAGTGCTGGCATTTCCCATTCAGATGGCACAAAGCCTGAGCCAATGGTCCCTATACAGGCAGGTCCCTGAGAGCAGCACTCTGCCTTGAGGTGGGGTGGTCCAGAATTGGAGAGCAAGGAAGTTCAATAGTGGGTGTGGCCTAGAGAAACCTGATGGTCTGAGGACCAGTCAGTGGGGGCCATTGCCTGCACTGTCCACAGCAAGCAGAGTTACTGAGAAGTCTTGAGGGGGCTTCGGTCCTCAAACAGGTACACTTACCTTGCAGGGAAAGGTAACTGGAAAATGCACTGGGAAGGAGAGTGAGGCAGAGGTGCAGGAAGTAGGACCCAGGGCCAAGCTGTCACGACCAGGCGCATCAGAGTTTGTCCTGGGAAGTGGGTGGGGTAAGGGCCATGTGGGGCTGAGGTTTCAGGGCTCAGCGGGGAACTGCAGTTCCTGACAGGAATTGGGGCAGCACTTGTGTTATGGGCTCAATTGTGTCCCCCTAAAATTCACATATTGAATTCCTAACCCCCAGTACCTCAGAATGAGACTATGTGAAGACACAGCTGTAGCAAATGTAATTAGTTGAGGCCATCCTGGAGTAGGGTGGGCCTCTAATCCAATATGACTATTGTCCTTGTACAATGGGAACTTTTGGAGACAGACACACAGACAGGGAGAATTCCATGTGAAGATTGGAGTTAACATTGCCACAAGCCAAGGCATTCTCAGAAGCTAGGAGAGAGGCCTGGAACAGATTCTTCCCTGGACTCTTGAGAGGGAGTGCGGCCCTGCCAACAACTTGATCTCAGACTTCTGGCTTCCAGAACTTCAAGACAATAGCTTTCTATTGTTTAACCCACTCAATCTGCAATCCTTTGTTATGTGTACTAGCAAACTAATAGACTTCCAAAATTAGTTCAGTGACTAGAGCTGGATTAGGGGAGGAGTGGATGCGGCCTGTGTGGACCCAGCAGTGGGGACCTAGGAAAGGCTCCCTTGGCTGTGGGACAAAGCACCCCTATTTACTTCTTGATGGGGAGGGGCAAGGTTCTGGAAGAGCATGTGGGACCAGAAATATCACCACGGTATTATTTGAAAACACCACCTGCCACTGTCTGCCCTCTGGGTTTGAAAGAGATTTACATTAATGTATTAATACATTAAGAAAGTTTTAAGTGAGTGACTTTTGGAAGTAGTCAATAAAAGATTATTTAAAAAAGTAATTTGCTCTGTTAACCACATGACAAATGAAAAAATATATACTAACTTTATTTAGCAAAGAAGAAAAGATAGTGCCGTAACTCTATCTTCAGGCACTTTTCCCACCAACAGTCAGCTCTCGCTGTCAATGAGTTCATTCAGCCTTATACTTTATTCATACTAAGTCTTGCCTCCACCTTTATTTTCTCTGTGATCTCATATTTAAATAAATTTCCTCTTTGGTCAAATACTTTATGAAAGTAAATGCAATGTGCCGTCAAATGACCTGATTGTTCCGGAAAAATTTGCTTCCACATTATTTTGAGAATCAGGGCTCCTGTAAACTCTGGGCATACAAAGTTTACTGTTTTAATAATGGCATTTTAACCATTTTCAAATTCAATCCACCAATTCTGCTTATTGTGGCACTAAATTATGTCCTCTGCTTCCGTAAGAGAGTAAAGATCTATATGCCTCTTTGCCATCCAAGTCATATGGCAATGACCCAACACCAATCCTCCAGGTCCCCTGCTCCCCGCACCCCCAACTTTCTGAGGAAGAATCAGCCAGTGAGCAAAAAGCTTAAGGAAAGCGAGGACAGAACACTTCTGTTGACTTTTCCATAGGTGCTGCATGCACACTGAGCAAAATAAAAAAGATACATGTAGATCCAGAGTGGGGTGTAAGTAAACCTTCCTGCCCTGAGTCTCAGTCATCACATTCCCTTCCTCGGGGCAACCAGTATTAACTGGTTATGTAGCTATGCATATATGTATGTGTGTGTATGTATATATTCATACTATTGACATAGGAGAACAGGCGTCACTCGCTGACCTGTGCAATGTTCATTATTTTGACAAGGTTTCTTAGAGACTCTTCATTTCAGTCCCTAAGAAGCTGCCATGTTTCTGTTAATGGCTGCCTGGCACTCCATGGTATGAATATAGTGTAGACCTGCATCTAGTCTCCTCTGGTGGACATTCTGGTTGTTTCCATTCCTTGTAGGGCAGCTCTTACTCATTTGAGTGTCTGAGTGGCTTTATCGGGAAGACCTTGTTGAGGAAGGGACGGAAGGCAGACGTTGGAAAGCATTTCCACTCCCCATGGAAGGGGTATCCTCAGGGGGGTTGTAGCGTCTAGGGGAGCCCTGTGAAGTGCCCACGTTCTTCCACTAGAACTGGACCAGAGAGTAGGACAGAAGGTCTGGGGAAAATCTTCTCTGTCAGCTGTTTAATAGACCCTCTGACCCTCAGAATTCTAACCACCCGGTCAGAGATGGCGTGCTCTGCAGGGGCTACCACTCCCTCTCGAATCTGTCTGAAGGGGCTGAGCCATTGTCCTGCTTTGGGTTAGCCTGTGTGTGCAGTCAGGCGCAGCAGCCTTGTGCAGCCCATCGGGGCCTGTCACTCGAGCTGATGCCGTGTCTGCAGACACTGTGAACCAATGCCTGGGTCAGGGCCTCTGTCATCTTCTTTCCTTCATTTCCTGTGGAAAAGGATCTGGACTCAAACAGAACTCATATGACTTGGATGGCAAATAGGTTCAATAAGACTGTGCCTCAGTTTCTCCTACTAGAAAGGAAGAGTGAGGGAAGAACAATTGCTCCCTCCTGATATGGCTCTTTGTGTGAGGATTAGTTGCACCTTGAAGTTCACACAGTGTCTGTGGGTTAGGGCCAGGGTCAGGATGAGGGCTAAGGCTAGGGTTAGGGTTAGTGCTAGGAGTGTAGTGACTGCACAGGGAACATTCTCTGATACTGAAGACCTGCCCTTCCTGCTCTGAGTTTAGAAAGATAGCAGGGGAGAATCGAGAACCAGGCTGAAATAGCCCTATCTGGCATCTTTCTGAAGCAGGCATTGCCAAAATTACCCTAGCTTGGTCATCTTCATTAATAGTTAGCCTAGGGTGTTGTGAAGTATCTGGGATTTCTTTCTTTTCCTGACTTATTTTACAGAACAGGTTATGAATTTAGATCCCCAGATAAAGTTTATGGCTCCCAAATTCTTAGCTGTTTTTCAGCCTGGAGCTCTGTGGTCCACAGTCAGTCTCAAGAGCGTTTGGTTTGCGGAATACAGAATTTAAAGTGGACCTGTGCTCTGCAGCCTGTCCTGCCCTGTCCAGTTCATGTCAGTCCCACACCCCAGTGCCCCTGTTGCAGGGGCTTCCCGCAGGCCTGCTCCCTGTTTGGTGTCAGGGTCAGCATTTAGGACAGGGCTCCTCTTCTGTTTCCTAGGGCCCAGCACACATCCTGTGATGAACTTAGCTGTGGGCTCGAGCAGACTTTAGTGAAAATGTGTGGTGCTGGCAAGTTATGTAAGGATGGGGAACTTTGGTCTCCTGGTTTGTCAGATAAAGACAAAGCACTTACCCCACTCTGCTACATGAGCATTGAGAAGATGATCAAGATACAGGAAACTGTTCTGAGGCTGGCGTGTGATGGGGGACAGTCTCGGTCCTCTTCCCTCACTGTCACCACAAACAACTGTCCAAATGCTTCAAATTGGACATTTTGTGTTCTGGGGTCTCTCCTCAGATCCCACAAAGGCCTCCATGCCTCCAAGGAGAGCTATTAGTCAGGTAACTTGATTTGAGCCTCGTTCTTGACATAAAGAAATGAGATTGAAGTAAAGAAATACACAAAAGCAGAAAATTCAGCCCTGAGTGGCTCTCGTCTCCAGCTCTGTAGCAGAAAGCCTTCTGACACCTTGTTGCTTAGACAGTGGGAAGCAGGGGAGTGGCTGCTGACATTTTGACGGGCTGGTAAACATTTTCGAAGCTGCTTGGCCATGCAGAAACAATTTTTTTTCTGTTTATTTGATAGAAAGCATTGAGAGCCCTCAGGGTTTTAGGGAGAACTCAGAGCTGTCTGTGGAGTTTCTTTGAGCTCCTGTCCAAAGGCTGCACAGAGGGTGATTAGCTAACACCAGTTTCCCAGAAATGCAGCTAGATCAAGGGATGGCAAGATTCTTCTTGCAGGACCCCTGATAGGTGAGCTGATTCAGTTTGGATTCATGTGTTGTACCTAATTTCCCAACACTGCCAGGGAGCTTTCTTTCTAAATTAGGGCTTCACCTCTTTTTGGCAGGGTAATCTGGAGCCATCCTTTTGTAGCTTTGGGGCCTTAGGGGCTGCATTAGCCAAAATCTGGGGACAGGAGGGTTAGAAATGAGACCCTGAGAGCTGTGACCTGGTAGGGACTGGCAACTGTCAGCACGAGAGGCGGGTGTGAAGTGTGTCTCCGTCTCTCCATCACTCCCCGTCTCTCACTGTCTGATTCCATGTGACTCATTAGGTCACTTGGCAGGGGCAAGAGGACCAAGTTTCAGCTGCCACCTCCTCTTCCTATGTCTATCTCACACACTCTCTGTTGCTATCCTCTCTTCTTCTCACCCAACTGACATTTTTCTCAGCTGCAGATTTGCAGTCTTGTAACTCAGATTCTCAAGGAGACACCTCGTGCAAATGGACTGGTCTTATATTTGAGTAATTCTCCAATAATCCTATATTGAGGTACTGTCGAGAATAGTGCCATACAATAGAAACAGATGTAGTCACATGTGTAATATTCCAGTAGCCACATTTAAAAAGTAAAAAGAAACAGGTCTAATTAATTCTAATAATATATTTTTAGCCAAATATGTCCAAAATGTTATCATTTCAAAGAGTAATAAATATAAAAAATATTAATGATCTTTTTTAATAGTAAGTCTAAACCCAGGGCATATTTTATGCTTACGACGCATCTTAATTCGAACTGGTCACATTTCCAGTGCTCAGAAGCCACCCGTGCCCAGTGGCTGCCCTATTGGACAACACAGCTCCAGGAGCAGGAGGAACAGTGATGAGTAAGACAAGGATCCTTCTCCCCAGAAGCTGGCAGAGAGCGCGAGAGTAGCAGAGGTTACGAACAGGAGCTTATAGATCACAAGAGCCTGGATTTGAATCACAGCTCCAAGACTGCGTAGGGACATGACCCTGTGCCAGTTATTTAACCTCACTAAGACTCGCACAACCCGCTATGTTAAAGGAGGTCACTAATAGTGTCTGTGTTGTAAGATTGTTGGAAGGATTAAATAAGATTTTGCATTCCACATGCTCAGCCATCCAGAAGTGCCCATACCTAATCTGAAAGGTGCCTCCATCTCTGTGCCGATGTCCCTTGTCTAAGGACCTCCCTTCTCTGTTGTTTTTTTTTTTTTTTTGAATTGGTACCTGAGCTAACAACTGTTGCCAATCTTCTTTTTTGTTTTTGTTTTTTTTGTTTTTCTCCCCAAATCCCCCCATTACGTAGTTGGATATTTTAGCTGTGGGTCTTTCTAGTTGTGGCTTGTGAGATGCTGCCTCTACCTGGCCTGACGAGTGGTGCCATGTCCGTGCCCAGGATCCAAACCAGCAAAACCCTGGACTGCCAAAGCAGAGAATGTGAACTTAACCACTGAGCTACAGGGCCAGACCCCTGTCCATCTTTCTAAGAGGCATCAGTATGCTATGGAAAGACAGGACCTTGAACAAACCCTCAATGTTAGGAAGACACTAAGTAGGTAACTGTATCAGCCCCCAGGGAGATCTGAGACCCTCAGAGAAGATTGGCGGTCCGCACCTCCACGTTCCCCCATCTGCAGAAAGTCCTAGTTCTAGAAGTGTATTTATAGCACTGTTTTATAGCTGGATGTTTACAGGAAGGTTTCCCCACGTATTTCTTAAGGCTAAATATTAAGTCCTACTTGCTCTTTTTCTTTTTTAATTGTATTAAATGTCTTTATTTTTTTATATATATTTCACTTTATTTTTCTGTTGTGTACATCATAAAATATTTTGCATTCTGTGTAGATTACTTCATGTCCACCACCCAAAGACTAATTATAATCCATCACCCCCCATTTGTGCCTAACCACCCCTTTCACCATCTTCCCTCCCCACTTCTCCTCTGGTAACCACAAATCCAATCTCTGTTGCTATGTGTTTGTTTGTCATTGTTTTTATCTTCTACTTATGATTGAGATCATATGGTATTTGACTTTCTCCCTCTGACCTATTTCACTTAGCATAATACCCTCAAGGTCCATCCATGTTGTCACTAATGGCCAGATTTCATCATTTCTTATGCCTGAGTAGTATTCCATTGTGTATATATACCACATCTTCTTTATCCATTCGTCCCTTGATGGGCACCTAAGTTGCTTCCAAGTCTTGGCTATTGTGAATAATACTGCAATGAACATAGGGGTGCATGTATCTTTATGCATCTGTGTTTTCAAGTTCTTTGGATAATTACTCAACAGTGGGATAGCTGGATCATATGGTAGATTTATTCTTAATTTTCTGAGGACACTCCCTACTGCTTTCCATAGTGGCTGCACCAGTTTGCACTCCCACCAGCAGTGTATGAGTGTTTCCTTCTCCCCACACCCTCTCCAACATTTGTTGTTTCCTGTCTTGTTTATTACACCCATTCTGAAGAGAGTGAGGTGATATCTCATTGTGGTTTTGATTTGGATTTCCCTGATAGCTAATCATGTTGAACATCTTTTCACCTGCCAATTGGCCATCCGTATATCTTCTTTAGAGGATCTCTGTTTAGATCTTTTGCCCATTTTTTAATTGGGTTTTTGGTTTTTTTGTTGTTGAGACCTATGAGTTCTTTGTATATTTTGGATATTAACCCATTATCTGAGATATAGTTTGCAAATATCTTCTCCCAGTTGTTAGGTTGTCTTTTCATTTTGTTGATGGTTTTCTTTGCTGTGCAGAAGCTTTTTTGTTTGATGTAGTCCCATTTATTTATTTTTTCTTTTGCTTCCCTTGCCCGATCAGACTTGGTACTTGAAACTATGCTGCTAAGACCCATGTCAAAGAGTGTACTGCCTATACTTTCGTCTAGAAGTTTCATGGTTTCATGTCTTACATTCCAGTCATTAATCCATGCTGAGGTGAGTTTTGTGCATAGTGTAAGATAATGGTCTACTTTCATTCTTTTTCATGTGGCTATCCAGTTTTCCCAACACCATTTATTAAAGAGACTCTCCTTTCTCCCTTGTATGCTCTTGGCTTCCTTGTCAAAAATTAGCTATCCATATATGTGTGGATTTATTTCTGGGCACTCAATTCTCTTCTGTTGATCTGTATGTCTGTTTTTGTGCCGGTACCATGCTGTTTTGGTTACTCTAGCTTTGTAATATATTTTGAAATCAGGGAGCATGATACCTCCAGCTTTGTTCTTTTTCCTCAGGATTCCTTTGGCTACTGGGGGTCTTTTGTTGTTCCATATGAATTTTAGGATTCTTTGTTCTATTTCTGTGAAAAATATTGTTGGAACTTTGAGAAGGATTGCACTGAATCTATAGATTGCTTTAGGAAGTATGGACATTTTAACTATGTTAATTCTTGCAATCCAAGAGCACGGAATATCTTTCCATTTATTTGTGTCTTCTTCAATTGCTTTCAACAATGGCTTATAGTTTTCAGTGTACAGATATTTCACTTCTTTGGTTAAGTTTATTCCTAGGTATTTTATTATTTTTGTTGCAACTGTAAATGGGATTGTATTCTTAATTTCTCTTTCTGCTATTTCATTTTTAATATAGAAATGCAACTGATTTTTGTATGCTAGTTTTCTATCCTGCAACTTGACTTTATTGATTTATTATTTCTAAAAGATTTTTAGTGGATTCTTTAGAGTTTTCTATGTATAAATCACGTCATTCACAAATAGTGACAGTTTCACTTCTTCGTTTCCAATTTGGATCACTTTTATTTCTTTTTCTTGCCTAATTGCTCTGGCTAGGACTTCCAATACTATGTTAAATAAGAGTAGTGAGGGGCCGGCCCCATGACCAAGTAGTTAAGTTTGCCCACTCTGCTTTAGTGGTCCAGGGTTTTGCCAGTTCGGATCCTAGGCACAGACATGGCACCGCTCATCAAGCCATGCTGAGGTGGCATCCCACATGCCACAACTAGAAGGACCCAAAACTAAAAATATACACCTATGTACTGGGGGGCTTTGAGGAGAAAAAGGAAAAATAAAACAAACAAAAAAAAATAGTGGTGAAAGTGGGCATCCATTCTAGTTCCTGTTTTGAGAGGGATCCCTTTCAGTTTTGCTCCACTGAGAATGATATTTGCTGTGGGTTTGTCATATATGGCCTTTAGTATGTTGAGGTATTTGCCCTCTATACCATTTTATTTAGAGTTTTTATCATAAATGGATGCTGTATCTTGTCAAATGCATTCTCTACATTAATTGAGATGATCATGTGATTTTTATTCTTCATTTTGTTAATGTGGTGTATTATGTTGATTGATTTGCAGATGTTGAACCATCCCTGAATCCCTGGAATGAAACCCACTTGATCATACTGTATGATCTTTTTAATGTATTGTTGTATTTGATTTGTTAGTATTTTCTTGAGGATTTTTGCATCAATGTTCATCAGTGATTTTGGCCTGTAATTTTCTTGTTTTGTGTTGTCCTTGTCTGGTTTTGTTATCAGTATAGTGTTGGCTTTGTAGAATGAGTTAGGAAGGCTCCTCTCCTCTTCAATTTTTTGCAAGAGTTTGAGAAGGATAGGTATTCAGTCTTCTTTGAAGGTTTGGTAGAATTCACAATGGAAGCCATCTGGTCCTGGAGTTTTATTTTTGGGGAGATTTTTGATTACTGTTTCGATCTCCTTACTGATTGCTCTATTCAAATTCCATACTTCTTCTTGATCCAGTTTTGGAAGGTTATATGATTCTAAGAATTTATCCATTTCTTCTAGATTATGCAATTTGTTGGCATATAGCTTTTCTCTTAAAATCTTTTGTATTTCTGAGGTGCCTATTGTAATTTCTCCTCTTTTATTTCTGGTTTTATTTATTTGAGCTTTCTCTCTTTTTTCTTGGTGAGTCTAGCTAAAGGTTTGTCAATTATATTTATCTTTTCAAACAACCAGCTCTTGGTTTCATTATTGTTTTCTACTTTTTTTTAGTCTCTATTTCATTTATTTCTGCTCTCATTTTTGTTATTTCTTTCCTTTTATTGATTTGGGGCTTTGTCCATTCTTCTCTTTCCAGTTCTTTTAGGTGAAGTGGTAGATTGTTTATTTGGGATTTTTCTTGTTTGTTGATGTAGGCCTGAATTGCTATAAACTTCCCTCTTAGAACCACTTTTGCTGTATCCCATAGATTTTGGCATGATGTATTTTCATTTGCACTTATCTCCAGGTAGTTTTTGATTTCTTCTTTGATTTCTTCATTGACCCAATCGTTGTTCAGTAGCATTTTATTTAATCTCCACATTTTTTTGTTTTTCTGATTTTCTTCCTACGCTTGATTTCTAGTTTCAAACCTTTGTAGTGAGAAAAGATGCTTAGTATTATTTCAATCTTAAATTTATTGAGACTTTCTTTGTGGACTAAGATGTGATCAATCCTGGAGAATGTTCTATGTGCATTTGAAAAAAAATGTGTATTCTGTGGTTTTTGGATGGATTGTTCTATATATATCTAGTAAGTCCATCTGGTCTAATGTGTCGTTTAAGGCCAGTGTTTCCTTATTGATCTTCTGATTGGATGATCTATACATTGGTGTAAGTGGAGTGTTAAAGTCCCCTACTATTATTGTGTTATTGTCTATTTCTCTTTTTATGTCTATTAATAATTGCTTTATATATTTACGTGCTTGTATTTTGGGTGCATAGATATTTACAAGTGTTATACTCTCTTGTTGGATTGTTCCCTTTATCATTATGTAGTGCTCTTTTTCATCTCTTGTTACAATTTTTGCTTTAAAGTCCATTTTGTCTGCTATACGTATCACCACTGCAGCTTTCTTTTTTTTGCCATTTGCATGGAGTAGCTTTTTCCTCCTTTCACTTTCAGTTTGTAAGTGTCTTTAATTATGACGTGTGTCTCTTGTATGCAGCATATATATGGGTCTTTTTTTTTATTCAGTCGGCCACCCTATACCTTTTGATTGGAGCATTTAGTCCATTGACATTTGAAGCAGCTAATGATAAATATGTATTTATTGCCATTTTGTTACTTTTTTCTGAGTGTTTTACTAGTTCTTCTCTGTTCCTTTCTTCCTCTCTTGCTCTTTTCCCTTGTGGTTTGATGGATTTCTTTAGCAATATGCTTGATTTCTTCCCTCTTACTTATTTGTTTATTTATTATAGGGTCCTGGTTTGTGATTACCATGAGGTTCCTATGTAATATTCTATATATATAGCAATCTATATTGACTTGATAGTTTCGTTAGCTTTTCTAAAAGCTCTGCTCTTTCACTCTCCTCCTCCTACATTTTATGTTTTTGAAATGATATATAATGTCTTGTTTTCTGTGTGTCTATTCATTATCCTCTTATCATTGAAATAGGTAATTTTGGTACTTTTGTCTTTTAACCTTCATCTTATCTTCATAGGTGGTTGATCTGCTACCTTTACTATATTTTTGCCTTTACCAGTGATTTTATTGCTTGTTTTGGGGGGAGTTTTTTTGAATGATAATTTCCTTATCCTTATTTGTGGTCTTCTCTTTCTCACTTAAATAAGTCCCTTCAGTATTTCTTGTACAACTGGCTTCTTGGTGATAAACTCTTTTAATTTTTGCTTGTCTGGTAAGCTCTTTATATCTCCTTCCATTATGAATGATAACCTTGCTGTGTTGAGTATTCTTGGCTGTAGGTTTTTTCCATTCAGCACTTTAAATATGTCATGCCTTATCTCCTAGCCTATAGGGTTTAGGCTGAGAAGTCTCCTGATAGCCTTATGGGCTTTCCTTCATATGTCACTTGTTGCCCTTCTCTTGCCACTTTAGGATTCTCTCTTTATCTTTAATTTTGGATATTTTAATTATAATGTGTCTTAGTGTGGGCCTCTTTGGGCTTATCTTGTTTGGTGCTCTCTGTGCTTCCTGTACTTGAGTGTCTATTTCCTTCCTTAGGTGAGGAAAATTTGTAGTTATTATTTCTTCAGATAGATTCTCTGCCCCTTTGTCTCTCTCTTCTCCTTCTGAGACACCTATAATATAGATGTTAGTGCCCTTGATGTTGTCTCAGAGTTCCCTTAGATTGCCTTCATTCTGTCTAATTCTTTTTTCTTTTATCTGTTCAGCTTGAATGATTTCCTCTAGGCTTTCATCCAGTTTGCTGATCCGTTCCTCTGTACCTTCTTCTCTGCTATTGACTCCCTCTAGTGAATTTTTCATTTCCAGAATTGTATTCTTCATTTCTGAATGGTTCTTTTTTATATTTCCCAATTCTTTGTTAACATTCTCACTGTGTTCATCCATTCCTCTCCCAATATCGGTAAGGACCTTATGAGTTTTTGTTTGAACTCTTTGTCAGATAGATTGCTTATTTCTGTTTCATTTAGTTCTTTTCCTGGGGTTTTGTCTTGTTCCCTTGCTTGGAAAGTATTCCTTTGCCTCCTCAGCATGCCTCTATCTCTATGCTTATATCTATGTTTTAGGTGAGTTTGGCTATGTCTCCTGATCTGGGAGAAGTGGCCTTATGTAAGAGATGCCTTTTGAGGCCCAGCAGTGTGCTTCCCTCTTGTCATCAGCCCAAATGATCTGTTAGTGACCCCTTTGTGGGCTATTTGTGTCCTTCTTCTGTGGCAGGGTTGCTCTGACTGCAGGTACCCAGGGAGTCTAGTCTTTCCCTCCCTGACCAGCTGTTTCTAAATCCAGTTTGGGGAGCCTCAGAACCATTAGCTACAAGGTCTAATAGCACACTCCTGTTGCAATTTTCCTGCTCATTGGGTAGCTACCCAGTGTAGCTTGTTGCTAGGCTCAGACTCTTACAGTTGCTGTAGGCCTCAGGCCTGCAAGGCTTTTGTCAGCTCTCTTAAGATTGCAGCTGAGTGGGGCTGGCCCTAGGCACAGGAGCACCCAATTGTTTGAGGCTTTGGAAGGTGGGGCAAATCCTCTTTATGGCTGTTTGTGAAGCACAGGTCTTGTGCTGCTGATAAGCCCTGCCCCTCCCAGGTCCCCACACATCATCAACACAGTCCTGATCAGTGCACACTTTTCAACCCCCTGGAGTGTACCCTGTTGCCCCACTGCCAAGGCCCCCACCTCTCCACCAACATCCCACACCGTTCACCTGGTCCTCACACAGGCCCTGCCCCAGCAAGGCAGACACACTCGCTTGCCTATAGAGGATCAAGGCACCCACTCTATGCAGACCAACAAGCAGCCTGAGGACTTGCTGTGGGGTGGAGCTGGTCCATAGGGCAGGCTGCCTGCTGTGGTTAAACTGGATTAATTTTTCACCCTACTGGGTGTGGCAGACCCCAGGGCTAACAGGCCAGGACAGGAACTTTAATGTTGTCTGCCAGCATCTGTGTCAGCACACCTGTACTAGGTCACAACAGTGGCTGCCACCAATGTCTCAGTCTCCAGAGAGGTCTCACCTCTCACCAAGATGCACCCAGAGCCCACTACATGAACCTCTTTTCACCAAAGGACTGTGCAGGCTTCTTTCTGGTGATTTTAGTTTGATCTCTAAGATAGGTGAATTTGTGTGGATCCTTTAACAGCTGGGTTTTCTTGGCTTTTGTCCAATAGCTCTTCTCGGGGTATCCCCCATTGCAGTTAATAGCCAGCAAAGCCAGATAGTAAGGCACTCATCTCAGTTGTGCTGAGTCTGAAAGATGCTTACTGTAGTAATGTATTCCTGCTCAGATCCACCCTTCTCCAGGGAGAGCTGCACACCTTATGGTGGTTCCCACTCAATGGCTGTGAAGCTCCTTTGCTTGTGAAGGTGGCTTTTTTTCTCTCCAGAAGGAATTTTTGTCTCTTCTGCCTCAGTCAGGACTGTCCCTTATTGTAGGGGTTCCTTCTATCAAGTTTTCCAGTTTTCTCTCCAGGGTAATTTTTCCAAAAGTAGTTGTAACCTGGTTGTGTTCATGGGAGGAGTCTGCCTATGCCACCATTTTGACGAGGTCTTCACTCTTTTTTAATTCCTTCTCCTGACCCTGATTCCTGGGAATTGGGGTGCTGTGCAGCTCTGCTGTGGGAGTGATCACTTCTCTCTGTGACACAGGGAATGGCCTGCTGGCCACATGGGCCCCACCTCCATGGGAGGGAGAAATCAAAGGAAAAGAGAAACTCTATGGCAGCTAGACTGAGGACCAGGTCTAGGGGTCAGCTCAGGAAGGGGCAGCTGCAACTGAAGGAGGAGACAAGAGACAAGGAGATGAGGGCATGAGTGTCTGGTGGAGAGGAAATGAGTGGTTGGGGAGTCAGGACCTCAGGAGCTTTTCCTTCTCCCCCTTCTGCTGCTCTGCCTGTTCCCCCAGCTCTGTGCTGCAAGCTCTAAAGGCATTCTGTCCACTTGAGGTGTTCTCCCCCTTTATTACTCACACTTTTGACGATGTTTCTCAAAGAAAGTCCATGGCCAATCTGCAGGAAGATAGACTGGGGCATGCCTCAAAAAGAATATCGATAGGCCCCACCAGCGTCGAGCCACAGCAGCACTGATAGGATTGATGGATGACACCAGGAGACACATTAGAGCAGTCATTTACATTCCCTGAACCAGCTCCCAAATCACCTGGGAACTTGTGAAAAGTCTAAATTTTCAGGGCCCAGCTCAAGATCAGCTAAATCAGGAATCTGGGATGGAGCCCAGCAGGCAGTTTGAGCACCACTACATTAGAAGGTGTAAATAGCCTTTAATGGCAAAGGACAAGGACATTTATAAAGATGATTCTATAAAGCAGAAGGTAACATATCAGGCTCCCAGAGAAGGTGCGGCTTCACCAGTGCCCCAGAACTATCCATGAAGTCCTGCACCCCTAAGGAGTGAGGACCCTCCCAATTCTGAGAAGCTCCCTTATCTTCCCCTCAGTGTTATCTCTTCTGACTCTTTTCCTGCCTAACCCTGTGGAAGGCCTTGATATTAACCCATTCTCTGCAGGTGAAAGTGATTAAGACAATCCCACCCATTCTGGAATGTGTACTGAAAGACTGGATGAATCAAAGTTCGATTACCCAGGTGCATCCTCAGCAGGCTGGGGCCTGGGGCTTGTCTGAGACACACTTTTGCATCATTCCTGCTGCTGAATCTCAATCCCCAGGAGGAGAGACTGGCAATATGCAATGAAACAAATTCTCCATGTGATTCTTTTTCATCTCATCAAAAATTCCACCACGTGCAGCTTCATACCGCGGGTGTCCTCTCCTAGGCTATGATGGACGTAGGACTCTGACTCTGCACGTAGCAGAGCCACTGTTCCCCTCCTCTCTGATCCTCACCCCCTGAGCCCTAAATACAGAAACCTGTCCCTTTAAAGGTGTGGAGGCATTGTCACCTCTGACAATAAAGGGGTAGCAGAGAGATTCTTTCTGAAGCAAAAAACAAAAATTTTAGTGTGAAAAGTGTTGTTTTGGGGGTTTGGGTTTTTTTTTCCCATTCAAAGGGTTCTGTTTATTGTTCCGATATCTCCTTAGGCTTGGTGATTTTCTCTTTCCACAGGCGTCTTCCTTCATCCACATTGGTGGTTCTCAGCTGCAGAGGTAAGAATCACCTGGGGAATCTGTGAAAGCATGGATAGCTGGTCCCTGCCCCCAGAGCTTCTGACTCACTGTGTCTAGGATGAGACCCAGAGTTTGCATTTCTGCCCACTTCTCAAGTGATGATGATGCTGCTGGTCAGGAGACCACGCTTGAAGAGCCAGCAATAGTTCTCCACTGCACACTGGAATCATCTGTAAAATTTTTTAAAAAGATGCCCATGTCCCACATCCAAAACAATCAAATCTGAATCTCTGTCACTGGAACTAGCACAGGCATCACTAGCACAGGTATTTTTAAAGCAGCTCGGGAGATTCTAATATGCAACCAGTGTTGAGAATACCCAAAAACTAACCAGTAGCAAAAGTCTCGGCTCTATGTCCACCAAATTGCCCACAGAGGTTCTCCCATCTTCACAGGTTCAGTTTCGTTGTCATTCCTGGGGATATAGGAAACAGCCCCTTCAAGAGAGCTAAGAGTTGAGGATGTTCGTTCAGGTCATTTGGGTTCCAGGAGCCAGGCCCCTGTCCCACTTGTGTTCATCACATTTCTGCTCTTGGGCAAGTAGGAGGTGGTCCCTCCACTCCCTTCCCACATACCCACCCCAGGAGACTCTCCTCCACCTCAGGCTCTGTCTGCTCCACTGAAAGGTGTTGGGTCCACGATGAAAGGAGCAGACAGCAGAAGACCTGGGAGGGGCTCTCAGACACAGATCCCAGACCTCAAACAACACAAAAGGGAAAGCGGAGAAGCAAGCAGGGAGGACCCAGCAGCCGCCAGAAAAGAAGTGAGTTTAACCAGAACTGCTGATTGGCTCAGAAGGGCAGGTTGAAATATCTCCTGCCAGGCTGCACCCTCTGCTCTGATTTGTGGTCAGAGGAGCAGGTTCACTGTATCTGTAGCGCATGTCTATAAACTAGGCCACAAAAAGGCAGGGGAGGCTTGACCCGAGAACTTTTTGAATTTTTATCTTCTTTCATCTTTTCTTTTTATATCTCAAATCCAATTACTTTTTATTAGGTTTCCAAGCAATTTATATTTGTGAGTAGACATTGGTGTATATCTTTTTCCTACATCTCTTTGAGGTCTGAAATTCAATAGGATGTAGAAATAATAACCATTATTAAAATAATAACATGGCCATTTATCGGTGATACCCAGCACATTTTGGTGACAAATTTCTGCAGTAATAAATTTTGTAGAATATTTTCAGAATTCTTGCTCAATTTCTGGGGATATGTAAAAACAGAATAGTACACTTATGATACACCAATCGCAAGAATCGCAATGAATGTATAATCATGAATACCATAAAGCAGTAGGTTCTCAAAGTGACACCAGCAGCATCAGCATGACCCGAGAACTTGCTAGAAATGTAAATTCTTGGGCCTTACCCCAAATCTACCAAATCAGGAATTCGGGAGTGAGGTTAAAGTTAAGAGTCACATCAAACATTGCCTTCAAACAGAATCTAGGACTGAATGCCTCGGCAGATCCTCCGCCTCTGACATTGCCTCTCATTGCCACAACTCAAGCTCTGTTCTTTGCTGCCCCCAGCTCTCAACATTTCCAGAAACCTCTAAATGTGTTGACCTCCATCTCCTCCAGCACCCTCCCAGGGGGTGATTTTACTGAGAAACTTTCCCCCTTATTCCCGTGGCTGCATATGTCACATGGGAAGTGCCATGCCATGTATTTCCTAGTGCGTTCTTCCTCTCTTCTTTCTTTCTAGAATCTTCTCAGATATGGCCTCAAAGAGGACCAGTAAAAGTGCCTACCTGGCTTCCCTTTCCCGAAAGGTCCAATTCACTTTATTTTACTTTTGCTGGGTTAAATTTTTGGATAATGTTGAACTGGGGTATAAAAGCATATAAGTGGAACATTTCTACAAGGCAAGAAATCATTTTTAAATTAATAAAAAGTGAAATAACGGTAAGAAAAAAAGCCCTGAGTATTCATCTGAGCTCTGCCTCCAACTTAGCTAATGTTGAGCAGGCGCTTCACTTTCCTGCTCCTCTGTTTCCTCACATGTTAGGAGAGGAGGCTGAAACGGACCCACATCTCCTAGTTGTGTTCTTTGGAACGCCAACAATTCCAAGGGGCCCCTTAGGCTTTTGCAAAGACATTTGAGGAAGAAAAATCACAAAGCAAAATATAATTTTCAAGCCAGAAGTCTCCATGATCCCTTAAGCCCATTCTGGTATGAAATGTCCATGATTTTGTGGAGTTTCTGGGGAGAAACCTGGTAACCGTGTGTAGGATGGGGCTGGGGGTGTCTGCGCTGCACCAGACAAACTGGCACGATGCCGGACAAGGCTGAGGCTTGGACAGCTGGACAAAAACACAAGTCAGGAACAGAACCATTGTCAGGTGAACTTGAAGTTATGGAGATTGGGGGTAGCAATTAAAAGGGAGGTAACAGGGACGCATGGATTCAGGGCCTGCCCTTGTAGGCCTGACAGTTCCAACAAGAGCTTCCATTGACAGCACCCTGGCCGCCCATGCCCTCCCTGGGCAGAGATGCAGTGTGATTTTGTGACTGTATATGTGGCTGCTTCTTTGGTGTCCAGCATCCTGCTTGTTTTGGGTGGAAGCTGAATCGTGTTAAGGGCATGGATTCATCATGAAGCTTCGTGTCCATATTTCTCACAGCAGGTGTTTATTTGATGGCTGAGGAAATTAAAGTTTATTTAATAGGTACAAGCAAAACATTGGGAAAACATATGTATAATTAATATTATCATTGATATTTCCATCAATTAATGTTCTTGATTCTCTAGCAACACAAATCATTTGAGCTAACTTAAGTAAAAAAGAGATTTAAAGAATACTGGATATCTCTAAGGAAAAGGCAGAACAACAGACACACACAAGGACTGGAGCAGGGGAGCTGCCATGTTCAAGGCCCAGGCACAGATGACTGAAGGGACCTCCCTAGGGCACTGCTGACGAAGGAGTCAACCCCACCATCCTCCATCTTTGACCAGTCCACACGACAGTCACATTCCCAGGAAAGGGGACAGTATTGGCCTTGCTAGGGCACCTGTCCATCCCTTGCTAGGCTGGTGACCCCAAGACACTAAGGCAGGTGGCATAGTTCCTCAAAAGGAGAAAAGGTGGCAATGGAGCAATCTATCAAATGAAAGGGGAGAGACGCTGGGCAGGCAACAGCTGTGCACTGAAATGTCCACCTTTGTGGAAGGAAGAACTGAGATTGCAGGATGGAAGTGGTGACCATCGGCTGCGCAAGCTGAGGGCTAGAGTGACAGGATAACAGGGACATTTTGCTGTTGTCGATTTGGGTGGCAAAGCTAGCAGAAACAGAACCTCAAAGAAGATAAGAGAAGCAGAAAGGACATTGATTGTGTTTCCATCTGTGCTCTGTGTTGTATGTTACAGCAGTTTGCTCTGACTCCTGATAAAACATTAAGTACTGAGATTATCACCAGCCTGCTTTGAGGGATGGCTTCCTCTTCAGGAAGATGCAGGCGAGAAGGGCAGGTCTGACTCAAGTGGGTAGAAACGACAGCAGACACTGCCAAAGGGGGAGCCGCCTGTAACCCTTCTGTGCTAAGTAAACCAGGGCAGAGGGGCCCAGGCAAGCCTCTATTTTCAGACATTACTTAATTAAAGGAAACATTCTACCTCCACTTTCCCTCCCAAACACACACTTTAGCTTTTCTGGGTTTTGACCTGGGTTCTGACCCCTGGGTTTTAAGTACTGAAATCTATTTAAAGGTTTAACCCAATATGGCTTTAACTCAACATTTTTTCTTTTTTTAACACAGTGAGATAAATATCTTTATTGGAAAATACCAACAGATTCATTTTCACCGTTTTCTTCTCAACATAGATCCTCGTCCAGGAAACCGTGGATGTGGAGAGCAGGTTAAGACAGGCCATGGTGTTCAGTGGTACTTTTCCTCTCCCGGTCTGCAGGACAAAGTAGCACAAGCGGCCGCCTGTCCTGTCTTCTGAGCGAGCTGCCGGAGCTGCGGGAGCCTTTGCAGAAGAACACAGTAACGATGGGCTCCTGAGGTCCTCAAGAGCTGTGGTTGACCATGTGTGGAGACCAGCACAATGGGGCACATGACCTTAAATGGGCATTGAGGAGAGACTCCTCTCCAGTGTGGGGTCATCTCTCCTCTTGAGAGTGCCAGCACTTTGAAGGAGAAGGGCAGGGAGGGACCCTGACCTCATTCCATCAGCTCCATTAGGGGGTCGTAGAGATGAGGTCTTGTTCCATCACCATTATGCCAAATCCACAGCACAGCAGGACTCACACTTGGCCACACATGTCCTGTCACTCAAATCCCCATCTCCCACCTCCAGCCTGAAAGCTCTGTGGCTCTAAGACAGAGTGACTCCACATGGCCCTGAAATACGTGGAACACAAAGACTTAGCCCTGGAGATGTTCTTTTGGGAATGAGAGATGATATGAAATTGTGAGCAGACTACGAGATGGCAGCAGTGATAGACTAAGAGAAGTTACTTTTATTGAGCACCTGCTGCATGTCTGTGCTCTGCTGCTGTTGCCCCTACATTTTCTCATCTCCCTACGATGTCTCTGGGAGTGGCAGCATCAGCCCTTCTTGGAAGATGAACAAACAGGCATGTGACTCACCATGCAAGAAACATCTGGGTTTAAAGGAAGCAGCACAGGTAAGGGCTTGGGAGGCAAGAGCAATTGGATTTGCATCTTGTCTCTGCTACTTACTAGGAGTGTCACTTACAGGATTAATTTATTTAAATACTCTGTGCCCCAAGTTTCTCAACTGTAAGACAACACTTTTGTATAATAATATATGTTAGCACGTACCATAGAAACTTGTTGTGAAAATGAGATTTAGTACAGATACTGTGTCTGGCACATAAGCATTTAATAAAATGTCTCTATTTCCCACTCCAAAGACATGTACAGGTCAACTCTGAGCTTGGATTCGAATTCAGCCCATGAGGCTCCAGGACCTCTGAGCTGTCCTCCTTATTCCTGAGGCTAACATCATCAGAGAGCCAGTTTCAAGCATACCCAGAAGGGCAGCTGTGCATCCAGCATCATGACCTTCAGCCTCATGGGACAAACGTCACCACTGAAAATGGGGACACTCCCACTGAGAAGCTGACAGTTGCTGCTCTGTGTTTATGATTTTCACAGCTCTGTATGATGCAGCCCTAGATTAGGATTTAGAGGTCAGACTTAGTATTGCCCTAGACACAGTGGTAGATACCACAGCGTCAGTACAGGAAGTTGCTGATTCCTATGCCCAGAGACAACTGTACACTCTTCTTCCAGCTTACAGTCCATTTTATGGACATGTTTGTCTATTAGTCCTCATAATTGTGAGGTTTTTCCCCATAATACTTTTGAACTAGGTACCACTGGACAAACAAAAATTAGTGATTCAAAAAGGCAATTGGACACAGGCTCCTGGAGTTCTGGCACTCAGGATAGGCTGTGGGTGGACCAGGTGCATATCACCTGTTTAAGTACATCACACATTTAAACCTATTGGAAAGGTGAGGATGTCTCAGAGAGTGAGAATAGAGAAGGGCAGGGGTCCATAGACGGGGCCTTGAGGTTGCTAATGTTTAGAAGTCTGGAACAGGAGGATAACTGAGAAGGGACAGCCAGTGAAGCAAGAGGAAGAAAAATTAATGATTCTTTTTCATCATTTTTAGCTGTGAATGTGGCCTCATGCTTGTTCATCCCAAAGTCTCCATCCTAGCTATGAGCTCCACTAAGTGTAACGTTGGCTCCTTTCCCAGCACCAAGGCTGCTCTCTCATTACAACTGATCACACAGTAGCTTCCGCTTTTTGTTTCTGGTCTCTTCTCTCGTCTTCAAGTGAGTTTGTTCTGATTCTCAGATTGTCCATAAACTAGAAAATGCTCTCCCAGGAAGCACTAGCTTTACTGTTCCTTCTGTAATATGCTCTGCTTATCTGAGGCTACATTAATTTAAGTATCTGACAGCCACACACACACACATACACACAGGCACACACACCCTTGCATGCACACACACACATGCACACATATGCACATGTACACACATCCTATCCACACTTACAAAGACCAATACTTTGGAGTGCATGATGCCCTTTGATTGCTCTGGTTCAGTTTCCTTCTCTGCCAAACAAAGATGTCAGTGCCTGTCCCAGGAGGGTGAGAGAAGTTCCCATGAGAGGATGACGTAAACCTGTAACACAGTGTCTCTGTGACATCAGGAATTCAGCTCTTTTATGCCATTTACTCTTTTCAGCTTTGACTACATGACCTACAGAGTTCAGGGAACCATCAAACTCACTCTCAAAGTCTCCCTCATTAAAACTCATCATCAGACATCTCTTTATTTCCTCATTCTCATTATGCACACACTGCACTAAAAAAACATTGATCAAAGAAAACAGAACAGGCCAGGAAGGGACGTCTACTGTACAGCATGCTACCACAGGCAAAATTTAACTCAAAAACAAAAGCAGATGGACACAGTAATTGGGAAAGCTCACAGCACACCTTTTGTTAAGTTCACTTCGCAGTGAGTAATTATCTGGATATATATAGACTGAGATGAAATACTCCATGGGGCCCAAACTCCTTTAACAAACTGCAATGGAGCCTCCTTGCACCATGTGTCATTATTCTGAAATTGATTACATACATGCTGGTCATATCGTTTTCCTCCAAAACAGAATGGCTACATGGGAATAAAGTAATATATAAATAAAGATTAACATTAGTCCTGAAAGAAGTTTCAAGAAATGCACCTCTCATTTGGTAGGCTAGGCTTCCAACAATTTTCAGTGGTTTGGAGGTAGGCGAGAAGGATCTGCTCTCCAAAAATACTTCTCTACCTGCTCAATGGTGCATTCAACCTCCTTGTCAGATCCATCCAAATCATTTTGCTCTTATTGGCAGTGCTCATTCTGGGGGCCCTGCTAGTAAGTTTTTTGGTGGTTTCTATGGATTGAATGTTTGTGTTTCCCTGAAATTCGTATTTTGAAACCCTAATCTCAAGTGTGATGGCATTCGGAGGTGGGCTCTTTGGGGTAATTAGGTCATGAAGGTGGAGCCCTCATAACTGGAATTAATGCCCTTATATAAGAAAAGACATGAGAAGACTTCACCTCCCTCTGTCTCCCTCTCTAACTCTATCATTCTCTCCTTCCCTTCTTCCATCTCATCTCCATCTCCAAATCTTTCTCTCTCTCTCCCCCCACCATGTGAGGATACAGCAAGAAGGTGGTTGTCTGCAAGCCAGGAGGTAAGCTCTCACCAGTAACCAAATCTGCTGGTACCTTGATCTCAGACCTCCTTACTCTCCAGAACTGTGAGAAATAAATGTTTATCGTTTAAGCCACCCAGTCTAGTGTCTTATTATGGCAGCCTGCACTGATGTAAGACAGTGGTCCATGGGGCACAATTCTGTGTCTTCATTTTCTGCATCCCCACACAAACCAGTCAGCCTCCCTGCCATTTCCATCCATTGCCCAGGTTCACACAGGCCAATCACAGCATCACTCAGGTAGAGGTAGGAAGCGTCCAATGTGTTCAACAGGTGACTCACTGCCTAGAAGTTGGGCAGGAGGAGCATTTAGAAGAAGACACACAGTGGAGTGAATGTATGAGACATAGCTGGTCCTGGGAGGTGATGGAGTGAGGGGAAGCAGCCAGAAGGAGAGCAGAAGGTAATGCATCTTTCAGCCAGATTGAGGCAGACCAGGCAAGAACAAGCTGTGCTTCCTGAACACACAGCACAATTGGAAGTTGGTGATTGCCAAGAATCCCAGAGATGTGAGGGAAATTAGAGGTTTACTTGCTAATCTTGGATTTTAATTTTTGTTACAAAGCTGCTGAAAGCCTATATATTTTATAACTTAAACTCACTACAAATATATTAAAACTAATCATATTGCAAATATACCATAGTGCCATCCAGGCAGACACAGCATGGTTTTGTCTCTAAACCAAGCACCTAGCACAGAGGCTGGCACACAGGAGAACCTGAATGCACTGTGTGAGCACATGAGTAAATCATCACGCATTTAAAAAGTCAAGCACCATTATTTTCCTCTGGACTCTATAAAAACAGTATGAAACACAGTAGAGAAATGGAACTTTAAGCCAATCTATGGTCTGACTGACAACTATCTCCTTATGACCATTTCTTTCTCTTGGGTATTTACAAGTCTGTCCTCAATAATTTGTGATGGATTTTTCCTGTGTCAGCATCTAACTCACTGATCAATAATCTTCCCACTTCTTCCCCGTGACAAAAACCCTCAGGAAATCCCTGAGAATCTTGAGCAATACCATGTAATTTTAGTCCTTTCTCTTTGGAAGTAGATTGGGTTATAAAAACCCTAACAGTTTTTATTCTTTTTAAATAAGTGGCATCAAGAGCTATGTCACACTTTTTCATAAAATAGACCAATAGTAAGAAAAAAGAAAATGTAACACAAAGGGGGTTCTCTTATTAAAGTATTTTTTAAGCTGTATTTGAAGTGTATTTGCTGTGTTTCTTCTAGACAAGATGAGAAAAACAGCATTGTCCCTCCAGGCCCCAGGTGAGGAAAGAGAGCTATAAGGAGGGTGACCCATGGGTCCATTCAATCTGCCTGAAGGAGAAAGACAAAGGAGGGCTGAGCAGCTCCTCCTTCCTCTGACACAGTTTTCCTGTTCTACTCACAGAGCTCAAGTGGGCAGAAGGCCCAACACTTAATGTCCAGCCCTTCAGCCAATGAACAGGATGGTGTGTGGCTGTTCAAAAACATCCCACCCAAGGTGCAAGGCCATAAAGTGTGCGCACAATACTGAAACTGCGCTTGGCATCATCTCAGGGAATGAAGGGGCAGCAAGGGCCCTAACTGAGTTCTGTCTCTTGGTTTCCAGAAACTCCTTACTTCCTTCAAAATATATCCTCCCTAATCCAACTGAGCATCACCACCTGCATCCCTACCAGCGAAGTCCGAGCCCTCATCTTATCTCACCTGGGCTGTTGAAATAGCGCCACAAGGGTCTCCCAAAGTCAGTTGTGCACACTACAGGCAGGGATGTCGTTTAGAGATACAGTCCAGATCTGCTCAATCCCCTTTGTCTTTCCATCTAACTTACAGTAAAAGCAAAGCCCCTCTCTTAGCCTCCAGGGTGCTGCAAAATCCCCAGGCCCCACGAGCTTTCTCTATCTCCAGCAAGCCCCCTTGCTTCCTAGGTTCCCGCTTCACTGGCTTTTTTGTGCCCTTCACAAACCAGCATCACCCCTGCTGGAAGGGCTGAACACTCAGACCTGTCCCACCCCAACACTCCTGATCACGTGTCCGCATAGCTTATCCCTCACTGCTTTCCCATCTCTGTTCAAACCTTATCAGGGAGCCCATCTCTGGCCATCCTTCAGGAGGTCATGACCCTCACCCTCTGTTTCTCCCCACTATTACCCTGATTATCCTCTGTCTTAGCACTCACCACCGCCTGACACACATACTCCCTGAAAGAGGGCATTTTATGTTTCATTGTCTGATCCCCTCCAGTGGTTCTTGGAACATGGTACATGCTGAATAAATGCTGGGAGGAGGCAAGGAAGGTGAGAGAGCAGAAGGTAGCTGGAGATCATTTGCAATTGCCTACTCAGGCGGCTGGGGTTTGTCCTTTGTGTGGTCAAGTTACTCAGCTCTTTACTCAATTTTGTGAGCCAATTAGTAGGCTTCCAGTGATTTTTTTAGAACAAAACCAGAGCCCATTTATGTGACTTACAACCACAGAGCACTAAAGGACACATAGCCCCTAGGTGTCCTCTCCAAAACAAGCACCTTGTCACATCTACCATTCCCTCCAGCACACACTTTCCTGTCACCTTGTGCATCTCAGCCTCTCTCATCAGGTAATTATCCAGGCCCTTCCACCAACTGACCGTCTCACCTTGGCAATCCCCCTAACATTTCTGGATCTCAGCTCATCATCAGTCCTGTGGAGATTTTCATAATCTCCCTCCTTGTGTTGTTCTCTTGGAGTTTATGAACACATCTAGAGAAATCAGATGTGAATAGAGAGAGACTTTCATAAAGGTAAAGTGTTATAAAGTGCAGTTGTTCATTGCTTTCATTTAAGGAAGGAGAAAAAGAGAAACAGTAGGAGAACCACAGTGGTAATTTCATGAGATCAATTAGATGGAATTTTCCACCTGAAAGTTCTGTTTACAGGAGCACACTGAAAGGTCTGCCTTTTGTCATTTGTCTAAATTTTTGCCACTTATACAAGACCTTAACTCTACAATTTAAAGTCTTTGTATAGGGGTTAGGAGTGTTCTTGAAGAAAACTGACACCTTTTATCATGTTTTCTTTTCAGGGCTTGCCAGATAGAGGCAGATGTGGACCAGAGGATGTCAGTCTCCAGGTCATCGTATGAAAATGTCCATGCAACTTCAACTTAATAGCACTTCACTTATTGAAATAATTAATGGTTTATCATCATTTTATTTTCTAGAACAATTTCTTAGTGATCTTACCATACACCATACCCACAAAGGATTTATATCAAATATAGACACAATGTCATGCATCATGAACCTTGGCTTCTCACAAAAATGATGTGCTTTGAACAGCATGCCTTCAGCATACTTGACACTGAAAACAGAAGTGGGGTAGGGGCCCTCATTATTGGAAGAGGTTCTGAAAGTGAAAAGTGGGTCTAGCACCTGTTGTTCCTCCCCATAATCCTACCTGGGCCCTAAGTTAAAAAAAAAAAAACTCTCTGGACTTATTTATTAAGGGTGAATTTGGCTAGAGATCACATGGCATTGATCTTCTTGACCAAGAATTGGCTCCTTGCTCTGTGAGGAAAGCCAATGGGTCAGTATTAACCTCAAGGCATCAAGTAAGCTGAACAGTGAAACATGCACACCTGGATGGCCTCTCAGCTTTCCAGGGCTACAGCCCCCTCCCAGCCAGAAGGCAGGCTCCTCCTCAACCCCTGTCTCCCAAAACTACTTAAGTGGGGAGGTTTGGCAGGGGGAGCGATTTACCTGTCATTGGCCTTAACGCTTTATCTCGCTTAGAGTTGGTGATTTAGAAGCCAGATCTTTTCCTGGTCAGACTGTAGGAGGTGTACCACCAAACTTCAAGGAAAAGGAGAAATAAGAATACCCTGCACCATAAATCCCTTAAACACAAACGTTAAACATGTTCTGCCTTTCTTCAGTGCACACAAAGAAAAGTGTTATATAACAACAAAAAGAACTTTGAGAAATGCCCTCTGTATAAATCTCCAAAGCAAAGGAAACTGTCTCCCAGAGCAGGGTTTTCAATTCCCGGGAGGAATTGACTGTTGCTTCCCAGGAAGGAAACACAAGGGAATGGAGAAGCTGGTCCAGGACCCAGAAAGCCTGGTAAACTGGTGTTGAAGCAAAATTATGTTCATTAAAGGTTACAAATAGGTAAAGAATTCTCCTTTCAGATGCTCTCTCAGTGTCCCCTGGCTCCCCCAACATGCGATGCAGTTAGCTTGTAGAACGTAGCTGCTGGCTGGCGTTGTGTTTTGCAGCCAAAGGCAGCTCAGTCAAATTAAAGAGATTCATTTAACAATTCAGCGAACAGAATGGCACTTGCAGCCAACCAGGGAATTAGTGGGAAGCCAATGGATCTGAACAGGCACCAGCCTCCCCCACGTGGCTGGAGGAATCTGAAAAAGCCAAAGCTTTCCTGGGAAAGACTGGAAACAGTCCCTACCTATGTCTTCCAGACACCTGGCATGCCGCCGACCTGCCACCAAGATGCTCCTGTCACACTGGGCCCAGCCAACAGACACCTGGCAGTGGGTCACGAAAGACAAGAGGCACCTAGAAAATCAAAGTCCTGTTTCAGTTTCAGGATTAGTATCATGGATCACTGTGTGGACATATTGATAGTAGATTGATGGCCTTCCTTTGTGATGGCACCACCACAGTCCTGTCTCGATGCAGCTCTATCTGCTGTCACTTTGTGAAAACATGCTTCCTGGTATTAATTTGAAAATGCTCTCAGAGTGAACCATTTTTCTCAAATAGTGAATCTATTCCTTCCATCATAAAAACGTTCTAAGGTGTTTATCATCTGCTAATTCAGATCATTCAAAGATTTTTCTTTCTGACGTCTTACTATAAAGTTCCTCCAATCTCTCGTTGGAGATCTTGGTTATGTTCCATTCATTCTTTATGTTTCCTTTTAAAATTCGAGGTTAATACATGGTTTCTGCATCAGCCTGGATTCCAAGAGGAACAGGGTTATTCAAGGAAGGTTTCTTTACAAACAGAACTAATTGTGAAAGTATAGATGTGGAACAGGGGAATTACGAGGCCACCACAGCAGAGCCATTACTGCCCTCAGCCTGAGAAGGATGATGGAGGGAGAAGTTACCATAATCTGGGAGCTGAGAGCCATGAGAGGAGAAATGACTTCTGAGCGGGGGAGCAGGGGAATAATGCCCTACCTGACTCTCCCTCCTGCAGGGCCAGGGAGTGTGTTGAGGTCCCCTCAATGGCCAACCTGATGTGGAGAGGAAGGGAGGGGCGGGTCTGGGGCAAGTGCTTGTGCTGACCCTGGACTTGGAAGCACCAGTCCTTGTCCTCCTCTTGGAGCTTTGTGATAAAAATTCCTTCTGAGGATCTTCTTATCCCATGAGCGTCTTGCCCACCCATGTCCAGTGTCACTCCTTGGAGTCTTGTCTAACTGTTCTATAAACTTTTTGAAAAGCTTCTTCCTACAGCTTTGGTGACACAGCTGAGGGGGACCCTCTTTCCTACTCAAAGGTCACAAATTGTAGCTTTTCATTGTCCCCCCTCCCACAATTCCTGTCACTCACATGTCACCAAATGTTGACAGAGGAAAGGAGCTGAGGGGAGGGACAGCAGAACACTAAGGTGCAGATGGGCAAGCTGGCCTTGTCTATTGGTAGCAGAGGCAGAGGAGCAGAGGGCTTATGAGAAAGGTGGAGGCTCCCACTATGGGGTCCCCAGAGCCTCCTAGTCTCAGTCTGAGCCCGTAAGCAGACAGGACAGAGGGAGAAACAGAAAAGGCAGTTCCTTGACCAGCTCTGGGGGACAGTGTGCATCAGAACCCTGGAAAGGGGCACTCACTCTCCTCCTGAGAAGTCCCAGCAGCTGCAAGACCTACCACCTGTCCAGCCCCCAAGCCCATGTGGAGATAGCAGTGGTCACGTGACGGCATGGAAAGGCTGGGCTTTCCTTGGGAACACCTATGAGACACCACCAAAGACTGTTGAAGACAAATGGGACAAGAGCTTGAATGGGGAGGGGGAATAGGTCAGCTGCGACCAAGCAGAAGTCTGTGAATCAGCCCTCATCATAGGCAGGCAACTTAGAGAAATGCACACAATACTTTCAGTTCTTCAGGATTAGGCCTTGATAACCGTGTCCCTCATTTCTTGTTGTTGTTGTTTGCTGGTTTTATTCCAGCTTTGGGGGAAGAACAGGCACTCAACTGATTTACAACCCTGTCAGATCCCCTGCTGTTAGCCACAGGACACATCTGCAGACAGCCTTAGATTCAGAGGCTCCCACTTCTTTAATCACCTGTCTGCAGGCCACCTCTGTGTGTCTGTCACCAGAGCAATGGAAACTGTTTTAACATGCTTCACTACCCTAGGTCACTGATTTCTATGCAATTTCATTTTTTCTCAATTTTCAGAGCTACTTTCCGCCCCCTGAGACAAGCCTGGTTCTTTGGAAAATGACCTCTCTTTCCTGTCATTCAGTCCTAGGTGTCATCCCCGATTCTCACTGGTCCCTCAGTGACGGGGTCCTGATGGGCATCACTGCTGAACATAGCCCTTTATTCTCCTGGGCACCTTCATTTCCATCAGCATGAACTGAAGTCTGTCCGAGCCTCCCACTGGGAGACTCAACAATCTTTACCTGACCCTAGGAAAGCTGCTTACCTCTCAAGTTCCCATTTCTTATTTGTAGAACCAGGGAATTCCACTTAATGACCCCCAACCAAAATTCTATGGCTGCACGGCCCAGCTTACGGAAAAGACATTCCAACAACTTCTGCCCACCTTCCAATTTCCACAAGCCTGTCACATGGGCGACACTGTCCCTCACTTCACCTGCGAGATTTCAACTCCCAATTTCACCTGCAGGGGCTACATTGAAGTTGATGGCTTGGTGACTCCCAATACAAAAGGACAGGGGGAAGAAATGCTTCTGTGATCCATGCCAGTGATAACATGGCACTCCCCGAAAGGCTGCCAGCTATGTGAAGCAGAATTTGAGACCATCACTGGCACCCTCACCAGGGTCGCACTGCTACAGGTGCTGACACAATATTCCTCTATTCTCAAAACAAACCAGCCCTGTGCCATCACCGAGTGGCTGCCATTTGTCTTCTTCACAGAACTCTTCGCAAGGCTCATGATTCATTGTGCTTTCCCCCAGGGGACCACAAAACACCCACCTCTAGTGGCCAGAAAACTACCAAAGAAAACACCTAGAAATTCCAATAAAAGCATATGGAAAGAGGTAAGTGGAAATATTTATCCGATTTCTTTTATCACAGAACATTTCAATTTTATTCCACTTCAGAGGGGAAGGTCCTCAATAATCCCAGTCAAGTTCTGTCTATGGCTCCCCCATCTTCTGCCTGCTCTCTCCTCTGGTTCTCTCTCCCATATTCCTATAGGGTTACAGTGTGGCCGCTGGATTGTGGATACACTGGGAGAGTTGCTGAGGGAGTGAGAAACCTAGCAGGAGGAAATTACAGTGCTTGGATATCTGTGTGCTTCTGTCATCCCCAGGTTCACCGATGCCTTCACTTCACATTGGCATGCATCTCAGGGCCTCAGAAAATAAACACATCACGGAAAATGAATGACTGCTACAAAGAAATCTAGAATGCTCCTCCATGGGATGTAAGGTCTCCAGTCTATTTGTAGCTTTGCCTATTAAGAGCCCATTAGCTCTAAAGAAGCTTCTCCACACATGTTCCCACCCACAGCTTTCCAGCTGGCCAGCTTGCTGTGCAGCATTCACAGCTTTGGCCTCAGCTTCCCTCTCTATTATTTTCACACATTTCCATTTGCCCTGCTTCCTGTCCACTGGCTTTGGCTCTTTTTAGCCAAAGAGTAGAGAGCATAATATTTTCCTCCTTTGGTGGAAGATCCCCTGTGGTCACATAGCATGTGCTTCCACCTCCTTTTTTTTTTTTTTTTTTTTTTTTACTTTATTACTGGCATTTAATTCAAGGCTTTTGTGAGGCCTTTTGGCATCCTCCCCCCACCAAGTTTCCCATGCCCCTTACAAGGTAACAGCCTTTTAAAAGCTTTGCAGAGTGCTGAGCACACTAAATGAATCACTTCTCTGCTATTTGTATGTTTGGGTACAATGAAGGCTCTTGACAAGAAGCAAGCCTTTCTAAGCTTGGCATTCATGATCAATTTCTGTAGCTATTACACAAAGTTGTAAGCTTTTTGGAAAAGTCTACCCACCTGTGACCTTTTTTGTTTGCTCTTTTAACTGATACAGTTCACAGTTGTTGAGCATTCTTTACTGGCATCATGAATAATACACCAAGGATAATAGACTGGTCTCTATTTTTTATTTATGAATCTTGGATTTTTGGCAGGAAAATGCAGAGCTTAGTTTTTTGTAGAGGAGTATCATCAGTGTGTCTCCACTATGCCGAGGCTCACATGACATTCACCAGGAAGGCCAGACACAAGATCACAGCCTTTGTGCCCCATCCATGAACGGCCAAGGAGTGCTGCATTTTGGGGAAATCCCCAGAGATAGGTCCTCACCAGAAAGGAGATTTGTGCAAATTTTGGAGACAAAGAAAAATAGATGTTTCCACATTTCATCATCTTAACTTGTTAGAGCAAACATACTTGACTTGTGTTTGAGTCTACAACAATGGCCATCAAAATGAAGTCATGTTCTAAGAATAAAAATTAAGCAAAACACAAGCTGTAATACTGCTCAGTGCAAGAAGATTTCCTGAACTAGGCTTCAGCTGTCCACTTCTGCTATCCAACAATGACTCAGAAACAACAGAACAACCCATGGTGAATCAAAAATGTTGTCCACCCTAGCAGAGACAGTCATGCCCTGGATTTAGAAGCCAAAGCAGCCAAACTGTATGAGCCTTTTTGTGCCTTGATTATTGAGATAAGTGGACAATCCTTGTTTTCACTTCAACTGGCCCAGGGAAGCTGAGCTGGCAAGATTGTTCCCACTCTCCTCCAAGCTTATAGACAAACAGAGACAGATCTGTCTTCCAGGGCTTCCATTTGTTCTGTTAGTTGTTCCTCAGGGCCAGAAAGCAAAGCACTATGCCTGGCTGTGACATAACCACAGCTATGCGCCATTTGGCTTACCAACACTGGCAAAATCTTTCCTTAGATATTCAAGAATATACCATAAAAGAAGCAGTCTTAGACTGGAGGAATGAAGGTGCTGGCAGAGATCCACGTCATCTTGTCTAACCTCCCTCTGTAGACGGCCACTGAGTTAGCCAGAAGAATATGAAATTCAGGGAAGAATTCATCTTAATCCCTTCTAATTCACCCACAATAGCCTACAGAATTCAACATGCACGACCGCAGACTCTTACAGCAGACACTTTTAGTTATGAAATGGGCGAAGACATAAGCAGTAGCATGGACCACTGGTCATTGCCAGTCTCCTGCTGCTTGCCCTCCAGTTGGCTCCTGTTGTGTTGTCGCCTTAATTCCACTAGAGTAATGACAACTGTTGTTAGGCCACCAAGCTCAGCTGCCTTTCAAGAGGAAAAGTCAAGAAATTTAGTCAGATATCAAAGCAAGGTAGCTACACCTCCAATGTGGACAAGATTTAGGAAAAAAGCCTTAGGAAAAGATGATGTGAAAGCAAAACTGTGAGAAATGTAAAAAAGATCTTTTTTTTTCTTTTTCTTTTTTTTTTTTTTTTGCTGAGGGAGATCAGCCCTGAGCTAACATCTGCTGCCAATCTTCCTCTTTTGCTTTTTTTGCTTGAAGAAGACCATCCCTGAGCCAACATCCGTACCGGTCTTCCTCCTCTTTCTATATGTGGGTCACCACAGCATGGCAGATGAGCGGTGCGGGTCCACATAGGGATCTGAACCTGGGCTGCCAAAGCAGAGGGCGCCAAGTCCAGCCACGATGCCCAGGGCCGGCCCCAAAAAGATCTTTTTTTTTTTGATGGTCTCTGTTTCACATGCTCACTCCCTCACTCACATTGTCTACCTCACTCTAATTTTAACCCCTGGGAGCATCTTATGGCCCGGTCCCCAGTGGTCCATCTGCATATTAGAAGCTCAGGCTCCCTCCCAGGGTATATTCTCACCTACCACTAACTCATTAGGAGCGCGTTCCTATTTCTTATTGATTTGTCTGTTTTATTTTGAGAAGCAATATTTAGTGACTCTAAAACCAAAGAAGGAAGCATATGCTGATAAGCACAAGGTTTATCTACGGTGTTCAGTCAAGCCAGTACCTTCCAATGGGCACATAATAACCTCTTTTCCTTTTTCTTCATTAGGTTTTACAGCTGAGGTTCTTTGCGCATCCTGAGAAATTCTTCAGAGATCAAGTTAACGCAATCCTCACCAGAAAGGAACTTTTAAAATTTTTTCAAGAAAAAGGAATAGATTTTCCTTTAGATATAACATGTCTGAGGCTACTTGGCTATAAAGTGCTGGGGCATGGCCTTCGACCCCAAACTTTTGTCCCCAAGTTTAATACTACTTCCCACTACATCAAGTTGTCTCCCCCACTTTGATATCTCAGCAAGTGCTTACTGAGTGTGTCCTGTGGGCCAATCCCTGAGGGAGGTGCTGGAACTCAAAGACAAATAAGACAGTTTCATCCCTGTGCCAGGAACTCACAGGCCCTAATACAATGTGGCGAGGGGTCAGAGCACTGCCAGGAGTTAAGAACAAACGCATGTAAGATAGTATTCAAAACATCCATAACTGGAAAGTAACCCTTCTGTCTATCTGCATTAAAATGGATAAATAAATTGTATTATATTCATACAAGAAATAATATAGAGCAATGACAATAAGTAAATAACACACAACATGTTGGATCAATTTAACAACAGGAATATTGAGAAGAAAAGAATATTCAGTTTTGATTCCACTTCTATAACATAAAACCAGTGAAAATATTGTTGGGGATATGCATGGGGTGGTAATGAACTGTAAAAAAAAAAAAGCAAGGACTTGATTAACATACATGTTAGATAGTGATTATCTCTAGTGAGAGGAAGGGTGTTGTGAGCCAGAAAGAACATGTAAGGGTGTGCGTACTGAGTTTTCATCAGGCAGGCTTCATGGCGGGAGACTTGTGCAGGTGCACAAGGCTCCAAGTTGAGAAGGGCCCTACACAGGGTTTAATGCTCTGCTCTGCCGACTATTCAAAGATGCAGAGCCATGGCTTCTAGGGAGCTTAGCGCCTACTTTGTGGCTCCTTTTAGCAAACTAGCAGGGCCATACGCCTTCATTTCTTGACCAAGACCTTATGTCTTCTACTCTCACTTGCACTTGGTCTTCATGGCCCCATTTGCAAGTTTTATTTTTAGTTCCTCTTCTTTGTGAGAGCTGTCTTAAGTCCATTCTGAAACCAACTGAGGAGAAAGCATAAATAAATAATTGACAAAACAAAAATCATGAGGTTTCTAGGAGAAGAGAGAGAATGTGGAATCTTGCAGATTGCTCTAGCCACCATTAACCAAGTTAGCTATTTTGCCGTGGAAGGTTCAGGAAGACTAAGTCTGAGAAAGTGAGTCATTGAACTGGTAGCTTTCACTAAGAGTTGAAAGAGAAGAACCCACCATAGCAGGAAGCTCTACATGATAGAGGGACACTGATAAGGGCTTCTGTGGATAGGCTGCCCCTGGGAAACTCCTGGAAAGCTGCAGAAGAGTTTCAAGGCCAGAGCCAGAGTATCTTTCACTCTGGGATATAGGTGAGAGCCAGCCCACGTGGGCTTCTAAATTCACCATTGACCTCCCTGGTTTCTCATTGGTGACTATGAGCACATGATATTTTCTTTCAATATTGGTCTCAGCTAGAGCTTAGGTGGTGTCTACTGCTGGAATTCACACGTGGTCAAGTCTCACAGCAGAGTGATGGTGCAGTCACCCTTACACCTGTTGAGTGGACTAAACTGGATGAGGAAAGTGCTTACTGATGTCCCCTTCATACATTCCCCATCCGGAGTTTCTCCAGGAACATTGGGGAGACACATGCCTTCCATTTGGTTTGTTGATGATCTTCCTCAAGAGTTGATGATTTTCCTCAAGTTTGGTTTCCAGAACCGTAAAGCAGAAAACTATCAGGAAATTTTATACGCAGATCTCTGCTTTTTAAAAACTCTCCCTTGCTAGGCTAACCCTTAGAAGGCTGGATTTCTTTTCACCCCATGCCTGTAGACCAGCGTCTGCAACATGGCAGCCAGTAATAAAGACACAGAGAGAAGGAAGGTAGACAGAGCACCTGGTCAAACATCGCCCGGGGGGGCCAGGCAGGACACTCCCCTGCCACCATTTGCCAGATGGTAGGAATCCACTAACCATCTCCAAGTCCTTTTCCATGCTGAACCTTGAGACAAAATGGTTTCCAGATCCACTTTTTTACAAACACTGATGAATACTTGCACAAGATTATGATTCACACCTCAGTGTAGATGAAGAAGCAAACAAAAATTGTGGACATATGTGTGTGTGTGCATGTGTGTGTGTGTGTGGTGTGAGAAGAAAAGGTATGCCCAGATGGAAAGGACTGGAACTCAAACGGTTGAAGGGAGCAATCATTTTAACTCACCCTGTGGAGGTGGTGTGAAGTAAAGAGTGAAGTAGTAGGAGTTATGAGTAGGAGGGAAATAAAGTAAAACAAGTAACTCTGCTATTTTGGCAGTTTATAAAATTTTCTATCTTTAATCTTTTGTGACTCTAAAATCAATTTCTGAGGAATGAGGCTGCAGAGGGTAGGGAGATTTTTAGTAAGCTGAGGTCCAAAAAACCTTCCTCACCACCACTTACATTAGACCTCCCAGGACACTGAGGGAAGGCCTGTGCTTCAAAGGAGTGATCATAATTTTAATAGCATCAGGTCACCAAATATTACAATGTAACACAGTGGTACATTTAGGATCTGCCAGACCACCACTGAACCCTAACTTAATCACCTCCCGCTAAGAGCCGTCTAACCAGGTAAGCAAGAGGAAAGAGCCCGCGGAGAGATACATTCTGATCCTTACTGATGTGTGACCTGGACAAGTTACTTAACTACGTTGCTTCCGTTTTGTCAACAGTAAAATGGAGATGATTGTCCTTTCTTCAAAGGGTTTTATGAGGACTGAATCAATACCCATAAAGTGCTTCAAATGGCCTAGGAGAGTGCTCAGTGGAGACAGCACTCTTTTCCAGCTGGCCTCCTCTATCAAAGTTCTTAAACTCTGGCCCCCTCGTTTTCTATGTTTGTAAAAGGAAGTGGGTTCCAGCTCAGTCCTCCTAGTCAAGATCTGTATCCTCACTTCCAGCCCCGCTCAACTCCACCCTTAATGCAAGCCAGACTCAGCTGCTCCACTCTCATTTAGGACCAAATATACCCAACACAGCCACCAGGTTTCCCCATGAACAGCTCCAATGCATGCCTTAGCATATTTTCTTTCTATTTTTGTCGTACTTTAGAATCCAAAAAGAAAACCTCGGAAGACTATACCCCCCAAAAAAATTAAAAGTGCAGATGATTTGAAGTCCAAACTCTTGTATTCACTCAGCCTCAATTTTCTCATTTTGTAAATGAGATTAAACAATTATAATGCCTTTCTCACGGATGGTTATAGAGATTAAGTGAGATAATGCCTGTTGTAAAGAGCTTGGTGGCTGGCGCACTGAATGCATTTGAAAGAATGTGTTTCTGTCGTCATTATAGGGCAGTGTCATTATTGAATCACTATCATGTCTCTTGTTACCAAATTGTTAGCTTTCCATGGACAAGGACTGTGTCTTCCCCATTTTGATATCTATCACACTACCTAGCTTAATGCAGTAATTGGTTAAAATTATACTATAACATAATTAAATTGAATAGTATATTTATGTAATCCGTCCTATTGGTTTTCAGCTCCAACTCTAAATTTGAATCACTTGAGCAGTTTATAAAAGTACCTGTGACAGCTCTTCACCCCCAGCTGATTAAATCAGAACCTCTAGGCAAAGTTCGCGGCTCAGTATTGTCTAACAGCTCCCAGAGACGTCTGAAGTGCGCCAGCACTGAGAAGCACCGCTCCTGTCACTCATTCACCCGCCTGTTCACTCAGCCATGGCTGCCCACTACGTACCCAGCACTACTGTGGACCATGGTGACACAAAAGTTAGCAAGACAATCAGCACCCTCACGATCTGCAGAGAACTCCACACAAATAAATCACTAGTAAATCCCGCTTAGCACCCATCCTGTGACAGAGCCCTGTGCTTGAGGGAACTATGCAGGCCTGAGGAGGAGAGAGGTTCATTTAGAAGAAGAGACAGTTTTAAATGAGGGAGAAAATTAGGAAAAATGACCTTCAGCAGATTGAATTTCAACAAATGTTATGCCTTCAATGTTTATTCAAGATCATTGTTATCAGGCCCATTGATATGCATTCTGTTTATGAAATAAACATTTTCCACTGTATGACTCAGTGACCCTACTGAAAAATCCTCAAAAGAAATTTCTTTCAGAATTTCCTCTTTCCTTGGCAGAACAGAAGTCGCATTTTCTCCTTCCTCTAACTGTGATTTCTTAAGACATTGTCCTACTTGCCTTGAACTCCAGAAATTTTATAGACAGGTTTGCGTTCATTGGTGAATTCGGTGTTTACAATTGTGGCTGAATTATGAGATGTTTTCTATTTTTCCTTTTGGACTAACATGCTTATTTTTTAAATTACCTTGAATTCTCGTTTTAGAAAAGATGAAGAGAAAATAATTAAATCTAAATGTTACTGTTCCATAGTCCCTTTGTAACAAAGCATCTATGATTTGTATTTCTTCATCCCACAGTGGTAGAATGGGACAGGGAAACACATATTTATTAAGCACTTTTAATGTGTTGAGCAATTTGTAATGTGCTTTACACACATTCTCTAAATTGTGTCTCCCTGTGCTATCATGACTTTGGTACTAACTTCTCATTTTATGAATGTGAGGGGAAACAAGATTCAGCAACGGTGGGCTCAGACAAGTGGTAAGTAGCCCTTTGAGAGGTTGAGAGTTGTCTCTGTTAGTGTAAGTTCCGTTATATTTCTAATTAGTGCCTTTTCCTCTCTCAAACCTAACTGTTTGATTGTCAAACATCTCCAGTCCCCCTTCCAGTAACTTTTCAAATGCAAGTCTCAGCCATTCCACATTATGTACACGCACACGTTAATATAATAAATTAAACATATTGCTAACTGAGACCCATCCAGGGCATCCAGGGCATGAATCAGAAAAAGATGAATCAGAAATGTACTCTGCTGTTAAGGGAATTTATAAACTATTAGAAGGAGGAGAACATATGCATAATAACTGAAGCCAATGCATCGGCGCATCCCCATCCAAGACAGGGAGCCACTGAGACAGTCTCTGCTCACTATCAGATGGTCATGGCCATTGCCAGGTAATCCCCAGTGGGAGTCACTGTAGGGGTGGAGCCAGTGTTGAGAAGAGACTGGAGGAGGATCAGGACATGAAGCCAAACAAAGAGAGAGTAAGAGCTCCATGGCCCAGACAGGCGTTCAGAGCTATGATAGGTGCAGACCTCTGGGGATCTAGTTAAAGGGCCCATTGTGAAGCTCAGGCTGAGGGTGGGGCCTGGGGTTCTGCATTTCTAACAAGCTCATAGATAATGCAGAAGCTGCTTGTTCAGGTACCACATTGTAAGTAGCAAGGGTCTAGCAAGGGTCATTGTAAGTTCCACACTGTGAGTGTGGTGTCAAGAACAGGAGAAAAAACTAAAGGTCATGGGGCAGGACACAAAAACAGACAAAGATGAGGACAAAGTGGAGACGGCAGGGAGAGTGCCCAGCTCATGCTGACGAGTGATGAGTATACTGTGATGCCACAAATTCACTGTCACTTCTTTCTGTGGGCTGAAGGGGTGGGGGCTCAGCTGTTTAAATAAGCCTGGGGATGGGGTATATGGCCACTCAATGCTCTCACTTAAAATAATTAACCAACAAAAAATGGGGATGGGGATATTAATTAATTTCAGTGATTCAAGCCAAAAATAGGGGCTGGCTCCATGGCCTAGTGGTTAAGTTTAGCATGCTCTACTTCAGTGGCCAGGGTTCGGTTCCCAGGTGTGGACTTACACCACTCCTCAGTGGCCATGCTGTGGGGCAACACACACACAAAATAGACGAAGATCGGCACAGATGTTAGCTCAGGGCAAATCTTCCTCAGCAAAAAAGAAACAGAAACCCAAAATATTCAGGACCAAATTCACACACTTCCACTATTATCTCTGGGTGGTCGGTTTTTATTCAGTTCTTTGGCTTCTTGGTCATCTGTTTCCATGGTTGGGGTTATTGAATTTGTGTTGGCTTATTTTCAATCACAGAGGAGTTTGGAGATGTTAGCACACTGTGTTGATGTTGTGTAAGAGGCTATCAGAAATCTATTTCGAGTTAAAGTATTGATACAAAAGTGCTGGGTCAGAATATAATATAGAGAGTTCATAATGTCCCTGACTTGTATGAGAAAAATTGCCCCATAAAGTACAATCTCAGCCCAATACCAGAAGTTCCATGATTTATTTAGCGTTAATGCAAGTACGACTACTTTCTGGTATATATGTACTAGTGAGAATTTGAAATTTGGAATTCCAGTTTTGAATTTGTTTCCCTTACTGTTTGGTTTATACTTGAGCAGATGGGTTGACTGATTTCAAAAGGAGCCTGACTTCACAATTCTGCATCATAATACAGAAGTGACAGCCAGGCTAACTTGACAAAGTAGGTCCTTGCATAAACTTCACACCCTGTCACCCGAAGTCGACTTCCAAAAGTTTAGACAGCTCTGAAAATGGAAGCCAAGGGCACACAGACCAAAGAAGTGAAACTCCAGCTGGCCAGGACCAGTAGTGCCTCTTGGATGAGTAGTGGGCACATGAAGGCAAACAGTTCTCAGTACTTTCATAATCCTGGGGAAGCAAACTTGGTTACTGAGTTCAGTTCTTTGTTCTAAGTAAAATAAGTGAACAAGATGTTTGAATAAACAAAGAAAGTTTGCCTAGTCCCAGAGACATGAGCCATTGGATTCCACGATTTGAAATAGAAGCCACCTTAAAGAAAGAGTTCAAGAATTCATTTGAAAATCCAAATAGGGAACACTCTGCCCATGGATACCTTCGCGTCCTGACAACTTGATTAATGTGAATACCGTACTTAAACTCTCAAACCATTTGCACTCCACTCAAATGTATTATGTAACAGAGTACCTGTATTGGAGGGGACCCAAATCAATGAGAACAATATTGAGCGACTCCATTTGTGCAAATACGTGGATATGGAAGCTCTAACATCGACACAAGAGACATGTGACCACTCGTCTCCTTGGCTGGGCAAACCAGCCCCAGAATCTTACATACTCCCTTCTCCATCACGCTCCAAGGCAAGAACAGAGTGAAGAACAGGAAAAAAGTGGATATTTTTAGTCTCATGTCTCAGTTTGACCAGGGACTATCACTCTCCAGACTCAGCAGATGGCAGACCAGACAGTTTTGTCTGATGAACTAATCAGCTTTCAGCACCTCATTATCACCTCACAATGGAATCTAGAATAAAAGCTTAAAGTGCAGAATGTTTAAAGGGCTTATTTGAATGCAGTAAAGTGTGTTCTTTAAGTTAAATTCTTTCATCAGAAATGGGCTTTCTCTGCTCAGGAGACATTTGAAAAGAATGAAGATTTAGGAGAAAACTGTTAAAGTAGCATGTCTCCAACACAGAAATGTTGTCAACAACATGATATACATTCCAGATGGAACACAGATAAGCCATATTTTGGAGTAAAACGAAACTGAGAACCAGAAGACCTGAATTCTAGTTTCATCTCCGCCGCTAATTAACTATATGGCTGGAGGCAAGTCAATTTCTCTGAGCTCCATTCCCTTATCTACGAAAATGAAAACACTGGATGAGGGAGATGCACTCTGTAGTCCTTTCTCATTCTAAAGTTCTCATATCTTACTGCAATTAGAGTCAACTCTGCAGCCTTCTAAGGCACACTCATGAGATGTAATTTTTTGAGATAAAATAATTTTCAAAATTGCTAGGCATTAAGAAGCTTTTTCGTCTTTAACAGAGTCCAATTGCTTTGGCAGATCCGTCTGTCTCCAGCAACAGCATTTAATACACCATGTGCCCAAATGCACTAGTTGAGCTGTAAATGCTGAGCCTGATCAAGAGAAAGTTAGGGTCTATGGGGGTTAAATGATAGCCAAGCTTAAACCCCTTTTCAGGACAGCTGCATTAAAGAGGACTGCTAATGCCTGAGATTCCCAGGGCAGTGCGGCATGCCTGCTGAGTGTGTGAGAAGCCAGGGGGCAGATGCTGTGTTCTCCACCTTCAATATCTGGCTCCCACTTGGTGCTTGATAATTGTTGCATAGAGACATAAAAAGCATTTTTGCACAATGGTTAAAACGCACCCGAGATGTAGAATTTTTTCCTGCTTGAGTCAGTTTTTTTCTGACATGACAGAAATTTTCAAACAACAAATGTCTCTCCCCTTCATGCTGTCAACGCTCTAGACCTGCACTGCCCCAATTAGTAGCCACTAGTTGCATATACCTATTTAAATTTAAATCAATTAATATTAGATGGAATTTAAAATTCAGTTCCTCAGTTGCATGAGCCACATTTCAAGCTTCCAATAGCCACATGTGACTAGTGGGTATCACAAGGGACAGTGAGAGTCTGGACCATTTCCATCATCACTAGAAATTCTATCAGACAGTGCTGGTGCAGACCGACCACCTCTGACACCATGGAATTCCTTTTCAGTTTTGGCTTAGAGTATACAACTAACAGTGAAACATTCTTTGTGTATTGCCAACACTATAAGAACTCTACTGTCGGTCATCTGGGGGCTAGGAAGATGTAACTGAACTCATGGCATAATTGAGTAATTTCTTTATTTGTCTTTGGAGGACCGCCAAGTGCTCTCACCAGAAAAGCTCCAAGATAAACAAGAATTGGGAAATCTGAGGTTAGAGTTAGAGTTAGATATATTAAAGAAAAAAAATCTAGTGAACAATTTGTACTTTCTTCATTATTTTATAACTTAAAGCATGAAGCTTACTTACATACTTTATATACTTACAGTTATATCTTTTATGTGAGTAGGTTTGTAAATTGTTCAGAAACATCATGTCAGAGGAAGAATACTCCTAAACAAATCCATCATTTATCCTCTACCTTTTTAGTATTCACATTTTGTTTTCTTATCTCAGTCTCTTATAGCATCTTTTCTCTTTATTCACTCTGATTAAAAGATTGGCTTTTGTTGGCATTTATAGACTTCTCATTGTGGAATTTTATTTTTCTCCTTTGACCCCTCCTCCTTGAAAAGATTAATTCATAAAGAAAACAAAGGAACTGATGATTTTCTCCATGACCACTAACACTTTATCTTCTCTTTCTTCCTTTGAAAGATGCCCTGCCTGCTCCTTTATATGAGGTATTCTCTTTGGCACATGATATGGCACACTTTAGTAACCTAGGCTATGTGTAGGAATTGTTTAAAATTCCTGCAAACATTTTCGTTTACAAAAAAATGGAATTACAGAGTTCTGGTTTATACCAGAAATCATTTCAGTACTGTGAATTGGCTAGTATCCCTCTCTGAGTTTGTCACTCCCTTCTTCTAGTACCAATTCTTTGATTTTCTCCTGGGGTCCATGCCTCCTCTTTTCTAGGGGGCCAATTAGAAAATCCCATTCACCTGGACACAGGGTTGCCTCAAAGATGGCCCACCTGATGATCAGACCTATTGGGGGTCCCAACGACACCAGTGGAATTCCTCAACTTGACCTGAGAAGGACTCAGACCAGATCTGCTGTTGCATGCTGTGTCCATGAGGATAAAGCCTGATGGAGAATAGAACAAGCATAGAAGAGAGAGATGGAAGATGGAACCAGAGAAACTGCAGGCTGGGGTCATCTTCTGAGCCCCTGGCGGTGGGTCTCGACTCCAGCACCCTTTTTACTCCTGAGCTCTAATATATGTACAGAATTCCAATGGAACTTACTTCCTATGGATTATACAAATCTTCGTAATATATGGTTTAAATTGTGAAAATCTTTTGAAAAACATCTTAATTTGGTAATAATGCTAAGAAAATGATTTCTGAAAACTGGTAAGGATTTTAACAGAGGAAAAATTTCCTCAAACTATCCAATTTACAGTAGCACAAGAAGATGGCTGTGAGATTCTGCCATAATTAATAGGCACATTGTTAAGTGAATTATGCAATATTAAAATATCACCAAGGGGACAGAACTAGAGATAAATGTCCTCATCTGGGGTGGATGAAGTTCTTCTGGGGAACCATGTTATAAAGTTCCTTAATTTAAAAGATTACATTTCCAGGGCCTAATATTGTCAGAAAGACAAATTATCTGGTTCAGTAATAAATATAGATTTAGAGGATTGCACTCAAGGGCCTAGGACAGTGGCTGTCCATCATTGTCAAGCAGGAAATAGTCAGGACATGGAAGCTGAATAGCTAGTTCCAGGGGGTTGAGTGTTGATAGAAAACGGATCTTTCAGCATCTCCAAATCTAAGATGCCTGGGAGTACCACCTCCTGCTGATACACTGCCAGGCACATGTGCCATTTTAATATAGGCTTCATGATTATTCAGGAATGATGAGGGCAACCGATTAGGAGATGATGTCCATTGAAAAGATAGTTTGTGACTCGCAGTTCCTATGAGAATGGTTCACACCATGACATGGGGGCCACATGGGGAAGCACCAGGTCAGTGAGGAGGCAAAGGGAGTGAGGGGAAAACATGAGCAAGAGCCTTTATTGTGGTTTCTTGAGAAGGAACGGCCAGGCAGGGTCAGCAGTCTTATGATTGGTTGTGTAAATAATTTCAGTGATTAGTGTAGGCGCTGTCCCTAAGTTGTCTGGTACTCGGCCCTGCAGTGATGAAGGCAGGGGCATAGAGGCCCAGAGTGTAAAAGCCCGATAGAGGAGGTGCTTGAAGTATGGGCTCTGGATTGATTGGTTTGCATATGAAAGGCATGCATCTTTAGGAATTGGCTAAACCTGGGAGGGGCAACTCCTCCTGGGGCAAGGCCCCAGTGTCAAAGCATCAGAATAAGGAAAATAAAAGACCTGGTTAATACACACAGGGTCACTGTCCCACCCTCAATGCTTGAAAGGATGACTTGTGCAGTGTCACAAGTTGACAGGGAGCATCCATGTTGCCAGAAGTGACCAAACTCTGTAGAGTGAGCTGATAACCAAAGCAGAGCTATCTTGTTTACCGAGGGTGCCCCCATGACTGTTTCTGGATGAAAAATATTTGCCACTTACTGCCAACGCATTTCATTTCTCTGTTCTTGGTAACTTAAATGCACCAAGGCTGTTCTCTTTTAAAATATTAATGTTATGTGGATTCTGGAAGCTGTGCCTAGGTGTAGCCCTCACTCTCTCTGCCAAACTCCTCTTGAGAGGATTCTAACCACAGCGTGAACTGAAGAGATGGCTGGGGTGTCCCCCCGACCCAAGGATCCCTGGCACTTTTGAAGCTTAAGTTTCTTGTGAAGACTTGTAGGCCAGGGAAAGAGGGTGCCTTCCCCACTGTTCACATGGTCCTGGAAGACCAAGGACTCAGACCCAGCAGGAAGCTGCCTCTTGGCAGAGCAGGTCTAGGACTATGCCCCGGCTCCCTGAGCTGCCCAGCAAGGAATAGTGCTCTCTTATGCTGCAGACCCAGAGGGAACTGGACCCCAACAATAGCCCGTGCCCCCAGGTGACTGCAGAGTTGTTCTGAAATGTTACCTCCCCTGCCACTGGGAAAGGGCTGCTGCCCCTGCTGGCACACACACATCTTCAGTAGCCCCAGAAGCCACCTGCTGCCCTATCAGCCTGCGGGAGCCTGGCCCTTTTTCTCCAGGATAGGAAGTCAACAAACAAACAAAACTTAACGCCTCTCTCACTTTGAACCTCCCCTTCCCCGGAGGCCCCAGTAGCCTGAGCAAAGATGCGGAAGGAAGGAGAAAACCCAAATCATACAGGTGCTCATTAGCCTGAAGGGCAGCATATGCTGAGAAGACACAGGGGGACACAGGCCTGCAGCAGGAGACGCAGGGGCCTCCCTGTGAGGAGCAGTTGTGCCACCCTGGGGTCATGTGCAGTCTCCTGGCAAGCCTTAGAAAAAATGAAGCCAGTCACACCCCCAGGGATCTCACTGGATTGGTATGGACTGTAGCCGGGGTGTCCATGAGTTTTCAAAGCTCCGCCAAGACTCTAATTCTCAGCCCAAGTCTGAGAATCACATCTGCAAGAAGATATTGCAAAACATTATTTCTGATTTTTTAAATGTAATAAAGGAACTGGAAAACTGAATCGATAGTGGTGAATAGTGAATTCATAATCTGGAAGGTCAAAGGAGATACTCCCTCATAACACAGCAAGGTGTATTGAGAACCAGAAATTATTTTTATTTATTTAGCAAACACTTATCTAGCACTTATGCATAAGGCATTGTTCTGAATGTTCTACAAATATGAACTCGGTTACACTCATAATGAGCCTAGGGCGTTGGTACTGCTATTATCTACTTTTTATAGAGAAGTAAGCTGAGATTGTTATTGGGGAAAGAACATCTCCATAGCTCAATCTAATTCAAACATCCCAGCAGCTGAGGGAAAGGTGCGACCAGCAGTGCAGACCACAGAGAGCAGTGCCTCTCCCTGTCCGGTGTGCACACAGGGGCCTGGGGCTTGTTAAAACACAGACCGTGATACAGGAGATGGGGGCAGGAGCCTGGGACTCTGCATTTCTCATAAGCTCTCAGGTGGTGCTCCAGAAGTAGAAGGAGAAGAATAATTTGCAAATAATGTTGCTTCTGAAGAGAACAGAAGAAGGACAGACAACAGTAAAAGAAGTAATGGAAGAAATTTTCCCTGGGCTGAAGACAAGCTTCAATTTTTAATTGAAAGGCTTATTTTCAATTAATCCCAAAAGGATTCATGAAAATCAGACACTTAGTGATCATGAGGACCCTCACTGGTGTCCAGAGTGACTTGATTGCTTAAAAAATAGGAAGAATGAGACTAATGTGGAATGCTGACCACTCAAATGTCAACACTGGAACATTGTCACCACGCTAGGGGAACATATTGGGAGACTGAAAAGAAACATTCATCCGTCCGAACATCCATCTTCTCTGAGAGTGAACAGAAGGCATTGCAGCCTTGCAAGGACTCAGAAAGAGTGAGGCCAGCTTGTCTTCTGAGGAAACTCCCTGTGGACGTGCCCACCCTGGGGAAGAACATTTGGTCAGAGCAACAATCTCAAAGCAGAAGAAACCAGAAAAAGTGGTGAGCTATAAAAAATAATGACTTTTAAACAGAAAGGCATATGGCCTTGCTTATCAGAGGCAGTCAATAAATATTGGTTGAACGAAGAAAATTAGATTTCATGTTTCAGGCAGAAGGCAAAATGCAGTGGGTGGATGAAGATGTCAAGGGGCCCCCAGCTTTTTTTGCTGGCACCTTAAGAAGAGAAATGCAGTGTGGGTCATCCAGTGACAGAGGGAAGTTTGTGGTCACCTCAGAAAATCAGAGGTAGCGTTTCTTCAGGAGCTGGATACGGAATATTTCAGGGACTTGCTCCAGGACACGGCAGAGGAAGGGTTGGGACTTCACCGAGCTTCCAAGCTCCTCTTTCATTTTCTGTTGGGTTTAACTTGAACACAGTGGCAGAGGGGCACCAAGGTCATTACACATCTTTGGCTTCTAACAACTTTCATCTTGCTTCAGAGGAAAGCAATCTGAAGAAACAGTCAGGTGATAACAGGCCTGACCCCAGTTTTCTGCCTGATTCTGGGGACCTAATGTGATGCTTTGGCAGCTTAGGCAGGCTGAAGACAGGAAGCATCTATGTGGCTGGACAAAGGGAGCCAGTGAGTGGGAAAGGAGAGAGCAGCAACACCACGTCCACACGCACAGCCTGTGTCACCACCCTGGGCCACTGACACTAAACATGTCTCAATCATCCACGGTAATTGTCCTCCTCAAACTTCCCCTAATCATAATATTAAAAAAGAAAATTTAAAAGTTCACCTGTACTTCCACCACTCTAGCACAACAAAGAATTTTTATACTTGCCTTTGTAAGTGTATCCACATATATGCATAGTTTTTATATAATACACACCCAATTTAATTCCTTTTGTTTCATTTCACCCTTTTTGAGCTTCCAACCCAGTTAGTACATTAAGTCTTTTAATGACTATATAATGTGTACTTGTGCTACAATGTACTTATGTAAACCCAGGTTATTGGATATTTATACTATCTTCAAAATGGATTTTTGCTAAGTTGAGAGATGCAGTGACAAAGAATGAAATGCTTTAATTTTAGGATTTTATTGGTCATGGGAACAAGTTCAGCACAGTTGAGAAGCCAGTGTGAGACCATTGAATATGAGGGAAGAGGGACAAGGCTGAGGTTCCTTGACAAGAGAGAGGATGCATCTGCAAGTGGCCAGGTCCTAAGGCCACTGTCAAAGGAAAGCCAGGGGCAGGGGTGGGGTTCTGGAATTGGTTTGGGAAAGTTGGAGCAGGGCCTAGGGAGAGTCCTCCCGCCACAGGGCTTCCAGCAACATGGCATCTACCTCTGCATTCTGGTCAGCACGCTATATACCAGACACAAAGACAGCCGTGTGGACAGCACACATCAGGAGAGGTGCCGACATGTCCATTCAACAGCAGGAGCTGGAAAGCAGTGGTGAACACAGCCAGCCCATGCCCATAGCTTTTTTACAACCAGCCTTGGGAGAGTCCTTTAACTCAGAACTTACGACAGCGGAAGGAGAACTTGCTGAAAATTGTTAAACCCACAAAATCTAATAAGAAAAATACGTAGTTCAGGGTATGGCAACTTACCCAAGGCTATGATAATTCTTTAACATTCACAAAAGTTAGGTCCCAAGAACTACAGAAATTCTCCGGTTTATGAACACATAAATGCTTGTACAGTCTTCTAGCTTTCTCTGGAAAGCTATTTCCATTAAGAGCCATTTATTTCCTGGGAATTTCCACACACCACATGCTAACCATCTTTCAACTCTCGTTAATTTTTATCTCTCACTTAATGAGAATGGGGTAGAATTGGTTGGAGCTTTCTCAGACAGTTTCAGCAATCAGTTGGCTGTCACTTGTGGGCTGGTGGCCAGAGTGAGGCCGGGTCCCTGAGCACTCACAGTCCCCAAGGCTGTGGCTCTGGGAGTGCTGGCTGCTCTGGGAAATGCTCACGTTTTAGCCTGGATGAGATGAGGGATCCCATCAGCCAGTCTGAACCCCAGAAAGCAGTCAGACTGGGAAATACTGTGCCTCTGGGTAAACAAAGCTCTTCTAATGATGCAAAGCAGAAAAACAAAGAAGAATTTACAACTTAATGAAATCTAAGATGTTGCTCCAGTTCCACCCTTTACCAAATCCACTTATACTGGTGTTCTTCTGCCCACATAGGCAACAATTTGATTATATTAAATCTATCAGGCCAGTTTGAAATTTCCTTTTCTTTTTCACATTACTTGGAGTGAAGAGGATGGGTAAAATTTGGAAAAATAATTCCTCACCCATGACTGGTGAAGTCTTTCTTAAAACACATGGCTGCCCCCACCCAAGCTGTGTCCATGGTGTGCATCTAACCATGCCCACTGAACAAGACACCTCACCTGAGGATGTTGGAGACATCACCAGTGCTCTTAGAAGAATGTGAAACAAGAAGCTTCAAAAGAGGGGAGCGCCCTCTGCTGAGAGTGGGTGTATGCTCTCTAGGATGTGGGGCTATGTCATGGGGAAGCCAGCACCCACTTAAAGAACCAGGGCTGACCCAATGTAAGAAAAATGCCCAATGCTTCTGGCCCATCCAAGCAGGCCTCCTTGAGAAGAATTCGATGTCACTACCCTTCCCGTTTTCTGGGAATTCTTAGCCTTGCAACTCTGCAGTGTGGCCCTCACCACATGGTGTCTCAGGTTCTGCATTCTCCTTGTTGTTGGGACTGTTAGCCCATTGAATGCTCCAGTGGGGAAGGTGGGTCATGGGTATTTTAGTAGAATAGGCAGAGTGTACAGCCACTCCATAATACCATGCCACCCAATCTCTTTTCTTCTCAAGGCTTGGTGAGCCTCCACTGAATATAAGCAAATATGATAAAAATAGTTAATATTTGCTAACTGCTTGCTTTGATGTAGTTACTATTGTGAATATTTATCATACATTAATTTATATCTTGAGTGTTTATTATTCCATTAAAAACATAATAGGAATTAGATGAAAATTACCTGAACAGAAGATGGGCCCTAGGCTAAATATTCATGGAGGTGGGGGCAAGCGGTAATCTTAAAGATCATTAAGGAGGATTTCCAGAGGAGGAAAGGATGCTGATACCACGGCTGAGGTGGTGTGATCAATGGTGCCAATTTTAGGAAGGCTGAGGGACACTGTATCAGATCCAAAACAATATTACCATACTAAATATGTGTTTAAATAACGGCCATGATGTATACTCCAAAGATTTGTAAGCCAGACTCAAAGCATCTGTTGAGAGTAACAGTTAGATTCCAAACACCACAGCAGCTACCCAGGGATTAAATAAACTCCTGTGGGCCCATCCTGGATACTGATCACCAGCACAACATTGCATTGTGTGTGTTCTGTGCTACACAGCCAGGGGGAAAACAGAGAAACCTCTATCAATTGTGCTTTTTTGGGCTCTTTCTTGGGTTTCTTTCCATTGACCTGTCTCAAATATTGTCTTTTCCCCAAAGCTATCTCCCAGATACTTCCTCTTATCAGTGTAGATGCTCTGCCTATGTTATCTCATTTCTTCTAAGACTGTTTCATATAGCCATACTTTATTTTAAAATACATCCTAAATAAATATACCCACTCTAGATTTATCTCCTGAGCTCCCAGCCTTAACATGCAACAGCTTAGTGTGGATCTGTCTTTGGACACCCCATAAGCCATTCAATCTCATCACCTTCCCTTCAAAAGCCAAGATCTTGTTCCTATAGGCTCCACCTCATTGAATTCACCCACTTACTAAACATGGAAATCTGCAGTTATTCTTTCCTCCTCTTCTCTATCTCCTACAATTACTACAATCTTGTAAATTACACCTCTATATTTCTTTCAGCGCTCTCTACTTTGGCTTACTTAAACTGCCTTAGTTCAATTTTTCATAATTTCTCCCTTCTTTATTCCAACAGCCTTTTAACTTTTCTGCTCTTTTCCAGCCTCAAGCTCTCCAAATTGCCAGAATGGTGCACTTACTAACTTGCAAGTTTGCTATCATACCCCATTTAAAATCCTCCTCTGGAACCCAAGAGCCTTCAGAATAAAATCTGACATCCTTGGTCTGACATCCCAGTCCATCAAGATCTTGTCCTGATATTCTCTGTACCCTCACCTTCGTTGTAGCCTTCCTCCTACTCTACCTTCCCACCATTCTGATAGAAATGCCCTAACTCAAACACACCTTGCTCTGTCCTACTTTCTTACCTAGAGCTCCTTTACTAAGGGGTTAAACTCTTTTCACTCTTCAAAACCTAGTTCCTCTTTCCCTACATCTGCATTGGCTTTTCCTATAACAATATGTGGTTATGTCTACTGATGAGCAATTGAAAGCAGTTGATGAGCTAGATGAAGCAGAGAAAAATAGGAAGCAAGTCTCCCTGGACCTGAGTTATGCTTGTCTCTGACTGCCTAACATGGGCTTCAGAGAATAATAAGGTCAATCCATCAGTTAGACATAATAATTTTAAACATATATGCACCTAACTACATATCCTCAAAATACATGAAGCAAAAACTGATAGAAATGAAGGGAGAAATAAACAATTCAACAACAATTGGAGACTCCAATATTCCACTTTCAGTAATATGTAGAACTACATAGAACATTCTCCAAGATAGACCATAAGTTAGGACACAAAACAAGCCTTAATAAATTTAAAATGATTGAAATCATAAAATGTACATTATGGAATGGAATTAAATTAGAAATCAATAGCAAAAAATGTGCAAAATTTAAAAACATTTGGAAATCAATGAGTCAAGGAAGAAATCCCAAGGAAAATTAGAAAATTCTTTGAAATTAGTGAAAATAGAACATAACCTATCAAAATTTATGGGAAGCAACTAAAGCTGTAGTTAGAGGGAAATTTGTGGCTATAAATACATATATCAAAAAGGAATAAAGATCTCAAATCAATAATCTAAACATCCATCTCAAAAAAAATTGAAAAAGAAAAACATTAAACTCAAAGCAAGCAGAAGAAAGAAAATAAGAACGGTTAAAGTGGAGGTAAATGAAACAGAAAATAGAAAACCAATAGAGAAAATTATTAAAACCAAAAATTTGTTCTTTGAAAAGATCAACAAAATTGACAAGCTTTTAGCTAGACTGAAACAAACAAGAAAAGACTTTTGTTACTAGTGTCATGAATGGAAGAGGAGACATCATTACTAACCACACATAAATAAAAAGGATTATAAGAGAATACTATGAAAAATTGTCTACCAATAAATTAGATAATCTACACGAAATGGACAAATTCCTAAAAAGACACAGACTACTGAAACAACCTCAAAACGAAAAAGAAAATTTAAATAGCTCTATAACAAGTAAAGTGATTAAATTAGCAATCAGAAAAACTAACCATTGAGCCAAGCCTGGTGGCATAGGGGTAAAGTGTGCATGTTCTGCTTCGACGGACCAAGATTCACCAGTTCGGATCCCAGGTGAGGACAAGGCACAGCTTGGCAAACAAAGCTGTGATAGGCATCCCATGTATAAAGTAGAGGAAGATGGGCACAGACGTTAGCTCAGGGCCAGTCTTCCTCAGCAAAAAGAGGAGGATTGGCAGCAGATGTTAGCTCAGGGCTAATGTTCCTCAAAAAAAAAAAAAAAAAAAAAAAAGGAAAGAAAAGAAAAGTCCAGAACAAGATGACTTTACTGGTGAATTTTACTAAATATTTAAAGAACTAACATCAGTGTTTCACAAATTCTTCCTAAAAATGGAAAACTTCTATGAGGCCAGTATTACTGATATCAAAACCAGGCAAAGACATCACAAGAAAATAAAACTGCAGATCAATATCCTTTCTGGATACAAACACAAAAATTCTCGACAAAATACTATCAAATTGCATCCAGCAGTATACAAAAAGGATTCTATAACATAACTGAGTGGGATTTATCCCAGAATTTCAAGGGTAATTTAACATCCAAAAATTAATCAAATCATAATAATTAATATAAAAAAGGACAAAAAATATATAGTTATGTCAACAGACATAGAAAAAGTCTTTAACAAGTTTCAACAAGCTTTCATGACAAAAAGTTTCAACAAACTGGGAATATAAAGGATTTCCTCAACCTGATAAAGCTCATCTATTAAAAATTTATAGCTATTATCACAATTAAGGGTGAAAGACTGAATGCTTCCCCCTAAGATTACACCACTTCTACTCAAGATTGTGTTAATCAGGTCAATTAGGCAAGAAAAAGAAATATAGGGTATCCAGATTGAAAAGAAAGAAGTAAAACACTCTTTATTTACAGATGATATAATTTTGTACATAGAAAATCCTAAGGAATTCACGCACACACACAAAACAAACCTAACGTAACTAATAAACGTGTTCAGCATGATTGTCAGATACAAAATCAATGTACAAAAATCAATTCTATTTCTATACACTATAATTGAAAAATCTGAAAAGAGAATTCAAAAAAATCTATTTATAACAGCATCAAAAAGAATATAATTAGGAGCAAATATTTTTAAGTGCAAAACTTGTATATCTAAAATTACAAAATATTGTTGAAAAAAATGAAAGAAAATCTAAGTAAATGGGAAGACATCCCTGTTTATAGTTTGGAAGACTTGATATTGTTGTAATTGCAATACTACCCAAACTGATCTACAAATTCTATGTAATCTCTATCAAAATATGTGCTTTTTTTATTGCAGAAATTGACAAGCTAACGCTAATATTCATGTAGAAATGCAAGGAACCCAAAATGCCCAAAATAATCTTGAAAAAGAACAACAAAGTTGGAGGACACACAATTTCCAATTTCAAATCTTACTACAAAGCTACAACAATCAACACAGTGTGGTCCGGGAATAAAGATAGACATATAGATCAAAGAAATAGAATTGAGAGGCCAGATATAATCCCTTACACTTACTGTCAAATGATTTTTCAACAAGAGTGCCTGCCAAAGCAAATCAATGGAGAAAGAATGTTCTGTTCAACAAGTGATGTGAAAACTGGATTACACAAGCCAAAAAATGAAGTTAGAACCTGATCTCACACCATATACAAAAACTAACTCAAATGGATCAAAGACCTAAATGTGGAAACTAAAACTATAAAAAGCTTAGAATAAAAGATAGAAGTAAATCTTTATCACCTGTGTTAGAGAATATTTTCTTGTATCTATGACATCAAAAGCATGACCAATAAAATAAAAATAGATACATTGGATTTCATCAAAACTAAAAATTTTTTTGTGCTTCAAAGGACACTAATAAGAAAGTGAAAAGAAAACACACAGAATGGGAGAAAGTATTTGAAAGCTGTGTACCTAATAAGGGTCTGCCGTCAAAAATATTATAAAGAACTTACAACTCAACAACAAAAATACAAATAACCTAATTTTTAAATGGGCAAATGATTTGAATACATCTATCTCTAAAGAAGAAACATTTACAATTGCAAATAAGCACATGAAAAAAATACTTGACATTGCTGGCTATTAGGGAAATTCAAATCAAAATCACAATGAGATAACACTTCACACCCACTAGGATGGCTAAAAGAAAAAAGATAGATGGTAACAAGCATTGGTGAACATACAGAGAAAGTGGAACCCTTATACATTGCCAGTAGGTTGTAATATCATGCACTACTTTGGAAAATAATTTGGCGACTCCTCGAATTGTTAAATCTAGAGCTACCATATGACACAGAAATTCTACTCCTTGGTATATACCCAAGAGAATTAAAAACACATGTCCACACAAAAACTTGTGCATAAATATTCAAAGCAGGATTATTCACCCAAAAGTGTAAACAATCCAAATGCCTATCATGAAACTAGAAATCAACTACAGGAAGAAAACCAAATGCCTATCAAATTATGAATGGATAAACATAATATGTTATATTCATACAATGGAATATTATGCAGCCATAAGGAAGAATAAAGTACTAATTCACGCTACAACATGGATAAATAACCTTTAGTCTAACTTAAGCCAGACACAGAAGATCACCTCCTACGAGATTCCGTTGTATAAAATGTCCACGGTCGGCAAATTCGTAGAGATATAAAGCAGATTAGTGATTGCCAGGAGATGAGAGTGTTAATGAGTTCGGGGTTCTTTTTGGGGTGATAACTTTTTAAAGTTAGATACTGGTGATGGTGATGGTTGTACAACCCTGTGGATACACCAAAAACCTTTGATTTTCACACTTTAAAAGGATGAAATTTTTTGACATATAAATTACATTGCAATAAAGCTGTTATAAAAAAAAAAAACAGAATTTGGCCAGTAAAATAACAAGCACATTAACACAGGGCCATGTGAGCCTTGGAGACAGAGTGGATGGCCTCTCAGGAGGTACATTATGTACAACTTCATTACATTTCAGATTTCCACCATATGACAGTTTTATCTAACTACCTCTGCTTAACATTTATACTCTAAACACGATTACTCACTTCACCATACTGCATTGCTTTCTGCCTCTTCTTCCACTTCCAGTGAAATCCGAGAATCTCTCTGTGGTCCTGCTTACCTCAGGGTTCACGTCTGTGATCAGCTGCTACCCAGGTGAAGGCTTGCTCTGTGGAGCTGTCCAAGCTCTCAGGTGGGCACCTTTCACCTGCATGTGGACAACAGAGGTTTGAACGTGTGACTGGACTCAGAGCCTTGGCCTTGGCTGCCTCCTTAATGACTGCTTCTTCAATATGAAGTTTTAAGCAAGGCTATGTCATCTTTACTTAGTACTTATCATTCATACAATCAGCAGGCTATTTTTCACTTATAGGAATGTTGATAGGTATAATAACATGGCCACTTTAATGATGTGGGCACTTGAAGATGAGAGAAATACTGCAGGAAGAGCAGGCCTATTACGCTATGTCAGATTAGATTTGGCAGGTCTTTCTGGCTTGAGAATGAGACCATTATATTACCTGAAAGGGCAGACGTTTACTCAGAGATTCAGATAATATAGAACGAACCAGAAGCTGAGAATCAGTAAACAGAACAGTGCTTTGTGCAAAGAATATGACATCATACCAGGATCTAAAAATAGAAATAATAATATGAGAAACAAGAGCCCTGTAGATCTCAACTCAGAAGCATCTCTCCCATCCTGTTTTGCTTCCCTGAAACATGTCACTCCTCAGCTCAGTCCTTCATTAGCCCTCACCTGGACTGTGGAAATTGCCCTCCAAAACTGGTCTTCCTACAACCTCTAGGGACATCTGTCTAGAAGGAGTTGTGTCCGTGATTCACAAGATTCTATTTACACCGTATAAGAAGCTCTTTTTCTTGGCATCCTCTGTGTCACCCTCATGACATGATCTAGATGAAATCTCTTACAGCTCTGTAGCAAGTCATTCATTCATTGAGCACAGCTAGGCACCAGGCTTAAGACCTTACTTCATTTAACATATTAATCTTCCCAAGAAAGCCATCCCACTTGACAGGCAAAGATATTAAATAAATTGTCAAGTCCACTCAGATGCCCCAACTCCTCCAGTGTGAAGCGACACCCAATCCCTCTAATGTCAAATGTCAGCTCTCCTGTGAAGCCTGCCTGACTCCCCAGAAGCTGCCCCCGCTGACATTCCCTCACTGTGCCTCAGTCATGGCCTTCACAATCGTAAGTACTTCTGTCACTTTGGGTTATGTGGTCTCAGAACCTAGGGAGCACAAGCCATTTCTTTTTCATCAAAGTGTGACATGTAATAGAAACAATGATATTTTTTGAAGAACTGAAGTAAAAGATGATTCCAACAATTTATCACTGATGAGACCTTTTTGGAATAGTAACTTTAGTTTGAAAATCTAAAATTTGGAATATGAATTATTTGAATCAAGGAATTAATGAGTCTTAAAATTAGAATGTACTGTACAGGTCCTATGAGTACATTTCTTTATTGAACATCTCGGTCAATCTGTTTGAGAATTTCCGAGGATGGGCTTCTCACCATCTCATTGGGCAACTCATTCCATTTTTTAAAACAATAGTTTTTTTTAGTTCTTAGAATGTCCTACACACCGTTATGCTTTGCAGGGACACTGGCTCCACCTGAGACATTCTTCTCCTCCCCTTCTTAGCGTTCATAGTTCCCATGATTCTTCAGAGCTCTGCTCAAACATGAATAGTCCAAGAAAGCCTTTCCTGACCTTCTAGGCAGGTCTGGAGTCTCTCTCACAGACTCTCACAGCGCTCTGTGCTTCTCCTTCACAGAATCTATCGCAGCGGCAAACACATAAAAGTTGTGAACTCTGCAGTTTATTGTCTGTCTCCCCTCTGGGAGTGTAAGCAACGTGTTTGTCTTGTCCACCACGTGTACCCCGAGGGCTGAGCACAATGCTTTGCATATTGTGTTCACTTAATGTTTGTTGAATGAAGATAATGACTAGATAAAATCATCTTTATAAAGTTTATTTTTATATTGACCTGAAAACTGCTTCCTTATCATTTTTTACTACCAAAGACTGCATGTTTGTGTCCCCCAAAATCCATATGTTAAAGCCCTAACCCCCAATATCATGGTACTAGGAGGTGGAGACTTTGGGAAGTGATTCTGTTTAGATGAGGTCATGAGAGTGGAGCCCCCATGATGGGATTAGTGTCCTGATAAGATGATAAAAAGATTAGAACGAACTCTCTCAGCCATGTGAAGACACAGCAAGAAGACTATGGTCTGCAAATCAGGAAGAGAGTTTTCACCAGGAACTGAACTAGCTGGCACCTTGATCTTGGACTTCCAGCCTCCAAAACCATGAGAAGTAAATTTCTGTTGTTTACATCCCCAGCCTACGTATCTTGTTATAGCAGCTCTGACTGACTAAGACATGTACCATTGGTCCTATTGGTCAAATTATCCTCCAACGGTAAAGATGCTGTGATTGGGGAGCTCACCCTGTTGGTGCAGTTTTTCCTAGGGCCAAAGCTGGAAGTGAAAATTTACCTGGTTCTGATTGGGGGGTATCAGAGCTCCCACTTGCTTTATAACGGAGCAATAAATGCTCCATTTCAGGGTCTGATTAACTCAGGAAAGTGCCTCCAGGCCTAAGCAGCCAAGACAACCACCAGCCTGAAACCACTGGCTTCCCCATAGAAACCAGAAACGACTTATTCCTAGAAAAGCAAGCTCATGGAGAGAGATTTTTGGGTGCTGGATCCATCTATGATACAATGGCCCTCATTTCAGGATTGGAGCTTTTATTTGGCCAGGAGCCAGTAAAATGGAGTCCTCTAGGAGATATACCACCTCTTATTCTTCCCCCAGTGCTCCAAAAGACATTGTGGATGTTATGTGTGGTGGTAATATAAGCTGTTTAGCAATTATTGCCTTATGCCTGGCCAACCTCATGAATTTATATAAGCTGTGTGCCCCCAAAGTGTTTGAGGTTTCCACATAGGGTGTACATGATTTGAGGGCCATAGTGGGTCAGAATGACCCACAATGAAGGAGGCAAATATGATTTTTACCCTATAGCTCCAAGTAAGGAGCCTACTACAAACTCTCTCCCCTCCCTGAAAGGACACCTGAAGAACGATTCTTGGAACCACCAGAAGTCTTTGATTATCTTGGTGCTCTCCCAGTCTTTAGCCCAAGTGTTACAACCCCAGGGGCAGGCTCAGGAATTCCATTTCTGGGCCCTGAGTGCATAAGTCCTAGGGTGCCTGAAGATAGGGTGATTGCAGACCTCCAGGACTGCTTAGACGGACGGTTGATGGAAGGCTAAGACCAGCATGGGACATCCACATAGCCAGTAGTAAGTCCTTACAGAATCCTTACACTAATGTCACACAGAAGAAATATGATTCTGTCCTGTGGCCCAATGTGGATACAAAAGGTCACTTTCCTATCCTCAGTCTTATGAACTGGAAAAGATTAAAGAATCCCTAAGATGTCCAACTTATCAAGGGCTAAGTTTAACAGAGTTTGTCCAAGTGGTTGGGAGCAGGGTTAGTGACCTCCAGTGGTGTCCTAGTTGAGGTTGTTTCAGTCTCACCTTAAGCAACATTCTTGATAGTTTTCTTCACAGAGAATAATGGAGGGAATTGTGGGAAATGTGGTATGGAAATGATCTTCCATGTGGTGCAATTCTGTGTCTTATGCATTTGTGGGGTTTCACAGGGGCCTACTCCAGCCACAGATTGACCGTGCACACAGGGCTGGGCTTGGTCAGGTGGCCAGCTCAGCACCTAGCTCAATGTTTCAACTACAAACTGGCTTACTTACCTTCCTCATCAGTCCCAGCTCTGAGGTCAGACTGCTGGTGTTCAATTCCCAGCTTTGCTATTTACTAGCTGCTATGGACTGGATGTTTGTTCCTCCCCTCAAATCCATATTGATATCTTGAAATCCAACCCCTTAATGTGATGGTGTTAGGAAGTGGGGACTTGGGAGGTGATTAGTTCATGACTTTGGAGCCTTCATGAGTGGGATTAGTGCCCTTACAAGAAGAGACACGAGAGAGCTTGCTTTCTCTCTCTCTCTCTCCACCGTGTGAGAATACAATAAGAAGGTGGCCATTTGCAAACCAAGAAGTGGGCTCTCAACAGACATGGGACCTGTCAGTGAGTTGATCTGGGACGTCCAGCCTGGAGAACTGTAAGAAATAAATGTTTGTTTTTTAAGTCTATGGTGCATTTGAAACAGCAGCCAGAACTGACTGAGATGCTGGCAGAGTGATTTGGAAAACATCCTGTAACCCCTTCACCATGTGTTTTCTCTGACCAGTATATGACACAAGCACAAAAATACCTCTCCCTCAGGATCACTGCAAGGACTAGATATGATGATGTTAAATCGCTTAGCCCCATGTCTGGCACACTATAGATGCTGAACACCTGGGCTGGACACAGTGTTCCTCAGATCTTATTTCAAAATAAAAGTTGACACTAGAGTCACCACTGTCATGATGTCAGTTATATGCTTAGGACCATCTCAAAAGAATTTAAGTTTTTAAGTTCTTAAAAGAATTAAAAGATTAAAAATTTCTGTTGTTAATTTATGGAAAACCCTAAAGTCACACCAGGGGACTCACATCACCGTCAGTCTCTCCTGCAGGTTCCAAGTAGCTGGCAGGACTCACCAGCACATCCAGGCCAGGCTGGTGGGAGCTAGAAGGTGACCACTGGGGGTCTCCAGGATTATGGTTACAGGGTTGCTCAAACTTGTGATTTAGCTCTTAAATTTGCCTTTTGTGCTTTCTGAACACATCTGGCCTTGTCATTAGAATCTTAGATTATTTGTAGCATCTGTTTAAAAGGGACCTCACACAATAGCAATCGTGAAGCTTGCGTCTTTCTTCCCTGAGCTTTAGGTTGCAGGATGACTCAGCACCGAGAGGCATCCACAGGGTGTGGTAGGACAGCACAGCATCACAGCAGATCTCAGAACACTCAAGTCGTAGGCACAGTCTGGGGGTGACAGATGGGAACGGAAACCCTGGGCTTGGGGTTCAAACCAACACACTCACAGAGGGGAGTTTGGGAGTCTATCCAGGCTAACAAAATACAATTTTAAATTTGCGTTTCTTGGGAGTATAAAAGTAACTTATTTTAGTACATTTGGAAAATATAGAAAAGGTTAAAAAAACAATAAAAAGATCATTTATGACCTACTACCTGGAAATAACCACTAAGTTCTATATTTCTTCCCAATGTGTTCTTTCTCCTCCCCCTCCTCCTCCTCCTCCTTCCGTGTGTGCTGTAAGGAGGATGCTTTTCTGCTGGACTACTGCTTCAAAGAGGAAATTTCTGGTGGCGATTTTGCCTGCCCTGAGGACACGTGGCATGGCTGGAGACACTTTGGGATGTCAGGGATGCAACTGGCATCTCATGGGTGGAGGCCAGGGATGCTGCTAAACATCCTACAGTGTACAAGACGCACACCTACACACAGCAGGATCTCTCCAGGCTTTAATGTCAACAGTGCCAAGGCTGACACACTCTGCTCTAGAGCGCGCATGGGCATCGCCTGGCCGCTTTATTCAAGCACAGGCTGCCAGGCCTCACCCCAGAATTTCTGATTCAGTAGATCTCGGTGGGATATGAGGAGCTGCATTTCCAACAAGCTCCCAGGGGATGCCAGCTGCTGCCAATCTTCACTTGAGTATGAGGAAGAACCCAGGAGGGAAACGCAGCTCTTTCTCCAGCTCGCTACTTACTCTCTCCAAAGAGAGGAGGATGGTGTTGCTCTGCTAGTGAGTGTGGCTCTAAATGTCTGCCTTTCTCTCCTGGGTGGAGCTAACGTGTTAAAAATCCTGTGGCTGCAGTGTCTTCCCTCTCTCTGCCCGCTAGCAGGGCTCTGAGGTGTGAAGCACCAGCTCTCCTGGAGGCAGACACGGAGAGTGACTTCCTGCTCCGCAGACCCCATCCCTTCCTCAGGTGCTTATTCTCTGCCACCTCACTCAATGGTAGCAGGAGGAGCAAGCCCACTGGGCCTCAGGACCCAGCCCCCGGGGCCTCCAGGCAGCGCTACTACCACACCCTCCCAGTGCCACTCCTTCTGATGTTAGCCCACTTCTCCTGAGTTTCTGAACTTAGAGAGGAAAAGGGCTATGGCTTATTGGTCCCTTTAACCTTCAACACAGGGATTTTGACTGGAAACTGAAAAATAGACATGTTCATGTAACCAGCTAGATGAGGGACCAACGTCACATGGGGAAAGTGGAAGCCCTCTGCCATGGTCTAGACGTTACTTGGGGACTAGAGAGGTTTTACTTTCCTTGTGGGGTCCCAGCAGCCAGCTGTGGCCAGTGGCCATTGGTCCTTATTGTGCCTTCAATAAGCCCCTGGCTGTTTTTTAAAGATATAAACTTTAGTCAACCACAGACAAGCAACTCTTACAGTGGACTTTGATGTGAGACTGTGGAGTGAGGCAGAAATTAGATGAAAATTTGCCTCAAAACAGACAACAGGCTGTGGAGCCATTGGCACTGAAACCCTTTTCGCTCCCTTGAAAGCGTGTTTCAGCCGGGACTGCAAGCCAGGCTTTAAACAGCAACAAGTGTTCATTTTAAGGTCTGAAGAGATCCCACTACTGGGGCGCTAGCCTACAAATCATCGATGCTGTCCATTCCTGATGCTAACTGCAGAGGTGAGCCCTGACATCTTTGTCTTATTTCAAATGTCTTCGTGGCCAGGGAGGATGTAGGACTCTCTAACTCCTAGTCCTTGGGGTTTGTCCCTGTGTGACATCTAAAGTCACACTGTCCCACAGGGGCACCGTGGGATCAGATTGTTTTAAAAAATATAAATAAATAGTAAGCCTCATGTCTGTCTTTGGATTCCAAGGACTCAGACAGTGAGCTCAGCCGTGAAGGAATGATAAATGTTATCAAGGAGCAGATAACGACACAGGGGCCTGGATTATACAATACGCTTTTTTTTAAAATAGGGCACAGCTGATTGCCAAGCCAAAATCTGAAGGAGGTCTGTAAAGAGAGTGTAACTCACACATTTTCTCTAGGAATCCTACTTCCTTAGGAAATCAATGAGAAGCTGGATTGTGTTGAAACTAGATTTTGTCATTAGTGTTAGTAAAGAACAGTCGCAGACAAAAGGAAAAGCTCTGATTACACTGGCGAAAACCAGAGGGTGTCTCAGGAGAAGGGCTGTGAATTCAGGCAGGCCCCAGACAGCTAGGAAGGGAAGAGGCAGAGCCCCTTCAACTCGGCAGCCATGCTATCTAACGACCACTGAGGGACAGGGTTTGGCTGCTGTCGCATCAACTACAAGACTACTGTCCATTGAAATACAACAGAGAAGAGCTCAGGTCCTGAGCGAACTGGAGTTACCCCCTAATGGGACTCCAGAAGGTAGCGTAACTGCCCAGTGGGCATCTCCATCTCAGGAAAGGCAGGGCAGAGGTGACTGAATTGGTTTTGACCATGAATGTCTTTGGTAGACCCCAAAATTTGATTTCATATTTTTCACCTTGGAGGATCCATAACATAAAATCTAGAAGGAAAACAAATATCAAGGCCTGAAAGCAAAAGGAGGGTTTGAAGGATGAAGAGCCCTGCAATGAAACACCACAGGAGCCCTGTAGGAGGGTTGGAGCTGATACGCAGGAGAGGAGGAGAGATGGATGTGACCTTCTGGTTTGGCTCACTTAACAGCTTCCATCTTTAACAGCAAGCTTGAGTGACTTGTCCACATTCCCACCAGAAAGACTGTTTTCCAGGAGCGGGGCCTGAAGGCTCAGCGGATCAGCAGAGATAAGAGCTAGGTGGAGGGAGAGGGGGAGAATAGAATGCCCTGGAGAAGACCCTGCTGTCAAGGGCAATAAAGCCCTCATACACGCCACGCCCTCCCCCACACAACGTCCTTCAGATCTTGCCCAGTATTGCGAGGGAAGGAACGACATTGGGATCATGTTGGATCTGCCATTCAAGTTCTTAAATGGATAAGATTAGACTTGGCATTTAATAACCAAGGTGCCTCGAAAGCAAAAGGGTCTGCCTGGGATGAGAAGGGGCATGTGGTGCAGATGGAAGATGACTCCGACTGGGAAGAGAAATAGTTTCCATCTTTTTCTCTTTTTTTGAAGTATAGTTGACATATAATATTGTATTAGTTTCAGGTATGCAAGATAGTGATTTGACATTTATTCATATTACAAAATGATCACCTTGATAAGACTAGTAACCATCTGTCATCATATAAAGTTATTTTCACCTTTTCATCCCACCAGCTTCTGATTATTCAGTATGCACATGATTCTGGAGCAGGAATTCTAAAGTGGTCTTACCGCTTTTCTCAGTACTTCTTTGGATGAATGTAAAAAGAAAAGAGGTTAACAAGGGCAAGTTAGGAAAGTGCCAGAAGTTTGGAATAGTACCTCAGGAAGATGGAAAAGGGAGCTCAGAAAAGTAGTGTTCGCGGCTCGTACGGAATTTGTAATAGTATCAATTAGCATGGTGATAGAGGTCAGTCTGGGTAGAAGCAGAGACAGACAGAGTGGGAGTACCTGTGAAGAGCGCTTGTACTCATGGGCCCTGGCACCCAATCTGGAGAGTGAGAGGAGAGCCAGAAGGGCTGTCCAGAGAAGCCGATTGGAGAGCAACAGCTCTGTGCAGTCCCAGTGTTTTTTGAAAAGGCTTCTCCAGATGAAATTTGTTGATGTGAAGTAGTTCTGGATTATGACCTGGTGGGAGATAACCAGGTGCTGATAGGCAGAGGTGAAAATTCATTCAAGTAGGTGAAGAATGTGAGTCTGAGTGCTGAATAGAAAGTTCCCATTGACATTAATGGATCATAGTAGAAGATAGGAAATTTCCAGACTCCTGAATAAATGTAGGTGAGTGACCTTAAAATTGTTTGTTGACAGGGATGAAAAAGGGATGCCAGAGTCTGTGAAATGGGAAGACGGGGTCTTTGCATAAGCAGAGAAGAGTCCTGGAGATTGCAAGGGGAAGATAGGAAGACACCTCAATTCCTACCAGGCTCTGGATACATGGGGTGTAAACAAATGGTCAGACATCTCAGAAAGACCATCAGGGAAGTGGTGTCCTTGAAAGCAATCCGGTTTCCACTAAGGCAAGCAGCTGGGAGAAGCATCCTGGGAACAAGATGAAGAGAGAAGAGAGTTGTTTGTAACGCACAGTGGGAAAGTCAAGATGGCGGGATGAATCATGTGAAAGTCTGGAAATGTGTGGAAATAAAGGAACAGAAAAGGATTGAAAAGCAAAGGCAGTTGCATTTGGGGAGGCCTCCAAAGTTTGAGGACTTAAGGGCTTCCATATTATCCACAGGCTCTGTGTTCCACCTCAGACACGTGGGATTGGGATCACCCGTAGGGAACTACAGCCATGGCTGTATGGGTATGTGGGGCGGGGGTGGTGCTCAGTGTATGTTTTATCTTCACTCAAAGTTTAAATGATAAAGATCTTTCTGGTTGATAGGGTCTCAACATTTTACTTCTCAATCTCACAGCTACTTTCTTTTAGTGCTTTGCTCTCCTGCAGCAAAGGCTGAGTGGCGTCCTACTGTGGAGAGTCTAGCAGTTGACAAATGATGATTAGTGTTCACAGGATGTAATTGGCTGAGTTCAAACTTGCATATGGAAGAAAATTACAATAACCACCACTTCTCCGTACCTGTATCATAGAGATGCAAATACAACCACCTTATGTACATATACAGCTTATGAATCCAAAAACTTTTATGCTTTTTTTCCCATACCAGTCTGCCTTGCAGAATTGCTAAACTTAAAGACAACCTTATATAAATAGCACAATGACAGCCCCTATTTACTGAACCTCACCATTATGTTCCAATATGTCACTGTTCACGTAACCCCACAATAACCCTGTAAGAGGTAGGTATGACTCTCCCCATTTTACAGGTGAGGAAACTCTGTCCTACTTCCCAAAATCATATAGCTAATGAGTGTCTCCTGACTGGGAACTCTATTACCCCTCTGTTATTTTTTTCTATACATTTCTAAAATGCATTGCCAAGGGAATTCTTCCAAATGTAATTTGAAATAAGATGGAAAAAGTCTTTTTTGAAATATAGTCAAAGCCCTTGAATGGGTTATGAAAGACATTAACCCTAGGGAAAAAAAATTGATATTTCCCATCTCTTAAATCACCCTCCCGATACTGAGCGTACCTCGCCTCCCCCGCCTCTGCACCAAGTGGGAGCAGAGAATCACGCTTTTAGAGAACAGAAGCTGTTCTCTTTACCTCCCACAAGAAGACTTTCATATTCATGGGAAAGTGACAACATTTTCTGCAGACCTGCTCATTTGCAAACAATGTCTTTTCAAACCATTACAGATATAAGCATCACTGTTTCTTTCAAAGACATAAAGCCGGATGACATATTTGGGGAAAGATTTCATTTAAAAAAGAGAAACAAAGACATTCAGATAGCCCTCATGCAAGAGGCTCATTTCTAGAATATCTAAGATTGTGTTTATCCTTCAGTGGTTTGTGTGGTGTGGAAAATCATTGAGGCAGAATAACAGCTACAAAGAAACATTCTTTGCATTTTTCTAGGCATTCTATCTGGCTGGACAACCACAGCTATGGCCTGGTTTCAGCTGTAAAATTTTGTAAAGCGCATTTCACCCTTCTTAGTATTTATTTTTCTAGGATTCTGTCATAATTCTCGAACTATGTAATTATATGTGACTGCACCAGCCCGGTGAGTATCTCATTCACCAACACATCATCTGCTTAGCATGCATCCCTCAGGTCTTGAACGTGGCAGACCCTCAACCAATGCTCCTGAATGAAAGAGGGAGAACAGCGGAACAAAACAGATATTAGGCAGCTGTGGGAATGTGCATTACTGTGAGACTATCTATTCAATCTGCTGGTTTGATTTGGGGGGCTTCATCTCCATGGTTCCTACTGGAGCTACTACTGTGCTCAGCCCATAGTCAACTCTCATTAAATATGAATTAATGATGAATAATGAACAAATGAACAAAACATTCACAGTTAATAAAGAGAGAACATCTTCCCTCTAATTCAACGTGTGTGGCCTGCCACCGGCTGCACAGACGAGGCTGGGAAGGGGCGCACGCTCTGCCTTGGTCCCTCCACCGCAGCCCTCTTGGGCTGCGCTCTCTCTGCTCCTTCATTCCTCCTGACCAAGCAAATAGCCCAGGTCCAGCCAACTGTGGGCAAATTCCCTGTCTCTATCTTTTGGCCATTGCTCGTCATTTCAGAAGGATTCATTCATCACCCAATAAATGTATGCAGCCGTATACAGTCTTTGCCAGATAACGTGCTGATCTAGTGAGGAGAGAGGCTTCTCATTTCTCTAGACTTCGGCCTATCAAGACATAAAACAAGATCTTTAGACTAAATCCTTGTGGCCCATTTGGCTCTTGATTAAAATAACCCAAATAAAATAAAAATCCTCTTCCTCAGTACTCATGAGTATTGTATTTTTAAAAGTACAATATAGGGACGGATAAAAACTAGCCTATCAGTGGCAAGCATGATGCAGTCTATACAAAAACTGTCATATAATAATGTACAAGTGAAATTTCACAATGTTATAAGCCAATATGTCCTCAATAAAGTTTCTTTTAAAAAAAAATACAATATAGAGGGACAGACTCGTGGTGCAGCAGTTAAGTTCGTCCTCCACTTTGGGAGCCTGGGGTTTACCGGTTCGGATCTCAGTGTGGACCTACACAACGCTTATCAAGCCATGCTGTGGCAGGCATCCGCCATATAAAATAGAGGAAGATCGGCACAGATGTTAGCTCAGGGACAAGCTTTCTCAACAGAAAGAGGACTGGCAGCAGATGCTAGCTCAGAGCTAATCTTCCTCAAAAAAAAACAAAAAGAAGAAGTACAATATAGGGTCTGAGGGGTTGGGAAGGAGGCAAGATGCTTTGGCATCTTGTGCACTGGATCTATCAGCTGAGTCCCAAGTCACACCTGAGTCACACGTGGAGGAGGCACATTTCCTCTAGGAATCATCCTTTGGCTCAACATGGCCAGGAGAACCCTAGGGAACATTGTCTCACCTCTTTCAACTGCAAAATAGAAAGTAACCTAGAGCAACCAATAGGGATCTTTTGCTCACCTGCTCAGAAAGGATGCTGAGGGAGGGTGGAAAGAAGCTCTGAAGGACCCACAATTTCTGTAACTGGAAATGCAGTTCATTGCTGCCAGGTCTGTCTCTTCTCCTTCCTCCCTTCCCTCCCCCGCTTCTCCCTCTCATTCTCTCGCCATCTCTCTTCTCTGATTCTCTCTGCTTGGCGTTATTCTATAGAAAAGTTCTTTCAATGTGATACTCAAATGGTCACTAACAGGTTCAGCATCGCATTATTCCAGATTAGCAACCCCATCTAATTGTTTTACAATATATATATTCATTTATTTAACAAATATTTACTGAAACTCTCTGTTCTAGGTGCTTGGACTACGTCAATAAAAGAAAAAACAAGGCAAAAAACAAAACAAAACTAAATTCCATGGGATGAAATACATTGGCCCTGCTTTTTTTTATAATACTTTCTTTATTGAATCCTCTTAACATCACCAAGAATTAAAAATATTACACCAAGAAGGGTAAAAAGAAATTTAAGGCAATGCTAATTGTTTTTCTTGGGGCCAAATACGGTATTAGATTAGGATTCTGGAGATTAGGTATTTAATACACTCACTGACCGCTGGATCAGTCCCTTGATAAAGATGCTGTGACTGGCCAGGCCTGAATCATGTGCCCATTCCTGAGGTGCGAATTAGAGGAATTCAAAAAGCTTGACAGCCCTACCAAGTACAAGAAATTTGGCAAAGGGGAGCAAAACGTAGGATATGCACAGAGCACCACCATGCTTCCTCACCCCTTCCCCCTCCTTCTGGCCCTGTGCATCCCTTCCTTGTGTAACTGCTCCCACCTGTCCCAAGGGCTTTGGCTCCTGCCCTCCCTCTCTCCTGACCTGACCCTACATAAGTTCACACCCACATGAGTGTAGACATGACACTTGTCTTCAGGATTGCTGGACCTCATCTATTCTTTGTCACCTGTCATCAGCACTGTAATCCCTGAACTTGGTTGTAACTCAAAATTGCCTACTTCACAAACAGAAACTTGGAAATCCCAACCTCTGACTTCAAGATCCTGTTGTTTGCATCAGTCATTGCTATCATCTTTGTTCTTGGAACTCAGCAGAACTTTTGTCCTAGGTCCCTAATCTCAAGAATATTCCTGGGTCAGTTTTCAATCCTACGCAAGCTAAACTCAAAGCATTGCTCCTACTCTGCCAGAGAATACTGCATGGTCAAGTGTTCTCTGTTCGCGGTGTTCTCTGTGTGCTCCTCAAGGCTTCTTGGGCACCAGAAAGAGATTCTGGGACATCCCTGACTTCTCTGGGACCCCATTGTTCCCTCCTCCTCCTCTTTCTTCTTTCTCTTCTTCTTCTTCATCTCATTTTTTCCAGCCTCTGGTCTTGCTCCTTTCTTCCCTGCCTGTATTTTAATAACATAATTCCCTCAGTAAATGCCCATTAGACCGTTCTTTGCTTGGTGGATTGACTTCAAGGATAATACTCCATCATTTTTATTTTCTCAGTGCCTAGCATAGGGTCTAGCACATTATAAGCGCTCTCCAGAGAAATTGTTGAATTGAAGGAAGTTGAATCTCATTGAGTTTGAGCTGGATTAAATTACACTGTGTTCTTTGTACCAGAATTGGAATGCTGCAGGGTTCACATCAAGAATGAAGACAACCAGGAAGTGGACCAACATACTGCTTCTGACAATACCATAGAGAAAAAATACTGCCTGCAACCTCAACAGCAGCTCACCTAAAATAACTGTATTTTATAAGTCTCACAGCTTTAGAATCAGAGTAGCTTAAAAGGATCCAGAAGTTGCTAATACTGGTTATGGGTAAACCTGCCTTTAGGAAACAGATACTCTGAAAGAAGAGAAAACTGACATTGATTCTAATTGGAAAGCAGTAAAGTAATAGTAATATGGAAAAGAGCAACTTTTCAGGAGTCTACACCTTACCACTGAAAATGATTCACAAACACCTGCACATGCAAAAAAAAGAGAGAAACCAAAGTAACTAAGGAAAGAACTCTCAATTCATTAGTTTGATGTCAATTAATTTAGTGCTTCATACCCTTTCACCCAACCACCATCCCTCCACTACCCACTGCCTTTTACCAAAATATTTTTCAATTGATCTTTAATCCCTGAGTTAGCTGGAACTCAAGGAATTCCCAAACTAAATGTATGGATTGAATTTAAGGTGCTCTTATTATATACCTCCCATATATGAGGAACAGAGCAGAATCCATGGATGATGCAAAGGTGAGCAAATCTCTTCCCTTTCTTTCCTGGCCTTCCAGCTTGCTATGTGGAGAAGTCCCATCTCCAGAAGTGAGGGACTGGTCACAGTGTACTCTGAGGAATCTTAGAAACAGATCCTCATTTGCCCATCTCAGACCTGAGAGATTTTCACTTCAAATTCATTTGGAGGGGGGATTAAATTTGTACTCTCCTGCAGTCTTCCCGCTCAAAATGCAGATCACCCTGGAAAGATGGCAAGAAACATATTTTTCCTATCAGGGTATTTTCTAACTATTATCTGAAGGGAAATGGTATTTTCCAACAGGTGAGCTTTAAATGAAGTACGCCTGATAGAAAGTCAAGAGGCATGATCAGCATGAGGTGCCTCCCAGAAAGGTTGTCAAGAACCATGGCATGAAGATGGCTAAGAGCATGGACACCACTAGACAGGTGCTAGGAGAGGCCACAATGTGAAATACCACCAAGGAAAATGCTCTCTCTCCCAAGGGCCATTCCTACGACATCCACCAAAAAGTGGGCTCCACGGAATGTTAGTTAGCTCTGGAAGAAAGGTAGAGACATCTTGCCTATTTTCCTGCTTTGCAAACTGGAGAAGTGGCTTGTTGCAGAGCACCCAGTGAATTGGTAGCAGAAGTATGACTACAATCCACGTTTACAGATTTCCAGGCCATGCTCCACTCACAATGTCAGGCAGAACTGCTGGAACACACCTCTGCTCTGCCTCACAGCCTGCTTCTCAAGGGATCTGTCCAGCAGTGGTAGCTTTGACCCCTCCAAAGGAACCAAAATCTACAAGGTGGAAACTGACATGGAATCACCCAAGTATAATGGCAAAGTTTGTTTAGATAAATAACTCTTAAAAGTAAATATAAAGTTCTTTCTTGGGAAATAAAAAGGGCTGAATGGATGAGTGTTACAGTGTGACATGTAATAAAGGCAGTAAAGTGAGTATTGGAAGCATGAGATATTTATTAATTGGGGAGAAAATAATAATAATGATATCTAACCAACAGCTTTGAAAATGCTATAAACCCACTACAGCTAAAGATTGGCTCGTTCACTGTACACTTTGGGCTGTCAGCTACATCAAATCCTTTGTGAGATTAATGTGTTCCTTACAAGCTTGGCATCTCTTCTTGTTCAGCCAGCTCCAGTGACTCTTTGTATCAAAGAGTCCTGTATCAAGAAGCACACCTCAAACACTCACGTAGGTTTTCCAAGTTGCACAGAGAAAATAATCCCAAGGCCCCAGAGTATCAAAAGCAATAATGCGTGAAATTTCTCCTTATTTATTTTCTTGGGTGTTTTTTAATAAAATTCTAGCAGAAATCCATGTGTATTAGTCAGAGTTCTCCAGAGAAACAGAACCAAGAGGATATACATAGATATATATGAGAGGAGACTTATTGTAGGAATTAGTTTGCATGCTCATCAAGGCTGAGAAGTCCCACAGTCTGCCATCTGCAAGCTGGAGAACCAGGAAAGCTGAAGTGTGAGTCAGAAAGCCCAAGAACCAGGAGCTCTGATGTCTGAGAGGCAGGAGAAGATGGAATCTCAGCTCAAGAAGAGAGAGTGGATTTGATCTTTCTGTGCCTTTTTGTTCCATTCAGGCCCCCAATGGACTGGATGATGATGCTTACGTTGGCAAAGGCAGATTTTTTCATTCAATCTACTGAGTCAAATGTTTCTTCTAGAAACGTGTTCATAGACATGCCCAAAAATAATGTTTTACCAGCTATCTGGGCATCGCTTAGGCCAGTCAAGTTGACACGTAAAATTAACCATTATACCATGTAGGAAAAATTCACTGTCAGGAAAAATGCAGTAGGAAATCCAAAGCAGAGGGAAATAGTAGATTGCAGGCCATTTAGGCCAACACAATTGCTATAGGTGAGCCACCAAATTGACTCTGAGGTTCCTAGTGGCCAAAGCAAAGAGAGAGACAGTGTTAGCTCTTAGAGTAAATGAGGTACTCCATACAAAGATATTTGTTTTGATTCTCTCAACAGCTCTCTGTGGTAAGAATTACTGTCTCCTTTATTTTAGATGAGAAAACTGAGGTTCAGAGAAAATCTAATGGGTGTTGAAAGTTTGGATTCTAGTCCAGGTCAGCCTAACCTCAAAACCAATGATCACAGCACATGGGGTGGGGAACACAGCTGCCACTCCATTCTGTTCTGTTTTATTGATAGCACATATAATGACTTTCTTGTTGTAGTGCTCAAAGCTTTGTCTAAAGAATGTAGGCGCTGGGACACAGCTCTGTATGTCCCAGCACTTTGTTCTGGCATGCAGTCCCACACAGACAAGTCCCACAGATGGTGTTACTGGAAACAAGGTGGTGTGACGGACCCCAACAGCCCTGGGCTAAAGCCCTAAGCCCTGAGCAAGGCCTGAGCCCAGTTCCCTAGTCCATAAGGTCATGACATCACCCCTGCTGACTTAATAATCAAGGGTAGTCACATAAAGGGATCAGGAGAGATCTCGTTCATGTATGATGTCTAGCACAGGATAAGCATCCAATACAGGCTGTTGTTTTCAATATAACACTACTGCTTTACCACACACTATTGGAAAATTGTTTTTAAAAACATAGATTAACATAGTTGCTAGAGGGAAGTTACAGAATGTCTCCATAGGGTTTTCAGCTATTCTTTCACTAAATTAAAATTTAACTTCTTAATCAAATCCTAACCCAGACTCTTTTAGCTTTCACATGAAGAGGAGCGAGGGGCACTGGCTTTCTGGAGTCATACCTTCTCCATCGTGTTCTCACTCTGCTCTGGAGCGTCACCAGCAAGCACAGCCCACTCTGATCATCTGATCTCCTCTTACTCTTGGCTCCGCTCAGCAGAAGCAGCAGAGTCCTTGGCAAGGTAGATTTCTTTCTGCAAAAGCTCCACTTCTCATGAAAGCCTGAATTCAAAAGAAAGCCATAAGCCAGTCTCTGACGAGACAACATTCACAGGCACCATCTTCAACAAACACCTGAGAGGGAAAAGTACATGTGCCTGGCACTACTCACCAGCTTTGGAAGTGAAGTCAAAAGAAAACAGAAGCTGCTCTCATATTCATATTGGATTTTGGATTCAAGGAAAAGATTACACATTGTATCAGAAAATGGAGCTGGAGAAGAGGCAGCCTCTCAAACCTCAGATCCAGCTGTCAGGCCCTGCTCAGAACTGCAATCCTCCTAGCTCCCTGCCACTCCATGGGTAGGGACCAGGACCACAGCGGGATCACATCCAGTAATGCACCAGACAACCACAGCTCCACTAAGCTCTGGCACAAGGAATAGAATGAGAAAGAGTTTGGGCTCAAAATTCAGTATTTGTTTCTTTTCCTTTTGGATTCCAATGTTGGTTCCACATCAGTCTCCATGGTACCATCTGCTGCCATCCCATCAGCACTTCCAATCCGTCAGTTCCATGTTTGCTTTCTAAGGTATTTGTTTGCAAATCTCATGTTCTCTAAACATTTTTAATTGGGTGTAGCAGTGCTGGGATTCCATTTGCGCTGGATGAGTCTGAAAATAGCATTTCTCCACATTCAAATCATTTTACCTTCAATGACTACGTCAATTTGTGTTGCTGGGAATACTGATTTCAACAGATACTTAGAAACGAAAGACAAGGAACAAAAGGAAACAGGAGGAGCTGATATAGAGCAGTCGAGGAAAGGATTTTATTGTTAAATAAATACCCTGTCTCTTAGAGACTCAAGATTCACACTTTCACGTTTGCATGGTAAAGACACTGAAAATCCTGTGATAAAGAAATCTATTTCACTAGTGCATTCTTGAATCTATTTCACCAAGATACCTCTTTTGGTCTGCAAAACACTTACAAATAGAGGAACAGCCACAGACCAATTAAAACCAAGAGATCACTGGCATTTGAGGGTAATATGCCTTCACCTGTCCTTACACATAGGAGAACACCACCAGAACGTTGAGGAAATTGGGCTGAATATAAAATACTAAAAAGAGCAAAGCCTCTGCTGGTTCTTTGTATCTGTATGTGGGTGCTGAAGAGCTTCCCTAATAAGTCCACTGCTTCTGGACCACTAGACCCAGGACACAGTCTGAAATCAGAAAAATGTAAGAGGTTACCTCTTTCATGAGTATTGTGGTTGGGAAAATCATATAATGGTTCCACTCAAAATATATATATAGTTGCCCCTGGGCGAGGAGAGCTTGTGTGTGTATGTGTGTTTGATTCAAAACTTAGCCGTCAGATGGCTTGGAAGGTTCAGGAGCCATATATGTACTTCATAAAGTCAGGAAACTTCAAAAATGCCCAGTCTGGAAGTACCAAGACCCACATAGCATATTATTGTCAACCAGGGCCAGTGAACTGTTTTATGTAAAAGACCAAATAGTACATATTTTAGGCTTTGCAGGCCATATCATTTCTGTTGCAACTAGTCAATTCTGGTGGTGTAGCACTAAAGAAAACAACACATAGATGAATAGGCATGGCTGTGTTCCAATAAACTTTATTTACAAAAACAGGTGGTAAACCAGAATTGGCCTGCTGGTCATAATTTGCCTGCCTCTGCTATAGACCAGAGTTGTCCAATAGAACTTTCTATAATGATGGAAATATTATATCTGCCCTGTCCAATGTGGTAGTCACTAGCCACCTTGAATACTGATCAACTGAGGAACTGAGTTTTTAATTTTACTTAATTTAAGGTAATTTAAATGTAAATAGCTACAGGTAGCTGGTAAATACATTATTTGTTGGACAATGCAGTTCTAGACTGAATAATTTGGTATAAATACTACCTGTGATTACTGAGTCTCATCACCCTAGGGGTGAGAGGACTCGATCCCTAGTTTAGAATATCCCCAATAAGTAGGAGGAAGGATATTCAGCACACGGCTTTAAAGAAGGAAGTGGTCTCAAGGAGGAACCTAGACCTCAGAACAGGGGAGCAAGTATTGAAATTAAGGTGTTCAGTGAAGTTTCCTTTTGAGCTTAACTTTTTATTGTTCTCCCCATGGTCTTGAGGCATAGCTATGTGAAGAAACAGTTCAACTATTTTTCTTCTTTTCTGCTGTAATTTCTTTAATCAACCTCTGCTCTCCAGTGAAATTGTATTCTCATCACGTCAAACTGTAGGATGGTGCTATCAAGGAGACAGGGCATGACTTACTGCGGTTACCCCCCTTCTGATAGTCACATAAAGGGAAACAGTCACCTAGCGAGGGAGGATCAGAGCCCAGGAGCTCTGGACTGTGGGCCACAGCCAAGTGAACACTGGCCCGGAAGAGGCTGAGAGCAAGTGAAGAAGCCAGAGTGAGGAGGAGTAGAGACTGGCCAGTGAATGAGGAGATGATATGGATCCCACAGCAACAGATCCATATCATTTGGAGTCTGATGGTTGGTTTAAATGCCACTTAATGTCCTAAGGAATTGGTGTTCCAAGAAAAATGCTTTGGGAAATACCCCACAAATTCACATATTACACACTTAGAATTAGCACCAAGGTCCTTAGGGAAGTGAGCATAGGATATAAAAATCAGTTTTCTGTCTTAGTCTTAGAAAATCAAGGTCAAAATACGGTGATTAATGGTACCCATAATATTCCCTTCTCCCCTTCTCACACTCACTCTTTTTTATTTCCTAGTTTCTTCTTGCTGGCAAAAAGGAAGGAAAGTGATTAGTTCATCTTGCCAATTATAGAGCCAGTGGAATTTCCAGCATCTGGAAATGACACATTCCCCATGTAAACCGGGGCCTGCTCTCATAACCTTGGCCTCATCACATGGTTCTGGCTTAGATGCATCCTCTCTAGGGCCTTTCTCTCTCAGGTCCTACAGAACACTGAGCCCTACACAGCATCAAACACGATATCTGTGGCCCCAGTCTGGGCTCATCATGCATTCATTGGATACTCCTTGCTTTAGAACAACTGTCTCCTCCTGTCCTACTCTCTTTTTTTTCCAGTACCTCTTGCCCCTTGATCTCTAACTTTGGCTCTGCCTCCCAATGAAGACACATCACCTCCATGCCTAGCTGGCTGTGCCACAGAAGAACAAATAAACAAACAAATAACCAAAAAACTCCATCCTTCAACGAGCAGAAGACTGGTTCCCCATGAACTGATCCCACGGGCACCCCACGTGAGCAGACCTGTCAGCACCCCCACAGCAGTGGTAGGAAGCTCACATCTAGATTGGGTTGGAGCAAAAGCCATAGCCCAGGTGCAGCCACTATGGAAAACCACGTGGAGAGTTCTCAAAAAGTTAAAAATAGAAATAGCTTATGATCCAGCCATCCCACTACTGGGTATCTATCCAAAGAACTTGAAGTCAGTAATTCCAAGAGTCCCATGCACCCCTATGTTCATCGCAACATTATTTACAATAGCCAAGACGTGGAAGCACCCTAAGTGCCCGTCAACTGATGATTGGATAAGAAGATATGGTATATATATATATACAATGGAATACTACTCAGCAATAAAAAAGGATAAAATCGTCCCATTCACAACAACATGGATGGACCTTGAGGGTATTGTTTAAGTGAAATAAGCCAGATAGAGAAAGACAAACTCTATATGACTCCACTCATAGGTGCAAGTTAAACATATAGACAAAGAGAACTGATCAGTGGTTACCAGGGGAAAGGGGGGGTAGGGGGAGGGCACAAAGGGTGAAGTGGTGCACTTACAACATGACTAACAATAATGTACAACTGAAATTTCACAAGGTTGTAAACTATCATAATCTTAATAAAAAGTTAAAAAAAAAAAAAGCCCTAGCCCAGTCTGGGAGGAGGAGTCTCCTGGGAGCTGGGATTTAATCTGTTGTGCATTTGCAGTGCTTTTGCTTCTGAAGTGTTTTCTACTGGGCTGCATTCAAAGATACAAGGTTTACTTCAAACCACTCTTAATCCACTCATTGATGTGTGCAACGAATACTTATTATGTGCCTACTGGTGTTGGGCTCTGGACACACAGCAGTGAGTAGGACGCAGAACTGCCCTCAGGGAGGATACAGTCAAATGGTGAGAGTATGCAGTGAGTGCACACTGCAGGACTTGCAAAGATAAACTCTGTGGGAGTCCATCTGGTGACAACTTATTGGGTAAAGAAGGCTAAAGCCAAAGATTAAAAGGTGTCACAGTTACAATTAATTACAAACAACCTCTAGAGAGCAAATGGTACAGTTTTTTTTAGTTAAAACTCCTAAATTCAAACTCTGACTTTACCACTGTCATGACTATCGAGTTATGTATCAAAATGTACATTGTAACTCCTGATTCACAAAGTTGCTATAAGCAGTCAACAAGGCCTGACAATAGATTATTAAGCAAGGTAAAAGGAAAGAAAATCACCACATTTTAATCAACACAGTAGTAATTGATTTAGGCTAATATCATTAAATAAAACTAAAACAAAATCAGTGGGTGAAGATTCAAGAATAACAGGATGTTTTTAACAAATTGCTTAATTAAAAATAATATATAGGGGCTGGCCTGGTGGCGCAGTGGTTAGGTTTGCTTGTTCCATTTCGACAACCTGGGCTTCGCTGGTTCTGATCCCGGGTGGGGACCTACACACTGCTTGTCAAGCCATGCTGTGGCTGGCATCCCACATATAAAGTAGAGGAAGATGGGCATGGATGTTAGCTCAGGGCTAATCTTCCTCAAAAAAACAAATAAATAAAAAATAATATATAGTACCTTTAGAGTAGAGAAAGAGGATCAAATTTAGCATCACCCATGTTGGGACAAATTAACTTCTTATGGCTTGTGATATGATGCACCAAGAAGGACACATGCCTTATGAAATAATCCCACCAAACATGCTTTATCTGAAACTTTAGGCCAACCCAAACTGAGAGAACATTCTAGAAAATAACTGGTCTGTATTCTAAAAATGTCAATGATATAAAAGACAAAGGCTGAGGATCTCTTCCAGATTACAGGAGTCTAAAGAGACATAGCACCTCACTTCATGTGTGCACTTGCGTTGAATCCTGGACCAGAAATTAAATTGACTATAAAAGACATTTTTGAACAACTCGGAAACTGGAATATGAGCTACAGTTTTGACAATAATATTCTTTCAATGTTAAATTTCCTGAATTTGATAATTGTATTGTGGTTACATTACAAAATTATTTGTTCTTAGGAAATACACTGAAGAATTAAAGGATAAATGATATATATGCGATTTATACTCAAGTAGCTTAGAAAAATTAGATAGAGAGAGAAATATATAGAAAATAAATATGGCAAAATATGAACAATGGTGAATCTGTATAAAAGATATACAGGTATTCTTTATTCTGTTCTTGAAACTTGTCTGTAAATGAAATTATTTCAAAATTAAGAAGGAAAGAATGAAAGATTATATGTCAAAACATCATAGAATTAGTTCTTATAAAATTTGGCATTTTTTTTCCTCTCTGAGCCTGAGTTTCTTCACAATAATAAAGGGAAAATAATAATAATATGCTTCTCATGGGCTGGTGAGAAAGATTAAAATGTGAAAACGCCAATTACAGAGCCTCACACATAGTCATGGGCATTCAGTGAATGCAAGTTGACTCTAAAATATTGAGTAATTACCCCCACAATGCAGATAAAGGAACACAGGTAGAGCACATGCAGCTCACCCTTTGTTACTAAAAATGAGTTCTGTGCATCCAGACTGTGCCAATCCGAGTGAGTTATGTGCCTATTTGCTTTCCCTTGGTTAAGATGTTTTCTACCTTTGTTCAATTTTATTCTATGTACAATTGTGGTTTTGTACCTAATGCTGACTTTAAAAAATTTTCAATATATGAGCAGCCTCTAAATTAAAATAATAATAATAAAAAAAAACAGATGTATTGTGCCAGGCACAACATTCAATAACACCTGAATTGAAGCTGCAGCCACAATTTAAACACCAGTGTCCTCACTAGAAATGGGTACCAATGTTTGGATAATATTTTCTGCCTGGGAGGTTTTAGAAAATTAAATAGCAAATGAAATATATTTTTCAAATGTGAAGGGGATAAACTGCAATAAATATGAGCACTAATGCGAGCTGATATGGGCAGAAAGAATAAATGGAAGCAAAAATTACCTTAGAGATTTTTGAATTCAATGCTCTGAGAATAACAACCATTTACTGAGTGCCTAATGTATATGAGATACATTGCACTCTGCAAGTTAGATGTTATTATTCTCATTTTCTAGGTGAGGCAAATACGCTCAAAGAGATACATATTTGCTCAAGTCACACTATTCACTTGGAGAGAGGTCTAGTAAATCCTCGTGAAGTTTTGTTTTTCTGACCTCCAGATGAGGTCACTAAAATCACATGCCTTCTCTTTGACCCTAGGAGCTCACACAGGGCCTTCTCCTCCCCCTGTGACTCTTGCTCTTCCTACAATACTTGATTACTGATACGTTTCTGCTCCAGATGAAAAGGTGGAGGGTAGGAAGAATGATGGATCTATCTCATCCACCTTGCTTTATTTGTCTCCAGCAGCGTCTCTAAGTTTTTGTGGATGGGAGGACCCAACTGGAGAAAACAAGACTTCAATGGAGTTGGGAGATTTGAGTTACTAGCCCTTGCTTGTCCACCAGTGTTGACTTTGTTCTCATCCAAGCATTGAGGAATCTGGCCACTCAGTCATTGAACTCTTCCAGCTCAGAACTGCTAAGAGGTACACACCAGGGATGATGTCACACCAAAGTCCCCCAAATATATGGTTGAGAAACCCCCTTAGAAGCTGAGAAAAAGCAAAAAAAGGATGATTCTGGACCACATGATCATTGACAAACTAGAATTCCAGATCCCAACGTTGAGCCACTAAAGATTTCCCAGTCATCTGAGTGACAGTGTTTTTCATGGGTTGGTAGTGCTCTCAGCAGTGGACATGAGGGCTTGGGGTAAAATAGATGGAGAACAGAAAGTCATCTCACTGGAAATATTGCGCTGAATGGTTTTTACTTTTTTGTTAATGTGCAAATTTTTATCCATTTTTAGAGTTGCAAAAATCTTCAGAAACATTCAGGAAAGTAAAGAACATGGTCAATGCATGTCTGCCTTCTTGAAAGACATAATCGACATGGTGTTTTGCAGGTTTCCAAGAGTTTGATTAAATATTGGCTCATTTGTTACTCCCAACAGGTAGAAATAATTTCCTTTTATGAGAAAACTCAGGCTCAAAACCACTCAGCTAGCAAGCTGAAGCCAGTTTTCTGAGTCCTTTTCTTTCTCTACTTCTCCATAGTTACCCGGTTCTCTTGAAAGTAGCTTTAACCAAGTCAAACCCTCGTACTATTCCAAGGTAACGTGTCCCCAGTGTTGCCTTTCTGTTAAATCAAAACACACATAGGTTCCATTGTTGCCCCTCAGGGCAGGATGCTGCAGCACTGTGACCCTGTCCCCTGGTCTGTCCCTTCAGAGGGAGGTTGGCAAGCTCTGTTTGAGAAACCTTGTTTTACCTCCATCCATGACAACCTCATGTGGAAAACCTGATTACTCCTTTCCTCCTATTCATTTAAATGCCCTGTGGGATCAAAGTTGTTGGGTTTTGTCTTTTTTTTTTCACTGACAATAATTGCCTTTTTCATAATAAATTAGCAGCCAGTGATCAGCTAGGAGAGAGGCAACTCCCACTTAAACATTCATCTACGCTAATTAGCCATGAGCAAAAAGAAAGCAGCCCCACTCAGATGACTAACTTTAATGTGTTTCTCAAATTTGATCGAATGCAGTACCACAGGTTTGAAATATCCTTCTTGTTGTCAAAATGGTAGTCATGACACAGGGCTGCTTTACTACACAGAGGCAGAGCCAGGCAGACGTAGACATTGCAAATCATGGGCTCTATTGATGCTCTCTAAAAATAAAAAATAAAAAAATACACCTTCTGCCACCACTTGGAGTCTGTTTCTAAATGTTGTTATAGTCTTCTCAAGACAAGAGCAATAAGCTTTCTGAAGCAGTTAGGTGACCCTTATTCCCAAACACAGCTTCCAAATTCTGGATGCAGCAATAAATTAGACATTTCCCTGACACTAACATCACCCCTAACACCACATGCAACAGAAAGAAGTAAATATTTGAAAGTTTTATTTAAACAGAACCTAGTATTTCCCAATAGATGGAGAAAAGAATGCTTGGATCGAAAGAACTTCCATGTCAATAGAAGTCAATCAAGTAGCTGGTGCGCTCCAATTTTTGCCTGTCAAGTTCAAGCCCTTTCCTCTGGGATCCCCTAACATTGGAAACTACATTGGCCCATGGGCTGAAGCAACCTAACTGTTTGTCAGGCCTCTAGCTGTGAGGGACCTGAGGATAGAGACCGGCACAGATTCATCTTGCATGGTAGGCTCTCAGCACAGTGCCTCCCACAAAAGTGCCCAATGCTTGTTTGCTGAGGTGATTTGGGGATGAGAATGGACAGGCTCACCTGCAGCAGCAGGGCAGGCAGAGCATATTATAATTCCTCCAGTAGTAGGATTTGTATCCAAGGAAAGGAACACTCCTAATGCCTGCCAACCTGCAGAGATACAATGTTTCCAAGGGACAAGCTCAAGGTGGGTCCAGAACGAAAGGGATCAGAGACAGAAAGAGGAGGGGAGATGACAAAAGACGTAGTTGGTGATGTTTTACTAGGAGTTGAGGCAGAATTAACCTGGAGTTTGTATGGCCCATAATCAAATGTTATGTTTCGTATAAGTTAGAGCTACTCCACAGGAGAGTGTGTTTGCCTGAGGTGGTAGCCAGCCTCCAAGAGAAACCCCCAAAACTCCCATGTCCTGGCATTCACAATCTTGCATGGTCCCATCCCACAAAGACAGTATGGTAGAAGTGACCGTGAGTGATCGTGAGTCATAGAGACTCAACTTCCATCTTGGGCACCCCCTTGGCTGCCCTGGCTCTCTCTGTCTCTCTTTGTCTCTCTCTCTTTCTCTCTCTGGCTGTCTCACCACTCACTCTGGGGAAGCCATGTTGTGAGCAGACGTATGGAGAGATCCCTCGCTGAGGAACTGAAGCCTGCTGCCCACAGCCGTGTGAGTAAGCCTTCAGAGACTGCAGCGCCAGCGCACAGCTTGACTGAAACCTGAGAGGCCCTGAGCCAGAACCACACAACTAAGCCACTCTGGTTTCTGATCCTCAGAAACTCTGTGAGGTAACAGGTGCATGTTGTTTTTAACTAAGGTTTGGGTCAATTTATTGCAGAACAATAAATAACCAACAACTTGGACAAGGTAGTGACAACTCTGTCAGGAGAAACATCCCACCTGAGCACAGCAAGGACGAGTCAGGACGAGCGTGGAGGGATTCCTGCAACGCACATTAAAAGGTGTCCATTACTAGGCTGGAGAAGACAATGCAGGGGATCCTCCCTGTGTTGGTTGGCTGGGGCTGCCTTAACAAAGTGCACAGACTGGAGGCTTAAACCACAGAAACTATTTTCTCGCAGTTCTGGAGGCTGGAAGTCTGAAATCAAGGTGTTTTCAGGGTTGGTACCTTCTGAGGGCTGTGAAGAAAGGATCTGCTCCAGGCCTTTCTCTCTGGCTTATAGATGGCCTCCTTCTCTCTGTATCTTTATATGGCCTTCCCTCTGTGGTGTTTGTGTCCAAATTTCCTCTTCTTATAAGTCCTGTTGGATTAGAGTTTGCCTAGTGACCTCATATTAACTTGATTACCTCTATTAAAGACCCCATTTCCAACGAGACTCACATTCTGAGGTCCTGAGGAGGATGGGACTTTGACACATGAATTTGGGAGGCACAGTTCATCCCATAGCAGTCTCCTATTCTGTATCCTCAGATGCACTGGCGTCATTATGAGGTGAGGAGTAGGCAGACCAGTGAGCAGGCAGCATTTCTCGGAAAGGGAAAGCCCCTCCAATGTTTTCACACGCCTGCTCCAAGTCACCTCGCAGGAAGGGGCTGCACCATTGCTCTTTGTGACTTTGCCCATTAAGAGGGAAAAAAGGCTAGAACAAAGCAGTCTTTCTATTGCTGTTCCTCCACACTTGCTTTTGACACTCATGCCACGGTCGGCCGCACAGGGGTGACATTCAACCCAAAATCAGAGCTGGTGGGCACTCTGTATGCACATGAAGCCCTTTTCCTGTGGTTGGTTAGACTGAAACCTGTGACATCTTATATCACTCTTGTTCTTCTAAATGTGCACCCAGAAACTGTTCTGTGATGGCTGCCAACAAAATTTAGAACAAATGTGTTTCTGCAGCTGTTACAATTATTCAAAATATATGAGAAATAGACACTTTGCTGAAAGATTAAATTCTGAAGTCACCTTTTCAATTTTTTTTTTTTTTTTTTTGGAAATTTGCCCTTGAATGGCTATAAAGGATACGACTCCTTCCCTAATGTCTAAGGAAAGGGAGACACTCTTTAATGTCTGTCCTGATTAGATTGTTCAGTGGGATGTCAGCATTTCTTGGGAGTGCTTTTCTGCAGGTGGTGAGTGACTGTATCCACCAACACTTGAGATTTAATATGCAAAGCTAGAACTGCATAAGAAAGACAACTCCCATCACTTTGCTGCGGCCTTCCTGTTGATAGGACTGGCAACACGGGACTGCAGCTGAAGAACAGGGAGATTAGTTTCAAACACCTATGAGGACTATATGAACTGTTTGTTTATGAGAGAACATGATCTTTAATGTAAATCTCAGAGAAAATATTGCAGAGCCTTGAAATAGCACAGGATTCAAGATAATACTGAAGTAAAACTTTAGTGCAAATCAGAAAACAGATGTTAGTAAGGAAAGTCATGTATCGGAAATGTAGCTTATCCTAGTTGGGTTTCCAAAGACTGCACTAAAACTTGGGGAGAAGTGAGGAAGGTTAAGTCTCTGCCACTTCTGGCCCCTGCTAGAGATGGGAGCTCGAAGCTCTCTCCAACATCTCCGAGTCCTGCTCTCCTCCTCCATAACACAGACATGGTACTTCTATGCAACAGGCTAGGAACTAAAAATCTACCTTCAAAGAAATCAGAGACCAGAAAGGAAACATAATATTCAACTTTAAATTTAATAAATATTATTCTAGTACTGGAATACATGAGGGCACAAAACAAAGACCTTATGAAGCTTTACAATACAGTGGTAAAGGTCATGGACACTGAGAGCTGGAGACAGCGGGGTTGTCATTCACACAACACAATGCAGAGGGCCTGAGAGCCTCAGACATGTCGACCCTCAGCCAGGCACCAGTGATGCGGTGACCTGAAAAAGGTCCCACTCTTGCCTCATGGGACTTAGCTCTGGTTGGGGGAATAGACACTTAAGCAGGCTATTAAGACAGAGTATTAATCACAATTAAGCTTAATTTGGTGTAAGAAATCAGGATTATGATAATCAAATTACATGACAAAGTTCCTAGCACAGAGTAGGGACTCGAAAAATACTTGCTGTTTTTGACAAACTAAACAGTTTCACTTGTATGTGGAGAAAACTGATAAACAACAATAAATTGTAATGATTTCAGGAGCAAAAATGGTTAACACAGGAAGTCTTAACAGATCGTATAACCTTGAGTGAAGTACGAGATCCTTGTCCCCCATCTCTGTGGACTCCTATTTGTCCAGCACAGACTAATTTTTCTCTCTTAATTTCACTGTCTAGGAGAGCTCATTAGGAGATTTACCCGATCAGACTAAATGTTTTTTTTCTTAATCCATCACATTACAGTTGCAACGCCCCCAGTATTGGCCTAAACATTTGAAATTCATAGCTTCCATTAATGCAAATAGAATCTCATCAAGGTCTAAAGATTCCCAGGAGAGGTGAGATTGAATGTCTTCATTTGAATGCACAGGAGAGCAGCATCCCCTTGGTTCTCTTGTTTACAATGCTTCCTTTGGTCAGAGGTGAGATCATCTGTGCTATGCAAAACGAATGAGTACATTTCAGATTCACTAAGAGCCTGAATGCACCCAGCTCCCTTTATTCCACTTCAGACCTGTACAATAAGATGTTCACAGTGAGAGAAGGGAGGCTTGGAGGACCAGCCAGAACAGAATTAACATTCAAATGTAATTGATACGCAAGCCAAAATGAAGGAGAATCACGAAAGAGAAAGTAAAGAGAAAATAGAAGGGGGAAAAATCATGAAAGAAAAAGTAATAAAGAGGGAGAGACCCCTGTCAAAGCTGTGGGAGCACTAAGAAACCTCTGCTTCTCCATAAGAAGCCTGGAGAAGGCCAGCTTAGAAAGCAAATGTAGATTTGAATCTTCATCTCAGTTTTCACCAGCTGAGACCTTGATGCAGTCAAGTAGCATCCCTGTCTCTGTTCTCCATCTGAAAAACAGGAACAAAAATCCTGACCTCAGAGATGTAGGAGGACTGAAAGACAGCAGAATAGATGAATGCTTTACACAGTACTTGGAAGATAAAGTACAAAGAACCAGAGATACCCCAGTGACTAAATTTCATGTTAGGATATATGGCAAACCTACTGCTAATATATTCAAAAGCTTAAGCATAGTGGAGAGTTTTTATAATAATAGAAATTAGTACAATTGACCCAAGAAGAAGCAGACAGACAAAATAAACTAATTATTAAAGAAATTGAAATGGTATTCAACAGTCTATATATACACCCATAAACACGTGTACAAAAAAGAGTTGAGAGCTGATTCTTTTCTTATACAAACTGAAATAAGAGAATTAAAAAAAAGTCTGAGAAACACCCAATTCATTATTCAGCTATTATGAGCTTAATACAAGAATTTTAAAAGGATAGAGCAAGAGAACATAATTAGAGGTCAATCTCATTAGGAATAAATAGGCAAAAACCCTGAATAAAAATAACCACATATCATTTTCCACAACGTATTAAAAATACATAATGACCAAATAGAGTTTCTCTCAGGAACACAAAGATGCTTCAGCATCCAAAATAAGTTTTAGTAATACCCTATATTTGCAGATCAAAGAAGAAAAATCTATGATCATTTCAAATGATGCAAAAAATGGCAAAATTTAATGTTTATTTATGATTAAAAATGCACTTAGCAAGCAAGCTGGAAACAAAAGAGATTTCTTGAGCCTGGTAAATGATAGCTAGAGGAAACCTAGAGCAGATACCGTAAAAGATTAGGTACTCTTTGTTTAGAGACAAAACAAGACAAGGATGCGAATTCTCACCAATTCTATTCAACATTTTACTGGAGATGGTATCTATTGCAATGAGAAATTTTTCTTTAACAAATAAGAAGAATAAAAATTAGAAATAAATCAAATTGTCTTTATTTGCAAACATTATACCCTTATTTGCAAAATATATGATATCTCCAAGAAAGTCAACAAAAAAATCTATTAAAACTACCTACAAATAAAATAGCAACATACCTGGATAGGAAAAAGATTCTCTTCTTGACCAAACTTTTCACAGGGTCCCTGAACTTTTCTATGAGGCCTACTTCCATTTTCCTCTATGTATTGCCCAATTTTAGCAAGAATCCTGATGTTAGCTTAGCCAACATCCCCCATCCTCTATACCTGATCAACCTCTGTTTCTGATCAGGATCCTCATCCTCCACCATCACCCAGGTGATGTCTGATCACCCTGGCCTATCTTCAGCAAGAATCCTGTTAGGTTGGTTTAACCAGAATCCTCCTCTGTTTCATCTTCATAATTTCCCATCCACTGACCCCTACCCTGCTCTTTGGCTGTAAATTCTCACTTGTCCATGAGGCATTTGGAGTTGAGTTCATTCTCTTGCACCCAGAAAGACCTTATTGCAGTGGTTCCTACATCTATCATGAAGGCTCCACTTTTAATAAAACCTGCCTTACCATACTTTAACAACTGTCATTGAATAATTTTTCCTTTGACAGAATATAAGATAGACAAACCAGCACCAGTAGTATCCCTGTACACCAACCAAGAAGTAAAACATAATAAAATTCTAAAATACAACTCCATTCACAATAGCAACAGGAAGCATAAGGTATTTGAAATTAATAATTTTAAGATACTTAGAAATGTAATGAAAAAAATTGCAAATCATTTCTGAATATAAAATGAAAACCTGTATAAATTTAGACAAATTTTATAGTTGTCAATACAGTTATAGAGATAGACATAGACACAGGTGCAGAACAGACACAGAATAGAGGCAGGTATAGGTATAAAAATATAGAAATAGGTGTAAATGTAGATATAAGTGGATATAATTGATGGGAACACCAAATGCAATGAAGATATCGATTCTTTCCTCAGCTTATCTATAAATTAATTGCAATTGTGGTCAAAATTCATAAGGGAATAAATGGAACTAAAATTTGTAAGGAGTAGAGAGCCAGGATTAGCTAAGATGATTTTGAAGAAAAAGCATAAGGAAATAGGACTTCCCTTATAAGATATTGTTTTATTATTACAGTAAAAAAATGTGGAATAAATCAATAGAAAAAAAACCTGAAACTATAAGAAAGAACAAATGGAAATTCTAGAGCTGAAACTACAATATCTGAATTTCTTTTTAAAAATCACCAGAAGTGCTTAGCAGCAGAATGAAGACGACAGAGGAAAGTGTCAGTGTATTTAATGACCCACTGATCCACTCATAGAAATAACCCAATTTGAGGAACAAAGACTGGAAGAAAGGAGCAGATCCACTGAGACCTGTGGGAAAAAATAGCTAAATGTCTAAAATACCTGTAACTGGAAACCCATGAAAGAGAGAAGGAAAAATGGGAAAAGGAGGATGTAGCAGAAAATGTATTTGAAGAAATAATGACCAAAACTGCCTAAAGTTAGTTAAAGATATAAATTTACAGGTTGAAAAAGCTCATTGAAACCCAAGCAGGATTAATACAAAGATAAGTACACCTGGCCACATTATGTCAGACTGCTGAAAACCAAAGATATGGAGAAAATCTTCAAGGCGTCCAGAGAAAAGTGGCATAATTTACATACAGGGGAGCAAGTATTTGAATGACTGCTGACTTCTCCTCAGGGTCAAATGAAAGCCAAACAACAGTGGGTCAACCTCTTTAAAGTGCTGATATTAGCAACAAAAGGGGGTTATAAGGAAGGCTTCAACTACACAGGCACACCTCCTTTTACTGTGCTTTGCTTTACTGCGTTTCACAGATATTGCATTCTTTACAAGACTGCACCAGCAAAAAGATTACAACCCACTGAAGGCTCGGATGATAGTTAGCATTTTTTAGCAATAAAGTATTTTTTAATTAAGATATATGCATTGTTTTTTTTTAGACATAATGCTATTGCACACTTAAGAGATAATGGTATAGTGTAAACATAACTTTTGTGCGCACTGGGAAACCAAAAAACTCATATGACTCACTTTATTGTAATATTCGCTTTATTGCAGTGATCTGGAACCAAGCCTGCAATATCTTCAAGGTATGCCTGTATTTAGAATAAAAATCGAAGCAAATCTGATCTCATAGGTGGTTTTTATAGAGAATATAAGAGTGAGGTTCTCAATTCTTTGGCTGCTATTATATGGTAATGAAAAACTAATAAAAACACTCAAAACAAAAGGGAAGGAATAGATTAAAACACAAATGGTGACTTTTATTGAAAAACGGTATAGTTTAGGAAGACAGGTGCAAGGAGGGCAGCAACAATCAGAGGGAGAAGCTAAGGAGAAGGGAAATGCACCACGTTCCTTGACGGAAGCAGAATGAGTTATTAGCAGATTAAAGAAGGAAAAGTACATATCAGTCAGACCTGTGTACTGCAAGAGGAAGGAAAACAAACAGAGAAACAAGGAGTTGGATGGATGGATGGAGAGCTGGATGCATGACAGAGCCAGTGGGCACAATATTAACTGAGGAACACAAGTGCTGGGCACGTGAATGTGCGCTGTGCCATTCTTTGATCTTTTCTGTATGTTTGAACTTCTTTATAATAAAAGTTTGAAAATAAAACAAGAAGAGAAATAGGGAGAAAGTCTAGAATGTTTATATTCTCATGGCAACAAAAATGAAGGCAGAAAGAAAAAAAAGCCTTTACAATGTTCATGAAGTTGCCAAGAGGGCTTCCCAGGGCTCCCTTGCCAGAGTGGCTCTGTCCTTACCCCAGTAAAAATGATCTTGTGCAGCTTCACCATTTCATGTGTTCCCAGAGTATGTTTGAAGCATGATGTTCACCTGTGGTATGGCTAAATTTCAAATCAGAGAGTTTGCTGCCACTATCACCTCCTTTTGTCCCTCACCCTTTGGGGCCTCAGCCCAATCAAAGGATGCTTCCTGGAGCCAAGGAGAGGACCTGTCCTCCAGGAAGGTGCTGAGCAAATGAATGAATGAGTGAGTACGTAAGACAGTGAGGCAGACAAAGAGGAACGACTTCACCACCCTGCAGGAGCCATCAGGAGCTGAAGGATGCATTGCAAGAGACCTACGTCACACAGATCTACATGAAATCAACTCTCTTCGTTGGCTATAGACCTCAGTAATGATAGAATCTGTAATGGAGAGAGTGGTATTTCATGGACCTGGAAGCTACAATCTCCTTCATCTAGCTCTATCTCCCAGGTGGAAATTATTTCTCTTCTTTTTCGTTCGTTGTTACCTCCACACCTCTTCTGATTCCTCTCTTTTTCTCTTCCTCTCACTTCTCTCCTCCCTGTTGCTCCCTAACCTTCCTTGGGCACCCGTTCTCCTCACTCTCCCTTCTCCTTTCTCCTCAGCCTACATCTCCTTCCTTCTAAACTCCTCTGCTGCACGTCCTGTCCTTTTCATCTTGCTTGCGAAATAATAATGAGCATAAAAAACTGAACACAGTCAAGGTCTCTAAAAGATTCACAATTCACTGAGTACACAACTACACCAGAAGGTTTGTAGTACTGATGGCAAAACCTTGCATGTTTGTTTGATAGAAAGCTTCTATTAACCAAACCCAGGGAAAGGGCAGGAGCCGCCAAAGAAATTTTTAATTAGAACAACTTTATCAAGATGACTCATCCTATGCCAGAGGGCATTAAATGAACAGGGAAGGCAAAGCCTAACCCTAGCTTTCCTTCAGATAAAGGTGTCAGGGCTCTGAGTGTATAATCTGCTGGTGCCCTTCCAGCCTTCAGAGGGTGGCTGCCCAGCCTCTGGGGCCCAAAATAAACAAAGTCAAGACACACTCATTCTGAAGCCAGCTATGAGCTGGTAGACAATGTGATGTCTACTGGGCATGCTTTATGTTGTACTTGGGGATCTGGAGGGAGAGTCAACTACAGACCTCAACCACAGGCTTCCCTGATGTAAATGCTATGATTCTTTTAAACTTTTGGCATCTGTATGAATTTCTGTTCCAGCAAATGTGTACTAACAATTGCTACTTTGGGAGGATAATTAAAAATTAAAGGGTGGATGAGTTTGAAGCTTGATACTTGCTTCCTCTCCCTGCCCCCCACCAAGTGGGGAGGTAGTACCTGGAAGACAATATAGGGAAGTACTTAAGAACAAGGACAATGGGGACAGGAGAAGGGCCAACTGCAGTGGGAGTTCCCACTGGGCCTTTACTGGCTAGACTGCCCCAGGCCACTTGTTTAATCTGTTTGTCTGTTCACTCATTTACTTTTAGCAAAAGGGTGTGTACCTGTGTGTGTCCACACGTCCGTGTCCATATACATACCCACACACATGTAAGTATATGTACATGTGTGTGTATTTGTGTGTGTGTATATATATGCATGTATATGTGTGTATGTATGTATACTTTTTTCATATGTCAAACAGGCTCCCCCCTTACTGTTGAAGTCCGAAAGTAATCACTTCTATTTTCTGGCATTATTACAATCATATTTCTGGCTGTTTTTTTTAATGTGCATATTGCTACTTTTTGATGCTTCTGTTTTAGATGTTTTTCTACTGTGAAAATATTCTACTGTGAAGATAGGGATTTAAGTCTCTTATTCTACCCCAGAAAACCTCACTAGCTCTCCTTCCGCTGGCCCCCCCAATACAATTATGTCAAAAATGGTGGTTAGCTCTACATGTGTCTCCTTTTTATGAATATGTCATTAGTCACAGCTAAGCCATGGAATGTGATTACATTTCTTTTCTGGTACAACTTTGCATTTCCCTAGAGTAAGTCATCTCTGTCTTCCTCTCTCTCTGTCTCCTGCTCCACTCCTCTGCCTCTTTCTTTCCTTTCCTCTGAGTGGAGAGACGGAAGTTTCTTAGTCTTCTCTGTCTATCATTGAGGCATGCCCCAAATCTCACACAGTCCCATTTCAGAATATCCAAGCCTATTGAGTCCATCTATGTGCCACAAAGCTGTCATCCTTGGACTTCCCTTACCATGATGTTGAGGATTCCTTTCGCCTCTCCTGTGTAGGATCCCTATCTACATCTTGGAGCCTCTGCCTTCCCCATCACTGCTTACATCCTCAATAGCTTCCCGAGAAGAGGTGAAAGCTAAAATTTTGAGATTTCTATGCTTGGATATATCTTTAATATACTTCCTTACTTGTTTGAACATCAGACTGGATATAAATTTCTAATTTGGAAGATATTTTCCCACAGAATTTCTCTGTATTTCCAGTTTCTGGTGCACATTTCCATTAGTTTCCAATGCATTGTTGAGGAGTCCGGTCCTGTATCTACCTTGATTCTGTGAAAATGTGAGTCAGCAAGGGTGTTCATGTGTGTGTCTGGGAGTTTTCATAGTCTTTGTGTCTCCAGTGTTCTGAAATGTCACCATCTTGTTACTCAGTACAGATCTATTTTCATCCATTTTCCTGGGCATCTACGCAGAGCATTCAACCTGGAGACCCATGTCTTTCAATCTGAGAAATGTATCATTTCTGAAAAAGGATAGAAATTCTTCCACGTTCTCTGTGCTTTCCCTCAGGAGCATCCATCATTCCGGTGTTGGACCTCCAGAACTTATGCTGTACTTTTTCTTGTCTTTCTGTCTTTCAGTTCTACTTTAGGAGTTGAAAGTCTATCTTCAACTCTATCTTCCAACTCTTGTACTTAATTTGTCATTGCTGATACACCTTTTATTTCCAGGAGATTTTTTTGTTGTTGTTCTCTGAACTTTTTAATCACCTCCTGTTCATATGTCATAGATGTCATATTTTCTCTTACTCTCTGAGGATTTTATGGATTTTTTTCAAGTTTTCCGTTCCCTACATATTTCATGTTTACTCCCAATTTGTTTCATATATCTGGGTTTTTGTTTGCAATTTACCTGGATTTTCTTAATGTTTTCCACAAATATCTGAATATTGGCCCATATTTATCAGTGAGGGTAAAAAGCTCAAAGTGTTCTCTGTGTGGATGACCTTTATTTACCTGTGGCTTCACCAAAGAAAGAACTGACTTGACAATATTGGTGGGTGACCTCCATATGTCAATATCTGCAGGATTTTCTCATTGGTTGATCAGTTTTTCAGGAGTGGAATTCTTTTTTTTTTTCAGATTTATTGAGATATAATTGACATACAGCACTGTATGTTTTAGGTGTATAGCATAATGGTTTGATTCACTTGTATTATGAAATGATTACCATAGTAAGTTTAGTTAACATCCATCATCTCATATAGATACAATAAAAAGAAAAAGAAGAAAAATTTTCCTCCTTGTGATGAGAACCCTTAGGTTTTATTCTCTTAACAACATCATATATATTTTCAGCAGTGTCAGCTGTGGTCATCATGCTGTCCATTCCATCTCTAGTTTATTTATTCTATAACTGGAAGCTTGTACCTTTTGACCACCTTCCTCCAATTCCTCCTCCACCCACCCTGACCTCTGGTAACCAAAAATATGATCTCTTTTTCTATGAGTTTGAATGTGTGGTTTTTTTTTTATTCCATATGTAAGTGAGATCATACAGTATTTGTCTTTCTCTGTCTGACATATTTCACTTAGCTTAATGCCCTCGAGGTTCATCATGTTGTCACAAATGGCAGAATTTCCTTCTTTTTTAAGGCTGAATAATATTCTGTTGTATATATATACCACATTTTCTTCGTCCATTCATCCATTGATGGACACATAAGTGGTTTCCATATCTTGGCTATTGTAAATAATGCAACAATGAACATGAGGGTACAGATATCTTTTTCAGTTAGTGTTTTCAGTTCCTTTGGATAAATAGCCACAAGCAGAATTGCTGGATCATATGGTAGTTCTATTTTTAATTTTGAGGAAGATTAGCCCTGAACTAACATTTGCCACCAATCCTCCTCTTTTTGCTGAGAAAGACTGCCCCTGAGCTAACATCCATGCCCATCTTCCTCTACTTTGTATGTGGGACGCCTGCCACAGCATGGCTTGACAAGCGGTACATTGGTCTGGATCCAGGATCTGAACCAGTGAACCCCAGGCCACCAAAGTGGAACGTGCGAACTTAACTGCCGCACCACCTGGCCGGCCTCTCTATTTTTAATATTTTGAGGAACCTTCATACAGTTTTCTATTGTGACTTCACCAATTTACATTCCCACCCACAGTGCACAAGGGTTCCCTTTTCCAGGACAGGATTCTTTAGCTGTCCAAAAGGAGATGGGAGTGGTAGAGAGTTGGATTCTTCATAACCCTGGGTGCTGAGGTTTTTCACAGTCTGGGAATATCACGTTGTCTCTTGTAGATTTTGACTTGTTCCCTCCCTCCTATTTCCAGTGCAGTACCTCTGCATTCAGATGAGCCTGGGAACCGCAGTCCAGAGACCCTCTGATTTATTCTTTACAAAAAAGGACAGGGCCAGCCTCAGTGGCCTAGTGGTTAAGTTTGGCACACTCCACTTCTGCAGGCCCAGGTTCACCTCCCAGGTGAAAACCAACACCACTCATCTGTGGCCATGCTGTTGTGGTGGCTCACACACAAAAAGAGGAAGATTGAAAATACATGTTTGCTCAGGGCAAATCTTCCTCAGCAAAAAAAAAAAGAAGAAGAAGAAGAAAGAAAGAAAGAAAGAAAGAAAGAAAGGATGCTCCTGTGTTCTGATAAGGTTAGGGAGAGGCAATTGCCAGGTTCCTTGAGATGGGAGAGGGTTCTGGGGGTCTTAAAGCCTATAATAAAGCATTAAAAAATTTAATACATTTAAAAAATTTACATTTAATACAGCATTAAAAAAATCATCATGTCAGCCCCTCCCTCCAGACTCATTTTTGCAAGTGTTCATTGCCTCCAAGTTCTGAACTCCTGGGATTGTAAAACCGAATTTGCTTCTACTGGGTTTCCCCCTCATTAACTCCGATTCCAACACCTGCAGTCTGCTAAGTCTGTTTCCTCCCACCCTTGCTTTACTGTTGTCCTCTCACCCATTCTCTTTGACCTGGTGGGTATATGACCTTTAAAAATCAGTTTGCCATGACTGTAGTGATATTTCAGGAGGAAAATGGTAAAGTGTTGGGTTCACTCACTGTTCAGGGACCACTTACTAGATCTGTAGGCTTCGTCAAGTTATTTAACCTCTCTGTGACTCAGTTTCCTTATTTCTAAAATGGAGATCATAATAGTATCCAACCTTATATGGTTGTTTTGAGGATTAGGTAGATAATACGAATAAAGTGCTTGAACAGGAAGTCACATAATCCCAGTCACTAGGGCAGAAGCATGGGTCAAACCTTCTGAGCCACACCAGAAGGTGAAAAGAAGCCTCCCCAGGGGGCTGCTGCTTTGCAGGAGGAAGGTTCAGCATTTTTGAATGGTGCAACTTCAGAACCACGTGCATTTAAATAGAGGAATAAATACAGAAAATATCCCACTGAATACGCATATTATCTACAACCTAAAAAAACATACAAATATTCTATTTTACATGTGGATGGAAGTCCTGATGTTTCTAGTAACCTAGGGTTAGCAAACGGAAGTTAATGCCACCACATCCAAGACTGCTTATTTACCACGTGTTCTATGTCACTACTGGTCTTTTTACTGACAATAGCATAACATAAAATTCCAGAGCATGATATTAAGGGCTCACAACCTAGGCTCAAATCCTGTTTCACCAGTTACTAGCTCAGTGAAGTTTAGTAAATCACTCACCTGTCTGTGTCTCCACTTCACCACATGTAACACAGAAGACACGAGAGCCCCTGCCTCAGAGTCCTTGCAAGGGTTACATGAGACAATCTGTAATGTACTTAGGGAACTCTCAGTAACAGTTAAGCTGTAGTGTCATCTTATTTTAGTGACTATAAACATATTTCTAAAAGCTTGCATAATTTCCACTCAAAATCCTGATTTTCTTAAGTTTACCTATTCTAGAAAGTTTACATTGTGTCACAAGCAGAGGTTCAAGAAGACAATTCAGGTGGTTCAGGATGAAATGCAGGATTTTCGGTAGACGGGAATTTGTCCTCTTGGCCTGCAAATGTGAGCAGCTGTCACAGTGGTGGGAGGGGGGAGTTTGACAGTGACAAGTGGTAATGAATGGTCCCATTGCAAACACTCGGCTGGATAAGATGTGGACAAGATTGGCGGGACTGGGGAATTGTTTCAAGCTTCCTTTATCATAAGAGTAAGTTACAGTTGGACAAGCAAGTACACAATTGCGTGAATAAGCAAAATTCCAAAAAGCCTTTGGACTCAGAGCCACCAAGAGGAATTCGTGAGTATAATTGTGATAAATGAGGCAAAGAGTTAGGGAGAGTAGATGGAGAACACATGGCACGATAACAACAATTCGGAAAACAACCAGTCAAAAAAGTGGTTGTCAAACTCTGCTCCCAGGGGCACCGTGTGTTACGAGCTGCTGAGAAGTGTCCTGCTCCGGGAAAGCAGTAGCAGCATTCTTGTCAAGCAACAGCATCACCCAGGTGACCAAATTTGCCTTAATTTGTCTTTCATTAATACACTAAAACTTCCTGTGCCTACTCCTGTTTCTGAGTCTCAGCCCTCTTGAATACAGCTGCAGAGAGAAAAGGCCTCTGAGCCTCTGACGCGTTTTAAGCAGCTCAAAGCCATGGCCTCTCCTGACGCCCAGGGCTGGCATCTGGTTTTCAGGTCCCTTGGCTTTCATTGCACCTGGCAGGGGGCGGGGGGCGGGGGAGGGGGCGGGGATCCCGGCCTTACCCAAGTAGCTCTTAGCTGATTGGTCACATTTTAAGCTGATGCTTTCTATTTTAATATTTTTGTGTATTTCTGATTATAAAAGTAACACATTTTCATTTCTGAAAATCTGCAAAATATAGAGGAGCAAACAGAAGACTTTAAATCACCTCCAGAAGAGCCAAAGTTAATATCATCTAACTTTTAAGTATTGATTTTATGTATTTTTATCAAAATGAAGTTTTGCTATATGTACTTATTGTATAATGAATGTTTTCCTGTTCTTGGTCTTCTTCTCCCACATAGCTTCTATTGACCGTTATGGATATCTTTTACATAGGACAAAATGTATTTAATGGCTCCCTCTACATGAGAACTTAGTATGTTTCAGATATGTCATCCTTACAGATAATGCTAAAAATATTTCAATGTTTCCTTTCATGCAAGCAACATCTCCTTAGGTTTATCCAACATTCTATGTCACAGTACATTAAAAAAAAAAGTCAATATCCTCTGCATTAAGAGGCAGAGAATTATATCTTTAGAAAGATTGTATGAAAGAATTTAAGAAGGTTGTTATTTTAAACAGTTAATATTTTTAAAGTTGTTTGAAGAAAGGTAAGCTTTATTTATTTATTTGGAAATGTCACTTGAACTGCCTCATTCTCCAAAAATGTCAAAGAATATTAGGAACCTTTCACTGGACAGTATACAATAGAGACGGAATTAGTAACAGCTAACAGCTAACATTTCTCTCCCTCTATGTTGGCTATTATTTTTAGTCTCCAAAAAAAATCCTGGGAACAAGAGAGGGTCAACACAGATGTAAGTACAAATGAACAGATGGTGGCAAATGTAGTCTATTCCAACCTCCCTCTTTATTCATATGACAAAACTGAGGCTCACCCAGAGCAAATGACTTCCCCAGGGTCACAGGCAAGATCACAGCAGAGCTTGAAGCTTCAGATTCCAGTGTTATGGACAAAATTTTCATTCTGTATAATGCTGGTTTTGTCAAAGCCATGTGCACTGCTGACACCCCAAAAAGTCCACCAAAATTTGTTGTTCATTCATTAAGCAAAGGCAAGTATATTAGTCCTACTGAGTGGAGGAGACCACCACCCTGCCAGAGTCTTAAAGGTGTCTCAGAGGGCAGTGATCAGGAAAGAATATTTCTGAGGTTTGGGGGTCTGGCCTCAAATGGTTAAAGTAGGTCTTTAAGGTGGGGAATTGATTGGAAATTGACATAGTTCGTGATTTTGGATTGTTGAACACAGCGAGGTGAACATCTTAAGCCCATGGTGATAAAAAAACTGTTAGGTGATAAGTAAACTATTTGCAGAGTAGTCCTAGGAGAAGAGCTGTTCACTCACAGAAACTGGTTTACAGGAAATTCCCAAGGCCAACACTGAATTATTGATTGGCTCCCAGACTTATTTTTCCAGAATTCCCAAGAACTTCCTGGAACAAATAGTTAAGTCATGTGGTCACACATGGAGGTCTTGGTTCTCAATCGTGAGAGTTAAATTATGTGAATGCAGGGGATTCCTATTCTCAATAACTTAATGAGGGAGCCTCTAGCAAAGACCCAATGTGGTTGCTTGCCCATCTTACGAGAAGGGATTACCTCTGACTGATGAGTCTGTCCTGGATCTCTGACTAACAGGCAAAGATGCAGAGTGTCATAGGAAACTTGTACAGTTTCTGCTGCTCCAGCACACCTATTGAACCAAACAGTTTGAAGGATATGAAGCATGGGAAGACCCCTGTATAGAGCTGAGCTTCCCTAAAATGTTTGTTTGGATCTGGAGGTCACATTGGGGTAGTCAGTACCAGTCATGATCAGTCATGACCGTCTCAGCCTTGTTCCAAACTCTGTTAATTTTTTAAAAATTCAAGTATCCCCTGAATGCCAAGCACTGAGCTCAGTGTTACAAGTGCCTTAAGAGGTATGTAATCTAGTGAAGGAGACGGAAAATATATATAAATAAAGAGCTCCATTTGATGGAGTGAAGTAGTCAGAAAAAGCACACAAAGAAGATGGCACTTGTTATAAGCTGAATGTTTGTATTTCCCCCAAAATTCACCTGTTTGGAGGTGGGGCCTTTGGGAGGTGATCAGGCTTAGATGGGGTCATAAAGGTGGAACCCTCATGATGGGATTGGTGCCCTTATAAGAAGAAGAAGAGAGAAACAGAGACATCCCTCACTCCCTCTCTCTCTCTGGGCACACACCAAGGAAAGGTGATGTGAATACAGAGCAAGAAGGTTACTGTCTACCAGGCAGGAGGCGGGTCCTCACCAAACACCAAAATCTTCTGGCACCTTGTTCTTGGACTTCCCAGTCCCCAGAACTTTGAGAAATAAATTTCCATTGTTTAAGCCACCCAGTCTGTGGTATTTCAGTATAGCAGCCTGAGCTGAATAAGACAATATTCAAATGTCACAAATGGTGTTTCCTGAGGACATTGGAGAGCACAGGATATGTGACAAGGAGTAGAGCAAGATGAGGTGAGAAGGGTAGGGGTAGGCCGTATCTTTGAGGGACTTCTATGCCCTTCCAAGCAACTCACTCCTTAAGCAGATGTGAGGTAGTGAAGGTTTTTAAATCCAGATTTGATCTGGATTTTATTCAGATATATCTGGCACATCGGTGGTGAATTTATTGAAGCAGAGGACAGAGAAATTGCCCATTGACGAGAGGATCCAGATGCTTCACAAATGAGAGACTGGGCTAGAAAGGCCTATAATGGATAAAGGAATTAGAGAGAACACCTCAGTGCCCCCACGCCTCGGTTGCTCGGCTGAATTTTGTCAGCACCATATGAAGAGTATGTTAAAATATCAGTTTGTGACTCAGAGGTAGGAAAACATTGGCCTTTTAAAAATGCCCCTCAGCATGGTAAATGAGAAAATTAAGAATCAAAACAAAGTTTTTCTTATGCAATTTGCTTTTATCCTCAGTGAACTAGTGAATTGTTTCTCATTCGTACAGAATCACTCACCAAATTACTATTTAGGTCAACCTGACCTTGGATAAAAATGTTTCAAAAGTGGATTCTCACCTTGGTAATAAGCCATAATCCTTTTTATTTAGAGCTAAGTGCCATTAGTAGTCATTGAGGTTCAGATCTGGAAAGGCATTAGGCTCTCTTGAACCCCAGATTCAAGACTGGCATCTTCCATTTAGCGTGGGATCTACTAAGACTGCTCCCAGAAGAGTGCAGAGTAGTGGGAAGTACTGGGAAAATTTGAAGTGAGGGACTCAAATACCATTAAAGGAAGCTGGTCTGGGCAGCTGATAGAAGGGAGAGAGTCTTCAGTCATTCCTTGTTGACTTATGTTCTTGCCTTTGGATCTCCTGGTTCCTTTAATTTTGCTTCTGAATATGCTACATGCGATTCTCATTTTCCACTTCTGATTGGGCTTTAATACGTTCACAACAGGATGCATAAGACTGATGTCATCTTGAAAATATTCAGGATATTCATAAAATCACATTTGTGGATAGGCTCCTTCAGAAATCTCCCTAAGCGGATCTGATATATATTACTGATTAGAAATCTAGTCTAATCAATAGTCTTCATGAGAAGCCTCATAGGTGCCCAGACACATCCCAGTGCTAATGGGCAGGGACCACAAGATGTCAAGGACCCACAGGAAGATGACCAGCTAAGATCTCTGAGGACATACAAATTCTCATTAAAAGCCAGGTTTTGATTTGAGTTGTAGGCCTTCCATTTCTCATAAAGGCAGGGGGCTGTTCATGATGGGCTGGGTGCTGTTAGAGTAATGGGAGAATTGCTGAACTGCACCCAGGAGTTACGATATTGGTGTGAGGGATTCAGCTGTATAAACTGTTTAGAATTTTAGTTCTTCCAGACTGACCTTGAGATGTTCATAACTTCACACTTGGATACTTCTAGGCATTCTAAGATCAATGAATTCTCCTGCTGTGCACCTTCAGTACAGTATCTGAGACCTGGGGGAGATAATGCTACTAAGGAGGGGTGCTGAGTGGCTCTGGCATACATGTAAAAGGTTTACTTGTAGACCACTTTGTGGCCATTGTGCCACCAAGATGACTCGCTTTTCTTTGGCAAGAATATGGTACAAATCAAAGTCAAAGGACAAATGCAGCTGGCAACAGGATGGCCAATATAGCTTCCAGGATGCAGGATGCAACATGGTGTAAGCACTCTGAATGACCATGCTAGAATTGCTATCAAATGTTGACCTGAATACATGAGTTTATGACCCATAAGTCAGTGAAAATGAAACTATAAATCAAAGTCCCTGGGGAAAAATTATTGGATTTGCTGTGCTCTCAGCACTTGAAGAATCTTCTGCCATTGTGATAATAAACAAGTCCTGATTCCCAAAGTAGAAGGTTTTACTTCAAAGGAAATATATTCACTTCTGCCTCCTGCCTTTCCAAATAGCATTCTATTGGAAATGTGCAGATAAACTTTTAGAAATTAGGTGCTTGCTGGCTGAATTTAAACTAAGCCGTTGATATAAGGTTCACATTCATTAGCTTCAATTCATCTTGAGAAATCTGAATTTAGAAACCCATAGCTGCAGCCTTCCCTGGCATACAAATAATTCAAATTTACATCTTTTTCTCACCACTACAGCTGTATGTATTCTCTGTCTATCACCAAGGAGAAGACAGAGCTATAATTGAAGGGCAGTTGCTTCTAATACTGGCACTACACAGAAGGTCAGATCTTCCCACAGCCACAGTGGACTCAAAGTTTTAAAACTCACAAAGCATGTGCATGTCTTAGCATGTGAAGTATGGAGAGCTTTTGTTCCTATTGCGCAGGTGGGGAAACTGTGTCTCTCGGAAGTTAAATGGCTAGTCCAAGGCCATCAGAAGCAGTGAACAAAGGAATACAGGCCTATAGCAAGACGAATCCTGCTATTTGAAATAAGAGCAGATTGAGGCAGAATGATGAGATGAAAATAAAAGATCCAAGGTGGTGACAGAGCTCTTGGCGACTGAAGTTGAATTCAACTGCCTCACCCTACAGATGGGATCGACTGCATGTAGGAAGCCTCCCCAGATGGATCTCAAGTTTAAGACCAGAAATGGATCTGACAGCAAACCCACACTTTCCATAGCATCGCATCCTGAAGGTCTGGGGAGAACACCTCCTCCACTACACTCGTTTCATTTTTGACGGAGAAACAGGAAGGAAAATAGCATTGTCCTTTCAACAGTCTCAATACTGAGCTATCCTAGTAGCCATTTTAGAAATGACTGTATTAATTGGGCTTAATTAACCCTCCTCTGAGTTATCTGCAGATGGGAGAAAAGAGCTCCCCTCTGAGGTCAGAGGGTATCAGACATTTAGAGGTTTTGCCAAGAACAAAGCATCAGAATATTTTTTCCTAATTACCAAAATTACTGTAATTCATAGAATTATCTGAAACAGCTGATCATCTGTTTATAAGACAATTTCACATCATCATGCAAAATAAACGTGTGCCAGGATCACTGCATTTGCCTGTTCTTGCCTGCAGGAACCCACAGTTGGAACAAATAATATTAACAGTAGATTGCCATCTACGTACGAGCCACAGACTTCCTATGCCATTTTGTGTATTTCACAGCAGGAAATTTTTACAAACTTTCAGCCAGTAAAACAGAGAAGTCATTTCAATACTTTACATATGGAATAGTACTTCTTCCTATAATTATGAGAGGAACTATTGGCGATTTCTTTTTATCAAGGCACGCAGGATTCGAAAATCTTGAATCAAGAGGGATTGTAAGTTTTTGCAAAAGAATCCTAAACACTGCAGCTTCTGAGGCTCCCAGATACATCTCATATCTGCATAAAACTAAGAGGAGAGTGTAATTTGGTCCGTAAGAGAGAGAAGTTGAATCTGTTGAACAAAGAGTCCTTCATGTTAGTGGTCTGCAGTAGCTAGTTGGGGATTATAAAAAGATGTCTGGACAAACATCTCCATTACAGTCAAAAGCTTTGCTCAAAACACCAATAGAAAATGTTGCAAAATATACTAGAAACTTCTGCCAACATCACCTGTGCAGATAGCATTAGCTCAGGCTAACGAAGATGGAGCAAAAGAATTAAAATCACAAATAAGTATCCCACCAGGAAAATGAAACTTGAATATACAGAAGTGCAACCTGTGTCACAGCAGCCTCTGGAGGGGCTGCAGATCAAGAAAGAGGTGGAAGACAGAGCTGTGAGAAACTGAGGCTTTGAAACCCAAGGGAGTTTTGGAGTGCCCAGAGATGAACGTATTTCAGTGTGATCACAAGGTGAAAGACAGGATCATCCATTGTGGTTGCAAGGTATCAAAGGCTTAAGAATTGAAACCTGGAACTATCTGTGCATTCACTTTCTCTTTCCAGGATATGCCAGCCTCATCCTGGTCCCAGGCCTGGTCACCTCCTACATGCCACATTTCCACTGAAGAAGAAAGAGCCACGTGATTGTTTAATTTAAATGTTTCTCTTGTACAGTTATTATCTGAGTGCTATAGTGATGGTAATCACTGTATGTTTATACTTGGCTCCACTAAACAATGAAGAAATAAATTTATATTGCAAACACTAATTCATTGAAGAGTATGCTCTCATCTCTGACCTAGCGGATCAAAACCCTGAGGCCACTGCCTCCTTGCTGCATAATGCGGTCCTTACCTAGCTGCCATGAATAGGGTGGCACCTAACTTAATCGTAGAGAGAATTTACAAGATCCATTGTTTCTTGAAATCTAAGCTTCTAGAGTAACGGAAGCAACCCACAAGGTTCCCGGAGAATTAGAGTCAGGATGGCTCCAAGGTAGAATTATCAGACTTAGGAAATGAAAACGCAGGACACCTGGATAAATTTTAATTTCAGTACACACAAACTATTTTTTAGGATAAATGTGCCCCAAATATTCATGGAGCTAAGTATAAACACGCGGTGCTGGACAGAGCCACCACACACTGGTATTTTATCTGGCAAGCCAACCCCAAGGTGAAGAGTTTGGAAACTGAGAAGAACATGCATCCCCCTCGCACCCCCAAGACCCGGCTCCTTCAGCACTAACCTGTCTGTGGAGGCTCTGCCACCTGCCGCGTGTGAGCCGCGCCAGCGTCCCTGCCAATCTGAGCGGTCCATAGGTAGCATTCATCTTCAAATGTGACCTCCACCAACCGTTTCAGATTTGACACCCAGCTGGAGGGCCACAGAAGGTTCATGTTGATAGCTGCCACCCTCAGCTGCCTGGTGCATCAGCATGATGCCTGCAGGGCCCGTAAAAATCAAGCACACATGAGTTTACCTTTTCATTCCCTTCAGATTCAGGCCAAGGAACTCCATCTGAAACATTAAATCTTAAATTCTGTTGAAAAAAAGAATGCCTAGTAGAGACAATTGATTTTGCGAGGGAGAGGTTAAGCTAACCAAACATTCCATTCTGAAAATCCTCCGTGTTTTGTGCCTGAATCACTGCGGGCAACAGAAAGGTGCAAAGCCTACATATACTGACTCATTCTCCCCAAAGTGCAAACACACTCACACACGCACACATGATTATTGTGGTATTATCATGATGTAGATGGCATTGAATTCTCAACTCTTTTTTTAACTAATAAACTTTATTTTTTGAGCCATTGTAGGTTCATAGCAAAATTGAGCAGAAGGAATAGATGGTTCCCATATGCCCTGTCCCTACACATACATAGCCTTCCCCACTATCTGCATCCCCCACCAGAGTGGCACATTTGTTACAGTTGATGAACCTACCCTGACACATCATTATCGTCCAGAGTCCGTAGTTTATACTAGGCTTCACTCTTGGTATTGTACATTCTATCGGTTTGGATAAATGCATAATAACACGAATCTACAATTATAGTATCATACAGAGTAATTTCACTGCCCTAAAAATCCTTTGTGCTCCACCTACTCATTCCTCCCCTCTCCTTTAACCCCTGACAACCACTGATCTTTTTATTGTCTCCATAATTTTCCTTTTCCAGAATGTCATATAGTTGGAAGCATACAGTATGTAGTATTTTCACATTGGCTTCTTTCAGTAGTAATATGCATTTAAGTTTCCTCCATGTTTTTTCAAGCTTCATAGCTCATTTCTGTTTAGTGCTGAATAATATTCTCTTGTCTGGGTGTACCACAGTTTATTTATCCATTCACCTACTGGAGGACATCTTTGTTGCTTCCAAGTTTTTGCATTTATGAATTAAGCTACTATAAAAATGAATATGCAGCTTCTTGGGTGGACTTAGGTTTTAAATTTATTTGGGTAAATACAGAGGGAATGTGATTGCTGGATTGTGTGGTAGGTGTCTGTTTAGTTTTGTAAGAATCTGTCAAACTGTCTTCCAAAGTGGCTGCACCATTTTGCGTTCCCACAAGAAATAAATGAGAGTTCCTCCTTTTCCATATCCTTGTCAGCATTTGGTGTTGTCAATGTTTTAGACTTTAGCCGTTCTAATAGGTGTATAGTGGTATATCACTTTTTTATATTTGCAATTCTCAGTGACATGAAGTTCTTCATTTTCTTATTGAATTTTAAGAGTTCCTTCTATTTTTGGATAACAGTCTTTTGTCATGAGTGTCTTTTGCAAATATTTTCTCCCAGTTTGTGGCTTATCTTTTCTCTTTACATCGTCTTTCGCAGAGCAGGAGTTTTTAATTATAATGAAGGCTAGCCTATAAATTCTTTCTTTCATGGGTCATGCATTTGGTATTAAATCCAGAAAGTCATTGCCATACTCAACCAAGGTCATCTAGATTTTCTCCTATGTTATTTTCTAGGAGTTTTACAGTTTTACATTTTATATTTAGGTCTGTGATCCATTTTGAGTTAATCTTTGTTATGGGTATAATGTCTGTGGTCTGTGTCTAGATTCATTTTTTGCCTGTGGATGTCCGCTTGTTCCAGCACCATTTGTTGTAAAGCCTATGTTTGCTCCATTGTATTGTCTTTGCTCCTTTGTCAAAACTCTGTTGACCTCATTTGTGTGGGTCTATTTCTGGGCTCTCCATTGTATTTCATTATTCTATTTGTCTATTCTTCCTCCAATACTACATTTTCTTGATTATTGTAACACTTTATAGTAAGTCTGGTAGTCAGGTAGTGTCAGGCTTCCAAATTTGTTCTTTTCCTTCGATATTTTGTTGGCTATTCTGAGTCTTCTGCCTCTCCATATAAGCACTAGGGTCTATTTGTTAACATCCACAAAATAATTTAATGAAAATGGTGTTGAGTTTATAGATCAAGTTAGGAAGAGCTGACATCTTGACAATAGTGAGTCTTCCTATCCATGAACATGGAATAACTCCCCATTTATTTAGTTCTTCTTGGATATCTTTCATCAGAGTTTTATAGTTTTCCTTGTTCAGACCTTGTACATATTTTGTGAGATTTATACCTAAGCATTTCAATCTTTTTCTTACTAATGTAAATAAATGGTAACGTGTTTTTAATTTCTAATTCTACTTGTTCATGGCTGACATATAGAAAAAGTGATTGACTTTTGTATATTAACCTTGCATCCTGCAACCTTGCTATAATTGCATATTATTTCCAGGAGTTTTGTCTATTCTTACAGATTTTCTACATACATAATCATGTCATCTGTGAACAGAGACAGCATTATTTCTTTCTTCTCAATATGTGCATCATTTATTTACCTTTCTTTCCTTATTGCATTAGTTAGGACTTCCAGTATGATGTTGAAAAGCAATGGTGAGAGGAAGCATCTTTGCCTTGTTCCTGATGTTAGTGGAAAAGTTACTAATTTCTCACCATTAAGTGCAATGTTAGCTGTAGGTTTTTTGTAGATGTTTTTTGTCAAGTTGAGAAAGTTCCCCTTTATTCTTTGTTTGCTGAAAATTTTATCATAAATAGGTGTTAGATTTTGTCAAGTGTTTTTTCTGCACCTATTGATATGATCTTGTGGTTTTTCTTTTTTACCCTCTTGATGAGATGGAGTACATTAATTAATTTTCAAATGTTGAACCAGCCTTGCATACCTGGGATTAATTCCACTCAATCTTGGTGAATAATTCTTTTTATACATTGTTGGATTTGATTTGCTGATATTTTGTTGAAGATTTTTGCATCTGTGTTCATAAGACACGTTGATCTGTAGTTTTCTTTTCTTGTAATGTCTTTGTTTGTATTACGATAATATTGGCCTCACAGAGTGAGTTTGAAACTATTGGTTCTGTTTCTATCTTCTGGTAGAGATCGTAGAGGATCGCTATTTTTTTTCCATAAATTTTAGGCAGAATTCATCAGTGAACCCAACTGTCTTGTGCTTTCGGTTTGAGGAGGTTATTAATTATCGATATAATTTCTTGAATAGATATAAGCCTAGTCAGACTGTCTATTTCTTATTATGTGAGTTTTGGCAGATTGTGTCTTTCAAGGAAACGGTCCCTTTCATTTAGGCTATCTAATTTGTGAGCATGGGGTTGTTCACACTATTCCATTATTTTCCTTTCAAAGTCCATGGGATCTGTAGTGACGTGCTCTCTTTCATTTTTGATGTAGTAATCTGAGTACTTTCACTTTTTTTTTAGTTAATCAGCTAGAGGTTTATTGATTTTATTGATCTTTTAAATGGATCAGCTTTTGGTTTAATTGTTCTCTATTGTGCTTTTGTTTCCAATTGATTTCTCCTATGATTTTTATTTTTTATTTTATTCTGCTTACTTTGGTTTAATTTCCTCATCTTTTTCTAGTTTCCTAAGGTGGAAGCTTAGATTATTGATTCAGATCATTCTTCTTTTCTAATATATGCAGTCAATACCATAAATTTCCCTCTAATCACTGCCTTCGCTACAACCCACAAATTTTGATGAGTTGTATTTTCATTTTTATTTTGTACAAAGTATTTTTAATTTCTCTTGAGATTTCATCTTTCATCCATGTGTTATTTGGAAAGGATGTTTAATCTCCTAGTATTTGGGGATTTTCCAATTATCCTTCTGTTATACAGTTTAATTCCATTGTGCTCTGAGAATAGATATTGTATAATTTTTATTCTTTTAAATTTGTTAAGTTGTGTTTTTTGGCCAAGAATAAGATCTGTCTTGATGAATGTTCCATGTGAGCTTGAGAAGAGTGTATAATCTTCTGTGCTTGGAAGAAGTAGTCTATATATATCACTTATATCCAACTGATTCGTGGTGCTTTTGAGTTGGACTATGTGCTTACTGATTTTCTGCTTGCTGGATCTGTCCATTTCTGATAAAGAGGTGTTAAACTTTCCAGCTATAATAGAGGATTTGTCTATTTCTCCTTACAGTTCTATTAGTTTTTGCCTCACGTATTTTGATACTCACTTGTTAAACACATACACACTAAGCATTGCTAGGAATTCTTGGAGTGTTTACCCCTTTATCATTACATAATGCCCCTCTTTATGCCTGAGAACTTTCCTTGCTCTAAAGTCTCCTCAGTCTGAGATTAATATAGCTATTCCCACTTTCTTTTGATTAATTCTAATAAGGTATATCTTTCTGCTCACCTTTACTTTTAATCTACATGTATCTTTATGTTTAAGTGGATTTTGTATAGACAACATATAGGTGAGTCTTTTTTATCCACTCTGACAGTCTCTGTTTTTTAATTGGTGTATTTAGACCATTTAAAGTGATTATGTTTTAACTGGATTAATGTCTACCATATTTGTTGCTATTTTCTATTTGTTGTCCTTGTCCTTTCTTCCTATTTTTGTCTTCCACTCTTTTTTGTCTTTTGTAGTTTTAGTTGAGCATTTTACATAATTCAATTTTCTCTCCTTATACTTTTATTTTTTTTTTTTACCTTTTGTAGTGGTTGCCCTAGAGTTTGCAATATCCATTTACAACTAATTCAACTCCACTTTCAAATACCACTATACCGCTTTATGAGTAGAGCAAGTACCTTATAATAACAAAATATTCCTAATTCCGTACATATACACATAAGCCTACGTAATTGAATACATTATTGGTATTATTATTTTGAACACAGTGTTATCTGTTAGATGAATTAAAAATAAGAAAATAAAAGTTTTTACTTTACTTTCACTTATTCATTCTCTGGTAATTTTTTCTTTATTTTTGTATATTCAAGTTTCTGACCTCTATCATTTTGCCTCTCCAAAGACCTTCTTTTAACATTTCTTGTAAGGTAGATCTACTGGCAATAAATGTCCTCAATTTTTGTGTATCAGAAAAAGTCTTTAATTCTCCTTAATACTTGAAAGATAATTTAACAAGGTATAGAATTCTAGGTTGGTGGGGTTTTTTCTTTCAACATTTTAAATGTTTCGCTCTACTCTCTTTTTGCTTGCACAGTTTCTTAGGAGATGTCAGATGGGACTCTTATCTTTGCTCCTCTCATATTTTTTCTCTCTGGCTTCTTTCAAGACTTTTCCTTTGTCATTGGTTTTCTGAAGCCTAAATATGATATACCTAGGTGTAGTTTTTTGGCTTCTATTCTGCTTGGTGTTCTCTGAGCTTCCTAAATCTGTGATTTGGTATCTCACATTAATTTGGGGAAATTCTCAGTCATTATTGCTTCAAGTATTGCTTCTCTTTCTTTCTGTCTTTCTTATCCTTGTGATATTCCCAGTATACTTATGTTATACCATTTGTAATTATCCCACAGTTCTTGAATGTTCTATTGTGATTTTCTTTTCAGTATGTTTTCTCTTTGTTTTCCAGTTTGGGAAGTACGTTGTTACATCTTTAAGCTCAGATATTCTTTCCTTAGCCATTTTCAGTCTACTAATGAGCTCATCAAAAACATTTTTCATTTCTATTACAGTATTTTTTATATCTAGCATTTTTCTTTGATTCTTTCTTATAATTTCCATCTCTCTGCTTACATTATTCATCTGCTTTTATATGTTGTCTAATTTTTCTGTTAAAATATCCCTTAGCATACTAATCATAGTGCTTTAAAATTCCTGATTTGATAATTCCAACGTTCCTGCTATGTCTGTCTCTGCTTCTGATGCTTGCTTTGTTTCTTCAAAGTGTGTTTTTTGCTTTTTAGTATGCCTTGAAATTTTTCCTTGAAAATCTGACATGATGTATCACATAAAAGGAACTACAATAAATAGGCCCTTAGTAATCTAGTGGCCAGGTGTGGGGGGAAGGGAAGAATTCTATAGTCCTACCATTAGGACTCAGGCTTTTGGTGAGCTTGAGTCACTGGACTATGAGCTTCACCAGTGTTCCTCAGACTGTCACTCTCCCAGCTGGGACAGGGTGGCTAGGAGGGGCTGGAATTAATATTTTTCTTCCCCAAGTAGGTTATGCTCTGATAAAACCCTAGTAGTTTAGGTTCTGATAAAGTAGTTTCTTCAGAGGGCAAACTTTGTTAAAAAGAACAGAACGCTCTAACACATTCCAAAACAGTTCCTTTTCTCTGCCCACTGCTGGAAGTACCAGGGATTTTTCCCCAAAATTCACTATGAGGATCTGGTAGCACTTCTGGCAGCAAAATTCACAAAATTCTGGCAGTCCCTATGACTGGGTCGCCCTAGAGTTTTTAACTCTCAGACTGGTCAACACTCGGCCTCCGGCAGTTCATCAGTTACAGTTCTGGTTCCCCTATTCTGGCACTGGCTCCTGGGGAGGTTTCGGCTCTGGTAGGTTGTGATACCCTATCTCCACCTGTCTGTCTCTCCAGTCTGGGGGGCCGTGGTTCGCCCTGTGACCCCACTTTTCTGACAGATCTAAGAAGAGTTATTAGTTTTCCAGTTTGTTTGGCTTTTTACTTGTTTTTAGGATGGAGTCACTTCTAAGCTCCTTACATGCCAGAGCAAAGAACTATATGGAAAAATTCACATTTTTTTTTAATTTCTGTTAAAATATTGCTTACTCTTTGGTTGAGTGAGGCTTATGTAAAGTCTTAAGAAACAAATACCATTCTCAGCTTGAGCTGAGAAAATTGTGACTATTCTGACAATTTTTTCTTAGCTTAACAAAACATGAGAGTTGCCACCTCTTTTATTCCACCTCTATCTTTACATAAACTTCCAGGAAATGTAGAGTTAAGTGCCCACTGCAGTCGAGTGGCTCTCTCCAGTACAGGCCTCCCGCCCAGGCTTTCCTTTCAAATGCACGTCTTATAATATCTTTTCTTCCTGAGGTAATGATTTCTTTATTATAATTTGCCTCGCCTTTTGTTCAAACAGGTATTATATACATAGTCATGATCTTTTAAAAAGTCAGTTTCTTTTACAAATATTCCCTTGATAAGCTAAGAGATCTTCAAAAGATATTTAAATAAACCAGCCGGTGATTCCGGAGGTACAAGCAGAGAGAGTCTCTTCTGCTTGTAGGAACCATCGTAAAGCTGAGGGTCTCGTCCAAGAAATTGGGGTCAGCCTAGCTGAGGCTGGGCCACAAATAAGAATATATAGAAAGGAGGACAAACTTTGCAGCTGAGGCACAAAACTGAAAAGTTTTATTAACTGACCTTTAAAGAAGAACCTGGTTAACTAAGGGTACTTTTCACTAAAAGCCCCTGTGCCAGTAACACTAAATTCTGTGATCTGATTTAATCCTCAGCAGGAGCACAGGGTCCTGAGAGCTAATGAACCCCGGAGAGCTGTGTGAATGTCAATTCCGGTTCCTGGGAAAGCACTTTAGAAAGGGTCCCTCACCAATCAGGGTTTAAAATAAGCACAATAAAATAAGTCAGAGAGCCCCCATTCTCCCGGGGACCTCCAGAAGGACATGCATGCCCACTCTAGGCCTGTGTGGAGGTGAACAGCCACTGGGACTGACCTCAAACGCTGGTTTCCAGTTCCCAAGAGATGACAGCAGTTGCGTGTCCTCCAGCTGCCAGCACTGCCTGCCACAAGCATCCTCACCCAAACTCAAACCAGGATTCTGCCTTTCACGTGGCCTCTGGTCTGGCCAAGAGATATACTGTCTTTGGAGTTTTAAACTTTAAAAGAAAGGGTAAATGAGAAAAAATAGAAAGATAACCTGTTACAGTCACCTTTACATGAATATCCCTGGATTTTAATGAATCACTAAGTTAAATTTTTATGTAATTCTCTCTAACTTTTTGTTTTCTTGAGAAGAAGCTTTATTTTTACTTCACACTCTGGGCCTTGAGTATCTCCTGTCTTCATTATTCTCTTATTTCTCTCTTCTAGTGGGTTGTTTTCAAAGTGCAGACCTCAGACCACAGCCTCTTAGAAACACAAATTCCCTGGCCTCATCCCACACCTCCCGAATCAGGAACTTTGGGGGTTGGCCCAGAAATCAGTATTCTCACTGTCCTCCAGGAGATGCAGTGACACCTCCCTGTGGAAACTCCTGCTCTGGGAAAACCTGTCCTTGCCCCTCCCATTCCTGGAGAATATCAAACACCATCACAGGGCGCTGGGTCTTTCACTACCGCTCACCAATCCCAGAAGCTCCCCATGCTAGAATTTGGTCTGTGCTGCTCCTCAGAGGGTCAGTTTGCTGTGGAGACAAGTGTGTGAGCTGTTCCCCAGATGGCAGCTCCCCCACTTCCAGCTCAGGCACTTCGAGCAAGTACCTCCCTCTCTGACAGTCGGCTCCTTGGCTGTCTAATGACAATAATAGGGCTTGCCTCACAAGGTTGAATGAAGAGTCATCAAACTAATGTCTGCAAAGCCCATTGCACATAACAGAGGTCCAAGAGATGATAATTATTTCCATCCACTCATCTCTTGCTCTACGTTAATTGTACTAGCACCATTCAACACCGTCACAAAGGCTTTTTTATTTCCATGAAGATTTCTTAATGCTCCCAGCAGAATTGATCTCTCCCTCCTGAGATCACTGGCAGAATTTTTAACTTCTACTAAATCCAGCTTTGTTGTATTGTCATGAATGCGATTTTCCTTTTTCACTTCTCAAATGAAGCGCTTCAGAAAGGGAGCACGTTGTACTCTGCTCTCTGTCAACCCCGATGGCTTGCACAGAGCACAGCACAGAGGTATTTTTAACACCTGCTGGTTTGTGATGTTCACAGTACAATGCAAAGCCCAGGCAGAAACCTGGCTTCTCCCTCAGTCATCTTCCTTCTGGCCTATTTCTGTAAACCCAGTGTGTCTGGGTGCTACTCGTCACACGCAGATATTTTCCATGTCATCCTCAAGACTAGGCAATGTCGTCCAGCAGACATGAACCACTCTACTGAGCACAGCACTGTTATGGGCTCAATTGTGTCTTCCCAAAATCCACATGTTAAAGTTCTACCCCCAGGACCTTGGAATATGGTTGTGAAGTTAGGGCCTTTAAAGAAGCAATTAAGTTAAATTGACAGTATGCCTCTCAGCCAGGCTGGTGGGCCCTAGTCCAATATGACTGGATCCTTGTAAGAAGAGGAGATTAGGACAGAGATACTCACAAAGGGAAGAATATGTGAGGATCCAGCGAGAAGATGACCATCTACAAGGCAAAGAGAGGGGCCTCAGAAGGAACCAGTCCTGCTCACACCTTGGACTTGCAGCCTCTAGGACTTGAAGAAATACATGTCCATTGTTTAAACTGCCCAGCCTGTGGTACTTTGTTATGGCAGCCCCAGGACACTAACGCAGCTCTGACCAGGGGCTCAGTGACATCCCTCCTGACCAAATACACAAAGCAGGAGACAGAGACTACAAAACAGGCTCAAGTCTCTCCAGGAGGAAGAATGGAAGTGAAGGAGGTTGATCCTCCCAATCTGATAGGGAGCATGAGGAGGAGGCTGAGGAAAAGATACCTCAGGGAGTGGCTGGCAGCTGGCCAGCAGATCCCTGGATTGTGGCATAAAGGAGCCAGTGAGATAGTGACAACCCTGCAGGCTGCTCCCCCCAGCCCTGGACTGGTCTCCTAACCCTTCAGCTCACAGGGCCATTTTGCCTAGGAATTCCTCCCTTTCTCCAGATGCACATGCATCTTCAACAGATGCTCCCTATGTTCATGACAACAAGTGATGCTCCCTGAGGTTCTGGAGAAAGTAAGGGCACCCATGATAAAGACTAGGCATGCCAGCAGAGTTTTATCCAATATTTAATATTTCTTTATTCTAGGAGCAAAATGTGTACTTCACTAGTTCTCTGACATACTCCATCCTCTCAACTTTCTTCTAGCTCATTCTAGGGGTCTCAGGCCACAGTGTTCATGTGCTAGCTGCCCAGTTTTCCTTTCTTTCATCTCCTAAACTCTGAATAGATGTCCCCTGCCCACCTGCTTATGGGAAGCCCGAGGCAACTCCATTCCATGCTTCAGCTGCAGCAGGGCCAGAGTGATGCTCTGGCGCCATGCAACAGTCTACTTCCAACAGCGGCCTGAGGGGAAGGAGGGGAACCCTCACCCAACCCACACTCACTTCTCATTACGGACTGCATGGTTGTGTCCCCGCAAAATTCATATGTTGAAGCCCTAACCCCAATAGGATGGCATTTGGAGGTGGGGATCTTTGGGGGTGATTAGGTTTGAATGAGATTATGAGAGTGGGATTAGTGCCCTTAGAAGGAGATGAGGGGACCCAAGCTCTGTCTCCCTGTCATGTGAGGACACAGTGAGAAGACAGCGTCCATGAACCGGGAAGAAGAGCCTCCCCAGGTCAGATCTGCTGGCACCATGACCTCAGACTTTTAGCCTCCAGAGCCATGAGAAATAAGTGTCTGGCATGTAAGCCCCCCAGCCTGTGGGGTCTTGTTAGAGCAAGCCCAGCTTCCTAAGATGCTTCTCATACAGGTCATCATGCAGCATTGCCTTGCTCTCTCTCCTGGAGGTTTTACTAAAGAGCTCCTTCTGTCTTTTCTTCACTGACCTGTCTGGGCGCAGGCACGTGCACATGGTGCTGGGTAGGAAGGGCATTCTATGCTCAAGGTCACCCCTCCCTCTGGTCTTTACACCAAAGGTCTCCACCCTGTCTTCTCCACGCTCTATCAAGGAGACTCTGATCCCTCCCTGGTGGCCACCTTCACTCCCTGCTTTTTAGACAGATCTTGACATACATGATGACAGGATGAAAAAAATAGTAAGCTCCAACTGAGAACTCCCCCACTGTGTCCCTGTTACGTACATTTAATATGCTTTCTGCAGGTTTGCGACATAGTTACTTTGGAGGTGTGCGGGAGGGGTAAATTTAACAAATTCTAAGGGAGAAAATGACTTCTTAAATAATCCTGCCAGTGAGACTTAGTGTTGTCACTCTGTATTACCTGAGAGGAAGGACAATGGTAAGATACTGAAAGTAACCCACAAGATCTTATCTCCAGAATCAAAAACTGCCCCAAACTTAGCAATACTTTAATCCACATTATTTCTATTGTCAGAATGGCACAAAAAAAATCTCGAAAAATACATCCCATCTCCATTCTTTTAGTCCATTTTTTTGTCTAAGATCTTAAAAAGTAACTACCATATAAGGCATGTGTAACAGTCCCTGCACAATGGCCCTCCCTTCCTAGCCCAGGGAATGTTTGCATCTAAGATTTGCCTGTCATGTTCTTGACTGTCCCTATTTATGACAACAAGTGTCACTGACCCTCAGATTGAGCCCACATCAGTCTCACTAGGGTTCAGATGCAGCTGGGCACATCCTCCCCCATGCCTCTCCAGGCCTCACTCCTAGTGGCTTCCTGCCACACCCTCCACTCACTGATGCTGGGACCAAGGCATTATTCCTTGGTTAACACGTTTTCCTCTCCAGGTCCCATGTAAATATAACCTCTTTTCTTGAGGCCCCTCTATTCCCACATAGTTGTTTTGACTCTACAGCAGCACTTTCCACATTTTTAGTTACTGATTTACTCAGCTGTCTCCCATTGGTGGGGCATGGATGCTCTCCTTAAGGAGTGACATTGCCTTCCTCTGCACATGGGGCAACATAGGACTCACTGCCATCTTCAGCAACGTGAAGGACGCAATGCTTCTGCAGTCCTAAACAAGGTGTTTGGCCACAACTGCTCCAAAGGGATCTTGGTCACTGTTGTTCCATAGACTTCACAGTCATTCGTTCCTAGCTAGAATAAAAGAGGGCTTTTGAAGAACTCCAAGTCTGGTGAGGTGGAGGTAGAAACCCCTAAGTGTATCCTCTTTGATTGTGAAACAGGCAATTCTCCTGACAAACCCATCCTGAGACTGTGTGCCCCAGGGGACGGAACCACCGCTTAGGGCAGAGTGAAGCGCATGAACAGCAATACGACTGACCATCACCATGCCACGGCGACACCGTCTTGGTTGGCTCACCTTGAGCTTGGTGCCCTGGAGAGCCCCATTCTGCACCGTCAGTCCAGGCAGAAGCAGCCTCTAAGGCAATTGAAGGCTAACAGGAAAGGGACTCAGTCCTGGGGGTCCACCCCTAGGTGGGGACCTGTGAGGGTTCCTTCCATCCCAGCCCTCCCACGTGCCTGTGAGTGAAGGAGAGCAATATGCGGCTGGAATCGGGAGAGGAGAGAGCAGGGACGAGGGGCTTCTCTGAGAGCCGCAGCTCTGTGCCAGGTTACTGCTGGCCTGGTCTGCCTGTCACCTTCATACTACGTCCCACCTACACACCCAGTGATTTTCTGCAAAGAAGAGAAGGAAAGGATGTTTTTACAAGACTTGATTGTCATGTTCTTGAGCTTCTCCATTGAAGAAAACAAGTGTCACTGGTGTTCAAATTGAGCCTAAGCGTTTGTCTCATTAGGATTCAAATGTGTGTGGGCATAACCACTAGGCTACTTACAGGGAGATTTTATATATATGTTTGTATCTATATTTATATACACACATACACACACTCACAGAAACATATATAACAGGGAGATATATAGGTACACATGTATGTATATGTACACATATGCACATACATATATGTATATAGTGTATGTAGTGTGCATATATATATATACACATGTTTAAAAAATATAATATACATTTGCTTAGAAACAATGGAAAGATAAACTCACAGCCTAAGAAGCCGCCTGGGAAAGAGGCCACATAGCAGAAGGAAGGAGAGCCCTGTGGCTAACTCAGAGGAAACAGGCCTCATTACAGCACATTACATGCGCATTTCCTCTTGGACCCAGCCATCCTCCTCTAGGGGGTACCTTGAGTACACACAAGTGGAGTATGAACTGATGAATGCACACAGCTAGGCATCACAGCATGAAGAGCAGCAGTCGAAGACGAGCCAACCCCAAAGCCCACCACAGAGGACTGGAAGGACCCCCCAGAGTGCTGTGCAGTCACAAAAAGGAAGAGAGCATCTCAGCGCGCATCTACAGAGTGTCTGTCCAGTATGGGTGGTAAAGGAAAAGGAGAGTGCACTGATATGTACACGTGCAACCTTTTGTGAGAAATAGATGTGAATGTCCAGATATGCATGTGTGTACACACTATGTATTATATATTATATGCACGCAAGCACACATGCACACTGTATGTACTCAAAAACAATGGAAGAATAAACCTACGACAAAGCCGATGGAGAGCGTCTTTAAGGGAAGTGAGAGAACAGAAGGCACAGGACAGAGAGAGAAGCCAGGTTTCTAAGTGTGTCTCCATTTAGTTTTTACTTTGGAATCATGTAAATATTTTACAAAGCCACAAACAAAACTAAATACAACAACAGAGCAATCTCTAAAAATTGGAAAACAAACCAAAGCAAATAGAACCTAACTGTAATTCAGGTTGGTGGCATGACTATCCGAGGAAGAATTATTTCTAGTGATTAGAAGACATTATTTTGGCAGCCTTAGTGGGTGATAGCATAAGAATAAGAGGAAGTGCAAAAAAACGTACCTTAAACTACGTTCGCTAGCTTTACGGTTAGTGGTAATGTTGATACTTTTATATTTTATACTAATAAACACACACATCATGTAGTAGGACAAAGCAATTAAGTAATTATATCAGTATCATTAGCAACCAATATTCAAGCGCAAAAAAGTATAAGATCAAAGAAGTCAAATGAAATCCTTGCAATACTACGTTTGAACTGGACATATTAGGAAGAACTTCTGATTTCTTTTTCTCCTTCCTTGAATGTTTCCTAGTTCTGTCTATGAAAAGCCTGGAAGCAACGACAATCCAGCAGTCACGAGCCCCCTTGGATGCCCAGATTGTCTATAAATACATTTCTCACTCAGAAAGCAGGGGCCTGGGAGAAAAAAATATGTGGTGCAGGAAGTGTGGAAAAAGAACCTGAAAAATCTTGTTGTACCAGAAAGCAAAGAAGTTATCAGACACAACTGAGGTCATGTCAAAAGGTCAGAGCAGTTATCGTAAAGGGGTTCCACTATGGGATAATTTGAATCACTCCAAAGCATAGTAACTGTAATGTACTGAAACACATCAGTTATGTAAAAATCATTCTCTAAACATAAACACACACACACACACACCCCACGTGTTTCTGATTGGAGGCTGCTAGGGCACCAATTCATTATTACAAAATCGATAGAGAGAGTCAAGTAACTACCTTGCCTGACCTGGATGAACTGTATTTCAGAGTAACCAGACAATTGTTGAGGAAAAGTCATTCTATACAGAAAAATTCCAAGTAATAAATGCAGGACAAAATTTAGAATTTGAAAAATCACCATTTTTAAATCCCTAGTGACATAAAAAATCTAGGCCAGAGTCTTCCATGACTTTTAGACTGTTATGTGAAGGGATGGTGGGGAACCTTATATTGAGGAGTCAGATGGACACCACCTGAACCCCTGATCCATGCCGACGTCACCAAAACAACGAGCAGACCATGTGCCTCCAATGGGATGAAGCTCTCTTGCCAAAAGAAATGAATCAGCATCCGCACAAGCATCCAGCTCTCACTACACATTTACAGGAAATAAAGGACACCAAGGGTCACATTACCTGATTTGGGAGGACCTGATTTGGATCCCGATTCAAATAAACCAAATGTGAAAATACTGTTGTGAGACAACGGGAGAAAACTGAACATGGGGTGGATGTAAAATGATGTTAAGAAATTGCTGTGAATATCATTAGAAGTGATAACGGTATTGAGAATATGCTAAAAAAATAGTTTTTATCTACTGCAGATTCCTAGTAAAGTATTGATTGGTGAGATGATATATGTCTGGGATTTTCTAGCAAAAGAAATAGAGGATATCTGAAATAAAAATGGCCAAGTGTTGGCAATGGTTACATCAGCGTATGATTGAAATTTTCAAAAAATGAAATAAATTGCTGGGGCAGCCTCGGGGGAAACATGTCTCTCACTGACGCTGTCTCTGGCCAAGCCCCTGGACGGTGGCCAAGGCCTCCAGGACAGGGACTGGAGGTAAAGGGCAGAAAAGGCACCCACGCACTTTTCTTCCAGTCTCTGACATCAGGAGTCGCCCATGCCGGTAAGATGGGCAGGTTACTTTGCCACTTCGACATTCCTTCGACAGCACATCAGGCACTGAATAAGAACTGTGGCCTCAGCACCAGACTGGCAGGCAAACGTGGGAGCTGAACAAATGGATGAGAGGAGACAGCAGACAAAACTTCGGCAGTAAGACATTCTGGGCAGATTTCAGACATGGCCTGTGACAGCACAAAAGTGTGGTGACCACAGCAGAGAGGATGAAAAACTTGGAGGACATCTCAGGAAGTGAGGCCAGCCTCATCCTGACGGAAGTTTCTGGAGAGGAAATGTGTGAGGGGAGTGGAGTCAACACTGAGCAGAAGGTGAGAGAACAGGAAGATATGGCTGAGAAAAATTGGAGAAACAGAGGAGGTTAGAGTGTTTCTCACACGGCTGCCTCGAGATGGGAAGGAAGGTGCTGTGGACTCACTATATCGCCTGCCCACAGCCCGCGGAGCCCAGCCCGTGTCAAACTGCCCAAAGTACCTATTGGGAGACACGGGTGTGGGTCCCTTCCCTCTCGTTTCCTTTCTCACTGAAGTGCCTGTTCCCAGCCTCTGATGGCTCTGCCTAGAGAGACAGCCCCCCTTCAGTTTTGGAATGCGCCAACAGAGGAGCACAAAGCTTGTTTGATTGCAGCTGGATGTCAGATGCAGCTCTCTCTGTGTGGCCCTGCTCCTCCTCAGCACAGCCTGGGACACACAAAGCTTGGCTCCCACATCCTCAAGGATGCCCAGCATTAGCATCCTAAAAACAGGAATTCACACTGTATTATTTTATGGATCCAAGCTTTACAGAATGGAACAAAGGTCTTGGCCTCCATGGGGCACTCAGTTAAGTATATACGCGAGCTATGGTGAGATCGCCCCCCAAAACTTAACTCAGAGCTCCCTAGTCCCAAACCCATTATGCCACCTTGATAGCAGAAGCAGCCCTTCCCCCGCTGAGCTGTTGGAAAGTCCTATTTTTGCTTCTCCTGAGCCATTTTCCCTGAAAGGGAAGCCTGCAGCTTCTCCTGCCTCCAGGCCTCTGCTCAGATCCCCACTGTTCCAGAGACCAAAGGCAAACCCCAGAAATGACTTGTACCCCAAGACAACAAGATGCTGTAAGTGTCTGTGAAAATCTACCATATAGGTGTAAAACTGAAATCCAAGGGTGTTAGACCAGGAAAGGAGGTATGTGACTTTAGATTGAGATATTTTGAATTCAAAGTCAGAGCTCCTGCAGCTAGGGGAGGGTGGGTGCTAATTGTTTGCTGGCTGTTTGACTAAAATTTGAACTGAAGGATGGCCATACTAAATAAAATGAGACACTAGAGATTCTTTGCCATAATCTAGAAGATAACAAGTGTCATTGATTTTCAAATTGAGCCTGTCTATTTCATTAAGATTCAGATGTGGATGGCCCTAACTACGAGGCCACTTATAGGAAAATATGTGAGAAATATACACAATAAATATATACAAGAGGGAGATTATGTTATATGGTATATGATACGTGATATATTATATATTATGGAGGGGCAGCAATTGCTGTTTCTCTCATAACCAGAAGTCATGGGTCTAGCTACCAGGAGGTGAGGATGGGAGTGGAGTTTTGCACTCTCCTGATGATCCCTTCCTGTCTCTGCAGCTCCAAGCTCTGCCAGTTTATAAAGCTTGGCCATCAGGGAAAGAATGCCGTAACCAGTTGATACAAAAATGATCCCAGTGAATTGGAAGCTGCTACTGTCCTGGTTATTTTAGATCCATTGTGACACTGGGAAAATTCACAAGGGAGGGCTACAATGTCAGCTGGGATATTTGACCCCTGATTATCAAGGGGAAAGTGAGGATATGTAAGCAGAGAGGAGAAGCACATCTGGGTCTCAGAGGTCCCATAAGACGTCCTAGTACCACAGAGGTGAACAACCAGTGGTAACACAGAAAGAAAACTACAACACTCTCCTGCCAGAACATGAGGAAGAGGCTGGACCACCCCACCACAGAGAAGTCCAACAGCGGAGATGCTGCTGCAGACAATGGAGACAGAGGCTGGGTCAGAGAGTGGCCCTGAAAGTCACCAAGGCTGCAGCAGGCACAGAGGCAGGCCAAGTGTGCCAGCCTCTTCCTGTCCCTTGCTCTGCTGTGACTTATTTATATCTGTAAGTTGAGAGCATTTTTCCCCTTTCTCATTTCACTATCTTTTATACGGATTATGTTGGTACAGTTAGCTTTACTTTTTAGTCAATACGTACAAATTATCAAGCCAGCCCTGGTGGTCTAGTGGTTAAGATCTCGTGCTCTCACTGAGGCAGCCTGGGTTCATTTCCCAGTCATGGAACCACGCCACGCCCAGTCGGTTGTCATACTGTGGCAGCTGCATGTTGCTGTGTTGCTGAAAGCTATGCCACCAGGATTTCAAATACCAGCAGGGTCACCCATGGTGGACAGGTTTCAGTGGAGTTTCCAGACTAAGACAGACTAGGAAGAAGGTCCTGGCCACCCACTTCCGAAATAATTGGCCACAAAAACCCTATGAATAGCAGTGGAGCATTGTCAGACAGAGTGCTGGAAGGTGAGAGGATGGAGCAAAAATACTGGGCAGGGTTCTGCTGTGCTGGACACACGATCGCTAGGAGTAGGAATCGACTTGATGGCACCAACGAAAAAACAAAACATGAAGACAGGTTCATGACAGAAACAGAGGATGATTACACTCAGTTACCATGCTGTCCCCTCCCCCTCTGGATGCCCCCCACATCCTCAACTCTCCCTCCTTGTTACTTTTACGACACTTCCTCAGTTCCTTGCATTTTCATTTTTCTATATCTATAATCTCTCTCTTCACCTTCTGATTGCAAATTCATGAAAACCAGTCTGCCCTTCCTAATAATTCCTTAATTCCTCATCCTATGTCACTCCTCCATAATCTGGTTCCCTCCAGCCCATTCTTCTTAAATGGCTCTAATTGCCTCTAAGTCACAAGTTCAGTGCAGACTTTCCTGAGTCTACTCCTTGAAGCAGCCTTGCCGCCATATTAACTGTCGGTTCTCCCTCTCCCTGAACCTGTCAACTCCATTAACTTCTGTGCCCTGTTCTCGTCTGGTTCTCTTTGTACTTGGTTAACTCCCTCACTAGGAAATATTTATTGAGCCTACACTACATTGCTGAGAAATCAGAGGAAGGTTTCTGAAGAGGTAATGTGTAAGCTCATACCTGAAGGATGACAAGAGTTATCAGGAAAGGAATGAAGGAGGATGGTCTGGAAGGACATTTCAGATGGAAAGAATAGCTTTCTTAGAGACCAAAGACAGAAAAGAAAAGCAATAATAAAAGAGCAGATTCAGGATATTACAAGTAACTCAGGGTAACTAGAGCATCTACTTTGAGGCAGAAAGTGGTAAACTATAAGGTTGAATATAAACCATGAAGAATTTCCTATGCCATTCCCCCAAACTGTGGATTTTATATAGATGACAATGCACAGGCAAGTTTGTCAACAGAGGAATAGCAAAGAATCACACTTTAGAAAGATCACCCTTGCTGAAGCATGGGCAATGGACAGCCTGGGTTGATGGCTGAGGCAGGGAGAACAGAATGGAAGCTGGTAATCTAGGTGATGGTGGCTGGAATTACCATGAGGAAGACGCAGCTAACTGGACACATGAGAGCCGCAAGAAAGTTTTACAGCACACAAGTGTTCATCCCTTGAATTGACTGTTAGATGATCAATGAATTAGAGAACACAGTTAACATTATGTGGAGAGCTGTCGTTTACAACATCAGCAAATAATAGGAGGCAACTCTGCAAGAAACTAAACTTAACACTGTAAAGAAAGGCTTCTGCACCAGCCCCACAACTTCTTTCTTTGAGTGGCTGTGTTCTTCTTTCACCTACCTGAGCATAGGTAAAAAGTTTATGCTAATGATGATGCTGGTGATGTCAGGAAAAGAGAAGCCACTCCCTTGCTCCAAAGCTACGTGTGATTAAATGCTGTTTATTCAAGGACATTCTATTTTATATTGATATACTTACCACAATTGAAAGTATCCTTTTTAAAGAACTCTCTGCAGTAGGAACATTTGTCATTGCATTCTTGAAAGCTCCAGCCCCGAATCATCTTTTCCCATCAAAACAATTATTTTTGAAATATGAGTTTTAATAAAGGCTATGATTCCAATCTTTATCCAGAGCAGTGGATCTCAAGGGCCTATTTCGCTTCCCCCAGGAGACATTTGACAATATCCAAAGACATTTTTAATTGTCAGAACTGGGGAGCAGGTGCTACTGACATCTAGGGGCCAGGGATGATGCTAACCGTCCTACGTTGTACAGACAGCCCCTCACAAGGAAGAATTACTCAGCCGACGATGTCAACAGTGCTGAGGTTGAGAAGTGCTGGTCTAGACCCCAGATTCCCCTCTGAGCTTAGGACTTACTTAAAGTGAGACACCAGCTCTACCTCAATGACACCATCTCCATTTTACAGGTAAAGGAACTAAGACTGAAAGAAATTGTTTAATTCACCCAGGGTTTCATAGTTGGTAAATTCTGGAGTTGAAATTCAGCTGAAGGATGGCTGTTTCCACCATCCTAACACAGTCTCCCAACCCCTCCAAAGGAGGGAAAAGGGCAGAGGCGGCTCTCCCACCTCCCCTAGATCAAATCATTGCCACTTTTATCTGAGACAAAATAGCTTCAGGCAACTCTTTATTTTACATCATTATTAAAACGTAGCAATTAAGTTTTGGCCTCAGATTCTCTTCCCCAACATTTCAAAGTAGCAAAAGGCCTTCAGTTTCAAATTCAAACAGACACTATATCTCAGGAAATGTGGGCTTCATCTGTAACCATGAGGCTCACATCTTCTTCCCTGACCTGTTCACATTGCTTGGTAGCTTCGTGAGGAAGAGTTATCTTTCAGAGGTCCACTCTTGATATAGTGTGCTAGGTCTCAAGGCCAAGATAATAATGCTTTTCTGCATACCTCTTTATATTAAGGACTTATCTTTTTATTTCACCTACTGCTGCCTGCCAGCTTGCTTCAAATCTCCTTAGAAACCAGCATACCATATTTGCCTCTTGCAATGTTAATATTCTAAACAGGACGTTGTTTGGAGTTGAAAGGAAACTTGGAGGCACACAGCACACACGTGACTGGTGCAGGTGTTCATTACGCCACAGCTGCCTTCCCCAAACTGCTCTTCCTGGGAAAAAGCTCTTCTGGGAGAGGTTAACAAGTGTGGCAGGAACAAAAGGGTTTCATGGTTCAAAAAGTTTGAGAAATACCACATACGAGATCTCCATCATGAAAATTCAAAAAGCACATTAGTCAATGACAATGAGAAGCCAACCAGGGAAGGATATAAGACTTTTTAACTTTGTCTAACACAGACCTTCCCAGGCATCTTTGAATACCAAACCCATTTCTCACAAAGCATCTGTTAGCAACCAGCAGTCCATTATGTCAGAGATCATCAGACATGCTACACTGAGATGGAGGGAATTAAGGCATTCTTATCTCCATTTTACAGTTGAGAAAATTAAGACTTGAAGAAGCCACTTGACCAAACTCAATGTCACCTAATAGATGCTGCTTGGCATCAAGATTTGAATTCAGGATTTCTGCATCCAATTTCTGCCTCCTCTATTCCACAGCTTTTTCATGGTCTGTGACTTCTGCTAATTTTTCATACATGAGGCCTTGCCACAAACCACACAGTGCCAGATCATGCCTGGTTCCCGGCCCTCAACCCTTCCACTCACAAACCTGGAGCCCCTTGATGGCATGTCAGCCACCCCATAAGTAACAGGCTCACTTTTGGTTTATTCTCTAAGACTCCTCCTGAAACAGACAAGAGGACTAAAGAAGCACTAGTCTCTTACTCTGGCACTCTGTTGGCCTGTCCTTGGACTTGATTCTCAGTGATGACAACTGGTCTTCTATCATATTCCTAAAAATGGTCACTCCCCAGTGCTAAGGGCCCATGACAGGGCATTTGCCTCAGTGCCTGCACTAATTCCCAGTCCAGAACCCCCAACTGCTTCTGGAGAGAGGGGCTGCCTTGCCCTTTCCAGGAATCCTGCCCAGATAGAGGAGCTGGGACCCAGTTCAAGGACTTCCTCATACCAATGACCTCATTCCAATCACCAAAATAGCCAAAGCCACCTCTTTAAATACCATCTTCAGCTAAAGTCAAAAGAGGGTGTTGGGGTAATGGTTTGAGACTTCAAACGGGAGGAAGGCAATTCACATGGAGATGGAAAAGCAGATATTTGTTAAACAGCTAGCTGTTTGGCATGCCATGCAGAGACCACGGGACATGGAGAGGACTCAGATCTCTAGGCCCTGCCGGGTCTCCCCAACCACGCCAGGCCCATATTCTCTATAGAGATCTCTGTTCCCATTCTAGGCCATTTATCTAAATTCTTCTAGGCAGTTAATGGAGAGGTAAAAGAATAACTTTCTGAGTCTTCTGTTTCTTAAAAATAATCAGCCTAAAATAATTTTCATGTTAAAGAGAGACATTTTGGGGTGGCACATTTTGTTCCCCTTCATGACACTCTTCAGCTATCATGCTCTGCTGCCCAACTAGACATTCTCTCCACTTCTTCCGAAATAATCTGTCTCCCTATATCCTGACTCACCTGCAAATTAAACCCAGTACCTGCCAAAAGAAACTCATTCACCTTTTCTGTGAACTAAGCACAAGGCACCCAGCAATATTCATTTAACAAGTACCTAGTGCCTCCTGCGTCTCCATACCAGAGGACAGGACAGAGTGCCTGCCCTTGTGAATTAATACATAATATGTGCTAGAAAGAAAAAACAAGTAGGGCAAGGGCAGAGAGCATGACCAGAATAAAGGGGCTATTTCAGATAGAGTCAGAGAAAGCTACCCTGAGGATGGGGCATCAGAGCAGAGATCTGAATGAAGGAAGACAGACTAGGAAGAGAGTTCTAGGAAGAGAAACACCAGCTGCACACCTTAAGGTGGTGGGAATAGCAAATGAGCTAATGGTGAGCAACAACTTGAACAGAGAGCTGTGCCAGAGAAGGGTAGACACGCAGCCAGGAGGCCTGGATCTCACTCAGAGTGTGAGGGGAGCCATTGTTTTATGCAATGAAAAGACATAATCTGCTGTGGTATTTTTGAAAGGTCACTTTGTCTGGTATGGATGGAAGGCCAGAGTGAGGAGAGCTGTCAGAAGTCCAGGCAGGAGGAGAGTGGCTCAAATGAGGCAGATGCTGGTGCAGATGGAGAGAAGTTGTCAAATCCAGGAAAACCATGCGGCACCAGAGTCAGGACGTACTGATGAGAAAGGAAAATGGATGCATGATGCTGCCATGCCTTGACTGGGGGAGGGCAGCTTGGTGGGGAAATCAGGAGTTCAGATATGGACACGCTAAATGCCAGGGACTTATCAGACATCTAGGTAGAAATGTGGAGTGTAAACATACAGAGTTCAGGGTGGAGTCTTGGCTGGAGGTACAATGTGGAGGTCTCTGTGAGAAAGACAGCATGGGGATTGGATAAGGTGATGTAGAAAGTCATTGAGAAAAAAGAAGAGAACCGCGAACAGAGAAGTGAGCACTGAGATACTCAGTTTTCTCAATGTTCAAGGGTGATTGGAGCCAAGGAACCAATCCAGGCGTCTGAGACAGAGCAGTCAGAGACCTAAGAAGAAAGCTCACTGGAAGCCAAGTGTGGAAAACGAACAAGACTGAGCAGGTGAGGAGACTACGAAGGAATCATTGGATTTAGGGTTTGCTGGTGTCCTTTGCAATAGTGTGACAAACAGCGGGACAATAGTGGGACAAAGGAGGAGTGGAGTGGATTCAAGAAAGAATTAGAGTTAAGGAAGGAAATAGAGAAAAGTTTTTCCTGGGAATTGCAGAAACTGAAGGGAGGCAAAAGATAGGAGAGTTTCCAGCTTGTTTGTGTGCCTTTGTGAAAGGGCAGAATTGGTGACACAGGAGCAACAGAGGCAACATTAGCAGATCCAGGTTCTCTCTTAGACCAGAGGGCTGGGGGCCTAGCACATCAGGGCGGTGGTCGGCATTACATGGGGAGGGACCTGTGTGGTCACTGTGACCGAAGTGCAGAGAGGCCAGAGCAGGGTGGACAGATTCCATGGTGTGGAAAAGAAGAGCACCTCTTCTCATTATTTTCTCAGTGAAATAAGGAGCAAGTCCACCGACTGTGGAGTGGGAAGGTATGTCGGAGGTGTGGCAAGAGAAGAGGTGTGAGGCAATCTCCTCAGAGCGTGCGTGCGAGGGCGCATTGCAGAGGGAAATGGAGGGAGTGGCCGAGCAGCCCGGGGCCTACTGACCCGTTGGGAAGAGATGATGATCTCTTCCAATGACCGCGCAAGCATTTTCACCCTAAAGACACAAAAAGCAACAAGGAAAGATCTAAAGGCCAAAACATTCGAATCTGTGGCAGTAAATATAAACTCTCTCTGGGTACATTTCAAATAGGTAACAACAGAGAAAGCAGAGAGAAAGAAAATAAGAATAGCAAATATTTGACATATCAAAAGATAACCTAATCCTCTTTCTGTCTTAATAGCCACCCATTCATTCTGTGTTCCTTTTTCTTTTTCAAACATTTTGCAGTAGAAGACACTAAGTCAGGCACTGTTCCATTATGACCACAGCTATTCAAGGTGATTACCGCACTGAGAGAGCCAGGCATCACAAACGTTTAAAAATATGCCTTTGTACGAAATGAAGGGAAGTCATTTCATTCTTTCCTAGCCTCTCAATAAAAGACGCCCTTGGTTAAAAGGGTCATTCAATTTCTAAGGAAACAATAACCTCAGATTTTCAGAATAAATAACATTTCAGTCCTTGTTCCAGTTCACAACATCGAGCTCTCTAGTGTGTACCCTGCGTTTCTTCCCAGGAGCTCCATGAGTCTGCACACACAGTCTAATTCATCAGTGTAATAAGGTGGGAGCGGATATTTCATGTCTGCTTTGCAGATGGTGAATGCATAATGCAAAAGGGCTGGTATTATTCAATAACATGTAACTCCTTAGTGACGCAGCTTCAACTAGACATAAATGTCTACTATGGTGGGATTTTGCACAAAAACAAACACAAATGAAAAGGTTCTTTAGTTGGAAACTAATCTTTCACTATCCCTTTAAAATATATATTTCTGTTTTCTTCCTACCTAGGCAAGTATATTTATGTTTATAAGGTCATTTTATTTCCGTATCAATCGTAGTTCTCATATCCGTTTCAGAATTTCCTTGAAGTGATATTCCAACACCACGGGGAAAAATTGATTGTGATATGTTGGAAAGAGTTAGGTTCCCAATTTAAAAAGCAATTATTCTCATTGACATCTTCTTTGGCAGGAAGCCGGGAGATGGGATCCTGGCTGCATTAATAGAGTCCCGGTAATGACAGGGCAGAAAGGGAGAAAGGCAGAGAGGGAGAGAGGAAGACTCCTTTGCCTGGAAGCAGCAGCATCCCTGAATTGTGGCCCAATTGGTGACAGCCAGCGGTTACGTCAGACCTCCATCCCTGATCATAAAATGAATTTGTGCCTTCAGATACAGAGTGGTCAGATCTGCTGATTTTTCAAGAGAAGAGGGAAGTTAGGATTACTACATGGAATCTCCAAATTTGTAAATACTGTCAACCATTACAGTTCACTGTGTGGGCCAAACCGAACACGTCTGCAGGCCAAAATCTCCTGGGGCTCCCAGTTTGCCAGTTCTGTATTAGATCAATTCCCAACTCTATCACTCTTTGGTTTTAGTTGTTGGTGGTGATTTTGTTCTAAGAATCGGATGTAAGTGAAGGGAGCTATTGGCTCACCCACATGTGGTAGGTTTGGTTTGGGGACACACCTGAACAGAGGTACACTGAAGAGCCCCAGTTGTTGGCTTCACTGGTGAGGTCAGGTTGTTCATATCACCTGTCACACTGTCATCTGGATTTCAGCCAGTGTCACGGTCCTCAGGTTGGCTCTGCCGTTAGTGTTGTGGTGAGAGAATCCAACTACCAAGGAGCTGTTACGGCTCAGAATGAAGGTGCTTCCTTTTCCTGGGTCAGGCTGGCTCCACCTCAGTGGTTGACTACAGACTCCTAATCACCTCTGTCCCACCCTCCTGTCGTGCCAACTACAGCAATGCAAAGGGCATGGAACTCCACTGGGAAGCAAAATGTCCAAAGCCAGAAGATGGGACCATGGAAGCCCCAACCTACAAAAATGTTCCCCCTTATACTGTCAAGCAGATGACAGTAGTCATATAGACTCATCTTTTCAACTTACACTGAGAGTAGACCAACTCTCTTAGCTTCAGTTTTACCAACTGCCCCCTGGACATGGCTCCACCTACTTCTGAAGGCTCACTAATTCCCTCCTTCATTCATTCACTCGACCAGGACCAGATTGACAGCCCCATGCTCAGAAAGGCTCCAGGCTCTGGTTAATGCTCTGCTGTCAGCATCTTGAAATTCTTAATAATTTTATCTTTGAACTGGTTTTTTGTAAGTGACATCTGCTGGGGGAATGAAATATGTGCATGAGCAGAGGAGATATGAGGGAGAAAGGAAAAAGTTTTCTATTTTTGCACATTTATGTTTAAGGCATTTGAGACCCCATGAATGTACTTGCACAATTCCTTGTGTATGTGTGTGCACATACACATTTTTCTGGAATCTAGTATTTATTGAATAGCAGGGACGTTCCAGGCACTGGGCTGTACATTTTCCATACAGAAAATAAAGAGTGACCATGAGCCTAAATAAACTTCCACCGACTCGGCTGAGATGGAGAGAAAGCTTTGGACTGGAAGCTGCTACAACATTCAAAACCAAGAGGTCTTCAGGAAGATCCTGCCTCCTCAAGATTTCTCAAAAAGACTCCTGTCTGCTGCCTTCTGGTTGTAGGAAAGTTAGAAAACCTCTCCCAGGGTGTTTCCGCATCAGTAAAATGGGGATGCTAACACACATGGCAGAGGCTGCTGTGGAAATTAAATGAGACAATATGTTCAAAGCCCTCAGCTCCATCCTGGGACCACCAGGGGCCTGGATAAGCCACCGCCCCTGTGGCCTCTCTGGAGAAGGCTTTCTCCTGGTGAGCCATCCTGACAGCCTGTGTTCACACTCCTGAGCTTTGCAATTTCCAGCAGTCTTAACAGTATGACCCTCCAGCCCAGAGATAAGATGTCGCTGGAATTACCTCTGCTACTCTGATCCTTAATTTCAAATTGAAGTATTACTCATTTGCCAGTGTTAGCCATTCTTATCCACACTCTTGCTTCATTCTACAGCAGCCAGGGGCTTTACACAGTTCTCTGTTCCCTTGTGGCCTGGCTGTGAGGCCATTCTGCCCACACCATGAAGTGCTCTCATCTTAAATACAAGATATGCAACTCCTGGACTCTGTGGGCAGCTCCTGCCTCAGGCTGCGGCGCGACCCCCAATGGGGAGATCTTTACGTGTGCAAATGGGGCACTGGGAAAGCAGTGAGGAATAAAATCTTCAAATCAAACCTAGCTTCATTTTAGCCAGGAGTTTGAGTTCCATTTAGGCAGAGCTGCTTCCCCAGAACCGTATGCAGAGCCCCTCGCTGTATCTGAAACCCTGGGTCCTACCGTGCCCTCCCCAGACCCCAACATCCCCTGGAAACTGCTTAGAAATACAAATTCTAGGGCCTCGCCTCAGATCAAATGAATCAGAAGCCCTGGGGCTGGGCCCAGAAATCTTGGTTTGAACAAATTCTTTCAGTGATGCTGATGTTTGAGGCTCAAACTGCAGTTCCAATATATCTCCTGTTCCCCTTCTCATCTGGCGTGTTCTAGTCTTTCCTCAGTTCAGCTCTGATCACCTTGTTTGAGGCCTTCTGGATCCCCGTCCCTTTCCACACTCAGCGAATTCAGTCTCTCCCTTTGCAGGGTGCTGTAACACCTTTTTGTACCTAATTTGTAGCCCTTTTCACAGATTGATGAGGTCCTACTTCATGTATCCCACCAAGACCCAGGAGGTACTTGCCACACTCTGAGCACTGGGCATGGGCCCCACCACCATGCACCCGCCTGCCTGTGGGGCCCCAGACCTGGGCTCTGACCTAGGGCCAGGAACCTGAAGAGGTTCCAGGAGGTCATTCACTTCCTCCTCAAGGCACCTGTGTGGGCGTGGGGAGTCTTTGTATACCAATTTCACAAATGAAAAAGCAGAAGCTCAAAGAGGTCCACCTGCCCAGGACCAGCCAACAGTAGGTAGTGGAGCCAAAACCTACCCAGTCTACTTTTCACTATGTAGGTTCCTCCATAACAGGGACCTGGTCTTTTCTCAGTATTCCCAGTACCGCTGGAAGACCTGGCTGGAGCACATGTGTTAAATGGGATTTGATTATATCACACATCAAATTCACAGATGATCCATTAAATAGATGATCGCCTTTAAGTCATCAAGAATCATTCTTATCATTGACTGTTGCATGTAACTAGACTCCAGTCTTACCACATACAAATTGTGCCTCCCATTGCCCCCAGCACTGCCTGCACCCTGGTTGCATTGGCTTCCTCATTCTCTCCCCATCTCGCTGCTGCCTGTGCACCATGTGCACATGCTCACACTCACACACAGTCACAGAGGCATGTGCACACACACTCTCTGGGACCCCCCTCAGATCACAGTTCCAATCTGTCCCCTCCAGGAGGAGAGCCTTCTAGCCCATCCAAACAGACCTTACCCTTCCTTTCAATGGATAATTGCTCTTCTGGGTCTTTGTCTTATGTAAAGCTGGAACCTCAGAAACCAGGTCCCTGGCCTATGTTCTTTGTGCTCCAGGCTTTCATCCTTGGCCAGTGCTGGGCAGGGGATTTGACTCCTCTCGGGCCTAAAAACTCCTATGCAAGCTTCAATTAGGTAGTGCACCACTGTGTAGGATCCTGCAATGTGACATTACTGATCATGAGTCTACCCACTTCATTCATTCATTCATGGAATGACCATTGAGCGCTCTCTGTGCTTCAGGCTATGATGGTCTAGTTCAGACTTCTCACTGTGTAACATCCCCTGTTTGGACTGAGTGACGTTAATCAGTCAGTTGGATCAAATTGATTTCATTTATTTTTACTATAAGATCTTCCTGAATCAGGCCTTCCTTTAATTGGTTCCTTCAAAAAAGAAAAAAGAGAGAGATTTGAGAATGGGTAAAATCAAATTTGGATTCGATTAGTTGGAGTTAACATTTCCAATAATCACATGTAATCTATACAAGTGTTACCCAAGGATTAGCAGTCAATGAGGAATGACCACATGCAGACACCCTGAGTCTCAAGCTTGTCTCACGTTCTGTGGGGTCAACTGATGTTTACTTCTGGATACCTAGGGGTTTTTTTCTTTATAATGTGTCTTGCAATGGGCTTACAAAACCCTTCTAAATTTACTTAATGTCTAGCCCTAATTTAGCGAGTGTTTTGCCCCTGTAATTGCATAACAACCATCTTGAAATGATTTAGGACTTTGCTATCTACACTCTAATTCTCTCCTATCACCTCTTCTAGTGTCTGGTCCCACGTTCGTCCCTAGGCTCTACTCTGTATCCATGTTCTGTGTCACCCCCTGGGCTTATCTGTAGAGGCTTCCAACACTGAAAGAGCAAAGAGCCTGGAGGCTGACTGCACGCTCTAACAGGTTCCACCACTGAATAGCTGGCTGCTTTTGTTCGAGCTATTTAACCTCTGCACACAAACAGAATGTCCACTGCTCTGTTGTATTCCTATTCAAAACGCCTCCTCCCAGAAGCTGTGAAAGAAAGGGTTCATTCCCGCCTCCAAAGCTGCCAACTTGCTCTTGTGTGTGAGACCCAAACATTACAAAACGCTCAGCGCCTTTAAACTGCTTTATGCCCACTGACCGTGGACAACATTTGCACCTTTATTCTTATTTATTTTTGTGTTTCTATGTCTATACCTCACCTTAGTTCAGAAAAGATTTGACACAGCTTACAACGATTTTTTTAATAGACAAGAAAAAATAAGTTAAAATGACATAGAAAAAGTAAGGTTGAAGGAAGAGTAAGACAGTAGACGAGAGCAAGTAGTTTAATGCCCCATTGCAACAGTCGTATGAGTGAACCATGAATACTTGGTTCTCATCTTCCAGCAAATATCTGGTACTTCTCCTTCAGTGCGAGGAGGGAAACAACCAATGACAGGACTCTCAGGCTCTATCAGATGGAAAACGTGACTGATGCTGATAGCTGTACCCTGGAGAATTTCTGCTTTGGGCTCTCATGAGAGGATACTGTGCAAAATAATTCATGCCTCCTGCCTATAGTATATACTCATTACATATTTATAGATTTACCATCTTTCATTTTCTTATCTGAAAATATTAAAACGAGAATAATAAAGCAAGTGGATTTTCTTTTCTCTGGTCTCTGCATAATTCCTTATATCTCTTTTTATAAATAATTTAAGGAATTCATCAGTTAAGGATTATTAGTAAATATCATTTAGAGTCATTTTATTTTATTTTCCTCATCTTAAATCCATTAATTTTTTAGCCCTCAGAATTAAGTAGGTCCAGCATGATGTCTACTGAGAGAATAAGCCTAAAAAATAGAGAGGTAACAACCACTTTAATTCTCAATCTGTTTACCCGTATCAAAGAAAGTCCTCATTTTCTTTTAAGTTACATCAGATTAATGGCCTCCATGTGAAGATCCATGGCCGGGTGAGAGCTGTCAGCCACTGACGCACACAATTTCCTCCAGAGCACCCCTCATACAATCAGGCTTTTAATCCTTGTGGTTTAGGAAAAGATATTTTTGTTGAACAAGCAATTAAGTATTTCCAAGTGAGACACTTTTGAAAACATAATCGTGATGTTTTCAGTTTGGGGCAAGTGCCTCTCCAAGGTTTCTGTGGTCCAGCAGTGACACCCGGTGGCGAGAGGCACTTGCCAGCTACAGAAATCTCTCCTTTACCTTGTATTAGTGAAGGGAATCATACAGAGTCTTTGGGGAACAGAGGCTGAGAAAGACTCCATGGGAAAGCAGGTGACAAATGCAGGATGGGCAACAATGTATGGAGGGGCCTAGTGACATTCTGGCCTGATGACACCGCACCTGTGGCTCACACGAAGGTCAGCGGGTGGTTGGTAAGAGAGGACAGAGGTCAGGCCTATCCCAGTTCCAGCTACTCCAGCAAGATCCAGAGAACGTGGCCCACAAGAACGATGCTTATGAACTGAGCAGAGATGGGACAAAGACAGGTTGTTAATGCTGGACCAAACTTCAGAGGTTACCAAGGCAAAGAGAGGTCACATGACATGTACACTACTCAGCCAATGACTCTGTGGCTTGGACAGAAAAGTGAGCCTCCTAGGCCAGCCATGTTTCTCCATGACATCAAAACACATGGTGATAAATTTGAGGAAATATAAAAAAGTGTATGGAAAGAAGTAAGACCATGTTTTTGATCTTTATAGGATTTTAAACTAATACAGCATTGAAATACGGGATATGATGCAGAAGCTAGCTGTGTTCTGGGAACTCTCAGAGGCTGCTTCATTTGATGACAAGCTCTCCTTCCTCAAGGAAGATGGTACCCTAGTATAGAGTCAGGAACTTAGAGTTGTCCTCCCAATTGTGGGACTTGTGTGCCTGCCATACTTCGCCCTAACTCTCAAAAGATTTCTTGTATTTTAATCAATAAAAGGCAAGGCATTGCAGTGATATACCATTTAACTTCGATGTAGATAGCTTAATTCCCCCCGGGTGTGAATTCTAGTGAGTTCTAGTGCCTACTAATCATGTAAGTTTAGTCAACATCCTTAAATATTCTGAAACCCAGTTTCATAATATATATTTTAAAATAACAAAAACGCTTACCTCATAGAGTGATGCTAAAACTAATGATATAAGCAAGTTTAAAGTACCCAGCACCTAAAAGGGAATTATTTCTATTCTGACATTTTATTACGAAACTTCTCAAACATACGGAAGAGCTGAAAGCATGTGACAGTGAACACCCACATGTCCACCATAAGATTCCACAGTTAACATTTCACTGTACTTTATCACTCGCCTCTCCATCTATGGTTCCTCTCCCCATTCACTGATCCATCTTATTTTTGATTCACATAAAAGATGCAGACATCAGTTCATTCTCATATGTCATTAACTAGAGTTCAATATGTGTTTATGGTCCTATTTTATTCTTTGGAGGTAAAATTCACATACAATGAAATGCACAAATCCAAAGAATGCCATTTGATGGGTTCTAAAAAATGCTCACACCCTGAGCCCAAACCTCTGTCATGACCACTCCATCATCCCAGAAAATTCCTCATGACACATTCTGGTAAATTCAGGACCCACCTGCAAGATGCAACCACTGTCCTGATTCTTTTCATCTTACATTAGTTTTGCTCCCATCTAAAACTGACCCAAAGGGACCCAGAACCTGTGTCACGTGACTAGAGCCCTCACCTCAAGTAGACTCTCATATACTAACAAATTCCTCTACCCCCAAGTCGATGCATTCTTCATTATTCTTTGCATCTTCGTTTCTAAGAAGATTTGCATCATTAAGATGACAAAGGCATACCCATGCACAACCCCAACCGCTCTCAAGAGGCAGAACGTTACCATCAACCCAAGAATCACTTTGCACCGAAAGCGAAAGCTCTACCACCAGGTGGCAGCAGCGACTCACCATGTGGCTCACCGCCTTCCACACTAAGCCACTGTCTCTAGGATTATGTCTTGCACTCCATGTTCACAAAGTACACTTTGTGTTAGGAACAAGATTGATGAAGAGCACCTATAGCTAGGGATAGGATTTGTAAACAGGTAAATTAACTGAAAACAAGAAACCGGCAGAGGAGGCTGATTAATGTGTGAGAGGTTCTTGAGGGTTATCCTTCCTCCTGGGCCTCTTTGGTCAGCTGCACTGTAGAATGCGCTGGTCCAAGCTGCAGATGACACAAATCTTAGGCCAGATTATAGAATGCTGATGAGAGAGTCAGTTCCCCAAAGTCAGTGATATTTAACAGGGATGAAAGAAAAGACCTTCACTGAAGCTTCAGAAAATAAGTTGCCAGTATGAGGGTGAGAGAGTGACTTCTGCACTATGTGACCATCCTGGCTCTGAAATTCCAATTTGGATTGACAGGGGCATGTGAAAAGGCTAGGAAACCTGCATCGGACCGGAGATGAGGAATGGTGGGATCCACATCCACAAAGCGCTGGACAATGTTTTTAGAATAGCAGGAGAGAAGTTAGAGAATAGTCCAAAGGGCCAGTTCAGTACTCATTAATTTTTTGTGTTTTGGGGTTTTTTTTTTTTTTTTTGGTGAGAAAGATGGTTGCTGAACTAATATCTGTGCCAGTCTTCCTCTATTTTGTATGTGGGATGCCACCACAGCATGGCTTCATGAGTGGTATGTAGGTCTGTGCCTGGGATCCAAAGCAGCAAACCCCAGGTCCCTGAAGCAGAGCACACGAAGTTAACCACTATGGCACCGGGCTGGCCGCTCACTAGTTTCTTAAATAAAGTTTACCATGTCCTTGAAAGCAAGAAATGGTTATGTCCATAACCAACTGCATGACAGCAGAGGAAGGAGCTAGAAGAATTAGAACAAACATAAGTTACAGAGCAGCAAAGGCTAGTATCAAGTCTGTTGAAACTGAAGTCGATTCAAAATATCTTATTCACCCAAACTTATACCAGTGGGCCCCAGGTGCTGCACAGCTCGGCACAACAGTCCCCTTTCACTGACAGATAGAAATCTTAATCATTTGCAACAAGAGATGAGCCTTAACATATTCAATGATGTTACAATTACATTGACTCCCTAGGCAGACATGAGGCATCTACTAAAGAGTCACCATAATTAAATATATGTCAAGTCCCCAAATAATAATTTGAAGGAGGAGCAGGGAGTAGTAAAGGACACGTTTCTGCTCATCAAATTCTTTCAACTCAGGCAGTTCATTCATAAAGACAATGACCAGATTCAAGGGTAGACAAACTAATGCATCAGGTTTAGATCAGAAATCTTGTAAATGTGTATGTTTTCTTCTTACCTTGGCTAAAGTAAATATTGTGGAAAATGTCTCTCACGTGACTTTAATTGCAGTACATAACAGTGTTCATTTCTCAGAAAAGTTCACTAGATTTACTGTTCTTTGCTGGGAACTGCATTTAACACGAGCTGAGTACTAATGAACACACATAGGTGTCAGCTCATTTAAAATCCTCACAGCCCAAGAGGGAGGTGAGCCGTTCCCCTCTTCGGGAATGAGGAAATTGATGTTCAGAAGGTTCAGTAACTTCCCCAGAGCCACTCGTCCTGCTAGCGGCCCTAAGAGCTTCCTGGTGCCTGACAGGAAGGGTGTGCAACATTTGCTTTCTCTTCCCCTCCCTCGCAGATCAGACAGTGCAGGCAGAGCAGGAGCCGACTTTTCTGCAATCACACAGCTAGCAGAAGAGCACTGAGCTGAAGTGGAGCTCTTGACTTCAGATCCCATCCTTGTCTTTTTTCCACCAGATATTACCATCTCCAAGGTGCTTTTCTCCACTTCTTCCTTTTTATGTCATATTTCTCATGTGCAAAATATTCTACTACTATTTTAAAAAATTTAACCTGATGTGTTAGAGCTATTTATCATAAATGCCCAAATTCCCTTCTTTCCCGCTAAAAATTCTTTTTCCCATAATGACCTCACTCTTTATTTACTTTTTTATTGAGGTAACATTGGTTTATAACATTACATAGGTTTCCGGTGTACATCATTATATTTCCATTTCTGTGTAGACTACATCTTGTTCAACACCCAAAGACTAATTACCATCCATCACCACACACATGTGCTCTGTCACCCCATTTTCCCTTCTCCCTCCCTTCTTCCCCTCTGGTAACCACCAATCTAATCTCTGTATCTATGCATTTGTTTGTTTGTTGTTATCGCTGCTATTGTTTTTATCTTCTGCTTATAAGTGAGATCATACAGTCTTTGACTTTCTCCATCTGACTTATTTTGCTAGTCAGTGTTATGTTCTCACAAATGGCAAGATTTCATCATTTTTTACAGCTGAGTAGTATTCCATTGTGTATACATACCACATCTTCTTTATCCATTCATCCTTTGATGGGCACGCCAGTTGTTTCCAAGTCTTGGCTATTGTGGATAATGCTGCAGTGAATGTAGGGGTGCATATATCTTTACACATTCATGTTTTCATGGTCTTTGGATAAATACCAGCAGTGGAATAGCTGGATTATATAGTGGTTCTGTTTTTAACTTTCTGAGGAAACTCCATACCATTTTCCTTAGTGGCTGCATCAGTTTACATTCCCACCAGCAGTGTATGCAGATTCCCTTTTCTCCTCATCCTCTCCAACATTTGTCATTTCTTTTCTTTCCTTTTTTTTTTTTTTTTTTTTTTGAGAAAGATTAGCCCTGAGCTAACATCTGCTGCCAATCCTCCTCTTTTTTCTAGGGAAGACTGGCCCTGAGCTAACATCTGCGCCCATCTTCCTCTACTTTATACGTGGGATGCCTGCCACAGCATGGCTTGACAAGCGCTGCATAGGTCTGCACCTGGGATCCAAACCCACGAACCCCCAGCTGCTGAAGTGGAACATGCGAACCTAACCGCTGTGCCACCAGCCCAGCCCCTGTTATTTCTTTTCTTGTTAATTATAGCCATTCTGACAGGCATGAGGTGATATTTCATTGTAGTTTTATCTTTTTTTAAAGATTGGCACCCGAGTTAATATCTGTTGCCAATCTTCTTTTATTTTCTTCTCCCCAAAGCCCCCCAGTACATAGTTGTATATTCTAGTTGTAGATCCTTCTCTTTCTGTTATGGGGAGCTCCACCTCAGCATGGCTTCATGAGGGGTACCAGGTCCACACCTAGGATCCGAACCAGCAAAGCCCTGGGCTGCCGAAGCGGAGCATGTGAACTTAACCACTTGGCCAAGGTGCCAGTCCCTTCGTTGTAGTTTTGATTTCCAGTTCTCTAATAATTAGTGATGTTGAACATCTTTTCATGTGCCTGTTGGCCATCTGTATATCTTCTTTGGAAAAATGTCTGTTCGGATCTTTTGCCCATTTTTTAATTGGGTCGTTTGTTTCTTTGTCATTGAGATGTATGAGTTCTTTATGTATTTTGGATATTAACCCCTTATCAGATATATGGTTTGCAAATATCTTCTCCCAATTGATAGGTGGTCTTTTTGTTTTCTTGATGGTTTCCTTTGCTGTGCAGAAGCTTTTTAGTTTGATATAGACCTATTTGTTTATTTTCCCTATTATTTCCCTTGCCTGGTAAGACACGGTATTTAAAAATATGCTGCTAAGACTGATGTCGAAGAGCATACTGCCTATGTTTTCTTCTTGAAGTTTAATGGTTTCAGGTCTTACATTCAAGTCTTTAATCCATTTTGAGTTAATTTTTGTGCATGGTGTAAGATAATGGTCTACTTTCATTCTTTTGCATGTGGCAGTCCAGTTTTCCCAACACCATTTATTGAAGAGACTTTCCTTTCTCCACTATACGTTCTTGGCTCCCTTGTCGGAAATTAGCTGTCCATAGATGGGTTTGTTTCTGGGCTCTCAATTCTGTTCCACTGATCTTTGTGTCTGTTTTTGTGCTAGTACCATGCTCTTTTGATTATTGTAGCTTTATAGTATATCTTGAAATCAGGGAGTGCAATATCTCCAGCTTTGTTCTTTTTTCTCAGTATTCCTTTGGCTATTTGGGGTCTTTTGTTGTTCCATTTAATTTTAGGATTCTTTGTTCTATTTCTGAGAAAATGTCATTGGAACTTTGATAGGGATTGCATCGGATCTGTATATTGCTTTAAGAAGTATGGACATATTAACTATGTTAATTCTTCCAATCCAAGAGTATGAAATATCTTTCCATTTCTTTCAACAATGCTTTATAGTTTCCAGTGTACAGGGCTTTCACCTCTTTGGTTAAGTTTGTTCCTAGGTGTTTTATCCTTTTTGTTGCAATTGTAAATGGGTTTGTATTCTTAATTTCTCTTTCTGGTTCTTCGTTGTTAGTGTAGAGAAACACAACTGAGTTTTGTATGTTGATTTTGTATCCTGCAATATTACTGTATTGGTTTATTACTTCTAGTAGTTTTTTTGGTGAGTTCTCTAGGGTTTTCTCTATATAAAATCATGTCATCTGCAAATAGTGACAGTTTTACATCTTCCTTTCCAATCTGGAGCCCTTTTATTTCTTTTTCTTTCCTGATTGCTCTGGCTAGGACTTTCAATACTATGTTAAATAAGTGAAAGTTGGCATCCTTGTCTGATTCCTGTTCTTAGAGGGATAGCTTTCAGTTTTTCACCATTGAGTATGATATTCACTGTGGGTTTGTGATATATGGCCTGTTTTATGTTGAAGTATTTTCCTTCTGTACTCATTTTATTCAGAGTTTTTTCATAAATCGATGCTGAATCTTTCCAAATGCTTTCTCTGCGTCTGTTGAGATGATCACCTGATTTTTATTTTTCATTTTGTTAGTGTGGTGTATCATGTTGGTTGATATGAGGATGTTGAACAATCCTTGCATCCTTGGGAAAAAATCCCACTTGATTATGTTGTGTAATCTTTTTAATGTATTATTGTATTCAACTTGCTAGTATTTTGTGAGAATATTTGCAGCAATTTTCATCAGTGATATTGGCCTGAAATTTCCTTTTCGTGTGGCGTCTTTGTCTGATTTTGGTATCAGGGTAATGTTGGCTTTGTAGAATTAGTTAGAAACCTTCCCCTCATCTTCACTTTTTTGGAAGAGTTTGAGAAGGATAGGTATTAAGTCTTCTTTGAATGTTTGGTAGAATTCACCAGGGAAGCCATCTGGTCCTGGACTTGTGTTTTTCTAACAACTGTTAGATTGTTTATTTGGAATTTTTCTTGTTTCTTGAGGTAGGCCTGTGTTGCTATAAACCTTCCTCTTAGAACTGCTTTTGCTGTATCCCACAGATTTTGGCATGTGCATTTTCATTTGTCTCCAGTATTTTTTTATTTCACCTTTGACTTCTTCATTGACCCAAACGTTGTACAGTAGCATTTTGTTTAATTTCCATGTATTTGTGGCTTTTCCAGTTTTCTTCTTATAGTTGGTTTCTACTTTCATACCATTGTGGTCAGAAAAGATGCTTGGTATTATTTCAATCTTCTTAAATTTATTGAGACTTGTTTTGTGACCTAATACATGATATATCCAGAAGAATGTTCCATGTGCCTTTGAAAAGAAGGTGTATTCTGCCTCTTTTGGAGGGAATGTTCTGTATATATCTACTAAGTCCATCTGGTCTTACGTGTCACTTAAGGCCAATGTTTCCTTGTTGATCTTCTGTTCGGATGATCTATCCTTTGAGGTAAGTGGAGTATTAAAGTTCCCTACTATTATTATGTTGCTATCTATTTCTCCTTTTATGTCTGTTAATAATTGCTTTATATATTTAGGTGCTCCTATGTTGGGTGCATTGATATTTACAAGTGTTATATGCTCTTTATGGATTGTTCCCTTTATCATTGTGTAGTGCCCTTCTTTGTCTCTTGTTACAGTTTTTGTTTTAAATTCTAGTTTTTCTGTTATAAATATTGCTACCCTAGCTTTATTTTCATTGGCGTTTGCATGGAGTATCTTTTTCCATCCCTTCACTTTCAGTTTGTGAGTGTCTCTAGGTCTGAAGTGTGTCTCTTGTATGCAGCATACATGCGAGTCTTGTTTTTTAACCCGTTCAACCACCCTATGTCTTTTGATTGGAGCATTTCGTTCATTGAAATTTAAAGTAGCTATTGATGAGCATGTACTTATTGCTATTTTGTTACTTTTTTCCTGGCTGTTTTAGTAGTTCCTCTCTGTTCCTTTCTTCTTCTCTGACACTCTTCCCTTGTGATTTTATGGCTTTCTTTAGTGTTATATTTGGGGTTCTTTCTCTTAATTTTTTGTATATTTATTTTAGGTTTCTGGTTTTTGATTACCATGAGGTTCATATTTAACAACCTATGTAATTAGCAATCTATATTAAGTTGATCGTTTCCTAACTTTGACCTCTTACTAAAGGCCCCACAATTTTACTCCCTTCCTCCCACATTTTATGTTTTTGATATCATATTTAACTTCTTTTGTGTATGTGTGTGTATCCCTTAACCTCTTATCATGGAAATAGATAAATTTTAGTACTTTTGTCATTAACCTTTATATTAGATTCATACATGGTTGATCTGCTACCTTTACTTTATATTTGCCTTTACCAGTGATTTTTTTCTTCGATGGTTTTCTTATTCCTATTTGTGGTCTTTCCTTTTCCACTTACATAAGACCCTTAACATTTCTTGTAAGACTGCTGTATTGGTGATAAACTCCTTTAGTTTTTGCTTGTCTGGAAAACTGTTTCTCTCTCTTTCCATTCTGAATGATAACCTTGCTGGGTAGATTATTCTTAGTTGTAGGTTTTTTTCCTTTCATCACTTTGAATGTATTGTGCTGCTCGCTTGTAGCCTGTAGAGTTTCTGCTGAGAAGTCAATTGGGGTTTTCTTTGTATGTAACTTGTTGCCTTTCTCTTGTAGCTTTTAGGATACTCTCTTTATCTCTGATTCTTGATATTTTAATGTGTCTTGATGTGGGCCTCTTTGGGTTTGGTGCTCTCTGTGTTCCTGTATCTAGATGTCTGTTTCTTTCCTTAGAATAGGAAATTTTTCAGCCATTATTTCTTCAAACAGGTTCTCTGCCCTTTTGTCTCTCTCTTCTCTTTATGGAACACCTATAATACAGATGTTAGTGTGTTTGATGTTGTCACAGAGGTCTCATAGACAGCCCTCATTGTTCTTAATTCATTTTTTCTTTTTTCTGTTCAGCTTGGGTGATATCTTCTACTCTTTCATCCAGCTCACTGATCCATTCTTCTATATCATCTACTCTGCTGTTGATTCCCTCTGGTGAATTTTTCATTTCCATTATTGTATTCTTCAGTTCTGATTGGTTCTTTTTTATATTTTCTAATTCCTTGTTGTCCTCACTGTGTTCATCTATCCTTCTCCCAAGATCAGTGAGCATGCTTGTGACTATTAGTTTTCATGTTTTGTTTAGTAGATTGTTTATCTCTGTTTCATTTAGTTCTTTTCCTGAAGCTTTGTCCTCTTCCCTTATTTGGAGTATATTCCTTTGTCTCCTCATTTTGCCTACTTCTCTGTGTTTATATCTATGTATTAGGTAGACCAGCTATGTCTTCCAATCTTGGAGATGTGGCCTTATGTAAGAGATGTTTAATGGAGCCCAGCAATGTGCTTCCCTCTCATCACCAGTTCCAAATGTTCCAGTGTCCCCTGTGCAGGCTACATGTGTACTTCTGTTGTGGTGAGGTAGCTCTTGGTGCAGGTCCATGGGGAGGCTATGCTGGCTCCTGGGCTGCCTCACTGTATGACCTATCTGCAAGCAGCTGGTACTGTCATTTTAGTCACTTTATTGTGTGGGGCAAGCCCCAGCACAGCTGGCTGCAAGGTCTAATAGCACACACCTGCTGCTGTTCTGCTGTTAAGTGAGCCTGGCTCCCAGCCCAGCTGGTTGCTAGGCCCAGGGGCTCACAATTGCTGTGGACCTCCAGCTTGCTAGGCAGTTGTCAGTTCTTTAGGGAGCACAGCTGGGTGGGGCCAGCCCCAGGCATAGCAGCACACAATCATTTCAGGAGTTGGAAGGTGGGGCAGATCCCCTGTGTGCCTGTTTGAGAAGACCAGTGGCACAAGTGTGCTGTAGCCAACAAGCCCCACCACCCACAGGCCCATACATGCCCCACCCCACCAAAGCAGACCCACTTGCCCTGCTGCACAGGTCCAACACAGCTCGCCTGCGTAGGCCATAAGTTCCTCAAGGGCTTGCTGGTGGGCAAAGCCAGTCCCTAGGGTGGGCTGCCTGAGCTGGCTGAGCTGGATTAAATTGGTGCTCTAGTGGGTGGGGCTGTCCCCTGCAATAACAGGCCAGGGGAAGAAATTTGATGGCATCTACTAACATCAGTCAGGACACCTGCACTAGGTCACAATAATGGCTGCCACCCATGTCTCAGTGCTAGGGGAGATAGACTCAGCCACCTCCTGCCTCTCTGAGACATATTCAGAGCTTATCAATTGAGTCTGTTTTATCAAAGGACTGTGTGCTTTCTGGTGATTTTGTGTTCGTTTCTGAATCAGGTGCATCTGCGTTGGCCCTTTAAGAGCAGGCTTTCCTTTTTCTCATGTTGGATAGCTTTTCTAGGGGCATTTCCCATTGATTTTAATAGCCAGCAAAGCCAGGCGTTATGGTACTCATCTCAGTTGTGCTGAATTCAAAGGCTTGTTATGCTTATTGTGGCATAGCTCTTCTGCTCAGATCCCCTGTTCCTCCAGGAAAAGCTTTGTACCTTAAGATTTCACACAGCCATGAAGCGCTGCAGCTAAAATGTGGCTTTTTCCTCAGCAGAAAGGTATTTCTGCCTCTTCTACCTCTATCAGTGTTGTCCCTTGTTGTGGGGGTTCTTTTTATTCAGTTTCCAGTTCTCTCTCAGGGGTAATTTTTCCACAGGTAATTTTTAGGTTTATTGTGTCCATGGGAGGAGCTGAGTTCAGAGTCCTCCTACGTAGCCATCTTCCCAGCAACCTCCCCCAAAAAGTTTCTTGTAACTTTAGCTACTCTTCCTTTTCTTCAGTCTCAGAAGTGGTGTTCCTTGTGAGCGCAACCACTTCACTTCTGCCTGTGACCTTACTGCAGCCCAGCTCTTCCAGAAACATGCCCTTCCATCACATCAGCACCTCCTCCCTACAGTCTATGATCTCTCTCTTCTTCTGAGAACCCAACCCTGCCCCAATCTCTGTGCATCTCTGCCTTGGAAGCCTGGCCCAGCTAATCTGATTCCTCCTTCTGTGTGCTCAGCTGGACCACGTTTTTTGTCCCCATTGTATCTAGGTAAGATCAGGGGGCCTGTGCCCAGCTGGCAAGAAGCAGCATGCTGTGTCACTTTAGGACTTGCCGTGAAGAGCAATTTGTCCTGCCGAGGCCTCCCTTCTCCTTCTGGGTGAGATGGTGGCTGGCTCAGTGCAGAATTGTGAGCCCCTCCCAAGGGCACTAGGAGGATGGAGCCAAGGGGTAAAGGCTGTTGATTCTGGTCATGAGCCCCTCCTATATTAGACTGTACCTCTTATTCTGTCTTCTCCTTTTTCTTTGTATTGGCTCTTCATGCCCTACAAACTTGTCAGCATCTTTTCAGCTAAGTGGAAAATGCCTTCTCTTCACCCTTATTTTTTGCTCAGTTTCTGACTTACTTTTTCCCCATTGCCACAGTGAACAATTTACTGGGAAGTCACCTCCGCAGTGCCTATGTCTGTGTGCTCGTCTGCAATTCTTGGCTATCTGGCTTCCATCCAAGCCCTTGATGGAAACTCTATCACTGGTTTCATGGGTCTTCAGTGAGCCTTGAGTGTCTTCCAGCCCTGACCTTCCTTGACCCACCTGTCACACTGCACAACATCCACCAGCCCTTCCCTGAAATGCAGGAGCTTTTTCAAACTTCATCCACTCTTGATCCTCTTCCTTTCTGTCTGACGCTTTCTTCTGTCTCATTTTTTTCCTGCCTTCTCCACCAGTTAGTGCTTTGATTTCAGACATACAAGATTCAAGTCCTGGATCCTCCAGGATTCATTTGACCTTAAGCAACTTCTTAAATTCTCTGAGCCTCTGTTTCCTCACCTGTAAACTGGGAAAGATAAGGGAACAGTTATAAATACTTATGGGAAAACAAGCAAAATGCATAGCAGAAGGTAAATGTCATAAGAAGCTCATTTCCTGCCCATCTATTCCATTTCCACTTCTATATTCCACAGAGATGTGGGCATAGTGAGCACTCAGTGTTTGTGCACTCACATAGAATCAGTGGTCATGCACAGTGACCAGCTTCTGGCACAATGAGTAGGTTAGCTGAAAGTGGAGAATTCAAAATACCACTGGAGGAGCCAAGTTTCTCGCCAGGCAAATTCTTTGCAGATTTCTCATCTCTGATCCTTCTTCCCTTGCACCACCATTCCACACCCCCGGATAGTATCTGCAAACCCAAGTTGGCAGGCAGTGGAATCCACAGACATGAGAGGTTAAATGAACTTTCAAAAATAGCACACAGCTCAAATGTGGATGCCAGGGTTAAAGAGGGAGCATATTTTTGTCCTTCTTTCAAAAAAACAACCAAAAATACCACATATTTTTAATGAACATTATGTTTTTGTATAAATGGTATAAACGTGATAATATTACATTCAGTTCAGAATTTACAAGTTGTTTTCCTTTGACACAGAGTTTATACCCTTCTGTTTAAACCACTGAATTTCCTTGATATTTTGTTCTAGCTCACAGTACATTCTTAGAATTAAGGCAGCATCACAAATTCTTAGAAATAGTGACTACAAGATTGTTCTTAAAATCTAATTCTGGAAGAAGAAATGATTCATACCAAGGCCAACTTTCGTGTTTATCAAATTTCAAAATTTATTTAGTAGTGCTTTTAATACAAGGAAAGACATGTTAATTTCCACTAAATGTCAATACTCTCCATTGAAGAAGAACTTGGCAATCGTTAAAATCCTTTTTCAGTTTTATTTCACAACAGAAGTAAAAGCACTATAGGGCACAAATGAAAATAATAGCTAATAGCTTTATTGATATATAATTAACATATCATAAACTTCCCCATTTAAAGTAAATAGTTCAATGGTCTTTAGTATATTCACAAAGTTGTGCAACCGTCACCACAATCTACTTTTAGAACATTTCATTCACCTCAAAATGAGACCCATTAGCATTCACTCTCTGTTATGGGTTGAATTGTGTCCCCTAAACAATCATATGTGGAGCCCTAACCCCCAGTACCTCAGAACGTGACCTTATTTGGAAATAGGGTCTTTGTAGTTGTAAATAATTAAATTAAGACGAAGTCATTAGTGTGGGCCATAATCCAATATGACTTGCGTCCTTATACAAAGGGGAAATTTGGACGCAGGCACATATACACAAGGAACACCATGTGAAGATGAAGGCTGAGGTTGGGCACACGCTTCCATAAGCCAAGGAATGACAAAGATTGCCAGTAAACCACTAGAATCGAGGTGAAAAGCATGAAGTAGACTCTTTCTCACAGCCATCAGGAGGAAGCAACTCTGGCAATAAAGTAAACTTGGACTTCTAGCCTCCAGAACTGTGAGACAATAAATTTCTGTTGTTTAAGCCATTGAGTTTGTGGTACTTTGGTAAAGCAGCCCTAGCAAAGTAATATGGTCCCCATTCTGCCTGCACCGCAGCCCCACCCAAGTCCCTGGCAATCACTAATCTACTTTCTGTGTATGGATTTGCCTATTATGGACATTTTGCATAAACGAAATTACATAATATATGATCTTTTGGGATTGGCTTCTTTTGTTGTTGTTGTTAGTGCTGTCAAGTCAATTCTGACGGCTAGCGACCCTGTGTACAGCAGAGCGAACCCTGCCCAGTCTTTTTGCACAACCCTCTCCCCTGCTGGCACTATATCAGACAATGCTCTGCTGCTATTCATAGGGTTTTCATAGCCAATCTTTTTTGGAAGTGAGTGGCCAGGTCCTTCTTCCTAGTCTGTCTTAGTCTGGAAGCTCCACTGAAACTTGTCCACCAAGGGTGATCCTGCTGGTATTTGAAATACTGGTGGCATAGCTTTCAGCATCACAGCAACATGCACTCTCTACCAAGGAGTGGAATTGCTGGTGGAATTTCTATCACACTCTATACCTAGGCGTGGAATTGTTGGGTCATATGGTAACTCTTAGCATTTAGAGGAACTGCCAAACTGTTTTCCAAAGTGACTGCACCATTTTACATTCCCACCAACAATACACAAGGATTCCAATTTCTTCACATCCTCTTCAACACTTGCTATTGTCTGTCTTTTATGTTTTAGCCATCCTAGTGCATGTGAAGTGATATTGTATTTTTTATCTGTATTTCCCAAGTAAATAATTTCATTGATCATCTTTTCATGTACTTATTGATCATTTGAATACCTTCTTTGGGGAAATATCTATTCAATTCTCCACGCAATTTTTATTTGGGTAATTTGTCATTATATTATTGATTTTTAAGAGTTCTTTACATATTCTAGACATTGAGATACGTTATCATATACATGATTTGCAAATATGTTCTTCTAGTCTCTGGGTTGTCTTTTCACTTTCTTAATGGTGTCTTTTGAAGAACAAAAGTTTAATTTTTATGAAGGTCAATTTGTCTTTCCTTTTGTTGCTTGTGTTTTTCATATCTTATCTAAGAAACCATTGTCTAGTCCAAAGTCATGAAGATTTACTCCTATGTCTCTTTTAGAAGTTTTATTCTCCAAAGAGTTTTAAACGTAAGATTAAAGAGCTTACATTTTGGTCTATAAATCACCTAGAGTTAGCTTTTGTCTATGCTGTAGGGAAGGCATTGAAATTCATTCTCTTGCATATGGATATCCAGTTGTCCCAACACTGTTTTTTGAAACAACCATTCTTTCTCCAGTGAATTTCTTGGCACTATGCTAAAACTCCATCAATCATAAATAGTTACAAATGATTTTTTCTGGACTCTCAATTCTATTCTGTTGATCCATATGCCTATTGTTATACCAGCATCACACAGTCTTAATTACTATAGCTTTGTAGTAAGTTTAAATTGAGAAGTGTGAGTCCTTTAACGTTCTTCTTCTTTTCAAGATTGTTTCGCCTATTTGGGATCTCCTGCATTTTTGTATGAATTTTAGGATCAGTTTGTCATTTTCTGCAGGAAAACTAGCTGGCATTGTGATACATATTGCATTGAATCTGTATATCACTTTGGGGATCAATGCCATCTTAAAAGTACTGTGGTTTTGGTATACAAGACTCACACTTCTTTTGCAAGTATTTCATTTTTTGATGCTATTGTAGATGAAAGTTTTCTTAATTTTAATTTCAGATTGTGCATTTCTAGTATATAAAAATATGGTTGATTTTTTCTATTTCTTGTATCCTGCCATCTTGCTGAACTTTTTAATTACTTCTAATTATTTTTATTGAATTCCCTAGTATTTTCTATATACAAGATCATGTAATCTGTTATGTGAAAATACAGTTTTACTTTTTCCTTTCCAATCTAAATTTCTTTTATTTATTTTTCTTGCCTAATTGGTCTGGCTGGAACCGCCAGTAAACAATGTTGAATAGAATTGATGAGTGTAGACATCCTTGTCTTGTTCATGATCTTAGGGGAAAGCATTCAGTCTTCCTTTGTTAACTATCATGTTAACTGTGGGTTTTTCATAGATGCCTTTTATCAGATTGAGGAAGTTTCCTTCTATTTCTAACTTGTTGAATATTTTTATTATGAAAAGATGATAGATATTTTCAGATGCTTTTTCTTCATCTATTGAGGTTACCATGTGTTTTTTTCCCTTTATTCTATTAACATGGTCATAATATTGATCGAGTTTTCCCATGCTAAACTAACCGCGTATCCTGGGGTAAATCCTACTAGGTCATGGTGTATCTCCTTTTTATACTAGATTTAGTTAATTCATATTTTGTTGAGGATTTTTGCATCTATATTCATAAATTCATAAAGAATATTAATCTGTGGTTTTCTTGTGATGTATTTGTCTGGTTTGGGTATCAGGGTAAAATTGCCTCATATGAGTTGGACAGTGTTCCCTCCTCTTTTGTGTTTTGGAAGGATTTTTGAAGGATTGATACTAATTAATCTTTAAATGTTTAATAGAATTCACCAGTGAAATCATCTGTGCCTGTGCTTTTCTTTGTGAAAATTCTTAAATTGCTAATTCAATCAATTTACTTGTGTATTCAAATTTTCTGTTTCTTCTTTTGTCAGTTTTGATAATTTGCATCTTTCTAGGGATTTGTCCATGGGTCTACATTATCTAATGTGTTGACATACTAGTAAAAATGATTTTAATGATGTGCTCTGTTAACAAATATCTGCTGAGTCTTATTATATGCTAGGAATTATTTTAAAGGTTGCAGATCCAAGATTTTAAAAGACAGTGTACTTGCCTTTAAAGAGTTCTAAATTTAAGGTGGAAAATAAACACAAACAGGTGAAATCATGTGGCATGAGAAGTACTATGTTAGATTTTGAGAAAAGTTTGGAGCTTAGGTAGAAAAGTAATTAACTCTGCCTGACTAACCAGGGAAAGAAGAGAAGATAGAGCAAGCTGGGTTTTGAAGAATGAAGAGGAGTCTATCTGAAGACCAGAAGCCAGGGAATTCCAGAAAGAAGATGACATTCTTATTCTGGCACCCTCTAGAAGCTACTCCCCAGTATGTTGCAGTGAGAACTGAATTCTGGGCAGCCCTCACAACCCCACCCACCATAAATCTTACAGCACAGTGATGCTTCCAACGGCATCTGAATAACAGCTGACAAAGCTTGGAATCAATCTGCTCCTTCTTCTCCTCTTTTCTTTATCTTAGTAGATAACTCTAACCCACTTCCTGGCACCATTCCACTTCCTAAGCCAGAAAATCTAATAATTGCAGGACCACAAGCAAGAGTACAGAGACCTATATACCATACGTCTAAAACATCAACACTTACAAATTAGGCTAAAGAATTGCTAAACAACCTGCATGTTCTAACCTCTTAATTTTATAGCTATAGCTTAGTAAGAACCTGGACAGCCTTAGAGCTAATCAGATGTCCTGTCACTCCATGGCAGAACAAGAAAGTCACAGGCAGGGCTGGCACTCTAGTCCAGAAATGCCCTTACAGAAACACCCATAATAGTGTTTGACCAAATATCTGGGCACTCCGTGGCCCAGTCAAGCTGACACACAAAATTAACTAGCATTAAATTTTGTTACGTGTATTTTACCAAAATTAAAATTTTTTTTAAGTTAAAGAAATACTTAAATTCTCCAAAGGGATAGAAAACGACTAAAAGGTTAGTGCGGAAAAGTATATTTCAAGAATGAAAGAACCAAAGACAAAACATAATTTTATTTGTTGTTTTCGTATGTAACTCATGACCATGCAATATTATATTGTTAGTTCCATTCCTCAATGACATATGCGTGTCTTTCATTTAAGTCTTTCATTGATCATTTGGTATTTTTGAATAGGAAATAGAGGTATATGACACAAGGTTCGAAAGAAGCCAATGAGTACAAGGGAAAAATCAAGTCTCCTGCCCAGGGCTTCCCCCAGCACAGTGACGAGTGCCCTGACCTCTAGAGGCAGTTCTGTGCATGTGCATGAGAGCCAAGCCCTGCAGCTTAGAATCTGCATCATCCAGGCCTTCCTCCCTAGGGCAGTTGTCGGTCTATTCCCAGGACACTCTTCATCATTCCTTGAAAATTCTAGTTCCTGGCTCATTGTTCCTCTTGCTGAAAAGATTCTTGGCATGATTCTTGGGGATTTTGACATCCACAGAGATGATCTTTTAGTAGCCTTGTCTCTCAAGTCCTAGACCTCCTCCCCTCCTGTGATCTTGTCTTCCACCCTACTGAGCCACTCACACCCAGGGCCATACTCTACCTTGTTATTGACATTAGCTGCAGCCCCTCCATAAACTCAATCATCTGCACCTTCATTTCTGGTACTGCATGCTCATTCCCTCTAATCCTACCCTGCTGGCCATCCATCAAGACATCCAGACCACGGATGGGTTCCAATGTTTGTCCAGAATCAGAAGATACACATATATATGAGGCCATAACACCCATTCTAAAGACAGCTTTGCCAGGAATTGCTTTTCTCTCTAAGTGGGGTAAGAACATGTACCAGAAACCAGAAACTGCCCTCAGAAAGGGTGGTCATGGTTTCATTTCTGCACTGTGTATGATTTCTACAAGTCTCTTTCGTGAAAGAAGTTGCTGAATGAAAGCATCAGTGTGTCGTCATCCCTTCTACCCCACACCCACGCGTTTGTATTTTAAGTCTTGGTTTCTTTTTCTGGAAGGTGTAGTTACTCTTTCAGAGGCAGGGGCACAGTAAATGGGCAGAGTGCCTCAACTCAAACTGAAGACTTAGTAGAAGTAGCAGCAATGAAAGCAAACAAATAAAAACACACCTCCATATATGAAGACTGCTCTTCATATTTTTTAGGAGTTATAGCAGATGTGAGATGAACAGGTTCAAACCTACTTTCACAACATCTGAGCTACTATATCATACGACTGAAGACTTCTTCACCAGCCCTTCCACTCAGTCCAAATCTCACTGTACCCCACAGAGGCCCAAAGCACCCCATTTCCTCACCACCACTCCTCAGAGGCATCTTCTCCCCCATTTTTTATTTTGTACCATGCATCTATATCACCTATATTACATTGTTCATTTTCATAATTAATAGGTCAGCTCTCAGCCTGGTAACACTGTTTGATCCCCCACAATCCACAGAGCCACCCAAAGCCTCCACTCCCTTAATTCAAACCAGCCCCAGCTTCCTAGTACACCTGGAATTGTGCATGTTGATCCCAGGAATTTGGATTTTACTTCAAGTGCCTTACTTAGGTCTACAAGGCTGGCATGCCCCAAGCAGAGACTTCTTGGGCCGTGTCCCACCATTCTACCCTCACTCACTAAGTGCCAGACACCCTCCAGTCACTTTCTACAGCAGTATGTTGTTTTATTTCCTTTTAAAAGCACCCAGCAGTGTCTAAAGTTATCTTCTTTGTTAATTTACATGCTAATTTTCATCCTCTCCTCTAGGAGCTCCACAAGACCAGGGATTTAAGCTATCCTGGATTCCCATGCCTAGAATGGTACCTTGCATAGAGTAATTGTTCAAAAAACATTATATTGTGAACAAATTGACGAAATGATGAGTCAGTGAATGACTATGGTGATTTTCAAAGGGAATTAGTTGGAAGTTTAATTTTTCACTTTTGCAACATCAAGAGCTGCACAAACCTTTGAAATGGCAGTTTTCTTTTCTGGTATATTTCCTCCCTAAATTATGGTTCAACATGCCAAGTGCTTTGTACCCACATCCTGCTCCAGCCAGCAGCCTCTAGAGACATGGCCACCTTTGCTACATTCACTGATATTTTGCACCAAGAAAGTAGAACTTATCTGACTTATCTACAGCTAGATCTACTTATCTAAAGTAGAACTTATCTACAGCCATAGAAACACAGGTATTAAAGACCTTATACTTCTAATCAGTATATGGCAGATGATGGGCATCATTCCTGTGATTATGTTATATTATATGACAAAGGTGAAGGGATTTTGCAGATATAAAGGTCCTAATCAGATGGCTTTAAGTTAATCAAAAGAGAGATCATCCTAGGTGGGCTTGGAGGTAAGAGATGGAAGAAGTTAGACTCTCTCTCCTGCTGGACTTGAAGAAGCAAGCCACATGAGCTCCACAGTTGCAAGGAAATGAATTTTGTCCAGAGCCTGTGAGCTTGGAAGAGGAGCCCTGCCGCAGCTGACCCCCTAGCCTTGGCCAACGCCTCCATCATAGCCTTGTGAGATCCTGAGCAGAGGACACAGATAGGCATTCTCATATTCCTGATGCACAGAAACTCTGAGATAGTAAACGTGTGTTGTTTAAGCTGCTAAACTGTGGTAATTGGTCATGCAGCAACAGAAGTCTGATACAAGGGTGGTGAGCAATCCAGGGGCATTAGATAAGAACAATGTTTTACTATCACAAAACTCAGGTATGCTGATGAGTCTCTTTCACAGCTTAGCTTCTCCAAGCACTCACTTCACCTGATGAAGAACAATTAATATCTGGATTTTCCTGATTATTTTCAAGTGAAAACAAAGACACTCTTAATTCCCTTATTTTGCCCCAGAGTCCTATCTAATTTTTAGGGACTGTGGCAGCATCATAGACAGGGATGGGCAGCAGGAGGAAGGTGTCTTTGGATGTGTCTGGTCCCCCGATATCTGATGATACGTGGACCCAGATATGCCTGCCCCTTAGTGCTCACATCTACTGTGACTGCCCTCATCTCCATGGGACCTCCACTGCCTCTCTGACTGTCCAAACCTCTTCTGTTCTGAGGCCCATTCATGTGAAAAGTGTGGCCCTCATCTGCGGCCACCTGAGACTCAGAGCACTGTCCAGGCCTGCCACAAACACCATCAACCATCTGTACTCACTACCCCTGGGGCATCACAGGGCCACCAGAATATGGGCACAGGTCTTCTCTTCTCCTACGCTGTCCAACTACCAAGAGATTCTACCCTTCCCTTTGGAAAACTAATGCCTATGAGAGCAGGAGGCAAAGCCCGCCATGATCTTCTAACCCTCTTCCTTCCTCTTCAGCTCTCTTGTCTTCCTCAGTCATAAGAATAATTTTAACCCCTTAGTAAGTAAAGGGGGGAAAAAGTAACTGATTTGAGTAGTTTTTAATCTTTTGTTTTACACTATACCATAGCATTTGAACTTCAAGAACAAAGAGTTTGATGTATATATTCTCTGGAGACCTCAGATCTAGCATCCAGCACTGGGATATTGATCAATAGGCTAGGTTTGTCCTTCAATAACAAACGAAATTCAGTGGGTCAATGCAGAAAAGTTTATTTCTCACTCATGTAAGGTCTGCTATTAGTAATGAAACTGTCCTGGTTGTTCTGAGCAGTGGCTCAGCATCTGGGCAACTTTGATTTGGTGACTCCACCATCTCCAGTGGCATGCTAGAGCCGGCTTGCAATATCTCACAACAGCTAATTGTTAGCATCTCCTCCCAACTCTGCATTTAGAGACAACACATGGATAGCTTGCAGTTGGCCTTGGTTGGAGCGTTTACACCATGAAATTGGCAAATGTCGTAACTCGTGTTGATTTTGTTCTCCAGAGAGCACATTTACCAGCACATCACTGACCATCTATCAGGAAGATAGATCTTGAGAGTAGTGCACTAGCTGTTAAATGATTTGACCTGGAAAAGACACATATAAATTCCAATAACTAGTCACATGGCCCTGCGTAACTGCTGGGGAGCTGGGAAGTGTGGGGCGACACATGACTGTTCAGTGAGAAGTAGTAGTCTCTGTCACATGCAGAAAAGCAGAGTGCAGAGAAAGAACATCTCAGCTACTAACAGGAAATCCCATTCCACCACACCACTGGAGAACCGCGAGGACTCCTATGGAAGCATAGAGGAGAAGACATATAATAAAGAGGCTTAGAAGGGACATCAGCTATCTAGAATATAGACTAAAATATTTAGATGTTGTTTGTAACAATTGCTTTAAGATTTTTAAAGAAATTTCATTTGTATGAAAGATTTGACTTATTATAGGTACTGGATTACAGAGTGAGTGAAGGGGGACCTCAAACCTAAATTAACTGTGTGAGCATAGCTAAGTGCTAGATGGAGCAGACTATAAACAGGACATTGTAGTAAGGAGTGACTCGAGGAATCCTCCTGATTTAAGTCAAGTGGTACAGAAAGGCTCACCATGCTAACACACGAATGGTAGGAAAGACCCAATCCAGAGAATAAATTTCACATGCATGAGAGATCCAGTGCGTGGATGTTCTAGGACAAACGGTGTCTCTATGAAGCAAATAATGTTATGATAATTAACATGATTTGTTGACCCTAGTGCCTCCTGCAGTGAAGTCACAAAGGTGATTCATTGTTTTGTTAGAGTAAGGGCTTAGATGTCCTGAGAAGTCCCCATGGGCTATAAAATTCAATGACTTCAAAATTGCCATTGTGGGGATCCTTGGGGAGGGATGAGGGGACTGGTCTTGGAGATTGGAAAATGGGAAGTTAAGAACAGAACAGGGAGAGCAGAGAATGGATGGTCTTAGGAGAAATACAGAGGCAAAGGAAAAGGAAGGTCTTTTTTCTTTTATTTTGAGAAAAACTGGCCCTGAGCTAACATCCGTGCCCATCTTCCTCTACTTTATATGCAGGATGCCTACTACAGCATGGCTTGACAAGTAGTGTGTAGGTATGCACCTGGGATCCGAACCAGTGAATGAAGCAGGACGTGTGAACCTAACTGCTGCGCCACCAGGCCAGCCCAAAAAATGAAGTCTTCTTAAGCCACAGTCCTGCCCCTGAGGCGGGGTGGAGGCAGCTCCCTAAAGTTGCAGCTTAGTGTTGCTGAGGATGCCTGGCCAGAGCTGCAGCTGCATGATGCTGGGGTTGGAAAGGGGGGAGAAACAGTCATGCTTGCGCTTCCCAGTTCCAAGGTAAGTAGACGATTGCTGCTTCTACTCAAATACACAAATTGTTCAAACATCCTCCCAACCAAACAAGTGATATTTGTGTTTGCAGAGTCATGAAAGGACTGAGCAGTTAAGACAAAGAGTCATATTATTAAGTGGGTTGAGTTGTATTATTTAAGGTTCACTTATTGCCTAATCCAAAATAGTTTTGAAGCCGCTGATTTGTGTGTCTATTGCTTATCTATCAATCCATCTATTATCAACTTGGCCTCCTGATCCTGAGAACACTGGAGACTTTCCCTCTCCCTAGGGCCGAAACTACCCCCTTTCTATGCCGGCCAGCGAACGCCAGCGTCCACATTGCCCTCAGGGATCTTCATGCTGAAGATGCTGGTGGCTTTCCTCACTGGGCCATTGGCCCGAAAGACTGCTTTACCCAGGGAAAGGAGATCAGGTAAGGCTGGCCTGCGTTGCTGGAATGGTACCTGCAGGACCCAGTCCTGGTCCCCTCAGAGAGTATTGAGGTACCCAGGCCTGCGGTTTGCCCGAGTGACCACTAGATGGAAGTGGCTTCCGCAGATTGCTTTCCCTGTGCTCTGAGCAAGCGCTTGAACTGCTCACAGTTCTGGATGGTGGGGGAGCTGCAGAGGGCACACAGCTGGTCTTATCTTGGTGGGATGTACCTATGGCTATGTGCATTCTTGCAGGACAGCGCTGCTGCCTTCCAGCAGGAGTTGGCAGTTGTCTGCTCCCTGCAACCTAATGCAGGTCCCAGCGGAAAGCAGCAATTAATATTATCAAGGCCTTCCCCTTTACCCAGTGCTGGGCAGACACAATTTCATCTGCCCTTCTTCATAAAAATCCTCTGAAGCTGGTTTATCATTGGCTGCATTTTGCAGAGGAGGAACTTCCAGTGAGTACTCGACCGTGGAGGCTGGCTGCCATGTGGGGCACACGCAGACAAGGATAGCCTGTGCCAGTGCATATGAGACATGAGCAAAAACCTGCCTCCCATGCATCTTTGCTATGCCACTGCTTGTGGAGCCCCAGGCCCCAGGCTGCCAGCTTGCCTCCAAGAGTGGAATCTGGTGTATCTACCCCTCCAGCCTCTACTCCCCAACTCCCCTCTTGGCTGGTTCATTGCATCTCTCGGACCACCCATCATCCCATTTCTCTGGTTTGGCTGGGCTTTGCGGCCTGGAGCCGGCTCACCTGCTCCGTCCACTTCACAGAGCTCTTCCGGGAGGGAAGCACATCCTCTCTGCAGCTTGGCCCACGGGCATGCACAAGTATTAAAGGCAGTGCTGAAATTGCAACGCCTGGCCCTTAGCTCCTGTTCTCACACTCTCACACACCAACCAGCCTCACCTATTCTGTCCACACCTGAAAACACTGTTCTGGTGCCTCTGTGGAAAATCCACGGCAGAAAGCCAGGGTGACATACACTGCTCACAGCAGACATGAGTAGTTGCTCCCTGCACGCCTCCTCATGAGCAGATGCGGCAAGCCCTTGACTTCCCACTCATCCTTCTCCAGAATATAAATGTCACAAATGGAAGATCATCCTCCTAACACGAGGCCAGTGGAGGCCCTGGAGAGAAAACTCAGTGTCTGATGAGGTAAGCCAGGTACAATTCTTTGGCGTGGGCCGCTGAGCAGATCCACAGCTGCTTGCTCTCATACAGCAGGTCCCTCTGGGCTCCCTCATCCCAAGTCACCCTTGGCTATGCCGCTACTGCTAAGGATATCTGGTGTCCATGGCAACCGCTGTGCTCAGATGCAAAGTGGGACTGAATGGACACAGCATTTTCTAACTGTTGAGCCTCTCCCAGCCCTGGATGCTGGGTGCAAAGACTTCCAGAAAAGGACTTCACCCAGATACTATGGCTTCCTGCCACAATGAAAGTTTCTAAAAAGAGCCCCTACCTGGCCTCTCACAAATTGAGCTCCAGGTTTATCACAGCTGCCCTGAGCTGGGGCAGAGCAGACTCTCAACATAAGTCAGCCTCTGATATGAGCAATTCCTGCTCCTAATGAGGTAGTTTAATCGATGGGTACTGGACCAGGGACCCTAAGAAAAAGGCACATGTGGAGGCCCCTGCCCAGACAGCAGCATCCACCAGTGACCACCAATGTCCGCCAGTGACCAAAGAGGAGTATTCTGCACTACAAACGCCACGGCTAAAGCCGGCAGCATGAATTCGCTATCAGCCACTGGAATGCTCAGGGCTACCTGGGACCTAACAATTGTTCTCTCACATGTAAGGAGTCGGTTTTCCAAGACAGTTATCACACTAAATAGAAGACTAAATCCAGGGAAGTCCGGGATGTTCTGGAGATTCCTCTTTGAAAATGCATGTCTTGTCAGACATCAGTCACGTGGACGTCCCCACAGAGAGCAGTGGCCTGGAAGCTTCGCTGACACATGTAGGAGGGCAGGCCCACCACTGAAGGGCGCATGGAAAGTCACGTGGAAGGGCACCTGGTTCAGGTTTGTCCAGCTGCTGTTTCACTAAGTGCTGGAGATGGCGGGTAGCGTGGCCTGAGCGCCAGGGCAGGCTGACCCGGAGGGGCCCGTCTGCAGGGATCTCCTGCACGCTGCTGTGGATGCAGGCCAGGCTGGAGGCACCTCGAAAGTCTACTTCCATAAATGCCTGCTACTAAACAGACAGAGCAGGGATTAAGGAACCCATCAAACCGAGCGCTGCCTCACCTGGGACACACACGTGAGGTTGTAGACTTGTAGTCAAGCGAGACAGTCTTCGTCAGAAGGCATCTCGGCATCGGGTGAAGGGGCATCTGGCTCAGAGTTTGTTGGCACTTTTTCCTCAGACCTTGGCCTCTGTCCCCTCAGCCCCAGAGGGCCTGGAGGATTCGGGGAGCCACTCCTCAGCCTCCATCCCCCAATCCCCCAGCACACCTTTCTGCACCAAGGAGACTAGAGTGAACAAAATCTACACTTCCCCATCTCCAGGAGAGTGGGCTTTCAGAGTGAAAAAGAGGCTCCCCCATTGGCAGCACTGGTGTGAGACTGGGAGGGCAGAAGGGAGGTGGGCTTCCCCGCAGTGGTGGGCCAGGGTCTGGCTGGGACCTTGTTGGGTGCTGAGCGGCTGCTGCGGTGGCAGGGACCTGGCACTGCGGCCTCCTCAGCCCAGCCTCCTGGCTGTCTCCCACTGTGGAGCCCCAAGCCACTGCTGGAGGGCCCCCCTTGGGCTGGAGCTCCTACTGCCTCGAAAAGCTAGTTTGTTCAGAGGAAGACTCTCTCAGCCAGAATGTGGGTCTTGTGCAGCTCAGAGGGCTGAGGCTGGGAGGTCCCCACTTAGGCAGCACAAGCAGGAAGAGGGCTCGCATGTGCTCTCCCCCTCCTCGCTCCTCCCTGTCCCTCCTCTCGCTCTACCCCTCCACTCCTTGTCTCTCCCACCTCCTCTGTCTCTCTGTCTCTCTCATTCCCTAGGGAGACTGTACAGTTGCAACAAGTGGGATACGACTTCTGCAGAAGAAACAATTCAAAAAAGTTCAATAAAAATGTAGGAGAAGGCCTGGACCCTCTCTAGCTGTCAAAGAAATGAAAGTGAAATGATCAAAAGATATTTTAATCTATCAAAAGAAAAACTTTCCTTTTTAATGGTAGCAGGCAGCACTGCATAATGTGTGGGAAAACAGGTTCCTTAAATCAGCTAGAGCGGCGACTGGTGCGTCCGCTCTCTGAGAAACCCACGTGACGGGAGCCTTTGGCTGTAAAAACCTTTTATAACCCTGACCCATATTCCCACTGAATAATATTTTAGTTAATTTTCATTTATCATCTTTATTTTTTTTCACTTGTCTGTACTGTAAAATTTTTATACTATGGTCAAATATTACCTTTATTATCAGAAAAAGAAGTGCTGTTTTTTAGAAGTTTAATCTCATTATGATAAGCTCTTTGACCCTATAATTTCATTTCTGAGAATACATTCTGATAAAATAATTAGAGATGACACAAGACAGGGCATGGGCACCTGTGGGCTCTTTCCAGCTTTCACATGGTATGCTGTGTATTGCAAAAATTATGACTTAGTGCATTATGATAATAACATAACTCCTTGATAATAATCACAAACATAAGTTAAAAATTATTTTTTTATAATTAGGCAATTGAAGGTTGGTGGAACTATAGATGACTTTTAGTTTTTATATGGCAGTTGAATCACTTATTCAGCAAATACCGATGGAGTATTTACCGCTGTCTCAGTCAGCTGCAGGCAGGCGGCACAGAGACTCACCTAAACCAGCTAAGTCTCTGCCCTCACAGAGGTCGTGATTAGTGAGGGACAGAGAAACAATACATAGGTACATCAGTTTATTAGGGCCGCCGCAACACAATGCAGACTGGGGGCCTTAAACAACAGACATTACTTGTCTCAGAATTCTGGAGGCCAAAAACCCAAAACCGAGGCGTGAGCAGTGTTGGCTTCTTCTGAGGCCAGTCTCCTTGGCTGTAAATGGCATCTTCTCCGTGTCCTCACGTGGTCTTCCCTCTGAGTGTGATGTGTCCAAGTATCCCCTTCTTATAAGGACACCAGTCAGATTGGATAAGGGCCCACTCTCGTGACCTCACTTTAACTTAATTACCTCTTTAAGGACTCTGTCTCCAAATACAGTCACACTCTGATCTCAACATATTAATTTATCGGGGTAAGGTGACGCAATTAGCCCATAACAATAGGTAAATGCATTAATAATATGTCAGGTGATGAAAGTAAAGCAGAGGAATGGGATCGGGAAATTTAATTTTCAAGATACTAGTAAGAGAAGATTTCTCTGGTAAGGCGACCGGAGGAAAGAGCAGGAATAAACCACATAGTTGCTGAAGAACAAGAGTTCTCCGAGCAGAAGGACCCACCAATGCAAAGCAGGAGGCGGGGCACCCTGCCGTGTTCCGGGCAGAGCCAGGAGCCCGTGGAGCCAAATTCCTGGAGTGGGTGTCAGTCATGTGCTGGAGCTGCTTGTACCAGCCAGCGAGAGCCAATTATTGAATGTTTTAGGAATTTTGTTTGCAAGTTCACTTCACATTGGTAGCTTGAAATTGGCCATGATGAGAATATTAACACCATGGAAATCAGCAAACGCTACAAATCACGACTTTTTTCCTGCAGGGGAGCCAATTGCTAAACGTTTACAGCACACCAGTGGATAAGGGGGAGGGAAGTAAGAGATGAGTTGAGAGAAGGAGCTAGAGGCCCGATACTGAGGACTGAAAGCCATGACAAGGACATGGACTTTTGTCCTGAGGGGATGAAGGGTCTTTGGAAGGCTTTGAGGGGAAGGGGTCACTACTGGACTTTGGTTTTAAAAAAATGACCCTGCAGCCACGTGGGAAACAGACTTCTGATGGATAAGGTTGAAAAAAGCAGGCCGATTATCAAGGAGACTGTTGCCAAAATCCAAGCAAGAGATGAGGAGTCTTGGATGAGCAGATGAGTAATTGCTCATGTTGAGAAGAGACCAGATTCCAGGATGCTTATTTCGGAAGTAGGGACACCAGTCCAGGTTGCAGGATATGTGAGAAAGAGCAGAGTCAAGGATGACTTTGAGCATTTTCGCTGGAGCAACAGCAAGAGGGGATGGGGTACACTGTTGGGAGACCAGCAAGTTCATGGGGCAACTGAAAGTTTGAGATGGGTGTGGAGAACCAAGTGGACTTCAGAGTCAGCATTTAGACAAATGCTCCTGAATTTCAGAAGAGCTGTCCAGACATGTGATATTGCTATCACAAGAATGCATTACCTTTATGGGCAGAATAAAACAATGGGATTTTTAATATAACTTAACATCAGGAAATGTTTTGTTGATTGTTTGCAACCGTTCATCACTAGATGGCAATGTAAATTAATTTTTTCCTATTTAGCAATCATAAAAGAGGGGATTAAAGCAAGTCTGATAAAATGGGGAAGACTATTAGGCTAAAGAGTCACCACACTGGCGTTTCCCATCAGCAGCACGCTCCATTCTGGGATCATTTATGTCAGACCACCACAGGAGGGAGGTTTGAAAACTGACATGTCCAAAATGGGCGAAAAGGTCATTCTCTCCCTGAGTTCGACACACTATTTACTCACTGTGTTTTCCCAAGTGATAGGCAGAGTATTCCCTCCAGTTTCCACATGAGTTAATCTGGGCACCAGTAAATGCCAGGGAGAACACAGACAAGCACAGTCCTTCCACCCTTGACAAAGGCAGGGTGAGGTCATGGCATTACTAAGGCCCCTAACTTACCTACCTTTGGAGCTCTATCGACCTGGTTACAGTTTTCTAGAAAGGACTTGAAGGGCAGAGGAGGGGCAATGTGTTTCCCGAGAGCTATCAGTTCAGAGGCCACATGGAGGCAATGAGTAACCAGGTGTAACACATTAAAACAAAGCTAAACACCAGCAAGGAATGGAGGCAGGGAGGGGACAGAAGTCTCACAATTACAGTGTGATTTATTATGCGTGGGGGGAAAATAAAAAGGATGAGACTGATTTAGATAAGATCCAGGACCAGGAGCAATTTCCTGGGGAGAGAGAATTCCTTTTGGCCACCAAAGTGGCCTTTGGCCAGGCCACTCTGCTCCTGAGATGCTGCCCTCCAGCTATGAGTCACAGCCGTCATCATCAATACCCAGGTCCTCTGTGATGAAGGAGAAAGGGGAAATTCGGTCTCCCAGCCCCACAGCCCACAAATGCACTTTTCTCTCTCATAACCTGGGGGGAATGTCATCTTCGTGAACAAGAAAGAAAACCAAACAAAGATGCATCCCTTCCGATTGTGGGTCTCTGTGCTCAGAACACAATGCCTGTGCTCACACAATGGTATTACTTATACTCCTCCAAAAAGATGCTAAAATCAAAAGATCTATATAAAATGTATACAAATATAAAATTTTTATTATTTACACATAAGTATATATGTTTTTCCCAAATACTTGAAAGGTCTCAGTAATACTATGAGACAAGCACAATTTTTGTTTGCTTTTTACTGGTAGAATCTAGAAGACTGATAGTTCCCTTGTGCTCTGGAAGAAACCAAACTTTAGGTGTGTGCTAGAACATATTTTTCTCAATATAGAAAAGGTGCAGATTGCTTCGAATAAAGTAAAACATTTTAAAAGTAACGATGTGGGTTCTATGTCCAGGTATATACAGCAGAATGGAAGAAGCAGAAAAGTATATTGATCATTATTCTAGAGTTTACAATTTAATCCATGTAATAACGAGCTAGCCTAGCTGTTTCACTTTTTTTAACAGCAGAGTATGAATTTTGAAGTGAAATCTTACCTGGAACACCAATGCATGGGTTCATAAAAGGCGATGCTGTTTGGACTGAAGTGGAGATGAGCCCCGAACCCCCATGTTCAGCGAGTTGACACCCCACAGCACGAATCTTGCAAACTTATTTTTCCTTAGACACAATATGTATATTTTGGCTAAAAACCAAATTTGCTTAATGCCCAAGGTAATTTTTAAGACTTGAGTTTCATCTTGAAAAATGTACATATTATTTCATTATCTCAACCATCAGGGTCTGGGAGTAAGGGAGAAAGTGTTTCCATTTCCATAAGTAGGTAGAGACGTCAAGGCTTCTCCTTCATAGCCATGGCTCAGCCAACATATTTGCAAATTAGCACGTAAAAGACAATGCCTGAATTCTGTTTAGATTTCTCTTTTCTGTTCTTAATATCAGTCACTAAGGTTATAAATGGACACTCATTCTTCTTTCCCAATGTCTCACATGCTTTTGTTTCCCACCAGCCTCAGCCCACCCTGTCCTTCTGTAAACCCACGCAGCAGCACTCAGCTGCCCTCACTATTCATCTTGTATGCTTCACCACCATCAACTCTGAAATCTGGTCCCTATCAAGTCACTCCCTTGCTCAGACATCTTCAGTGCTTCCTGCCTGGACCAGGATGGTGTCCAAACTCTTTGGCCCATAGGCCAGGCTGTGAGCCACGTTGCCTAGCCACTCTACCATCTCACTAAGCACCCTCCAGTTTATTTAGCCACAGGAGCTGGTGGAAGGTCATTGACAAGATAAAGTCAGAACACAGGGGTCTGGAGGCTGGGCTGAACTAGGAGAAGGGTTACCTTAGTCATCCAGGGGTGCAGGAAGGGTCATGGATCTCTGAATCATCTCAAGGGATCAAGGTCACTGAGCGGAGAACACAGGGACCAATTCCAAGGGGTGGGAATGGAAACAGAAGAAGGAATGAAGTCAGAGTCCAGTGGAGTAGGACTCGGGGGCAGAGGGCAGAGGCTTAGCACTGAGCCCACACCTCTCAGAGGGTGTGACAGGCTGATACCAAGAACAGAAATGAGGAGCCTAAATAGAATTCAGCCACTCTAGGGGAGAGACATGGTCCAGAAGGAACCATGACAGGAGAGCTGAAAAGTGTGCATATGTCGCAATGAATTGTGAGAGGCTGCCTGGAGAGCTGCGTAGAGAGGGACTGTGTTTCCCTCAGGCTCAGAAAGAATATGATGCTCAGAAAAACCACTTGCTCACCTCTATAGTTTTACTCCTGCTGTCTCTCAACCTCAGATCTTTCCCTTTTACCAACTTTCCACAAGACCTTCCACAAGGTCTCTATATCAAGACCACTTAAAATCCTACAGCTTTGGGGCCAGCCCTGTGGTGTAACAGCTAAGTTCACACACTCTGCTTTGGTGGCCTGGGGTTTACAGGTTCAGATCCAGGCACGGACCTACACACTGTTCATCAAGCCATGCTGTGGCAGCATCCCACATACGAAATAGAGGAAGATTGCCTTAGATGTTAGCTCAGAGACAATCTTCCTCAAGCAAAAAAAGAGGAAGATTGGCAATAGATGTTAGCTCAGGGCCAATCTTCCTCACCAAAAGAAAAAAAAAAAAACTAGTGCCTTGACAAAATCACACCTAAAGAATCCCTTCTACCAGGCAGACACTTCCAGCATGCCACAGCCAGAGATCTACTACACATGAAATATTTATATTGCATTACTACTTCTGGAAAGAAGTTAGATTTTATACAATTAGATGGGACGTTTCAGAACCATGCCCAGATCTAAGTGGGAGCAGAGATTGAAGAGTTATCAGCCCAAATATGAAAACTGAACTCATGGTTGAGTTCTCCTGTGTGTATATGTATATGGAGTAAACAAGGCCAAAGACTCAGACCTGGGTTCCCTGGTGAAAGAACTAGTGAATCCAATGCCATCAAAGGAAATGAATGAAGGAGGGGTCAGAGCAGGGAGATGGGGAAATCTGGTTTTGTGGACAGTGAAGGAGGAACATATTGCAGTGAGTGGAGCACCATCAGTGTCTGATGACAAGTGACATGAAGGACGTTGAGAATTGGGAACAGAAGGCTACTGGGCCCATCACTCCCAGTTTGTGTCTTATATTTCAAGTTTCAGTAGAATAGAGGGGCTTGCATGTAGTGGGGGCTTGAAGGAGGAAAGGATACACAGAAATAACCAGTCAGTGTCTAGGGACCACATAGTAAGAAATTGATCAACAAAAGGAAGGAGCTCAGAGGATAGATATCCAATAGCCAAGCCTTGTTCTGGAAAAGTAAAGAATTGTGTCTGCAACAGAGGTGCTTGGCCTTTTGTGTGTTACCTCGGCAGCTTACCTTGCCATTGTAGCATCATCTCAGTTCATGGTCTTATCCTCAGCTTTTCGAGTAGAAATGCAAGTTTTTCTTCTTCCTCAGCATTGATTTGATCAGGACAATGATTCTCATTAAATTCGCAAGAGCTAGAGGTACTACCAGAATATCCACCTATGCAATTATGATGAGCATGAGCCACCAGGTAAGTAACTAAAACCACTGTGAGATTCCTCCATAAACACATCAGAGTGTTTAAATTTAAAAGACTCACAAATACCAACTACTGATGAGAATGTGGATCAATCGGGTCTCTCAAATTCTGCTGGTGGGAAGGTATTGGTAGGGCCAATTTGGAAACTGTCATCAGCTTCTGCAACAGAACATATATCTACTCTGTGATTTAGCAATTTTGTTCCTGGTTGTAACACTAAGAGAAATGAGTGCTCCTGTCCACACAAACACATGTACTAGAATGAGTACGGCAGCTTTATCCATAAAAGCCCAAAACTAAAATCTACCCAAATGTGAATCAAGAATAGACTAGATAAATTGTGATGTATTCATACAACAGAATACAGCAGAGCAATGCAAAGAACCACTGGTTACTACATGCAACTCCATGCATAGTACATGTAACTCCATGGACGATACAGGCAACTCCATGGGTAAATCTCACAGCAAAAAGAAGCCACACACAAAGAATACATAGCGTTCCTCTAGTGTTTTGTAGAGAAGGGGTACAGGGAGGCTTCCAGAACGCTAGAAATGTATCTGTTCCGTAACTTGACCCACAGTGGGGCAACATAGCTATAGACATTTATAAAAACCCATGAAGCTGTATGTTTAAGAACTGAGCACTTGACAACATGTATGCCATATAACAAGAATTAAAATTAAAAAGAAAGGCATTTAATTAATAAGTTGTAGAATGAAACAAAGATTTTATTAAACGAATGATACCTGTTTTCTTTGGAAACAGAATAACAGATGCCCAAAAAGATGAACCATGGAAACTCCCTACAAGATCAGAAGCCCTTTCTGGCAGACGCGATTTCTGAACTAGCTCTGTATGCCCAGTGCCTAGAAGGGTTCCTGGAACGTAGTAGACACTCAATAAGTACATTGGTATCTAATTAACAGAATTAATAAACCGAAGCTGATCTAAAGGAATAACTCCAAGGAGCAGGACTTAAGACATTAGTCTAAACCAATAGTAGAAACAACTGCGAAATAGCACTTTGATAGCTGCCTCTCACTTTCTCCTTCTCTCTTTATATATTTTTTTATTTTTTCGTAACTATACCTTTTGTGGTAGAATTCAGGTTCATATTTGTGGATCAAATACAATTTGTCTTAACTTTTATAATCTGATACATTTGGGAAACTGTGTAAATGAAATTTTAGTTCAATTAGGAAATCCAGGATTTCTGCCAAAAATTGGTGATACAAATGAATAATGGTAAACTGAAACTACTGTAGGGGATGGATGAAGGCTGCCTTTGTCAAACGTCTCCAACTTAGCGAAACCTGCCCAGCAGGTAAAGTGTAGAAACTTGGATTGCAAAGCCTTCCAAGTTGCCAGTTTCAGGCTGTTACAGAAAATGGTTATTTAATAGAGTAAAGGTAGAAGAAAAGCCAGAGTAAATTTTCCCACATGCTGCTACTTGGATAAACATCCCATCCAATGACACAGCCAACCAATAGGCAGTGAAATGTTGCTTAATGAACTGAACTATTGCACTGTCATACGCAAAATCCACTCCTAAATTTCATCTTCATTTTTTATCTCCTCAGACTTCAACATTTCAGTTGTAAAAACCCAGCAAGCACACCTATGCAATCTGCTCAGGAACATCAGGGACACTGTCATATACACCAAGGAAGTAGAGTTAGCAATAGTTCTCATCTCACGGGACTCACACTAAGAGAAACACGAACGTCCCATTGGTAGTGGGTGCTTGAAGAGGGCCACATGCAGGCTCAGCAGCAAAGCGTTGAAGGATGGATCAGTGCTGTCTACAAGAGCAGTGGGAGTAACAACACCACCTCTGGTCCCACCTAGTAGTGCACAGAGGACTTGACTGGAATCAGGCTGTGTGGTTCAGATGAAGGAGGTAGATGGGCAGTGGTGTGTGGCCTCACCGGGTTCTTCTCCCATTGGACAGTCATCTCTGTTTGGGGTCTTATCATCAGCTCTCAAGTGGAAATTTATGTATGTATGTAGAACACAGACACTCAACCTCTTAAATTATGATGAGATGTATCAATATCAAGAAGAGATGTTAGTCATACCCAACAGGAGAAGTCTTTGCTCCTGTGGGAAAGCTGACATGGAAAACAGATCATAACCAGAAAAACAAAATCAGAGGCAGCTGATCAGTCTGCAGGCAAAGGCCATGGGGTTGACTCTGCAAAGTGCATGCATGCTGTTTCCATCAACTCTTTCACGCAGATGTTAACAGGTCTCAGATTCCTGCCCATTCAGACATGGCCATTCTTTGCAGCAATTTCTGTGGACACTTGGGCTCATCCATTATGTGTTGAACTATGAGGGTTTACTTGCAGGTTCTATGAACCGTGAGGGTTACTTGCAGTAAACACGTTTTCTATGTGTTTGCTTGTTGAACTATGGGTCTCCTTGCAGGTTCTCAGGAGCACCTCACAGTAGCAGTACCTTCTAAACTGCCCACAATTTCTGGTTGAGTCTGACACTAACTAACTATGTGACCTTGTGCAAATCAATTCACCTTTTTTAGACCAAAGTTGTGGCCTCTCTAAAATTTTAGCATACAGGGCAGGACGTAGACATAATGGTTTCTTGAGGTCATTTCCAATCTGAGATCAATGACTTTAAAAAGAAATGAGCCTACAACTCGAGCACTCATGCACAATAGAGCTAAGATTTTCACAGAAACCACTGGAATAGTGGCTGATCCACTTCTTGGGACAATTCCCTGTGAGTTTTCTGCTGAGACTGTCTAGCAGCCAGTTAAATTGCACGTGAGGAAATATACATCTTGTCATACAGTGCTTTCCCTAAATCAGTTTGGCAACTTACAGTTTACAAAACCCTACTGCTTCATAATAATTATATAATGTACTCATTATTATTTATCCTCATTTTACAGAGTGGGGAACAAACAGCAGCTCAGAAGTTTTAAGTGAAGTGCCCTAGTTTCCATCTCTGATCATCACAAGCTGTGTATCAAATCAGGAGACTTCTAACTTCAAATCCAGTGCTTTTGCCAGCAAATAAAGTGCCTGCCCTTTAGTCCTAGTTGCCTTTTCACAATTTATAGGCAATTGAAGCCCAATTAATCCATGTAACAGTCTGCTTTAAATCAGTATCACTAGTATGTGCAGCAAGTAAGATATAAACACAGAATGGTGTAAAGTACAGCTCAGCATACATTCCTCATGTGTAACCCAGAAGTGACGCCACTCTACCCTATGGAAAGATTCGCTTATGGAACAGGGAACTACTGCACAGGTCCCTGAGCATCTGAAGTTTCTGGAAGGGAAAGGAGCCAACGTAAACTTGACACCAGGGATCCCATACGTTCTTCCTCCTGGATTGAAACTCAACACCTGCCTTCACAACGCACACCCTGCTATACTTTTCCTTATTTGGAAGGTGTTATCATAGCTCAGACCTGAAAGGTGAGCAGCCCTGCCACTGGACAGACTGTATTGTGTGTCGTGGGAACATCAGATCCAGAAAGATACACTTGGGGTGCTTCCGTGCTCGCTATTCTGTGAGGCTCAACATGAATCTTTGACTTGCGGGCTGCTGACCTGAGGGTGTTTCCATGTGTGGACTTATGATTGTAATAGTGCTACACAGGAAGTGCTGCCCAGTGGTTATAGCTGAATCAAGAAGCATGACAGTGAATGTTTTCTCTTTTTACTCTTAACATCAGTGTAAACCAATTAGTTAATTAATAACTACTTTCATCCAGTCAAATTTATTCCTCTATTTTTGCAAATGAGCCTAAATTTCACATGAGTAAGAGGAATGGAGTTTAATTACTAAGTCTTGGACCAGAGAAGCCAGAGATCCTATGTCCTGCTATCTTCTCCAGTTCCCTTCCACCAAAACGAAGAGAGAGCGAGCTTACAACATATACTCAGTCACAAACACATGTCTAAAATAAAAACCAAATTTAAAAATTCATAATAGAGCATCCTTATATAGGGACCTGACCACCAGAGGTACACATTTCCTTAAGATTCTATATTTGAAAAGAATGTGCAATCATAAGACCCCATTGGGAACAATCCTAACAAATAATTCCTTATTATGCAATGGGCAGTGATTGCCCAAGTCAGGAATGAGTGAGGTCTGAGGTGGGAAAATCTTCCCACCAGGGTCTGAGGAGCTGAGGACAGAAGCTGGGAAATAGATGGAGGTTGATGACTGTCACTTGTATGATTTTTATTCTTTTTACTTTTTGCCCTCAAAGTAGAAACATTTGCCTATTTTTTCAGTTATTAATATTCTTAGGAAAATATTTTATTCATATGGTAAGTAATACGTGTGTAGGAGTACAAAGAATACATATATAGTCTAACTGAGTCTTTATTATAACTTTATTTTTTAAATTATGTCTTTGCATCTGATTGACAAGCTACATGAAGTAAGGCAAAGTGTCTGTCTCTGATATTATAGCATAAAACAAGGAATTTTTTGTATTTTATATTGTTAGTTCCTTCATTTACCAGCATAATCATCAATATGAAGAATTCATGTAATTCCTAGGGTGGGTCTGTGAGTCTGACGTTTTTGTTAGCCCATTTTATAGATGGATATGCATTCACGTGAATGCCTTGCTCTGGTGTCCAGTCGATGGGAGCCTGTGATTCAGGCCTACCACCCACACTGTGGTGCCTGCCCACTGGGTATAGCCTCACCCTGGAAGTTACACTCACCTGTGTGATCATTTTAAAATTAATATTTTAAAAGAAAATCATTCATTTCAGGATTCTGCATTATTGACTGAGTATCTCCAACTACAGCCACACTTTCTGACATGCAGTAGGCACACTGTGTGAATGATCTAATGAGTGAACTTCCAAATAATTGAAGGATAGATGCATGAATTAATCATACTTGTTTCTTCAATTTGATCTCTTGAAAATGCCTCTATAATATAGTCATTACCTTAGTTTCCTCACTGAGAAATGAAGAAGGGTGAATCTCAGGTTGCTATTTTCGAATAATTTTTTTAAATAACTTTTAATTTTGTAAAAAAAATACATATAGATGATACATATATCAAACAATACAATAATTTTTAAATGTTTAAAATCACCACAAATCCTGCCATCAGAAGTAAGCCTCTCAACATTGTGTTGAACTGTTTTAGATCTCTCCATGTATGTGTGTGTGTGTGTGTGTTTATACATGTATATACATTTGTCTGTGTGTAGGTAGGTATATATGAAATCATACAAATAAGACCTTGCCCTTCCAAGTCATGAGAGAGACATAATGGATATAATACACTAAAATACTTCAATGAAAGAATGCTGTCTGCAAAAAGCCTCATTAAATGGCCAAGACACCTAGACAGTGACCATATTTCAGCGCTAGCATATTATTTCAGCTTAGATTCTAATAACATGTGCAAATCTTCTCATGGAACGGTGTTGCTAAGGCCATAATAACATACTATGTAGGGGAGGAAGACATTTCCTCTTCCCAAATGTGGGTTCATCTGGCCAGAGAACGAATTAAATTCACATGAGACAGAATAGCAAGAGAAAATTAAACAAAGCTTTATGAGGAACCATGGCCTGGGGACTTTCTTCCCGAAGGAAGAAAGGGCACCGAAGAAGTGGGGTGTACAGAGTGGTTATATACCCCCAAACAGGGTGTTTCACATGTGATTGAAATGTCCCTCCCACAATAGTCAGAAGATTGCCCTGTCGCACAGCGCTTGATGGACACAGCAGGTAGTGGTCTGCTATCTCAGAGGGCGTAGCAGGAGGCTAGTCGATTGTCTGGAGCTGGGCGGTCACAGGTGAGCGCAGCAATCAGTTCCTTCCCTAAGGAAAGATGCTTAATCCTTAAAGAAATGCCAACGTTGGGAGGGGGAGGGAAGTCAGTTACAGGAGGTTACCAGACAAGCACAGTAAAATGCAGATTTAAGTCCTTGCCTTTGGCATTGACTAAGAGTTTCTAGAGAGAAGGTCATCTCCTTTCTTCTTCCTGGTACAGAGAGGGAGGCACCTTTACAGATAGAGATTTACCTTACAAATGTAAACGTGTCCTAACAAAGGGCAAGTTCCATTCCTCGGAGCCTCCTTCCCTGTCCCAGTTTATCAAAAGCAATCAGCCTCAAATAATCCAAATGAAATAATCAAATGCCAAGGAGACATATCTTGGGGTGGCCAATTTCAGGCCCCCACATCTACAACCATTCTAACCTGCAGCCGCTTGTTCAAAGTTGGTTGGAAATTATATTAGAAATTAAAGATGTATCAAAGTGCAGATGTTAAACTGAAAAAGAATAACCTCATATCCTTTACAAATTTCCAACTAGCATAATCGACTAGTATTACTGAGTTTAAAATACCAGCCCTTTACTGTGGATGAAAGGTCTACATCAGGCTCCAAAGACGCCTTATTTCATCAGTACTGATATTTTGTAGCTGGAAAGGCTTCTTTTAGAAGTGGGAGCAGTACCAATCTTATACCTCCTGACTCCTTTTTCTAGTTTTTATCTCCTTCTATTGGGAATAGGAAAACATTTCTTTGCTTTTATTAATTTTTGCTGCTTTCAGTGGAATTGGTACTGGAGAGGAACTTAGCACATTTTTTGTTAGGTGGATGCTTGCATTCTTTCCACTCAGGAGGCTCAGGGAGCAATAAGGGGAGAGGAAAGAAAGGGGTGATTGCAAACACAGTGAGGGAAATGCAAATTATGGAAGGCTCATTTGTCAACCCAATGAAAATTGAAAGCTTTTTGTATTTTCATCTAAATGGGTAGCAACTTGGAGAATGGCCTTTACATTGAAACAGATAAAAGAGAACTGTGGCTTCTGATCATCTCAGGTGGACAGCACTGTTTGACCCCCCTGCTTGGAGCCTTGCCCACTCAATTGAGCACTCTTCTCTCTTCGGAGAGCACCCAACCTGATCCCTGTGAACTCCATAAAGGACGGGAACCAGCTTGCAGACTGTCGAGTCCACTGGACCATCAACACCTGTCAGATGGCAGGATACCTGAAAACAAAAAGCGTTTGTAGATCAGTTGGCACCATCTGTGAAATGCTCCCACAGCTGCTGTCCACATTCTATTTCTCCCTTCTCCATAGAAAATAGGAGAAGAGGGGACACTTAGATGGGTATCACACAACAAAGCAAAAGGCCTCTCTTTTAAAGGCGGAGGGCAGCGTCTGCATAGTCAGCAATGGCAGGACACATCACCAGAATGGCAAGCCCATCACAGAGGCTATGGGAGATCATCAGAATGTTTCTTTTATCCATCTAGTTTACTTGAGATTGACAACAGCTCACTTCTCACCCTGTTGGCAGGAGAACTGATGTTTAGCATTGTACCATTTTACGCCATCTGGTTTCATGGTGACAGCTGATTAAAAACTCCAATACTGAATGTTGCTGTTCAGTGAAGGACAGAAGAGACACTCAGCTGCTGATTTTGCTATTTTGTCGGAGTCTGAGAAAATATTTACATTTTACACTGGCCCAGATGGCTAATGACTATTTGTTTTCCTACTTCTGGATTGTTCCTTTCTATGAGTTTACACGTTTCAACATAACACAATGCAGAACTGACAAGCACCAGAACCAAATAACACACACAAAAGCCTAAGGTCTTAGAGTTTAATCTTATTGTCATGTAAGACTACATTTACGCCTTGCCAGAAAGACCAGATTCATCTTAATTTCGGAAGTCTTTATGGGAGAAATTTCATTATATACTTTAGCAACCTTTATGGTTAGCAAATCAGTTGTTCCACTCTGGAAATTCTCCACCATGTTCTGGGGCAAAGCTTTTCTGTTCGTTAAGCCAACCAAATCCAGTTTGTTAATTATTTTTCGTGGTTTTCTGCAACTTCATTCATAGGCTAAGAAGTGCTTTAGTCTAACCATCGGCTAAGAAGGACTTTAAAAGGGTGAATTTTATGATATGCAAATTATAGCTCAATAAAAAAAGTACAGAAGGAGATCCCACCTTATACACACATCTTATTTATGTAAATATGTATGTATTTATTTACTTCTCTGTTTTCCTGTTGTTTAGCTTTCAAAGGAAATATGACTAATATGATATAAAGATTGTCTCACACCAATCACAAGACATTTGCCTCTCGTCCATCTCTATATGCAAGACTTTGGTTCTCTTACTTGTCCTAACTCCTATCTATAGCTTTTTTGACTTTACTTACATTTACTTTTTACCTATATTGCGATTTATTTTACATGACCTTAAATAATTCATTCATTTCTTTTTGCTTGTTTTTGTTATTTATTTTTCTCGGTATTACAAAAACATGCCATCTTGTCCCCTACCACTCTGTTTTATAGCCATCCACAAGAGGGAAAGCCCAGGCTTTGCTCCTCCCCTACTAACCTCAGGAGGCATCATTTCTTCTGTCAGATCACCTAAGGTGTGCCCCACCTCCCTCTCTTCCACCCGACCGCTTCCCCAATCTCTGAGCACGGTACCACTACACAGAACCACTGTGTTGGCTGTGACAATAGGCATCACCTCCTCTCTTGAGCCACCATCTTTGTTGTGTTCTCTCACCTTTGTCCCCAGACAGTTGGCAAACTGCTTGAAGAACTGAAAATATTTTCTGCTTTCTTTACAGTTCTCTCTTTCTCCCAAGATTCTTCTCTATCCATGGAATCCGGTCGATGCATGTTGCTGAATTGTGGGATCCAGTTTGCCAAGGTCAATTTGAATTATAACTCTCTGTTCCGGGGCCCTATTTGTCCCCGCACTCTGTATCAGCTGCATGAGTACGAAGCATGCTTTCCATTCCATCTCACCCAGGTCATTGATAAAGATGTTAAACAATACTGAGCCGAGGCCCAACCACTGAAGAACACCTGTTCTGTTACCCCAGGTATCACTGATGCAGTGATAAGCACCCTCTGGGTACACACCTCCGGCTAGTTGCACTGTAATGTTTGTGATATGTTTTCTCCCCTACAACCTAATGTTTCTATCTGGAAATAGTTGCTCATTCAAAGTGTTTCATAAGTGAGATACAAGCACAAATGTGACATAGGTCAATATTTAATGGAATGTTAAATCATTTGCTATATGAAACAAAAGAACTATGAGGATTCATTAATGTGTTTTGCATGTAAGAGAATATAAGGCAATTAATTGTTGTGTAAGGGAGTAGTGGTGCACAGCTCAATCTTTACTCTCCATTTATCAACAAGCCCCAAGACTTATTAACAGGTTATTTGTAACATGCATGTTATGATTCATTTTCAAGGACAGTACAGAATCGATAGCATTCACTAACAGACTCTTCATTTTTCTCTAAGTCAGTTTTTCTTATTTGATGTTGCTCCCCATCTAGCTGCTCATAATTCAAAAATTTCTGCCTCAGTGACATCTTTCTAGTTTATAACTCCTACCTTAAAATAAAACAAGATGCAAAGGGAACACAAGGTTAAGTTGAAGAGCCTTAGGTCCTAAGAATGAGCATGGCCTGAACAATATCATCTAGAATTTTATCTTTACTTTGTAGTCGACACTCAAGTCACACGGTGGGTCTAGATCTGCCAGGTGATTGATTCGTCTTTTCTCGAAGATCTCCTCTGCTGAGTTCCTCCCACCCTCCAAGGGCACTGTGCCCCACCCCCCATGGAAGAGCCCAGTCAGCGGGGTCTTCTCCAACACCGAGAGCTGAGGCTGCGAGGTGCCCAGCCTGAGGCCCGGCCCCGCACGGCCACTGCTCAAGTCTAAGGGTGGGCTGGCTCGTCAGAGAGCTGGGCTCAGTCCCAACTCCGCCCCTGCTAACTATGTGAACTCCCACAATGATTTACCACCTCCATTTCCTCATCTGCAAACTGGGGGTAAATCATTACTTCAGGAGGGGTTTTGAGGATTTTGAGAAAGTTAATACACTAAAAAAAAAAAAAATAGAATATTGTCTGTCACATAGTAATCAGTAAACTTAAAACTTCTGGAAGTTTATGGTATTCTGGCCAAATATGCCTTCCTCTAATTATGTAATTATGAGAAAGCATAAAACAAACCTGAATTAAGGGACATTCTACCATAAAAGAAAATGATACTAAGGAACTGTCACATATTGGAGGCTACCGTGCAGCATGAGGCCTTAGATTGGATTCTGAAATAGAAAAAGAACATCAGTGGCAGAACTGGTGAATTTCAATTGACGTCTGTAGTTTAGATAACATACTGGGCCAATGTCTGTTTCCTGGTTTTGATAACGGTGCTATTTACATAACATCTTAACTACACAAAACCCTCTGTGCTATTTTGCAACTTATCTATAAGTCTGAAATTATTCAAAAACATTTCAAAATGTTATTTTTTATCGTGAAAACAATCTTAAAGTCCTATTTAGGTTTTTGAAAATCTGCATTTTTTTGGAGTTGCATATTCCTCCCAATTGTTCCTGATGCTTTCTTCTTCAGTTTTACCATTTTAAGCACATGCATTCTAGGGAGGGCTACGTGGGGGGTGAGGCCTGCTGAGTTTGCTTTGCCCACATGCAGGAATCCTTTGGAGGAGGGGACAGGCGGAAAGGGGCGGCAAGCATGGACAGCTCTTCTAGGGAGGTGGGCTGTAAGGGAGAGCAGAGGAAAAGGGCAGAAGCAGGAGGGGGCATGCTGTCCCAAGAGGGTATTTAGGTGTTTAAATGGACCATATTCCAACATGTTGGCTTGCTGATGGGAATTATCCAGCACAAAGAGAAAACATGATGCTAGAGGGAAAAAGCGAAGATTTATTTGCTGGAGCGAGGCCCTGGGAGGGAGAGAGGTGACCTTAGGAGTCTCTTACCCTCACTAACAAGAAGAGAGGCAGGTTCCTAGGTACAGAGGCAGGTGATGGAGAGACTGGAGGTGGGGAGAAAATGCTTCTCTGATTATTTATATTTCCTCATGAAATGATGAACAAGGTCATCAGTGAAGAGAGAGGAGTGGGGAGGGAGTTGAGAGTCTCGAGAGATTCAAAAGGATGTGAAATGGTCCATGGAGGGGGGCCAGCCAATTCCCCAGGAAAACACAGGGCCCAGGGCTCCCTGAGTTATGTGGTCCTAATTCAAAGAAGCTCATTCTCCCAGTGGTGTGCTTTTGTCCAGCCACTCTCAGTTTCCTGAGCAAAGGGGGCACAGCCAGTGTCCTGCGGGGGATGAGAGGAGGAGGGCAGGGAGGGCAAGGAATGGAGCATAGGCGAGGAATGACTCCCTGAGCCTTGGAGTCCACAGAGAACAAAGTGGGTGCTATTACAGTCTCCCTGAGTTGGAGGAAGTGGCCTGGAGAGACGGTGTGTGTTACTTTCAGTTTTGTTTTTTAATTGTAGAAGTTTCGTACACTGTTCCCTTCCCACCCCCCACTCCCACTCCTGAATGGCAATCTGAATTAAACGGTGCATGCTACATCAGTGAGTCTCAGAATGGGGAAACGGTAGATGGAGACGACAGAAGCAGCTCTCATACATCCCAGTCATCAGGGCGCATTTACTGCATTTCCTAAGCAGAAACCAAGGGCAGAAACCAAGGGGCAGCCACCTGCCCCAGGCTCCAGGAAAGGAACTGGCACCTGTGGCTGTGTGCCTGTTTCTTCTATGGATGGAGGTGGAGTGGCACTTCCACTTTGCTCTCCTCTCTTCTTTCACTTACGGCCTTGGGCTTTGCTTTCTGCTCTCGGATCTGATCCCCAGGAGACCTGGGTTTTTAGCTCCATCATCTCTTTCACCTAGATTCTACATGTCAGCCAACCCCTTGGCTTCAAAACCCCATTTTCAAAAGGTTAGCATAACTTGTGCCTTGTTCTCTTCAGAAACCAGCTTCCAGAACCTGCTCTTGACTCCACTTGCCACTCCTGGGGTCAGATGAGCTGTGTGACTCCAACACTCTCTACCCCTGCCTTCCACTTCCATCACAGCCCGCTAGGGGCTGACTTGGCTTGAGCACCTTCCATTTCTTAGGGACACCAGACTTCAGCTCACTTTCTTCTCTCTGCTATAAAATCGAAAAGGATCTTTTAGATTCATCTTAAAATGCAGTGTGTACTCCTCCGGATACATCTGACTCCGGATCAAAAATACACTGTATACATGTGGATCAGTGTGAGCCTCCATAGGCCATGACATGATCCAGCAAAGATGGCCCAGGCTGTTTTTGTGGTCAACAAACCTAAATAACCATTAGGATTCCTGAAAAGGACTTTCTTTGCTTTACTGCAGCAGAATATGGATAATTTCCAATTCATCTTTGTCTCCTAGTGCCTACTACAGTCCCTGACACATGAAGCATTAGGGGGCACATTTTTGTCAAATGAATGGAGAAGACGCAAGAAAGGAGTTCGTCAAAGTGACATTTGCACATTGTCTATCTCTCTGTTTACTTAGTGCTTCCTTAATTTCTCTAATGTTTTATAGTTTTCAATGTTCAGGTCTTGTATATCTTTTGTCAGATTTATCTGCAATTGTTTCATATTTTTATGCTACTTTAAATAGTAGTGTTTTAACGAATTTCAGTTTTCTATTGTTTGTTGCTACACTAGAAATACATTTAATTTATTTGTATGAACTTTGTATCCTGCAACCTTTTCTAGTTCTGGTAACTTTTCTTGTAGAGCCCATTGGAGTTTTTACATAAACAATCATGTATATCATATCTATGAAAAAAGACAATTTTATTTTTTCCTTTTTAATCTGGATAGCTTTTATTTATTTTCCTCCCTCGCTGGAGTTACTATGGCCTCCAGCACACCGCCGCATAGAGGTGGTTAGAGCAAATGTCTTTGTTCTGTTCGTGATTCTAGGGGGAAGGTATTCATCCTTCCCCGTTAAGTGTGATGGGACCTGCAGGTTTTTCATAGATGCTCTTTAACAAATTGACTAAGTCCACTTCTATTCCTGATTTGCTGAGTGATTTTTTAAATCAGAAATTAATGTTAGAATTTTATCACATGCTTTTTCTTTATTAATTGAGAAAATCATATGGTTCTCATTTTTTACTTTACTAATATGGTGAAATACATTGATTGACTTTTTAATATTAAATCAACTTTTCATTCCTAGGATAAATCTGCTAGATAGCTATGTTTTATTACATTATATAACTTTTTTTTTTTTTACATATTATTGAATTCAATTTGCTAAAATTTTCTAAGAATTTTTACATCTATGTTCCTGAGCGGTATGTGTTGTAGCTTTTGTCCCTCATTGTAATACCTTTCTCTAGTTTTGGTATCAAAGTAATATTGCCTCATTGAATGAGTTGGGAAATATTCCCTCCTGTTCCATTTTCCAGAGGAGTTTCTGTAGAATTGGTATTATTTCTTCCTTAAGTATTTTGTGACTCTCACCAGTGAAACCATCTGGGCCCGGAATTTTCTTTGTGGGAAGGTTTTTAGCTACAAATTGAATGTCTTAATAGACATTGGAAGTTTTAGGCTATTTCTTCCTGAACATGCTTTGGCAGCTTGTGTCTTTCATAACATTTGTCCACTTTATCTAAGTAGCCAATTCTGTTAGGATAAAATTGTTCATAATGTTTGTTTTTATCTCATAATATCTGTAGGATTTGTAACGATGTGACTACTCTCATTCCTGATATTGATAATTTGTATCTTTTCTCTTTTTTTTTCTAGTTAGTCAGTCTAGAGGTTTACCAATTTTATTATTCTCAAAGGACAAGAGCTTTGTTTCATTGATTTTTTTCTGAAGTTTTGTCTGTTTTCTATTTCATTAATTTCTGCTCTGATTTTTATTATTTCATCTACTTAGTTTGGGTTTAATTTGCTTTCCTTTTTCTGGTTTCTTGGGGTGGAGAGAGGTCATTGTTTCAAGAACTTGCTTCTTTTCTAATACATGTTTTGACTACCAAACATCGTCCTCAAGGCTGATTTAGCAGCACTCTGCTGAACTTAAACAGTGTGTTTGCATTCTCATCCAATTCAAAATGTTTTCTAATTTCCTTTTTGACTTCTTATTTGGGATTTGTAGATGTGTGGCATTTAGTTTTCAAATATTTGGGGGTTTCCAGATGTTGACTTTATCAGTGATTTCTAATTTACTTCTATTTGATCAGAGAACATATTTTGTGTGACTTGAATCCTTTTATGTGTTTTGAGACTTCTTTTATGGCCCAGAATATTTTTGTCTCTATAAATATCTCATGTCCACTTAGAAAGAATGAACACCTTGCTTTCGTTGGGGTAGAGTGCTCTCTTTGACTTGTGGTTAGGCGAACAATAAGCTGTAAGTTGGGAAATGTTCATCTTCAGCATTCTCTTTTCCTAGGTCAAAAACTGTCAGTCTGTTCTGTATTTGCCCTGCAGATGTGTTTGGTTTAGTCCACACAGTGCTTTAAAATATCTAAATAATTTCAACATTTTTAAAAATTGGAGTGGATCCCCTGCCAAAACTCTAGCTCCTAAGACACAAATAAACCCAACCCCAAATGACTGGGTTAGCGAGATCCCTGTCTATTGTATTCAATCACACTTGAAAGTAGGGATAAAGTGGAGGACCGATTCATAAAGGGCCTTGAGTGTTACACACAATGTTTAGACTTTTTTCAGGAGGTGAGAGCCACTGAAGAATCATAAAGGTGAGTGACATTGGTTAGTAACTTGAGGTCAGACCCCTGTCCAGTAAGGCAGTATGAACGGTGGTACTGGAGGGAGAGAAGCTGTGGGAGGCTGTCCAGATAAGAAACTATGAGTGCCTGAAGCATTTTTCTGAATGTCATGGAACTGCTGGGTCATTTTCTGACCTTCAATTCGAGGAAGGGGGAGACACATCACGCCAGCTGCCTCTTAGGTATTAGGCAGGTCTGTCAGGTTAAACTAGGTTGATTCTAATGGCCTCTGAGTTTTTTCCTTGGCTCTAAAACCATCATCTCTCTGTTTATTCTCATCAACTAGACCTGCTAAGTTAACAGAACAATGAAGAGGGAGGAAAGATTAAAGTCCAAAATTGGGGGCTGACTATACTCTACACCTTTAACGTAATGGAGATCAAGAAACAATATAGATCACCTCCTGAAAGTGTCTGGGATAGATCACTCATGACTTGGGAGACTAGAATTTTCTCAGTTATTTACTCTCTCTTATATATATATAGTAAGCTCAATGAAATAAGCTAGTACTTCCTAAGCATATAGTCTGAAATGAGATTTGCACACACCATTTTTGTTTGTGTGTTTTGGTAGTGGTTCTGAGACCAACAATCTTACAGTCACCATAGCCAGTGGCATCTACAAATGCTTTGCTTTGTTCTTGGCTCCTTAGGGCCTAGAGGACAGAGAGGCTGTTTCTCCTCCTGGGAAATGTGCTTCCATTCCTCCTGATTCTAGAACTCAGGACATTGCCTAGGGAGCTTTCCCTATAATCTCGTAAAACTATAGAAAGATTATATTATGGGAAGGAGTAATCCATTTTCCACTCTTCTCTCAAAGCAGCTGAGCACACTCTTGTGCAATATACACATACACACTGGCACATGCACACACGTGCACACATACACACGCACACAAATTCCCTGCCAGTGACTGGGTTGATGCACAAGACCCCACTCCATTGACAAGAGGAGAAGCTGTGAGTTTTTCCTCTTTTTCTGAAGCATCTGCTGATTTACACTTGCTAGGTTAGGTATGTCTTGGTGAGTCACTTACATTAAAAATGATGACATGGAAGGAAATAGAAAAACAGAACCCATAGTTCCTTTTCCATTCAGTTCTTCCCTACTCATCTGTAGGGAGAATGTGTCTGTGAGAAATAAAAACAGGAGGAAGAGCCAAGATGGCGCCGTGAGTAGTCCTCTTTGTCTCTCGCCCTTCGAGTCTACAATTATTTGGACACTTATCGCTTGACAAAGGATATCCAGACAGCATCTCAGGACGTCTGAGACACCCACGCAACTATACATCGGAAGGCGGATGGACTTTCCTCCGGGAGGATGTGGAAATAGGTGAAAACTCTCTGACCCTGACGGGAAGCCTAGTACCCGCAAGCGGCTTTCTTCCAACGGACGCCCCCAGAGGATCCACACACATCTAGGGCAGGAGCGAGAACACAACAGAGGAGCGACGGTGGAAACAGGTGACCAGAACCCTACCTAAACCCCCTGCAATTACTCCTAAACGCAGAGGGAAACTTTGGAGTTGCACACCTGAGCCCGCGGGGAGAGTCTCTCCCCGCCATTGGCGGGGAGGCCCAGCCTGGTGCTCGGGGCACCCGGAGGGTCCCAGAGAGAGACACGGAGGGCACGGAGATCTCCCAGCTGCCGTTGCCCGCCCCGTGGGACTAGGGATTGCCGGAGATCTCGGAGAGGACCGGGGCCGGGGGAACTTTCAAAGGCCGGTTCTGCGACCCGGAGGGGAAGCGCCGGAGCTCCTCCCGGGCAGCAGACAAAACTGTCTGCTGTTAGCAGAGGGGCCATGCTGAGCATTCACGGCTCCGGGAGAGGCCCGGAGAGAATCCCAGAGGGCGGGGCGACCCCCAGCTGCCGTTGCCCACCCCGTGAGGCTAGGAATTGCCGGAGATCTCAGAGAGGACTGGGGCTGGAGAGAGTTCCAGAGACCCAGCTTAGTAGCCTAGGGGGAAACCCTACAGGCTCACAGCAGCCTTAGGGAAAGCCTCTGCACAGCACCAGTAGAAGGCACCCAGCCGCCAGCCACAAGGCTGGAAGACCCCAGGGCAAAAGCAGCATAGCTAGGTGTACTAACCACAGACTGTAGAAGATGCCAATAGCTCTCCTGCGACCCATAGAGGACAAGTGAGATTTGGTGGGTGCCGACAGCAACGGAGCGACAAATATAAGTGATCCCACCCCTGGCCGCTGGAAAAGCCCATAACACCGTTGCAGACCCCAAGGAGAGAGCACATCTAGGTGGGCTGCAACAGTAGGCACCTGCAGCCTGAAGCCCCCCTGTGATGGCCCCCACGGCAGAGGAGGGAATCCAAAGGGCCACTGTGGCTACGAAGAGGGGCCCAGGCCCAGTTAGCAACTACGGACAGGGTTCCTGGTTGGTGAAGTATAAACAGCTGCTCCCCCCACCGCAGCAGCTGAAACAAGTGAAAGGAGCAACTAAACTCTATCTCCATGCGGAGGCACAAATCAACAACATCAAGCAATATGAAAAAATACATTAAATCTCCAGAACAGAAAGAAAGCAACAAATACACAGAAAACAATCCCAAAGAAAATGAGATATATAACCTAAATGACGATGACTTCAAAACAGCCATCATTAAGATTCTCAATGAGTTAAGAGAGAATTCTGACCGACAACTCAACGAGTTCAGGAGCTATGTCACAAAAGAGTTTGATACGATAAAGAAGAACCAAACAGAAATATTGGAAATGAAGAACACAATAGAGGAGATTAAGAAAAATCTAGATGCTCTGAACAGTAGGGCCGATAATATGGAGGAAAGAATTAGCAATTTGGAAGATGGCAATATAGAATTGTTGCAGGCAGAGGAGGAGAGAGAAGCAAGACTTAAAAGATATGAAGAAACTCTCCGAGAATTATCAGACACAATTAGGAGATGCAATGTAAGGATTATAGGTATACCAGAGGGAGAAGAGAAGGAGAAAGGGGCAGAAAACCTATTCAAAGAAATAATGGCTGAGAACTTCCCAAATCTGGTGAGGGAGATGGATCTTCAGGTGACAGAAGCCAATAGATCTCCAAACTTTATCAATGCAAGAAGACCAACTCCACGCCATATAGTAGTGAAGCTAGCAAAAGTCAACGACAAGGAGAAAATATTAAGGACAGCCAGGCAAAAGAAACTAACCTACAAAGGAACCCCCATCAGGCTATCAGCAGATTTCTCAGCAGAAACTTTACAGGCTAGAAGAGAGTGGAATGATATATTCAAAAATCTGAAGGACAAAAATCTACAGCCGAGAATTCTCTACCCAGCGAAAATATCCTTCAAATACGATGGAGAAATAAAAACTTTCCCAGATAAACAAAAATTAAGGGAGTTCATTGCCACAAAACCTCCTCTTCAGGAAATCCTCAGGAAAACCCTCATTCCTGAAAAATCCAAAAAAGGAAAGGGGCTACAAAACCAAGAGCAGAGGAGATAAGTAGAAGGACAACAACAGAGAGTAGCAGCTCTACATCAGAACAGATTAAACCATGGGACGAGAAACAAAGGAAACTGAAGAAAACCGGAAAACAAGACACAAAATGGGAATGGTAGGCCCCCACGTCTCAATAATCACTCTAAATGTAAATGGACTGAACTCCCCAATCAAAAGACACAGAGTGGCAGGATGGATCAAAGAACAAGATCCAACAATATGCTGCCTCCAGGAAACACACCTCAGCCCCAAAGACAAACACAGACTCAGAGTGAAGGGATGGAGAACAATACTCCAAGCTAATAATGAACAAAAGAAAGCAGGTGTCGCTATACTAATATCAGACAAGGTAGATTTCAAAGCAAAACAGATAAAGAAAGATAAAGAGGGACAGTATATAATGATAAAAGGGACTCTCCACCAAGAAGACATAACACTTATAAATATATACGCACCCAACACAGGAGCACCAAAATTTGTAAAGCAACTCTTAATAGAACTAAAAGAAGACATCAACAACAATACAATAATAGTAGGGGACCTCAACACACCATTAACACCAATGGACAGAACATCCAGACAGAAAATCAACAAGGAAATAATAGAATTAAATGAAAAATTAGACCAGATGGACTTAATAGATATATATAGAACACTTCATCCAAAAACAGCAGGTTACACATTCTTCTCAAGTGCACATGGAACATTCTCAAGGATTGACCATATTTTGGGAACCAAAGCAAACATCAATAAATACAAGAGAGTTGAAATAATATCAAGCATCTTTTCTGATCATAACGCTATTAAGCTAGAAATCAACTACAAGAAAAAAGCAGAGAAAGGTGCAAAAATGTGGAGACTAAACAACACGCTTCTCAACAAACAATGGATCATTGAAGAAATTAAAGAAGAAATCAAATATTATCTGGAGACAAATGAAAATGAGAACACGACATACCAAATCATTTGGGATGCAGCAAAAGCAGTCCTAAGAGGGAAATTCATTGCAATACAGGCTCACCTCACTAAACAAGAAAAAGCTCACGTAAGCAACCTCAAACGACACCTAACGGAACTAGAAAAAGAAGAACAAACAAAGCCCAGAGTCAGTAGAAGGAGGGAAATAATAAAAATAAGAGCAGAAATAAACGATATTGAAACAAAAAAGACAATAGAAAGGATCAATGAAACAAAGAGTTGGTTCTTCGAAAGAATTAACAAAATTGACAAACCCCTAGCCAGACTCACCAAGAAAAGAAGAGAGAAAGCGCAAATTAATAAAATCAGGAATGACAGAGGAGAAATCACAACAGATACCAATGAAATACAAGAGATCATAAGAGAATACTATGAAAAACTATATGCCAACAAATTGAACAACTTGGAAGAAATGGACAAATTCCTAGACTCCTACAATCTCCCCAAACTGAATCAGGAAGAAATGGAGAATCTGAATAGACCAATCACAAGTAAGGAAATAGAAACGGTAATCAAAAACCTCCCCAAAAACAAGAGTCCAGGACCAGACGGCTTCTCTGGAGAATTCTACCAAACATTCAAAGAAGACTTAATACCTATTCTCCTCAAACTGTTCCAGAAAATTGAGAAAGATGGAGAACTCCCTAACACATTCTATGAAGCCAACATCACTCTGATCCCCAAACCTGACAAGGACAACACAAAGAAGGAGAACTACAGGCCGATATCACTGATGAACATAGATGCAAAAATCCTCAACAAAATTTTGGCAAACTGATTACAGCAATACATCAAAAAGATTATACACCAGGATCAAGTGGGATTTATACCAGGGACACAGGGATGGTTCAACATCCACAAGTCAATCAACGTGATACACTACATCAACAAAATGAAAAACAAAAACCACATGATCATCTCAATAGATGCAGAGAAAGCATTCGACAAGATCCAACACCCATTTATGATAAAAACCCTCAGTAAAATGGGTATAGAAGGAAAGTACCTCAACATAATAAAGGCCATATATGATAGACCCACAGCCAACATCATACTCAATGGACAAAAGCTGAAAGCCATCCCTCTGAGGACAGGAACAAGACAAGGGTGCCCACTTTCACCACTCCTATTCAACATAGTACTGGAGGTGCTGGCCAGAGCAATTCGGCAGGAAAAAAAAATAAAAGGAATCCAAATAGGTAACGAAGAAGTAAAACTCGCGTTGTTTGCAGACGACATGATCTTATACATAGAAAACCCCAAAGAATCCACAGAAAAACTATTAGAAATAATCAACAACTACAGCAAAGTAGCAGGGTATAAAATTAACGTGCATAAATCAGTAGCATTTCTATACACTAACAATAAACTAACAGAAAAAGAACTCAAGAACTCTATCCCATTCACAATCGCAACGAAAAGAATAAAATACCTTGGGATAAACTTAACCAAGGAAGTGAAGGATCTATACAATGAAAACTACAAGACTTTCTTGAAAGAAATAGGCGATGACATAAAGAGATGGAAAAACATTCCTTGCACATGGATTGGAAGAATAAACATAGTTAAAATGTCCATACTACCTAAAGCAATATACAGATTCAATGCTATCCCAATCAGAATCCCAAGAACATTCTTCACAGAAATTGAACAAACAATCCTAAAATTCATATGGGGGAACAAAAGACCACGAATTGCTAAAGCAATCCTGAGCAAGAAAAACAAAGCCGGCGGAATCACAATCCCCGATTTCAAAACATACTACAAAGCTACAGTGATCAAAACAGCATGGTACTGGTACAAAAACAGGTCCACAGATCAATGGAACAGAATTGAAAGCCCAGAGATAAAACCACACATCTATAGACAGCTAATCTTCGACAAAGGAGCAGAGGGCCTACAATGGAGAAAAGAAAGTCTCTTCAACAAATGGTGCTGGGAAAACTGGACAGCCACATGCAAAAGATTGAAAATCGACCATTCTTTTTCACCACACACCAAAATAAACTCAAAATGGATCAAAGACCTAAAGATTAGGCCTGAGACAATAAGTCTTTTGGAAGAGAATATAGGCAGTACACTCTTTGACATCAGTTTCAAAAGAATCTTTTCGGACACTGTAACTCCTCAGTTGAGGGAAACAATAGAAAGAATAAACAAATGGGACTTCATCAGACTAAAGAGCTTCTTCAAGGCAAGGGAAAACAGAATTGAAACAAAAAAACAGCTCACTAATTGGGAAAAAATATTTACAAGCCACTTATCCGACAAAGGGTTAATCTCCATAATATACAAAGAACTCACACTGCTTAACAACAAAAAAACAAACAACCCGATCAAACAATGGGCAGAGGACATGAACAGACATTTCTCAAAAGAAGATATGAATATGGCCAATAGACACATGAAAAGATGTTCATCATCGCTAATCATCAGGGAAATGCAAATCAAAACTACACTAAGATATCACCTTACCCCCGTTAGATTGGCAAAAACATCCAAAACCAAGAACGACAAATGTTGGAGAGGTTGTGGAGAAAGAGGAACCCTCATACACTGTTGGTGGGAATGCAAACTGGTACAGCCACTATGGAAAACAGTATGGAGATTTCTCAAAAAGTTAAAAATAGAAATACCCTATGACCCAGCCATCCCATTACTGGGTATCTATCCTAAGAACCTGATATCAGATATCTCAAGAGTCCGTTGCACCCCTATGTTCATCGCAGCATTATTTACAATAGCCAAGACGTGGAACCAGCCTACATGCCCAGAAACTGATGATTGGATAAAGAAGATGTGGTATATATACACAATGGAATACTACTCAGCCATAAAAAAAGACGAAATTGGCCCATTCACAACAATGTGGATGGACCTCGAGGGCATTATGTTAAGCGAAATAAGTCAGTCAGAGAAAGACGAACTCTATATGACTCCACTCATAGGTGGAAATTAGTATATTGAGAAGGAGATCTGATCGGTGGTTACCAGGGAAAAGGGGGGGTGGGGGGAGGGTACGGAGGGGGAAGTGGTGTACCCACAACATGACTAACAAAAATGTACAACTGAAATTTCACAAGCTTGTAATCCATCATAACATTAATAAAAAAAAAAAAAAAAGAAATAAAAACAGTAAAGTTAGTTTTGTGAGTTGCCACTGCTCCAGTATGAACAAAATACATCCACATGTGCGAGCTGTGGAATACAAATTGTGTCATTCTGATGATCTGGCAAACAAGTTAAGCTCTCTTATATGTCCACATAAAATTGGCATTGCACAATATAAAGATGGATGGTAAGATTTATGCTAATGATTTAAAGTTTTTCGTTTTTCTTTACTTAGAATGACAGTAAATAGCAAGTGAGAAACACCATGACAAGTTGAGAGAGAGATTGCAGAAAAAGGAAAAAGCTTTGTATTTTAGTATTTTAACTGCATTTCCCCCCTGGTTTTTGAACAAAAGGGCTGGCATTTCCATTTTCCACTGGACTGCATGCTGCTGGCCCCTGGGACTTGGATGATGGTCTCTGGTGGAGGTTAAGGAGCTAAGAAGGACCTGAGGAAGGCAGGCTTCCTCAAAAAGGGCATGTTACTGCTAATCACCTGCAGGAAACAAAATACTAATGGAGTTAAGCTACTTACCTTCTCACTATCACTGCCTCCTTTTTAGTTTCTGGTGCCTCAAAGCTTGGCTGCCTTTCCTTCATTTTAGGTGCAGCTTTTCAGATGGGAGGTCTCACCCACCCTGCCCCCATCCACAGGTGAGAATGGTTGAGTCCTGTGTGGGCCTTATACTGGTGGCAGTGCAGAAGTCATGCTGCTTGGTGTGTTGAGCACTTCTGGCCTGCTCCATGGCCAGTGGGGCTGTTTTTTTCTCCTCTTTAGAGAGAGGATGGCTACAGCAGACCAGGCGGAGGCACAGAGCTGCTCAGAATCAGATTCTCCTCATTCTTCTCAGAATCCTTTGGTGGTTTCATGAGTTATGCAAATGTGGGAAAAGCAGGTCCCTTTGGCGCCAGCGGCAACCATGGCAAGAACCATTGTGCTTTGTGTGGCTTCAATTCATTATTTTTCCCTGGTTGGAGCAGAGCTGGTGATGGGCCCCTCTGCTCTGGAGTCCAGGAATTCATCCTGTCCTAGTGCCCCAGGGTCTGGTACATGTCTGGGAAGAGGCCCTGAAGGTTACTAGAAAGATTGCAGCTTGGGAAATGCAAACACCAGCATCTGACCCAGTGTCCCTCAGACAAACCTTGCAGCCCAGCTGGAATCAGCCTGCCCCAGAGGGCCCTGCAGAGGCGGGGACTGTGGGGCATCCCCACTTCTATACAAGTTGGCAATGACCAGTCATGGCATTGATGGGCTCCAGCTCCCTCTGAGGTTGATACTGAGGGAGGTCTGACCTCTCACGCCTGTTTATCCTGTGGGATTCTTGGATACTTCAACACGGTTGGGGGCCTCAAGATGGAGAGAGTTGACTTACTGCCAAAGATGCATGTGATGCTCGAGTGATGAATTGAAGAAACAAAAGAAATATGTACAGAGGAGTAAACATTCCACAGGCTACTTGCATGAGAGAGATTTGTTAACCCAGGTGAATTTTTAACCTGGGAGCATGGGAAGGAGCTATTTCTGCACCATTTCAGCATGCCTGTTTGTGTTGACACCTGCCCTCTCTGAGAATCCTCTTTTCATCTTTGCTTTTCTTTCTTTTTTTTTTCTTCCTCTTCTTCTTCTCCCCTAAGTCCCCCAGTACATAGTTGTATATTCTAGTTTTAGGTCCTTCTAGTTGTGCTTTATGGGACACTGCCTCCTCATGGCTTGATGGGTGGTGCTAGGTCCATGCCCAGGATCTAAACTGGTGGAACCCTTGGCCATGGAAGCCAAGCACGTGAACTTAACCACTCGGCCCCTGCTTTTCCTTCAATGAGTGAAACAAAAGAAAAATTGGGATTGCAAAATGGAACACAATAGTCCTGTGGCATTCACTGGTCTGTTATTCCATTCTGCATTTTCATTTTAAAGAAGTCAGAAGTCTCTGGCAAGGAGGAAAGTGTGATTTGCTGAGCAACGATGAGAGGCACACCAGGGGATCCCTTGGCTGGTGAGGATGCCCCATTCCTCCAGCAGCTGCACTGCAATTCAGTCATGGTGTTTCTGACTCAGTAGGCAACATGCAGCTGCTCTTGGGAGTAATGAAAAGTGTGTTTATATCTGTTGTTCTTGTGTGAAAAATTGCCGATTAAATAGTGAACTTTTGTCACGAATGCATGCATGAGATGCAGAGGCCTCTCCCGAAACATCATTCTAGAGAAAGACAGAAACCTTTAACAATGTCTCCATGACTATGAACCTGTGGATTCTTGAAGGTCTCAGAAAATAATTCTGGAGAACATGTCTGTTATATAATTGAGGTTTCCTATGCTACAATAGCCTGAAAACAAAAGTAATGTTCAACCAGCACCCAACATCAGAGCACCTAAATATATAAAGCAAATTCTAACAGAACTAAAAGGAGAAATAAACAGCAATACATTAATAGTTGAGGACTTTAATACTCCACTCTCAACAATGGATAGATCATCCAGACAGAGAATCAATAAGGAAACAGCAGATTTGAATAACACTATAGACTAAATGGATCTAACAGACATATACATAATGTTCCATCCATCAGCAGTAGAATACACATTCTTCTCAAGTGTACATGGAACATTTTCTGGGACAGATGACATGTTAGACCACAAAACAAGTCTCAACAAAAAATAAAATATATTTTCCAACCACAATGGAATAAAAGTATAAATCAATAAGAGGAAAGCTGGAAAACTTACAAATACATGGAAATTAAACAACACACTCCTGAACAACCAACGAATAAAAGAAGAAATCAGCAGGGAAATTAAAATGGAAATGGAAACACAATATACCAAACTGATAAAACACAGCAAAAGCAGAGCTAAGAGGGAAATTTATAGTGACAAATACATACATCAAGAAAAAAGAAAGATCTCAAATAAACAACCTAACTTTCCACTTCAAGGAACTAGGGGAAAAAAAGAACAAACTAAGCCCAATGTTAGCAGAAGAAAGGGAAATAATACAGATAAGAACAGAAATAAATTAAATAGATAATGGAAGAACAATGGAAAATACTAGCAAAACCAACAGTTGGTTCTTTGAAAAGATAAATAAAATTGACAAACCTTTAGCTAGACTAACAAAGAAAAAATACAGAAGACCCAAATAAATAAAATTATAAATGAAACAGGAAACATTACAGCCAATACCACAGAAATACCTAGGATCATCAGAGGGCACTATAAACAACTATATGCCAACAAAGTGGACAACCTAAAAGAAATGGATAAATTCCTAGAAACATACAATCTACCAAAACTGAATCATGAAGTAACAGAAAATCTGAACAGACCAATAATGAGTAAGGTGATTGAATCAGTAATCAAAAACCTCCCAACTAAGAAAAGACTGGACCAAATGGTTTCACTGGTGAATTCTACTAAACATTTAGAGAAGAATTAACTCCAATCCTTCTTGAACTCTTCCAAAAAATTGAAGAGGAGAGAATATTCTCAAATTCATTTTACAAGGCCAGCATTACACTGATACCAAAGCCAGATAAGGACACTACAAGAAAAAAAACTACAAGCCAATGTCCCTGATGAATATGATGGAAAACTCCTCAAAAGAATGCTAGCAAACCAAATTCAACAGCACATTAAATGGATCTTACATTATGATCAAATGGGATTCATCTCTGGAATGCAAGGATGGTTCAACATACGCAAGTCAATAAATGTAATACTTCACATAAATAGAATGAAAGATAAAAATCACATGATCATCACAATAGATGCAGAAAAAGCATTTCACAAAATCCAATCTCCATTCATGATGAAACACTTTCAACAAAGTGGGTATGGAGGAACACACCTCAACATAATACAGGCCATATATAACAAGCCTACAACTAACATCCTACTCCCTAGTGAAAGATGAAAGCATTCCCTCTAACATAAGAAACAAGACAAGAGTGCCACTCTTACCACTCCTATTCAACATAGTACTGGAAGTCTCAACCAGAGAAATTAGGCAAAAAAAAAAAAAAAAAGAGGCAAAAATCATGCGAATCCAAAAGGAAGAAGTAAAACTGTCTGTTTGCAGAGAGTATGATCTTACATATAGAAAATTCTAAAGACTTCACCAAAAAACTGTTGGAATCAATAAACGACTTCAGTAAAACTGCAGGATATAAAATCAACATACAAAAATCAGTTGCATTTCTGTGCATCAACAGCAAAACATCTGAAAATGAAATAAAGAAAACAATCCAGTTTACAATAGCATCAAAAACAATAAAATACTTAAGAATAAATTTAACCAAGGATGTGAAAGATCAGTACACTGAAAATTATAAGATATTTATGAAGGAAATTGAGAAATACACAAATAAGTGGAAAGATATCTAATGCGCATGGATTGGAAGAATTAATATTGCTAAAATGTCTATACTACCCAAAGTAATCTATGGATTCAATGCAATCCCTAGCAATATTCCAATGGCATTTTTTTTACAGAAATAGAAAAAATCCTTAAATTTGTATGGAACTACAAAAGACCCCAAATAGCCAAAGCAATTTTGAGAAAGAAGAACAAAGGTGGAGGCATTACACTTCCTGATTTTAAACTATATTACAAAACTACAGTAATCAAAACAGTATGGTACTGGCATAAAAACAGACACGTAGATCAATAGAACAGAATCAAGAACCCAGAAATAAATCCTTACATATATGATCAACTAATATTTGACAAGGAAGCCAAGAAACTCAATGGAGAAAAGATAGTCTCTTCAGGAAATAGTGCTGGGAAAAAATGGATATTCACATATATAAGAACAAAATTGGACCCCTATCTTACAGCATTCAAAAAAATTAACTTGAAATGGATTAAAGACTTAAATGTAAGAACCATAAACCCTTAGGAAAAAACATAGGGAAAAGCTCCTTGACATTGGTCTTGGTAGTGATTTTTTGGATATGACACAAAAAGCACAAGCAACAAAAGCAAAAATAAACAAGTGGGACGACATCAATCTAAAGACTTCCGCACAGCAAAAGAAATGATCACGATGTTGAAAATGCAAGCTATAGAATGGGAGAAAATATTTGTACACCACACATCTGATAAGGGGTTAAGATCCAAAATATATGAGAAACACACAACTCAATAGTTAAAAAAAACAAGTAATTCAGTTAAAAAATAGGCAAAGAACCTGCATACACATTTTTCCAGAGGAAATATTCCAATGGCCAACAGATACACGAAAAGATGCTTGACTTCATTAATCATCAGGAAAGGCAAATCAAAACCACAATGAGATATCACATCACACCTGTTGGAATGGCTGCTACGAAAAAGACAAGAGATAACCAGTGCTGTCAAGGATGTGGAGAAAAGGGAACCTTTGTACACTATTAGTGGGAGAGTAAACTGGTGCAGCCTCTATGGAAAACAGTATGGAGGTTCCTCAAAAATTAAAAATAGAACTACCATATGATCCAGCAATCTCAGTACTGGGTATATATCCAAAGGAAATGAAATAATTATCTTGAAAGGATATCTGCACCCCTATGTTCATTGCAGCATTATTTACAACAGCCAAGACATGGAAAAAACCTAAGTGTCCGCTGACAAATGAATGAACAAATAAGATGTGGTAAATATATACACAATGGAATATTATTCAGACAAAAAAGAGAAGGAAATTCTGTCATTTGCAATAAAATGGATGAAATTTGAAGGCATTATGTTGAGTATAATAAATCAGACAGAGAAAGACAAATATCGTATGATCTCACTTATATGTGGAATCTAAAAAAGCCAAACTCATAGAGACAGAGAACAAATTGGTGGCTGCCAGAGGTGAGGGGTGAGGAAAATGGGTGAATGTAGTCAAAGGGTACAAACTTCCAGTTATAAGAGGACTAAGTCCTGGGGATGTAATGTATAGCATTGTGACTATAGTTAACAACACTATATTGTCTGTTTGAAATTACTAAGAGACTAGATCTTAAAAGTTCTCACCACAAAAAAACTGTAACTATGTGAGGTAACAGATGTGTTAACTAACCTTATTGTGATAATCATTTTGCAATACATACATATATCAAGTCACTACTTTGTACACCTTAAACTTACACAACGTTGTTTGTCAATCATATCTCCATAAAGCTATAAAATAAAACAATAATAATAATAATGCCCAACTCTAGTAGCAAGTGAGAATGTTCCTGTTTCTGTCCCTTTACCCTTCAGAAACCCCAAGCCACTGATAGCTCTGGGACTCTCCCAAGGGTGTTCTTATACTGTACAGATTATCACTCCTGTACACTGGCAGCACCCCTGCACCCTCTCCTGCAGCTCTCTGTCCCTTCCCTCCTCACTGCTGTTACCATTTCTATTGGTGCCAGTTGTTGCCCTGCTGCTAGGAGCTTCCTTCACACTGTACCACCAAAGGCTGTGGCACAGATGCCATTGCCTTTTGGACCTGTTGGGGCCACAAGCGTATCTGTAGGTCTGGACCCAGGCATAGTCTGGAACATGATACTGTATGAGGCTCAGAACCTCTCGCCCCCGCTGTTGACAGAATCACTATTTCTTGAACTACTCCTGTGCTTCTCCATCCTCTACCCTTGGGACAAGCTCTTTCTAGGAGGCTACTCAGCTCCTCATGAGATGTGACCTCTGGCAGCCTACTCCTCTGTCATCCCACATGCCCAGACTGGCCCGATATTGAAGGTAAAGACAGAATAGGTGTCAGGTGGGAGCCTCCTAAATATTAAGTGTTTGGGACTACAAAAATACAGGACCTCTTCCTTCCTCATTCTTCTCCTTGGTAAATGTAGCCCATAGGCTCACTAAAAAGATGAAATTATCACTTTGGGAAGAAGGCCATGGATTGGCACAACAAATCACCAATTTTCAAAGCTATATATCAAAAATTTAGAAATGTAGTTATATTTCATCAGCTGAATCCCTCTACTTCAAACCATGTTACATAACAGAGTTTTTAATATGTAGAGAAGTATGAAGGAATATGGAATGCTGCTAACTTCAGCTTTGATTTTTGGAATAACATCAGAATTGAATGAAACGGAACAAGCGTGAAGGATGTAGTCTTATTTGTAGACTAGTATGTTCTGAACCTTCAGCTGACAAAGCCAGCAAGTTCTCAAAGGCAAAATCATTTATAAAGACAGCACACACATTGGCCCGTTCAGAAAATCCTCTTCGGTCAAAACTCCGAGGATGCATGTTCTAAAGAGGCTCATATTTCCAGAAAACATTGCAAGGAATCCTAAACCCAATTGCATAATCCTTGCATGAGTTGAGGATGTAGGCGCAATGTTACATAAATTCACCAGCTGAACATCTTGGCAGAGAGGCGAAGAGATGCTTCCTCTTAACAGTGCAAGATGGCAAAGCATGGCTCTTAGTGTGATCTCACCAGGAGAAAAATGGTGACAATTGGTGGCTAAAATAAAAGCTTCATGACAAAGTGTCAGGATAGCCAGACCTATATAGTCTCTCCATTTGCTGCTTGGCAGTGAGTTCAGCACACATTTGCTGACAAATACGAAGTACCGGAACTGCTTCTGTGTTGATGGCTCATAGGAGAATTGGGTGCTGGGCACAGACTAAAGCAATTGTGTTTGCATAATGGCGAGGAATATAGGTTCTTGGGTAAGGTTGCCTGGGCACAGATCCCTGCTCTGTGTAACCTCGGGCGACCTGGTGAACTTCCCTAATTCTTAGATTTTTCATCTCTAAAACAGTGACAACAATACTACCTATCTTTCGCTTCACTATAAACATTAAATGATTACTGTTGTTAAAGAGTTTAACATAGTGCTTGGCATCTAGTAATTGTTCTTAAATGTTGGCTACATTAACTATATTAATAGTTAATAATACAGTCAGCACATATTTATTGTCTATTAGGTAAATGAAGTTGGTTATTATAATTACTATTAAAGAGAGGAAAAGAAAAAGAGATGTACATCTTCTGGTAGGTGCTGGAGGGTGGTCCCAAAGAAGTGAACCAGGAACGCAGGTGGGGGGCTGATTCGGCTCACAGACTTGTGACTTTGAGACCTACCATATATGAACCTCTCCCAGAGACCTCAACCAGGAACCACCCAGAAACAACCACCTCATACTCAATTCTGGTTTGGTCCCATCCCATCTCTCTTGGTTCTCATTCTGGTTCCTTTTATGCCCAGAGACTCTCGGGTTTGGAGGTGGTATGGGGCTCTGACATCCCTCCCACCCCAACAGTGCTTTCAGGATTCCTGGAAATCAGAACCCCTCTCCTGCATGTCCCCCTCAGTTGCTAATAACTGACACTATTCTGTGGATTCTATCCTTTGGATTAATGTCTGATGACTATTCAAATAGAATTAGAATGAGCAACAATTGAAGCTACAACCGGTTATTTTTAAGAGCTCCTAACCAAAGAACTGAGGGTGGAATAAGAGGCATTGAGGCTCTGAGGACAAGCTATGCTACTTCCCAATTTTTCCTGTGTTGGCCCTCCCCATAAATTACCACTTTGGAAAAAATACACTGTAATTAAAAAAAGAAAAAGATTAATACTCTACATAATAGACTTTTCATTAGGCAATAGTTTCTTAGATATGATACCAAAAGTACAAGCAATGAAAGAAAAAACAGATTAATTGAACTTCATCAAAGGTAAAAAATTTTGTGCTTCAAAAAACACCATGAAGAATATGAAATAATAACCCACAGTATAGGAGAAAATATTTGCAAATCATATAGCTGATAAGGGACTTGTGTGCAGAATATATAAAGAACTCTCACAACTGAAAAATATAAAGACAAATAATCTAATTTTCAAAATGGGCAAAGGACTTGAAAACATTTCTCCAAAGAAGATACACAAATGGCTAAAAGCACATGAAAAGTTGCGTAACAGTCATTAGGGAAATACAAACCCAAACCACAATGAGATACCACTTCACACCTATTAGGATGGCTATAACCAAAGACAGACAATAACAAGTGATGACAAGGATGTGGAGAAACTGGAACCCT